>NC_088915.1:41339000-41989750 GCF_963576675.1 Euphorbia lathyris | reverse complement strand
CTGATCATATAAAATGATATGTAATATGAAACAAAAAAGAATCTCTAGAAAGACATGTAATATGAAACGGATGTAGTAATAATTATTTCATGTTCCGTATGTGTTGAGCATAAACAAAAGTTAAAATTTTAAATATTTTATTGAGTTTAAAGGTATAAGAAAAATGAGCATAAACAAAAGTTGAAATTTTAAATATTTTAGAGTTCAAAGGTATTTTATCTTCGAGTCTATCTTAAGCCATATTTGTTTGGGGGAAAATATTGTGTTCTGTAAGAAATTTTACAGAGAAAATATTGTGCAGGAAAATAAAATATTTTTCTATGTTTGACAACAATATTGGAAAATATTTTCCAGTGTTAACACCGGAAAATATTTAAATATAAATTTTATGTATTTTTTTTATTTTCTAATTGGTTTCCTCTTTGGGTGGAATGCGATTCCATTTATGTAGTAAATCTTTTTGCTTCGCGATCCACTGATGTGCATTGGGAAATTAGAAAGGATTGGCTTTATTGTTTGCAGCTTTGTCATCAGCAAATCATACGAATTTCTCATGTTTACAGAGAGACAAACACGGTTGCTGACTGCCTTTCTTTTGGTAGAAGAGGATGGCTCAAAGGCCCAAGAGCACAACAAAAGAAAAAAGAAAAAGAAAACTTAGGTTCTAACTAGCCGAGGCAAGCTTTCCCCGTTTTGATCGCCTAGAAGGATGTCGCTGAGGCCTGCAGGCGGCCTATCACACTCGTGATGACCCAGAGGAAACGTTCCTGCGAAATTCGCCATCCAATCCGCGGCTCTATTACCTTCTCTGAAGATATGAGTCACTTTGACATCCCATTCCTGTTTTATCATCCGCTTGCACCTCTCAATAATCTAGACGAAATGATGGTTCGATATGTCCTGCTTCGTAATCGCACGAACAACACTGAGAGAGTCCAATTCGACAATAATTTTCCTAGCACCTTTACTCCATGGCATTACAAGTGCATAATAGAGCCCCCAGAATTCTGCAAGGTTCGCTGTACAGTACCCTAGGTTGCAAACAAAGCCCCCTAACCAGTCACCCTTCTCATCTCGCATCAATCCTCCAGCCGCAGTAAGCCCGGGATTCCCTTTACTATTTCCGTCACAATTCACCTTGATCCAACTCACAGCTAGGGGATTCCAAGCTATACGGATTTCACGATTTCGAATTTCATTCCAATTCAAAACCAATTCACTCGCCATATACTCCTTCGCCTGAGAGATTACAAAATCAACTTTACTCGGGCGTTCCCGTCCAGAAGTGACAAAAATTACCTCATTTCTCCCACGCCAAATCCACCAACAAGCTGTTACGAACAGAGTAGGCCATTTAATGTTCCTCCAACTTACCTGCATCTTCATGTTCCTAATTAACCAGGTCCGGACTTCTCCATCATAAAAACTTTGCCTCCACCCGGTTGGAACAAAACAGTTCCAAATCCTCTTAGCTTTCGTACAGTCACACAAGACATGTACCACTGTTTCTATCTCCTGGCAAGACGGGCAGCCCGCCTCAGTACTCAGGTGCCGTTTGACCCGATTCTCATTTGTAAGGATAGCTTGGTTCTACACTAGCCAAATAAAGTGCCTAATGCGTTCTGTTGTTTCCAGGCGCCACACTTCTTCCTAGTAGAAGTTTGCGCTGCTCTGCTGATCTCCATCCGAGCCTGTTGTGATACTGGTATACGCAGACTTGACATTGAAGTTGTCGGATTCAGACAAATGCCAGAACCAGCCATCGCCTTCCACAACATCGTCGAACAGAACATACGACGCCATTTGCATAAGGCTTGTTTGTGGTAGAAATTTCTGCAAATGCCGCCAATCCTAGCCTCCTGCGCTGCACTAGTAATCCCTGACTCGCCAGTTAATCTCCGACAGCGGAATCAGACTCATTGCTTTCTTAATTAATCGGCCCTCATCCACCTACACATCAAGCCAGAAGAACGTATCTAGCCCCGTTCGAACGAGTCTATTCAAGCCTTTCCCAAGAATATTAGCCCCAGCCTTCAGACATAGCTATTTGTAACACTGCTCTGAAACATATCCAAACCCATTTTATCTTTCGAATAGAGGCCTCTTACCACTCGAACCCAAAGAACGGAAGTCTCTGTTAAATTGCGTCCCATTGTCTGTAACAATTGTATGTGGCACGTCGAATCTTCTGATGATGTTGTCATGGAGAAAATCAACCATTCGCCTAGCTGTAATAACGGAGACAAGTTCGGCTTCCGCCCATTTTGTGAAGTGATCCACTACCACTATCACGAACCTTTATTGTCTTTTGGTGGGCGGGAAGGGTCCTACTATATCGATACCCCAAGTGGCGAATGGCCAACCTTCCACAATCGGCCTTTGAATGGTTTTGTGCATATGTGTTTCATTCGCATAGATCTGACAGCTGTGACATTCCTCTATTAGTTTTCTGGCGTCTCTTTCCACCGTGGGCCAATAATATCCCGCCAGTCTTGATTTCGTAATGATCGTAGCATGCGCCTCATGTGCTCCACATATTCCTTCGTGCAATTCCCACAAGACGTTATGTCCTTCCTCCGTGGCTATGCATTTTAACCATGGTCGGCTAAATGATTTTCTATACAACTGATCCTCCATAATAGCATAATGGGCGGCTTTCTTGACCACCTTTTTAGCTTGGTTTTTGTCTTCAGGCAAAATGCCTTCTTCCAAATACTTGACTAAGGTTGCTCTCCAGTCATTTTGGGGTAACTGAATGATCGCCACTTCCGCCCTATCGAATGCTGGTTTCATCTTTATTGTAAAGGGGCAAGTAAGGTCTTGCCATTGGTTCTTGCTTGAGGCTGTTTTAGCCAGATGATTCGCCTCGACATTTGATTCTCGTGGGATATGTACTATTTCCCACTTTACGTCCTTGCCCTCCAGTATAGACAAAATACGTTTTGCCTCTTCCACATATTTCACCAGGGTTTCATCTTTGACATGGAAATTTTTCATTATTTGGTTCACCATTAGTTTTGAATCACTGTATATCACCATATGTTCCGGGACAACCTCCTTTAACAATTGTAACCCCAGGATCAGAGCTTCATATTCTGATGTATTGTTAGTTACGGAGAAATCTAGTTTAGCCGCATAACAAACTCGGACGTATTTCGACCCTTTTATCACGACTCCCACTCCTGCTCCTTCCTCCAAAGAGGCTCCATCTTTATGCATTGTCCACTCCTCCTTTTGGACTTTTGGCGAATTTGTAAATTCCTCTGGGAACTCGTTAACAAAATCTACCAAAATTTGGCTTTTCAACGCTATCCATCCCTTATACCAAATGTCGAATTCTCCAAGCCGTATGGACCACTCCATCAGCCTGCCGGACGTTTCTGGGCGTTGCAACATCTTTCTCATTAGTATACCTGTTCGCACTACGATGGTATGTGCTTGAAAATACGGACGCAGACGGATGGAAGTGACTACCACCGCCAATGCCATCTTGTCTAATTTTGAGTATCTCGTTTCAGCATCATTCAACACCTTACTCACGTAATATATAGGATATTGTTGTCCTTCTTCTTCACAAATTATCACTGTATACACCGCCTTTTCTGTGGCTGATATATACAAATAAAGGTCCTCCCTTTTAATTGGTCTACTCATCAATGGCGGCTTGGATAAGAATTCTTTAATTCCTTCGAAGGCTTGTTGACAATCTTCATTCCAATCAAACGCTTTTTGCTTTTTGATCACTTCGTAGAAGGGGAGGCATCACCTAGCGGAACAAGATATGAATCTTCCCAAAGCTATGATTTGCCCATTCAAGCGATGTACTTCTCGAAGATTTTTTGGCGACATCATTTCTAGTACTGCTTTTATTTTTTCCGGGTTTGCGGTGACCCCCTAACGATTAATGATGTAACCCAAGAATTTACCAGATGTTGCTCCAAACGTACATTTCTCTGGGTTGAGCTTGATGTTATGGGTTTTTAACACATCCAGCACCTCCTTAATGTCCGCAACATGCTTCCTCATGGTTTTGCTTTTGATGATCATGTGGTCAACATATATTGAGAAATTAAAACCTTTTTTATCTTCAAAATTTTTATTCATCATACGTTGATATGTGGCACCTGCATTTTTTAGGCCAAAAGGCATCACCTTAAAACAATAAGTGGCCTGATGCGTGATGAATGACGTCTTAATCCTATCCTCAGGATTCATGGGAATCTGGTGGTAACTGGATTTTACATCTGTGAAAGAGTAGACCTCATGCCCCGATGTTCCGTCCACCAGAATATCAATGCACGACAAGGGGTAGTTGTCCTTTGGGCATGCTTTATTTAGATCCGTAAAATCAACGCACATTCTGTAGGCTCCTCCAGCTTTTTTAACAAGGACCACATTCGCCAACCATTCCGTGTAAATCACCTCTTCTATTGCATCTGCTTTTTTGAGCTTAGTGATCTCTTATTCTATCGCCTTTTGTCTCTCTAGTCCGTGATTTCGCCTTTTTTGTGTGACAGGTGTAGCTTCTTCTATGATGTTAAGCTTGTGAGTGATAAGGTCTGGGCTTACCCCTCTTAATATTTCATTATCCCTAGCAAAAACTTCTTGGCATTAAATGAGGGTTTGTACAATTGCCTCTTTGATCTCTGGCTGGAGCCCTCTCACAATTTTTACCCTTTTGCCTTCTGAAATAAGACACATCTTCGTATCTCCTACGGCTGCAGTGTTCATATCTTGCTCATCCTTTTCTTCTTCGCTTTCTTGTGGGCGTATGGTGAGGGACGCCATGTATGTTTCTTGGGCTGTTTTTTGGCTCCCCTTGATCATTACCCCACCTTTAGTAGTTGGCACGTACATAATTAAATGGCGTACCGAGATTAAAGCAGCCGCCTCAGAAAGAAAAGGTCTCCCTAAGATGGCGTTATACGCCAACCGACCATCTAGGATGGTGAACTCCTGTTCTCCCTTCCAAGTTTGATCTCAATCCGTGATCTCGTATTCTAGCATCACCTGCCCTTCAGGTTGGACTGTATGTCCCGTTACCCCTAAAATATCCACGATGGTAGCTTCCACCTGCATAGGATCTATTTTAAATTTGGCGAATGCATTTCTTGTAATCACGTTACACGAACTCCCAGTATCAATCATGACTCGTTTCATATCCCACCCTTCAATGGTCATCATGATTACCAAAGCATCGGCATGAGGGCCATTTGCCCAGCCAATTTCTGCAAAAGGTCTATTAAGAGCCGCCTTATCTAAAGCACATGTTCTTGCTTTTTTAACAAGCGGTTGATATCCTAGTCTGCCTGCAGTAACATTAATCACTCCCTTGCCTTTATTTCTAGAACCCTCCTTTTCTTTTCCTTCATTGTGTTCGTTTTGGATGAATCTATCAAGCACACCACGCTCGATTAATTTCTCGATTTCTTTATCCAACGCAAAACATCGATTAGTGTCATGGCCTTGCCTTCTATGAAATCTGCAATATGCCTTTGCATTTTTTCCCATTGGGATGTGTTCTCCTCCTTTTAGATCAGGGTATGTGATGTCCCGTTTGAATATGCTCTTCTCTAACCATAATAGAAGTTCATTTTTAGGTATATTAAGTGGCGTAAAGTTCAGGCCACTTTTGGTCCACCCATCTACTATCCGCCCACCTGTTATCCCTTCTGCCAGATCCGCCACGATCCATTCTTTCTGGTGATTTGGTGATTGACGATTCGTTAGCCCGGTTGATATCGTCAATTTCCATGAACCTCTTGCAACGTTCCACTAATTCCACCATTATTTTTGGTTTATGAATAACCAATTTCTCCTGTAATCGCTTACACATTGTGTTTTTAATTATGGCTTCAACCGCCGTATTAACGTCGACATTTGTTATGTCAATTCACAACTTATTAAATCGGTTGATATATGTTCTTAGGGGTTTGCCTTCCCTGTGCTTAAGATCATATAATGTTCTACTGGACACCATAGAAGGGATGCTACCTGCAAATTTCGCACAAAATTCCCTGCTCAATTGCTCCCAGCTGTCTATGGATCCGACCGCCATGGATTCGAACCACCCATAAGCTGATCCGCTCAGCGTTATAGAGAACATTCTATAAAGAACCCTTCATTCGCCCCGTATATGTCCATCAGCTCTCTATATTTTTCTCGTATGTGCCTCGGGATTGTCTTCGCTTTTATACTGCGGCAAATTTGATGATTTGAAACGTCAATCGGTTTTGAATTCCATAATATGGGCAGTGAAAGGCGAATGCCTGTTGACCTGATGGGCATATCGTTCTTCATTCTGGTTCTGCTTTCGTGATTCCTCTTAGAACCGTGCCTCTACCGCCGCAGTGAATCGTTGTGGAGAAAGGGATTCCTCATTCCTTGCCTGGTTAGCATTTTCCCGTGGTCCTGGCGAATGTCTATGACGGGATCTTGATCGTTCCCGTGGCCCAGAATTGTTTGGCACCATATTGGCTTGTATAACATTAGTGGCTTCTCCCTGGGGTTGTTGTTTCGTGAACACCCTTTTAGCCCGATCCATTACATCGTTTCCATTGAGAATGTTTCGTGCTTGTTCAGCTGATTCATTGCCTAATTCTCGTCGGAATGATTCCACCATTTGGTCGAAAAAAGATTCTGGAGACCACTCGTGTGAAGGTTGAACCACGTCGTCAAGATGTGGCATGGTTTGTTCAGGAGGAACGACATGGTTGTCGCCGTTAGCCGTTTTACCTCCCATGTTTGCCGTAATGGAGATATTTCCAGTGGGAATATTGAGATTATTCGAAGACATGTTTGAATGTTCGTTGTGTAACCCTATTACTATTAGGATTCCACGCTCACCGCACCAATTGATATTACGTAGATTTATCAACAGCGTATATCGTCCCTGTGAGGCGCCGTTGTGTTCGGCCGGGGGCACTCCGATGCTAAAATCAGTAATGTTCTTGAAAGAATAAACTATAATCATAAGTAGGGTTTTTGGAAAGTGTGTACCTTTTGACATCATACCATAGGGGTATTTATATAGGTTTGAGTGATAACCGTAATAACCCACTCTTAATGCCTTTAATGAAAAGTAATACCTTTTTAATGTATTTTAACTCTGACTATAACTTCTGAGCTTTTAAAGTCTTTAAGGTATCATTAATGCTTATTTAATGATATTGAGCTTGTCACACCCGACCCTAAATGACCTCAATCGGCATCGGGCGTGAAATAAAAAGATCATAATCAATACTTAGGAATCTCCAATTTATCCCACTATCATAATATCATATTATATTACAAGTGAAATACCAAAGTTCTAACCATAATTCTAACAATAAGCAGCCAACTTCCAAACCCCGCCTAATCGGTTGGTAACCTTCTCTATATCTTGTATTTTCTCACCTAAAAACATTAAAACATTTAAAAACGTGAGACAGAAATCTCAGTAAGAAACTATCAGCCATAAAAAACTAACTTTATTTAACATAGCTACATATATACGTTTATAAAGGGATTTAATCAAAACCTTATAAAATATACTCAAAACTTAAACTTATATAACTTTATATATATAATGCATCTTGTCAAAACGAATCAAAACAATAAACGTTTCATCAAACCAATTCATAATCAAATAAATATTTTATCAAACGTAAAACTTTATATCAAAATCAATCATAACCGAAAACATAATCCAAATGAACTTAAAACATTGTATCCATTCTCGAGTTTCTCCCCTTAAGTATCAATCCATAACCACATATATCGTCGAGACGTCTCTTAACATTGCCTATCTCATATGGTCTTACCCAACACTTCGCTGTCATACCCAATAGGTCTTCAGACTGTGTACACAGGCCATGTCCCTCACTGAACATGGTCTTCAAATATAAAACCACCGATCCGGATAACTCTCGATGGATATAAAATCATAAAATCATAAAATCATAACGTACCAAATTTCCTTTCACAATCAAATTCCAAACTATTTCATAACCATAAATCATTTGGCTTCAATTAGCCATTTTGTATCATAAAAATCTTATTTGGACTTCAATCCAAAATAATAACAACAATAAACCGCAACAGATTTCTCAATCCAAAAACAATTCGTAAGAAATCGTCAAATTCATTTTATTCAATATAGATATACATTGAAACCAAAAACATATATGTATATATGTAAATCAACCAAATTAAGCCTTAAATCAACATAATCAAGTAAAATCTGAAATTCACATAGAAGCATAATCAATAGCTTCATTTGAACCGTAATTTCACAATAAAAAGCAAAATCATAAAAAACCCTAATTTTACAAAATTCCTGCATAACCCTAAAATATCAATTTCTGAAACTTCTTTGATTATATATATATCTAGATACATAAAACTCAAAATATAGTTGATAGTTACTTACCTTGGTCACTAATTGAACAAAATACACCCGATCGATAAGCCGTTAAATTCTGTCTAAGACGTTTCCCCTCCAAACACTTCCAAAACTCAAAAACTCTTTAGTTAAGACTTAGATCTATGCATAAGGATGCTATGTTTCTAATTTCGAGTGATTCGGACGGTCGAATCTCCGTAAATCAAAGAAACGGTGGAGAAACGGTTCAGGAACGGTAAGAACTGATAAATATGAAAAAGAAAAAAAAGAAAAAGAAAAGATAACGATGATCATCGATCTATATCATCTGTGATATATATCTCAATTTTATCAAATATCACGTTTGATTCTCCATCTTTATATAATCTTTTAAAAATTATCATAACTTTTAATTTACACTTAAACTCATCGAATTAACTCCAAACTTTTTTCATAGTACCAAATTAACTTCATACACCCAATACTTATAATATATACTAATATCAAAATATAAATTCTCGAAATTTAGACACGGACGTGACAGAGCTCGCCGTATATCAGCTCAGTTCTTTATCCTGACGGGTCGTTACGTGGGGCGGATCCCATATCCTTCTTCTTGGCGGATCTCGGGATGACCCATGGTGCGCCACCATATTTCCAGCTGTACGCCATATATACTAAGGAGGTGGATCCAATCTTGTCATTCCTCCTTTTTTGGTCCTTCCCTTGGGGGAATATTTTTAACCGGATCCTTCATGTTTTACGACGGATGTTATCATTAACTTTCTCTCTCTTTACCAAACATCATCTAAATAATCTCAAAATAAAAAAATGGAAGAATTAAAGTTGCTTAGGATATTAGTAGTTCTTAAAATATGTCATTTTTGAAGTCGTCAATGGTGATTTTAATAGTATCAATCGAAAAAGTCCTTATTTTGCTAAAGTTGAAAATTTCAGTCCTTACTTTGAAAAAAAGTAAATCACAGCCCTTTATCTGAAAATTAATGAAACCATAGGGATTTTATTTGGAAATTTACCCTTCTTTTAGAGCTCAATTTGTCTCAAAAACCTCAAAGACTTGTTTCATTAGTTTCATCAATTGGCTTAAAATGACCTATAAGACACTGGGATTGTTTAAAAAGTGATATATTAGTCTCCTAAACTTGTTTACATGAACATTTCAATTTGTTTAAATTAATAAAAAAAATTCAAAACATGAAAAATAAAGATCTGATTCACAAATCTAAATTTTTAAAATAAATTAACATTTTATTTTTTACACCTTTATGATGTTTTTATAAATTTAGAAACTCAATAATTACACTTTTTACTCTCAAAAATAATTACACTTTAAGCAAGTTCAATGGGCTAATCAATATTTTTTAATGATGCCTAAAATTGATCCATCTTGTTATAATATTAAAGGTATTTTTATATATTTATCCCTTCAAATATTAACTCCCTTTGCAATTTTTGTTTTAAGAGGGTGTTGTGTTACTTTAATAAAAAAAAGGCGGCTCCTAAGACTCGGACCCGTGATACGACAACAACGTTTACCGTTGCGCCAAGACTCACCCTCTAATAAACAGCTAAAATTATAAATTAAATGTTTAATTTATTTGATAACACTATTTAAAAATCTAAATTAAATAAGATTACAAAATATTCCCAACATTATCAACTAACCAAAAACAATTTTACTCCTAAAATCATAAATAGTATACAACAACAACAACAACAAAGCCTTAGTTCCGAAATGATTCGGGGTCGGCTAACATGAACCATCGTATAAAACCGTGAAATCAAGTCGTGTCAGCGACACAAATCCGCTCCCTCCACTCCGTGCTATCCACTACCGTATTTTCCTCAATTCCCAGTGAACTCATATCACTCTCGATCACCCTCCTCCAAGTTTGCTTAGGTCTTCCCCTACCCCTCACCACTACATCCCTTTGCCACTCTTCGGTTCTCCTAACCGGCGCATCAAGCGCTCTACGTCTCACATGGTCAAACCACCTTAGTCGGTTTTCTCTCATTTTATTCTCAATAGATGTGACCCCTACTTTTGTCCTAATTATTTCATTACTCACCCGATCCTTTCTCGTATGACCACACATCCATCTCAACATACGCATCTCCGCCACAGACATCTTATGGATGTGGCAGTGTTTCAGTTCCCAACACTCCGTACCATATAACAATGCTGGTCTAATTGCCGTCCGGTAGAATTTTCTGACATTATTAATGGAGCAATCTCCACAATTATGAATCTAGTTATTGCACTCCAAATACACGTGTACATGCATAGAAAAAAAATTAACAAAATTTAAAAAAAAAAACATCTTGTATTATGCACTAGATAAATTTTGATCTATTGCTTATGAGTGATATATAATTGTAATTGGGAATAAAACTAGTACAACTTGTAAACGTTAGGGGATGCTGGATCTCTTAAAACAATTCCACAATTAACAGTTTCAGACTTGTAATAATAATACAAAAACTAGCAGTGAGGAGAAGCTCATGTGCTTTACTTGAATGATTTATAGTCATCAAACCAACAGAAGAGTTGAATTGCAAAAGGCAGTTGAGTTAAGTTGTCCCATCCCATCCCATCCCATCCCATGATTAAATTGATATTGATATGAATGGCCAGGCCAATTAAGATTGATAGTTGTTACAAAAACAGAACAAAAGATGAGAGCTTGATTCATGGTATGATTTAAGTCAACGCTAACTGCAGGGCTCCTCTTAGCCTATATAAACCTCCGCAGTTTTACTAAAAACCTCAACTTTCAATTGGAATTTCTTAATTCATTCATTCACACATTAGTATGTTTTATGGCCCTCGGTACCTGCGGAAACAGAAACAACTTTGAGGTTGATCAACCGGAATCATACCTCCACCCTTGGATGTGTCAATTGCCTCTAACATGAACACAACCTCTTCCATTTCCGGCCTCTTGTCCGGATTGGCGTCCCAGCATCGCTTCATTACGTTTGCAAGAGCGCTTGGACAACATCGCGGTATTTCTGGCCTCAGGTTCTATTGTTTCACAATTAAACACATTTTTCTTTATCAGCTTATAAACTAATGGATTCTACACTACTAGTGCAAAAAACTGTTTCTTCTGTACCTACCTGTCTGACAACGGCGGATGTCACCTCTGAGAAGCTAAGGTCCGGATATGGCATGTCGCAGCAGTATATCTCCCACAAGCAGATACCAAAGCTGTACACATCACACTTTCTATTATATGGGCTGCCATTCAGAACCTGCAAGGATCACAAGTTATTGAGAGGACAGATGTGAAAAACTTGTATATACATAACATGACTTACTTGGTTAAATCAGTTCATAATGACACAGCATAGGGAAGAAACTGACAATGTGTCTGTCATCCATATGGCACTTTTTTGAATAATTTGATAAAATTGCTTGTGATACCCCAAAGTTTATTTTTAACCAAATTCATCCTTTATCCCATATACCACCACCAGCAGATCTTTATTCAAAATTTAATATTTTGTAGCATAGCATGTATTTTGACATTGAGATCCTAAACTTCAATTTAGTACTACTAGTACTAGCCAATAAGAGAGAAATGGGCATACCTCAGGGGCCATGTATCCAAGGGTCCCAGTTTCTCCAGTCATGTCATTAGGATTTGATGCTTCCATTCTAGCAACTCCAAAGTCAGCTATTTTAAGAGTTCGTGTCTTGTCCAGAAGCATATTTTCTGTTTTAACATCTCTATGGACAATCTTCTCGGAATGGAGATAGCTCAACCTATATTTGAGAAATCCAACAAAGAGCAGCTTCAGTAGAGAGATTACATTACATTACACTTGTGTTATGAAATAATCTTATGAAGAATTGCATAAACTAGAGAGATGGGAGGCAAGAGAAAGTGACCCTCGAGCAAGATCAAGTGCCAGTTGAACAACAACTTTAAATGCCAGCTTTCTTCTCCTGTTCTTTATGAGGTAAGATTTCAAAGCACCTCCTGGACAATATTCAACTACAACACAACAGACATTACTTGGCATTCCGATGTGACCGTTCTCTGTTTGTATATTTATACATTCTGATGATCCCATTGTCGCCCCTATGAACTGCCAAAATAATATATATGCCTGGTAACTAATCAACCAAATTATAACAACATCTACATAAAGTAATGTGTGTGTGTGTATAAGTAAAATATCAGGGACATCGGGATGCTTTCATCCAAGCAATATGTGATAAAACATATGCAACATTTAAATTGCTGTTTTTATCCATCCCTAAAACATGATGACGACTACTGAAAAGGTATCTAACTATTGAAACTGTGCATAATTATACTTAAATAAGACAACTTTGTTTTATTTGCTTTAAAAGCACATAATTATCTGGAAATAAAAAACCATATTTCCTTCCTAGATACCATACCATGGATGGTAGAAAGTTGCAAGCATTAATTAGTTCACAGCTTAAAGGTGATAGCTCACATGCATCTTTTGAAAATGAAAAATATAGTCATTGACTCAATTTTGAGCTTAAAGTAGCAAAATTTACCTTAGTTACATTAGGATGATCAAGCTTGTGCCACACAGCAACTTCCTGCGTAAAAGCTGCTCTAAGTGAAGCAATTTCAGCATCTGACCTGTGCCCCTCCTCTCCCCAGTCAAGAAGTTTAACTGAAATTGGTAATCAATTAATTAAAGATTTATCATTTGCTAAAATTTTGATATGTACATATACTGAAGACTTAATACGTTATCCATATCCACTTTAATTAATGATTAGTTAATTGGCAATTGGCACCCAAAATCCAAAATTATTGGACGAGGTGATGAGATGAGGATCCACTTGTTAACTTTATAGATACTATAGGAAAATGGGATGAGTCAATGTCAGCTGAAAGGTGCCTTTGTTTCTTCAACTTTTTAGTTCCCAAATCAAACTATTGACAAGTTTAGGGCCTAAACCTAAACTTCATTTCGTATACTAACATTCAAGTAAAAATCAAAAGAAAATTCATTTGAAAAATTAACAATATGATGACCTGGACAAGCCAGGTCACATTTGGACTTTAATGTTAATATAATCAATGTAAAGTTCAAAGACCTTTTATGTCATAAAATAAAGTTTAGGGGCCATAATATTAGTAGCACCGTAGTTCAGGGGCCATGGATGTATTTTACCCATAAGTTTAGACACATGAAATTTGAGATGAAAAGAAAAGAAAAGCATCTCTGCCTTTGATGCAGCTAACTACCAACTCATCCAATCTCGTGAAATCACAGATTTTGCAAGGTTAGATTAACAAGTTGCTCAAAAACTACTTCATTCCATTAACAACTAAAAAAAATATCAAACTATTTTTCTGCAGAGAATTTTATGTTCTACATAATTTACAGGCATGAAAATTTAACTAAGAGAATGATTTGGACTTTATTTAAGAGTAATATTGCGATAATGGACATAAAAACTTGGGAACAGTATGGTAAAATGTAATTGATAAATAGTTTAATGGCAAAAGAATGAAGTTTTCATATAATCAGCAGACAGAAGTCATATATGCCTAAGAAACTTCAATTATATGTAAAGCCTAAAAGAGCCAAGTTTACAACTTTTAGCATCATCAGCTGATATTTCAGTAAAATAAAGAAAAACTAGCAACTGGGTATCAAATATCAATGATTAGAACTTCAATTCAAATGCAAACAGGAATTCTTAAAAAGAGAATTTTTGAGAAATGGGTAATCTAGTTTGAACAAATCGATAGCTTAAAAGACAAAAAAATAATAATAATGACAAGAGTAAATACCAGCAACATCTTGGCCGTCATAAATGCCACGGTGAACGGTGCCGAAGGTGCCACGAGCAATAACAGTTTTGATGATGAGCTTAGAAGGGTCAATCTCCCATTCTTGCCGCCTAGGCCTAGCAATGGTGTTAGTGTTTAAGGGTCTTGGCACAGCAGCTGCTGCTTCACCTTCTTCTCCATCTTTCTTGTTCTTGTTCTTCTCCATAGTCCATGCTCTACTAAGATGCCTCTGAAGCTGCTCATCTAAACTCTTCAGATCTATCTGATCTGCTCTCACATACCCAACCCCACCACTTTCACTCTTCTCCTTCATCTCTCTCTCTCTCTCTCTTTTAATTTGAGCACAAAGTTGTTTTGCCTTTTTGTTTTCTGTTTCTAGGTACAATGAAAAGAGAAGGAAAAAAGAAAGCAAGTTTGGATGGATGTGTTGTCTAATGTAGAACAACTTAGAACAAGAGACAAAGACTGAGTAACTGCCTAGGGACCTGTGAGTTGTAGTTTTGGACTTCTGATATCATGCTCAAGACTGAAGAGTGATACTGTTTGCTCTTTGCTCCCTTCAACTCCATCTCTATATACTGTATACTACTACTGTTCCTTTTGAATTTTAATGCCAATTAACCTTCTTTAATTACCATAGGTTAATATTTTATAGTAGAATAAATTATAAAACTGGCCCAATTAAGAGTTATTTTAACTTTAGATAGTCTATGTACATGGAATCTGTGTCGCTGACACGACTTGATTTTCACGGTTTTATATGATGGTTCATGTTAGCCGACCCCGAATCATTTCGGGACTAAGGCTTTGTTGTTGTTGTTGTTGTATAGTCTATGTACATGCTCTATTCGGTGACCTTTCTCACAAGAATCAGTTCCTCTTTTTCGTTCACCATCACCGTCATCCCCCCTTTTTTTTTGGTACCACTTAAACCGGACTTACCCAAGGACTATTAGAGATAGGGTATATGATACAAGCGTCTGAGAGTTTGATGACTTCACTCTTAACAACCTCCTTCTGCTCCTCCATGAATATCTTGTGGGTACCCTTTATATCAGACATTTGCCACCAAATTAGCAGAAATTATAACCGGTAAAATGAAGGAGGAGATAAATAAACATATTTTAAGTGCGAATGTAAAGGTTTGAGTTCTAGAATATGAGGCGTCTCTAGATGATTTCTATTTAGTGTGGTCGTCCTTTTTTATTTGTCGAACCCAATCCGCTGTCTTAGTAGGTTTCAGCTGTGGTTCCGGCTGGCTTATGAGAAACTCTTCTCTCTGTGCGGCTGTGAGGTGCTCCTCTATAGTATATCTGTTCACGGGCTCGAGTGCCCTCCTAGACCTGTGTCCCTTGGGCCGAGCTTGGATATGAAAATTTATCTCTCGGTCCAGACCTGCTAAAGCCCACCTCTTTTTTTTACGGGCTTGAGATTTATAAAAATAGCACGGACTGGTCCAGCCCAACCCGTCTATTAATATTAATTAATAAAATTTATATATTTATATATTACTAATATTTATTTTTAAGTATAAATTTAATTTTTTATTATTAAAACATATACATATATATTCATGTGGGCTTATATGGGTTGGGCTTGGGATTTGATTTTTGAGCCCGAGCCCAGTCCGGCCTGAGCTCGCCTAAATTAACAATGGGCTGAGCTGGACTTAGACTGAGCATTTTTAGATAAAAACCTGATGGGCCCGGTCCGAGCCTGGCCCATGAACATGTCTACTTTACAAGAGCAACTCGTCGAGCTACTTCTTCAGCTCGTCGAGCTACTTACTCAGCTCAATGAGTTGGGTCTGATATCAGCCCCTCTAGCGCACCTTCTTCGAATGAATCCCTTGTGACGATGTTAGATAGATTAAGATAGTTGCAAGCTTCAATATCATCAGGATGCTTCAGAGATTTGAAGACGTTGAAAGTAACTTCCTCCTTTTGCATTCTCAGAATGAATTTACCTTCTTGGACATCGATAAGATTGCGCCCGGTTGCAAGAAAATGCATACCAAGGATGATAGGTACTTTTTCGTTTTCCTCCATATCTAATACCACAAAATCAGTGGGGAGTATAAAACTGTCAACCTTGACCAGTAAGTCTTCAACTATTCCACTTGGATATTTGATCGACCGATCGGCTAGTTGGAGTGAGGCGGAGGTTGGTTTCGGTTCCCCTAGGCCCAATTTTCTGAAGTAGAAAGTGACATTAGATTAATACTTGCCCACTTAGGGATTTTTCACAATAGGTTCCCTATTGTGCATGGAATGCTAAAGCTACCTGAATCTCTCTGTTTAGTTTGTAGCTTTTTCAATAGTATGGCGGAACATCCTTCGGTCAAATAACTAAATATCCGCGCAGAGGGTGAAACTTACATGGAAATCTGGTGTGCAGATGGAGGAAAAATCGCAGAAATCTCTTGCATGAACTTAATAAGAAGAAGAAAAGCAATCGGAGTAGGAAAATCGAGAAAATGAAGAAGAAGGCACTTTTATTAGGTGAATGAAAGACAACTTGGGAGTCCGTGCTGGGATTGCCACATGCTAACACCTAAATGGCATGGGAAAAAGTGTCTGTCAGAAGCAATAAATGCCACCTGCATGCGGAGGAGATGAAAAGCCCTAAAGGGCTTAATGGACCTTTTCGGGGGGCTTCTGATAACATCCGCAATGTTATCGTTAGGGCTTCGCTGGGAATATTCCCTGAAAGAAGGATCGAAAGAAAGAAAAACCACAAGAGACTTGCCAGCTCAGGATATAAGGCGTACATCTAGCGTAAGGGTGGATGAATGATACCTATACGATAATACGCCCTTGGTCATCTGAGGTCCGCCACATAGAGAGGTACGCCCTTACTCGATCCGCCAAGACAGGGCATTAAGCCGTTACACAGCGGAATCACCATCATTAATAAACATTAATGATCCCTTAAAGACAACAACAGCTCGGGGGTAAAGATCAGAGTTAAGTCACATTAAAAGGGCATTAAACTTCATTAAAGCGGAGCCATTACGGTTATCACTTAATCTTATATAAATACCCCTGTAATAAGGTGTCAAAAGGTACACACAATTCTAGCTTTCCTATGTGATTACAAATTATTCTCATTCAAGAAATTACTAACTTAGGCATCGGACTGCCCCCGACCGAGCACAACGGCACCCCACAGGGACATTATCCTGTGTAAAGAAAATGATAACATCCAAATATTATCAAAGGATCGAAATGGAAATTAACCAAATGACGCGAACCGAAGATACGCCAGAGTAAAGGCGTATGAAGCAAGCCATAAGACTGGGTGGATCAATGGAGTCCAAGATACGCCTCAAATGGTCAAACGCAACAAAAAGGCCAGTAATCACCATCTCTAGGAGAATACGCTGTCAGGTATCGATACATCCGCCAAAAGATCACGTCGCCTTTCCTTGGGAAAACAGACATCATTAAAGACAAGTAAAAGCCTATTAATGAGCTTTTACAGCCGAACATGAATGAACTTAGTAACCAACATTAATGAGGCATTAATGGAGACTTTCTGGTTACCAAATCGAGGGTTACGGCTAACCTAGTATGAATAGACTTGCACCCCAAGCTATTGAGGTACACACTTTCCAATACCATTCCTTTGTGCTTTTGTTTTATTCATTTATACACTTTACTAACTTTATCATCAGAGTCCCCCCCCCGGCCGAACCCAACAGCGCCCCCCCTCCCCCCCACAAGTGGAGCTCCGATGAGAAATCAACTTGGTAACATCAAAAATCAACGTGATATCAATTGGTGCAGTGATCGTGGAATCCTAAGAATAATAGGATTTACATGATGAACATAGAATGTCTTCAAACGATCTTAACACTCCCATTGGAGGTATCTCTATTTCAGCAACCCCACGAGCTATACCCGCTGAACCACTTGCAAAAAATATGTCGGTCGGAATTGATGGCAACAACAATATCACTCCTCCCGTGCATGCTACACTTCCCCCAGACGGTGTAGTTCAACCGTCACATGAATGGTCTCTAGAATCCTTCTTCAAACAAATGGTGGAATCTGTTCGTCAAGAGTTAGGCAACGAATCTGCTGAGAGGGCCCGAACCATACTAACTGGAAACGATTTAATTGATCGGGCTAGAAGGGTGTTCAATAACCAACCGACCCAAGGCGGAGCCACCAATGCAACACAAACGAATATGGTGCAAAATAGTTCCGAACATCACCGGGAGCGATCACGTTCCCACAACAGACATTCGCCCAGACCTCACCAAAACGTTAATTTGGCTAGGAATAAAGGATCCCTTTCTCCACAATGGTTCACTGCGGCGGTAGAGGCACGAGTCCAGGAGGAATCACGAAGGCAAAACCAGAATGCTGAACTGTACGCCCACCAGGTTAATAGGCATTCGTCTTTTACTGTCCGCATCCTGGTATATCAGACGGATGGGCGATTCAAGCCGTCAAATTTGCCACAATATAAAGGGGAGGATAACCCGGATGCGCACATAAGGATGTATAGGGAGTTGATGGACATATATGGGGCGAATGAGGGAATCCTCTGTAGAATGTTCTCCACTATGTTAAGCGGATCAGTATATGGGTGGTTTCAGTCCTTGGCGGCGGGATCCATAGACAGCTGGGAACAATTGAGCATAGAATTTTGCACGAAATTTGCAGGTAGCATCCCACCTGTGGTGTCCAGTAGAACGTTGTATGATCTTAAGCACAAGGAGGGAGAATACCTAAGGACTTATATTAATCGATTTAATAAATTGTGCATTGACATAACCAACGTTGATGTTAATACGGCGGTTGAAGCAATAACTAAAAACACCAGATGCAAGCGGTTACAAGAAAAACTAGTTATCCATAAACCACGAACACTGGTGGAATTAATGGAACGCTGTAAAAGGTTCATGGAAACTGATGACATAAAACGGGCCGCCGGATCGCCAACTGCCAGATCACCTGACTGGAGAGACCGGGGCGGATCCGGTAGAAGGGAGAATAGATGGGCGGATCAAAGAGGGAAGTGAACCTCAAAAAGTGGACCAAATTACACGCCCCTTAACACCCCTAAAAATGAAATCCTACTGTGGTTGGAGAAGAGTAGATTCAAGCGGGACATTACATATCCCGACCCAAAAGGAGGGGAGCATGTCCCGACGGGCAAAAACGCAAAGGCATATTGCCGGTTCCACAGGAGACAAGGCCATGACACTAATAAATATTTTGCGCTGGACAGGGAAATTGAAAGATTGATCGAAAGAGGTTCGCTCGATAGGTTTGTGCAAGGTGAACACGATGAAGAAGAAAAATAAAGCTCCAAAGCAAAAACAAATGGAGTCATCAGCGTTATTGCAGGCGGACCAGGATACTAACCCTTTTTCTAAAAAAGCAAAAACGTGCCTTTTGGATAAGTCGGCCCTTAACAAACCTTTTGCAGAGATGGGCTCAGCGAACGGTCCTCATGCTGATGCTTTGGTGTTCATGATGACCATCGAAGGATGGGATATGAAGAGGGTCATGATTGACATTGGAAGCTCAAGTAATGTAATTACGAGGGGAGCATTTCCAAAGCTAAAAATAGACCCTATGCAGGTAGAAGCAACTATCATGCATATTCTAGGGGTGTCTGGACATACAGTTCAGACTAAAGGGCAAGTGATGTTGGAGTGTGAAATGACAGATGGAGATCAAACTTGGAAAGGAGAGCAAAAGTTTACCATCCTAGATGGTCAGCTTGCGTACAATGTCATTTTAGGAAGGCCTTTCCTTACGGAGTCGGCTACTTTAATTTCCGTCCGCCATTTAACCATGTACGTGCCAACTGCTAAAGGTGGGGTAATGATTAACGGGAGCCAGAAAATGGCTCAAGAAACATATATGGCTTCCTTGGCCATACGCCCGCAGGCTGAAGATGAAGAAGAGGAGGAAGAACAAAATACTACGGCACTGGGTGACACGAAGATGTGCTTTATTTCAGAGGGCAAAAGGGTGAAAATTGCGAAAGGGCTCCAGCCAGAAATTAGAGGGGAGATTGTGAAAATCCTAATTGAATGTCAAGAAGTTTTTGCAGGGGATAATGAAATATTGATGGGAGTGAGTCCAAATTTCATCACTCATAAACTAAACATTACGGAGGATGCCACACCTGTCACCCAGAAAATGCAGAACCATAGGCCTGAAAGACAAAAAACAATAGAGGAAGAGATTGCAAAACTAAAAAAGGCGAATGCTATTAAGGAGGTAATATATACCGAATGGCTGGCGAATGTAGTTTTTGTCAATAAGGTTGGAGGGGCTTATAGAATGTGTGATGATTTCACAGATTTAAACAAAGCAGGTCCGAAGGACAACTATCCATTACCGTGCATTGACATCTTGGTATATGGAACCGCGAGACATAAAGTTTACTCCTTCATAAATGTAAAGTCCAATTATCATCAAATCCCTATGGATCCCAGTGATAGGATCAAAACTTCATTTATTATGCATCAGGCTACTTATTGTTTTAAGGTGATGCCTTTTGGGCTAAAAAATGCAGGAGCCACGTATCAACGAATGATGAATAAAATTTTTGAAGACAAGAAAGGAGATAATTTCTCCATATATGTGGACGACATGATCACTAAAAGCAAGACCATGGAGAGACACACAGCGGATATCAAAGAAGTATTGGATGTACTGAGAACCCATAATATCAAGCTTAATCCAGAGAAGTGTATGTTCGGAGCCACATCTGGCAAATTCTTGGGCTATATCATTAACCGTTAGGGGGTTGCAGCCAATCCAGAGAAAATAAAGGCGGTATTAGAAATGAAGGCGCCCCAGAACCTTTAGGAAGTGCAGCGTTTAAATGGGCGGATTATAGCCTTAGGAAGATTCATATCCTGTTCCGCCAGGTGATGTCTTCCCTTTTATGAGGTGATCAAGAAGCAAAAGTTATTTGAATGGGATGAGGACTGTCATCAGGCTTTCAAAGGAATTAAAGAGTTCTTGACCAACCCGCCTTTGATGAGCAGACCAGTTAAAGGGGAGGACCTTTACTTATATGAGTCGGTTACGGAAAAGGCGGTATGTACGATGATTATTCACGAGGAACAAGGGCAACAATACCCTATCTATTATGTGAGTAAGGTGTTGAAAGATGTTGAAACAAGGTACTCGAAGTTACACAAAATGGCTCTGGCGGTGGTAATCACTTCTATCCGCCTACGCCCATATTTCCAAGCCCATACCATCATTGTGCGAACAGGAATTCCCATGCGAAAGGTGTTACAACGGCTAGAGACATCGGGAAGGCTAATGGAATGGTCAATATGCCTAAGAGAATTCGATATTCGATACAAAGGGCGGACTGCGCTAAAAAGCCAGGCACTAGCGGATTTTGTCAATGAATTTACAGAAGAATTCACAAGTTGGCCGAAGATCCCACTGGAAGAATGGACCATGTACACGGATGGAGCCTCATCTGAGAAAGGCGCTAGCGTGGGGGTTGTAATAAAAGGGCCAGAATATGTCCGAATACACTATGTGGCTAAGTTGGACTTCCTCGTAACCAATAATGCAGCGGAATATGAAGCCTTGATCCTTGGGTTACAGTTATTGAAAGAGATTATTCCAAAGCGTGTGGTGATATATAGTGACTCAAAATTAATAGTGAACCAAATAACAAAAAACTTCCATGTCAAAGATGAAACCTTGGTGAAATACGCAGAAGAGGCGAAGCGGATCTTGGCTATTCTGGAGAGTAAGGGCGTAAAATGGGAGATAGTACACATCCTGCATAGATTGAACATGGAGGCGGATCATCTGGCCAAATTGGCCTCAAGCAAAGGTCAATGGGAAGACCTTACTTGTCCCTTCACAATAAAGGCGAGGCCAGTATTCGCTAAAGAAGTAATAGCAGTCATTCAATTGCCCCAAAACGATCAGCGGACCACCTTGATCCGGTACCTAGAAGAGGGAACTTTGCTTGAAGATAAAGACCATGTGAAAAGGGTGGTGAAGAAAGCAACTTACTATGCTGTTATGGATGATCAGTTATACAGAAAATCATTTAGCCAGCCTTGGCTAAAATGCATCGCCACAGAAGAAGGGCAGGATATCTTATGGGAGTTACATGAAGGTATATGTGGAGCACATGAGGAGTACGCCACTATCTTCAAAAAATCAAGGTTGGCAGGGTATTACTGGCCTAGTGCAGAACAAGATGAACGAAAGTTAGTGGAGACATGCTATAATTGTCATATTCATGCAAACGAAACCCATATACCTAAAGCCCTTCAAAGGCCGATTGTAGAAGGGTGGCCATTCACCACATGGGGAATCGATATAGTGGGACCCTTTCCCCCCACCAAGAGGCAATGCAAGTTCGTAATAGTGGCTGTAGATCACTTCACAAAGTGGGCGGAAGCAGAAGCTGTGTCAATCATCACAGCAAGGCGAATAGTCGATTTTGTCCATGACAATATTATTGGAAGGTTTGGAGTGCCACACACGATTGTCATAGACAACGGAACGCAATTTAATTATGAGGAGTTTAGGAAATATTGTCAAGATTGGGGAATCATCAACAATTTCACTTCTGTCTATTATCCTCAATCCAACGGCATGACCGAAGTTACAAACAGAACCCTTGTTGAGGGAATCAAGAAAAGGTTAGGGGGAAAAAATGTTGTGCGAATGAATTAATGTCTGTTTTATGGGCGTATCGAACCACCCCTAGAGTGGCTACCGGAGAAAATCCATTTTCCATTACTTATAGAGTTGAAGCGGTCCTTCCTATATAGATAAAAAAAATCCGAGTAGTAGGGTGTCCTTTTATTGTGAACAACAAAATGGTGAAAGGCTCAGGAAGAGTTTGAATGATCTAGAGAAGAAGAGGGATAGAGCTTATACTCAGATCGCTGCCTACAAATAGCGGATCGCTTCTTACCACAACCAAAATGCTAAATTGGTGGAACTAAATAAAGGAGATCTGGTTCTAAGAAAGGCGGATAAAATTCAATCGGCGGATGGAAAAGGAAAATTGGGTGTAACCTAGATAGGTCCATACCGCGTAGCAACAAAAATTGGAGCAGCCACCTTCAAAATAGAAGAAATGGATGGGAAGGAAGTACCACGAACTTGGAACATGCAAAATCTCCGCAAATACTTCCAAAAATAAAATGTAACACAAGGCATTGAGTACTCTTTTTCCTTAAAGCAAGATTTTTTTTTCCAATGGGTTTTTTCTTGTTATAAGATTTTAATGAGGCTCACAAAAGGGTCATCATCCATTGTAATAAAGGCAAGCAATTTTTGCTCATTAAATAAAGGGAAAAGTACGAAAAAAATGCTTATGGTTAGCCCATTTTGCAAACAGAGGTATGTGGTTTAAAAGTTTACAAATAAAAGTCTGTGGTATGTTTTATTTACAAAATAAAGTATTACAATTACACAATTAAGTTCTGATTACAATTAAAGACATTTTTATCTTCAAAAAAATTATTCTTACATATCAGCAAGATATAACCCCCGAAAAAAGCAACTTCCTAAATCGAAACAATAAATAATATGGTGGAATTTTACGTTTTTTACTAATCTGAAAGTTTGTGAACTAAATTGATATTTAAATTCATTTTACACCGTTTCAATTTGATTTTGACATCTGTGTTTTGTCAATATATAAATATAATCGAAAAAAAAATTAAAAAACGCTTTTATTGACATCAATTACTTAAAAGTTTAATTTTAAATACTTTATTTTGTAAAAAAAATATACCACATACCTCTATTTGTAAACTTTTAAACCACGGGCCTCTATTTACAAATAAGGTAAATCACAAGCATTTTTTTCATACTTTGCCCTTAAATAAATTACTCTTGATTATCAGTTTTGTCTAACATTTCTTTCAGAGTACTAGCATAGATAAATGTCTTCTTACTAAGAAAGGGGCATGGGTTCAGATTCTTTACCCCATCAATAAAAAGTCCCTTCAAATGGCAGATTTTTTTCCCCGTGAAGGAATCTTACACAAAGTCCCTTCAAATGGCGGATCCAAAATGAAAGGTCCCATTAAGGATAGATTCGTTTCCTAGAGAAGTGATCATTGAAAATCCTATCAAGGGCGGATACATCTTTCTCAAAGAAAGAAATCCTTAAAGCTTATCGCAAGCTTCCTAGGGACGGCTGGCCACCTACCCTAGCGATTTGGAGGAATAAGTTTAAACACTTAAAAATATTCTCAAGTTCAAACATGCAATAAAAGAAGAAACAATGAAACTCTTCACAAAATGCAGAACTCGAAAGTAGAATGTAAGAAAAACTTATAAAAGTGTTAAAATTGTAGCATCTTTACACAGGCATAACAAGTCTTATAAAAACATAAGACAAAAACTAAGAGGCAAGAGAGTCGCCGGTCTTGTTTCCTACGACCGGGTCAGCTGGAGTTCCTTCAAGAGACTTGGCATTGGGCTCATCAGCCTGATCAGTTTGATCTTCCACAACAAGGTTAGAAAGATCCGCCTCTGGGGAGCATCGCCTTTCTCAGCGTCATTTTTAACCTCAGCATCGGGCGTGTTCTCTTCCGTCTCCAGGTCGATAACCCCCTCACTTTTCTCCGCATTCTTAGGGGGAGGAGCCAACGCCTCCTGGCAGATGACGGCTCTAGCATTCTTCAAGGTGGAATAATGGAAAGCCTCGTTAATAGAAGGCACTTCCTCCTCGGGGTCATCGATTTCGGAGCCAGGAAAGTCTCTCTTAAGAGCAGCCAGGATGCGCTCACCATAGTAATATGCTCGAAGTCCACACACTTCCTCTAGGTGCTCCTGATAGGGGTCAAAACCCCCTATCTTTGGGTACGGTTTTAGAACGGTTTTTAGCGTTATTTAGTTAATAAGTGAGCAATTCTCGCATTTAAATGCTTTTGTGTGAGTTAGTTAGAAATTGGAAATGTTTTATTTACTTTTCGTTGTTTAGGCTCGTTTTATGATCAATTTAGGCAAATACGGCCAAAATGGCATGCATATTATAATTCCATTATCTTTTGAAGCTAATTGATCCGTCAAAAGTCGCACCAAACGGAGCGTTTGCTCAAAATAAGCGATTGGCGGGTCAATTTAGCCTTTGGACTAATGTTGTTTGGAGTTTTTGTGCATGCGCAGGGATAAGTTCGGGCGAAAAGACACGTTATTGGCATTTCGGCGACCGCGCGGGGGCGCATCGGGCTAGACTGCTCGACGAACTGGCCTATTTTAGGCCAGCTCGCCGAGCTGGCCATGCCGGCTCGCCGAACAGGCCCTTAGGGGCCTGCTCGGGCAAGCTGGCGCGGCCAGCTCGCGACGAGCTGGCCTTCGCAGGCCAGCTCGCCGAGCAGGCCCCTAGAGGCCTACTCGCCGAGCAGGCCCTCTGGTGGCCTGCTCGCTGAGCAGGCCCTCAGGGGCCTGCTCGTCGCGAGCAGTGCCTGCTCGCCGAGTAGCTCGCCCTGCTCGGCGAGTAGACCTGCGGGAATTGGTCAAAAAGACCAATTCCGCCCCCACGACGCCACGATGGACCCCACGACTTCCTACCCGTATAAGGACACGAAAATAGGTCAAGAAAAGGGCCCGAGCCACGTCTATAAATAAGATTTTTCCAATGTAATTAGATATCTTTTATCTTTTGTATTTTTCTTAGCTTTTCATCTTGAGAAATCCTCTCCACCTCCTCCATATCCTTCAAACCTCCATTGAAGACACCTCCGAAGCTCCGCTCACTGAGGATTGCTCAAGCTCCATCCTTAAGTCATAGGAAGACGCCTGCATTGGTAGACAGGTTCCCTAAAAGGGATTTTTCTTCTTTTATATTCTGTCTAGCCTCTGATCCATGTTATGAATCCTAGGCTCATTGTATCTTCGTGACAATACTTTCATCTTTGATATATATTATAGTTTTTGTTCATTCAATTGTTTTAATGCTTTAATCTTTGTCTTACGCTTTGTCTGATTGGTTTAACTCATTCGATAATCCTAAAATTAAGTTGGCACATATTGCGAGCTGAATCTGACCTAGTCAGTGCCTATAGGATTGACGACCCTATAGAAGATTAAGCCCAAATTGCTGAGCCTTAGAGCTAGTTTCGGCCTTACAAGGGAATCACGAACTAGGGACTTTAGGAGGATAGGTCGGGTTAATCGCCTCGGACACAAGTGACTTAGGTTTTAATTCAATTGTTTAAACAATCTATTTTCATTATCATCGTATCCCTTCATGTTCCTTCGGATAATTGCATTGGTAAAAGATCACTTAGGAGTAGTTTAACTTAATTAGGGGTAGAGTAACTTAATTAGGCATAGAATAACTTAGTTAGGATCGGATAACTTAGCTAGGAGTAGTATAATCCAACCTAGGAGTAGATTAACTTAAGAAAAACCAACTCAAAACCCCCTAAGCCTAGATAACACCTGAAACTAAGTAACTCGATACTTGTAGAAATAAATCCTGTGGACGATACCTGGACTTTTCCAGAAATTTATTACTTGATAACGATGGGGTACACTTATCCCTAAGATCGGCCTCACCCCACAACCGCGTGAGGCCGCGTCAAGTTTTTGGCGCCGTTACCGGGGATTTATTTCTTCTGCAATATCGAACCAAAGGTCGATTTGTTAGTTTAGGCATTCATTGTAAATATCCTTTGTTTATAACATCTATACTTGTTTGTATACTTGTCTATATTCATACTCACGTATACAAATACTTGTTTGTTCGTTTATACTAAAAGTACATATGATCTTTCTATACTTGTTTATATCTACCATGTCCTCTCAAAACATGCGTAGTTGTTCATACCTATTTATACTTGTTTATACAAACGTGTATGTATACTTGTTAAATTCATCTATACCTTTTTGTCTATATTTGTTTATACTTTTTGTACTTGTTCGTTCTTGTATTCATTTGTTCATATTCTGAGTCATACTTATACATACTTGTTTATCCCTACTAGTTTGTACCATGTACATCAACCTTTGTCTGTCAATAATAAGAATACTTGTATAAAACTGTGCAACCTTGTATGATATGTATAATTGTCTTTCATGAGAAAAATTTCTGCTTTCATTTATTTCTTGTATTTATTTCTTCTCAGCATATGCCTACAAGATCAGCGAAAATACCGTGTGTCCCTCTTAACCCTGAATTTGAACGTACTCTTCGCAGGAGCAAACAAATCGGAAAGCTGAAGCAAGACGAGATCATCGAGCCTATCAAGATGACTGACAATGAACGGAACACTGAGAACACCGGGCCAGAAAATGACACTCGTCTGATGAGTGAGATCCTGGCACCACACTGGCACCAGCATTTGTCCGGCATTGCCGTTCCAAACATTCCAGCTAATACATACGAAATCAAGTCCGGTATAATTCACCTGATCCAACAGACCGGATTGTTTGGAGGAGAAGCACATGAGAGCCCGAATGATCATCTGGATCGCTTCCTAATGTGCGCGGACACTGCAAGAACAAATGGGGTTCCCCAAGATGCTGTTAGGCTGAAGTTGTTCCCGTTTTCTCTGACTGGGCAAGCTTTGGAATGGCTGAGAACACTGGAGCCCGGATCGATCACGACTTGGGCAGGGTTGGAGAAGGAATTTTTGTCCTATTACTTTCCCCCCTCCAAGATAGCAATGCTCAGGGGTGAGATCACATCCTTCCACCAACCCGAGCACGAAGCGCTCCACACATCTTGGACCCGATTCAGAAAAATGATGCGCATGTGCCCTTATCATGACATACCCAAGCATCAATTGGTGAGCGTCTTCTATCACGGACTGACACCCACCAACAGAGCTATTGTAGACTCCGCAGCGGGTGGAGATTTGTTTAGGAAGACAGCAACGGAAGCATATGACATGATTAACGAGCTGGCTAGGAAGAGCGTGCAGTGGCAAGAGGAGAAACTCGCTGGCCCCACAAGGCAGCGGGTGTTTGCTGTGGAAGAACAAGAACAAAATCCAAGTGTTGCGGATATAAGTAGGAAGATGGACGTCCTGTTGGCTAAATTCAGCCAACCTCCCACCTGTGTGCACTGTGGCGGCGACCACCATGGAAAGGACTGTCAGGCAGGGAGCCCTTTCGCTGGAGATGGGGTGGAGATGGTCAATTATGTTGGGGGGAAACCGAGGTACAACCAGAACTATAACAACTACAAACCCAACAACCACAACTCCTACAACAACAGCAACAACTACAGGAGGCCTCAGCACCCGAACTTATCTTACGGGAATTCAAATCAGAATGTGCTTCGACCTCCCAACGGTTTTGTTCAGGAGCATAAAGAGCAGGGGCTTGGCATGCCCCCATATCAACAGCAGAACCAAGGGCCAATGCAACCTCCTAAGGAATCTGACGAGGTGGTCACTCTCTTAAAGGAGATCTCGGCTAGGCTTGCCAACAATGAAGCTTTCTGCAAGGATCTGAGCAATCAGGTAGCCCAGATCAATAGGGACAGGCAGGAAAGGCCACAAGGTTCTCTCCCAAGCACAACGGAGAAGAATCTAAAGATCCTGAGAAAGGATTGAGTAAGGGGGAGAAATCGAGTTCTCCTCGGTTTAATTTCAAGCTTGAACAATTGTTTCTGCATTTTTTTTCCATTCTTTTTGTTTTGATTAAGTTTGATTGTTAGTCTTTGATTTCATATTTTATATATATTGTCAAGATTTGCACCCCATACTCTCTCTAAAAAAATGTAAATAAGAAATAAAAAGATAAAGATAGGGGATGACTCATCATCCCCTTCCTTATCTTCTTCTTTCTTTCCTTCTTTCTTTTTATTCACTTCTTCTTTCTTTCTTTTCTTCTCTTTTTCCTTTTCACAAAACCTAAACCCCAAATCCTCCATACTAACCCAAATTCAACAACTAAGGTATGTATTCTTACCTATTTTTGATTTCTAACATGTTTTTAGGTTTAGATTTTAGTTTAGGGTGTTAATTTTTGGGATTTGGACAAAACCTAAGTTTTGGGTTTTTTATCTTTTTTCTTCAATAACCTTTTACTTGCTTTTAATTCTTGATATTCTTGCAATTTATAGTTACATTATGATCAATATGTGATTTGGGTATGATTTTTGTTCTTAATTTGTGAATATTTGGAGAAATTGCTCAATTTGGGAAAAATCTCCATTTTAGCTCAAAGTTCAACTATTTAGTTATAGTTGACAACTTACCAATAGAGTTCTATATCACATTCTTAACACATTTTAGTCATTGGGCATCTCTAATTTTGCACGAATTTAAGAATTAACGGGTGAAATTACTTAGGGACTGAAAGCTTACGATTTTGGTCCCTAAGTTTCTAAACTATGGTTTTTCCTATTTATTGGGTTTTGGAGGTTTATGTTTATGTTTGTGAAAAGATTCTAACTAGTCCGTTTGGTCTATCTCTCAAGCACCATGGGAAGGAAAGGCAAGGCCAAGATCACGGTTGACAATGAAGCCGACTCTGACATCGAATTTAGTGACGCTCTGCAAGCTAAGTATAACCCACCTTTTGGGCTAGTCGATGAGAGAGAAGGGGTATTATATCGTTGGTTTTCTAGGCAAGAACTTGCTACTCTAATCATTGTTGACTAGAAATATCTAGCATCTATAGGTCTGGAAAAGGATTTCAATGAAATCCTAAAATTCCACGGTTGGCATAGACTAGCCACAAAAAGGACCCTAGTGTATTACAATTTCACTGTAGAATTTCTGACCACCTTGAAAAAGGAGTTGTCTGTGGGATGTGGTAAGCATTCTTTCAGACTGAACGGTGTACCCTACCGTCTTAGTGACACTACGTTAGCAGCCTTGATGGGAGTCTATAACCATCTAGAGGCAGTCTCGGGTTTTGAGGAACCCATGACAAAAGATAAAGCTTGGGAACAATTAACAGGCTTATCAGAATTTGACTCCCGCACTGCTAGCCCAATCCACCTCTTAGACCCAGTGCTAAACCTTGTACACAAGTTTGTGGCTCATAACTTGTTAGGCAAAACTGAGAGCAATAAGGTCTCAAAGATAGAATTGCTCATACTGTGGTGTGTGGCCAACCATAAACCCGTTGATAGTATCAAAGCCATCTTTGAAGGCTTTTCAAGCCAAACAAGTAAAAAACACGGGTCCATTGGCCTTGGACATTTGGTTACCAACTTCCTTGATAACCAATTCAAAGATTTGGATATTCGGGAAGATGGTTTCCACCCACGTAATCCTAAGCAAGAACATAAGCCGAGAGTAAACACTTTAGCCACCAAAATTGTGTGAAATGAGTGAACTACCTATGGTGAGGTGTTTTACTTAGCGATCCCCTCAAGCTCGTTTAATTGAACATGTGTCCTTTTTCTTAAAACATATGACCTATGATAATTGAAATGCGGCTTTTGGATATCGTGTCTCTACTTTGTATTTCCGAATGCATGTAATTACAGATGCTCGAAATTGTGTCAAGCACCTAGTCAAACCGGGAGGTTTTCTAGCTTGCTTATGATTGCGGGTTTAGTTTTTTAGTTTACTTGGGGACAAGTAAACTTTTAAGTGCGAGGAGGTTTGATAGGGGTCAAAAACCCCTATCTTTGGGTACGGTTTTAGAACGGTTTTTAGCGTTATTCAGTTAATAAGCGAGCAATTCTCGCATTTAAATGCTTTTGTGTGAGTTAGTTAGAAATTGGAAATGTTTTATTTACTTTTCGTTGTTTAGGCTCGTTTTATGATCAATTTAGGCAAATACGGCCAAAATGGCATGCATATTGTAATTCCATTATCTTTTGAAGCTAATTGATCCGTCAAAAGTCGCACCAAACGGAGCGTTTGCTCAAAATAAGCGATTGACGGGTCAATTTAGCCTTTGGACTAATGTTGTTTGGAGTTTTTGTGCATGCGCAGGGATAAGTTCGGGCGAAAGACACGTTATTGGCATTTCGGCGACCGCGTGGGGGCGCATCGGGCTAGACTGCTCGACGAACTGGCCTATTTGAGGCCAGCTCGCCGAGCTGGCCATGCCGGCTCGCCGAACAGGCCCTTAGGGGCCTGCTCGGGCAAGCTGGCGTGGCCAGCTCGGCGAGCAGGCATAGCCTGCTCGCCGAGCAGCTCGCCCTGCTCGGCGAGCAGACCTGCGGGAATTGGTCAAAAAGACCAATTCCACCCCCACGATGCCACGATGGACCCCACGACTTCCTACCCGCATAAGGACACGAAAATAGGTCAAGAAAAGGGCCCGAGCCACGCCTATAAATAGGATTTTTCCAATGTAATTAGATATCTTTTATCTTTTGTAATTTTCTTAGCTTTTCATCTTGAGAAATCCTCTCCACCTCCTCCATATCCTTCAAACCTCCATTGAAGACACCTCCGAAGCTCCGCTCACCGAGGATTGCTCAAGCTCCATCCTTAAGTCCTAGGAAGACGCCTGCATTGGTAGACAGGTTCCCTGAAAGGGATTTTTCTTCTTTTATATTCTGTCTAGCCTCTGATCCATGTTATGAATCCTAAGCTCATTGTATCTTCGTGACAATACTTTCATCTTTGATATATATTATAGTTTTTGTTCATTCAATTGTTTTAATGCTTTAATCTTTGTCTTACGCTTTGTCTGATTGGTTTAACTCATTCGATAATCCCAAAATTAAGTTGGCACATATTGCGAGCTGACTCTGACCTAGTCAGTGCCTATAGGATTGACGACCCTATAGAAGATTAAGCCCAAATTGCTGAGCCTTAGAGCTAGTTTCGGCCTTACAAGGGAATCACGAACTAGGGACTTTAGGAGGATAGGTCGGGTTAATCGCCTCGGACACAAGTGACTTAGGTTTTAATTCAATTGTTTAAACAATCTATTTTCATTATCATCGTATCCCTTCATGTTCCTTCGGATAATTGCATTGGTAAAAGATCACTTAGGAGTAGTTTAACTTAATTAGGGGTAGAGTAACTTAATTAGGCATAGAATAACTTAGTTAGGATCGGATAACTTAGCTAGGAGTAGTATAATCCAACCTAGGAGTAGATTAACTTAAGAAAAACCAACTCAAAACCCCCTAAGCCTAGATAACACCTGAAACTAAGTAACTCGATACTTGCAGAAATAAATCCTGTGGACGATACCTGGACTTTTCCAGAAATTTATTACTTGATAACGACGGGGTACACTTATCCCTAAGATCGGCCTCACCCCACAACCGCGTGAGGCCGCGCCAGCTCCCAATCCCTCTCCCGATGTGTTTGCTCAGCCTTGAGTTCACCAGATAACATGGTGACTTCCGCTTTCTCCAGCTCGAGGTCCGCCTCTAGTTGGGTTATCTTTTGCTTTAAGCCATCCGCCAAGGCACTCACCGCATGAGCATCAGATCTAGCTTTGGATGCCTCACCCTCCAACTCTTTAAGACGAGCCTCTTTCACAGTGTTCATGGCGATGTCCGCCTCAACGACATTAACATGATCAATGGTCTGAATGATAAAATGGTAAGCCAAGTTAAGATGAGAGTGATAAAATAAAAGGTTAAAGAAAGTCACACCGCTAGAGCCTTATGCTTGATCATCTTAAGGTGAGAGGAGGTTTTGCACTTAGCCCTTGTCTCCAAGACATTGGGGATCTTTCCGATCGCCTCCTCAATGTCATGCATCACCACGTCTGATGTAAGAACTAGCTCAGGACCGTGAGCTGCAACCCAATAGCCTATGAGGTCTGGCTTTGTTGGCTAAGAAAGGTGGCTCGAGTCAAAACATTTACATCTCTAACAAGACTAAAATAAAACAGAGAGAAAGCTAAACCCGAGTAAAAGAGGAGGCAAATAATGAGACTTTGGGAACCTTAGCAGCGACCACTAGTTGATTTGATCCGCCAGCTTGCGTGTTTTTCCCCTGAGAAAAACCATCATCCTTGGCTCTTTTTGGAGGAGGCAAAGGCTGAACCTTAGTCGTAGGGTACTTTCCTTCTTGTTTATTTAGAGAGGCGTTCGCCCTCTCCTGAGCATCCAGGGCAGCTTTGATAACACCCGCCATGAAATATGGAGGACTAAACAGAAGATATTTCTTTGCAAAGAGGGCTTAAAGGGAAAAAGGCTCGCCTCTAAGATGTATATAGCGTACAAATAGGAATACGGTGTCGTCTCATGGATTTCTTCTTACGATCCGGCACACAGCGCATAACGGGAAATACGATGTCGTCTCATAGAGTTCCACTCATGATCCGCCATGCAGCTCATAGTTGGAAATACGGTGTCATGCCACGGGTTCTTACAAAGCTCCGCCCGGCAAGAGGAAGAAGGGATCCGCCTTATATGGCGATCCGCCTTTGGAAGAAACGAATGACTATACGGCGTAACTCACTAGCATTAAACTAGCATTAAAGATATCTCAAAACCTGCCAAAGCTTGGAGGTTAGAAGAGAGAGTTAGACTGCATTAAAGGAGCATTACTCTTCATTAAAAGAGCATTAAGAGAATGTTATTACAGTTATCACTCAAACCTGTATAAATACCCTTGTAACATGACAACAGAGGTACACTTACACACTCTTCTTAGCTTTGCTTTGTCATTACAGTTTATTCTCTTAAGAAGTTTACTGACTTAGGCATCGGAGTGCCCCCGACCGATCCCAACGGCGCCTCACAGGGACGCTTTACGGTGTTGCTAAATCTACACAATATCAATTGGTGTGGTGAAGGTGGACTCCTAATAATGAAGAATTTCCATGTAGTGATATACAACGATATACTGCTGAAAGAAGTGGTGTCAGAGCATGTAGTGATATACAGCGATTCAAAGCTGATGGTGAACCAAATAATGAAGAATTTCCATGTCAAAGATGAAACTTTAGCAAAATATGTGGAAGAAGCAAAGCGAATCCTATCTATTTTGGAGGGCAAGGATGTGAAGTGGGAAATAATACATATCTCGCGAGAATCAAATATAGAGGCGGATCATCTAGCCAAAGCAGCTTCCAGCAAGAGCCAATGGCAAGACCTCACATGTCCATTTGCAATCAAAATGAAACCATCATTTGAAAAAGAAGAAGTGGCGATCGTCTAATTGGCTCAGAATGATTGGAGAACCGCCATAGTAAAGTACCTAGAAGAAGGAATCCTCCCTGAAGACAGGAATCAAGCCAAGAAGGTGGTCAAGAAAGCCGCCCACTATGCTATTATGGAAGATCAATTGTACAAAAAGTCCTTTAGCCAGCCGTGGTTAAAATGTATAACTACGGAGGAAGGACAAGACGCCCTATGGGAATTACATGAAGGGATATGTGGAACACACGAGGCACATGCTACGATCTTTATAAAGACAAGGTTAGCAGGGTATTATTGGCCCACAGAGGAGAAAGATGCCAAGAAAATGGTGGAAGAATGCCACAATTGTCAAATTCACGCAAATGAAACACATGTACACAAGGCGCTTCAAAGACCAATCGTGGAAGGCTGGCCATTCGCCACCTGGGGCATTGATATAGTAGGACCCTTCCCGCCTACCAAGAGACAATACAAGTTCATAATAGTGGATGTAGATCATTTCACCAAATGGGCGGAGGCCGAACCTGTTTCAATTATTACTGCTAGGCGAATGATAGATTTCCTCCACGACAACATTATTGGAAGATATGGCGTAACTCATACAATTGTCACATATAATGGAACACAGTTCAATTATGAAGAATTCAAGAAATACTGCTCAGATTAGGGAATCACCAACAACTTCACCTCCGTTTATTATCTGCAATCAAACGGGATGACCGAGGTTACAAATCATACACTTGTCAAAGGGATTAAGAAAATATTGGGAGAAAAGAAGAAATGTTGGGCGGATGAGTTGATGTCAGTCTTATGGGCGTACCGTACAACCCCCAGGGTGGCGACCGGGGAAACTCTGTTCTCTCTCACTTATGGAGTCGAAGCAGTTCTCCCCATTGAAATCAAGAATCCAAGTGGGTGAGTCTCCTTTTATTGCGAGCAACAGAATGAAGAAAGGCTTAGACAAAGCCTGGATGATCTTGAAACGAAGAGGGATAAAGCTTCTAGCAGAATTTCCGCCTATAAACAGCAAGTTGCCTCCTATCATAACAAAAACGCTCGCCTAATGGAGCTAAATAAAGGGGATTTAGTTCTAAAGAAGGCGGACAAAATCAAGTCGGCATATGGAATAGGCAAGTTAGGTGTAACCTAGACGGGACCATACCGTGTAGCGGTTAAAATTGGAGCCGCCACCTTCAAGCTTGAGGAGATGGATGGAACAGAGATACCAAGAACTTGGAACATCCAGAATCTCCGCAAATACTTTCAAAAGTAGAAGGAAAGGGCCTTGAGTACTCTTTTTCCTTAGAATAAGATTTTTTCCCAATGGGTTTTTTCTTGTTATAAGGTTTTAATGAGGCTCACAAGAGAGGCTATTCACCATTGTAATAAAGGCAAGCCATTTCTTGCTCAATAAATGAATTGTTATTGAAATTGATTTTTTGCTTGCATGTTTCTTTCTAGCATATAATACATAAATGTCGTTTAACCAAGAGGGAAGGCATAGATTCTCCATTTATGATCACCATTGCATCTCTTGTAAAGAGATTTTAGGCGAAGCCCCTCCATAGGGCAAATTCTCCATTAATGTTCTCTATTGTTTCTCTCGTGGTGAGATTTTATACAAAGTCCCTCCGCAATAGGGCAGATTCTCTTCCCCGTGAAGGAATCTTTTAAAATTCCCTTCATAGGGCGGATCCAAATTATAAATGTCCCGCAACGGATAGACACTTCTTTGTAAAGTGGTCATTTAGATATCCTATTAATGGGCGGATACATCCTGCACAAAGAAAATCCTTAAAAGCTTATCACAAGCTTACCGGGGGACGGCTGGCCACCTACCCCAGAATATGGTGGAAAAGTTTAAACACTTGAAAGATTAATATGGTGGAAAAGTTTAAACACTTAAAAGATTAATATGGTGGAAAAGTTTAAATACTTGAAAGATTAATATGGTGGATCAAAAAACATGTGATATGGTGGGACAAGTCTGAAATACTTAAAAGGGGCAGTTCAGAGAATAAGTTTAGACACTTATGTCTCTTCCAAAAAGCATATAACTAAGTGAATGCTTAAAGTAAAAAGGCATGCATCCAAAGGCAAAAGCTTCTTGAGAAAAGCAAAGAAATATTAAGAAATATGCAAAGTGATATTGTAGCATTTTTACATCAAAAAGACCTTAAATAGTAAGGTCATCAATGTTATCATCAAGAGGAGAGGAGTTTGGGTTAGCTTCAACGGGCTTCGGCGTTCAGGAGCAAGGTCATGTTGGCTTTCTGTCGGTCCATCCGCCTTGGGAAGATCCTCATTAAGTGCAGCATCGCCATCCCCCAAGGCTTCCTCCGTATCCTGAACAATGCCCTCCAAGTCAATGATCTCTCCACTCTTCTGTGGTATGGTAGGAGGGGAAAAAGCTTCCTTGAAAATAACCGCCCTGGCATCCTCTAAAGAAGCATAGTAAACTGCTTCATTCTCGGAAGGCACTTCCACTTAGGGATCGTCAATGCCAGACTTTGGGAAGTCTTTCAAGACAGCCGCCGTCGGGATACGTTCGTCATAGTAGTAGGCACGGAGTCCGCATGCCCCCTCTAGACGCTCCCAGTCCTTCTCCCGCCTATCTTGCTCCGCCTTCAGCTCATCAGACAACTTGGCAGCTTCTGAGGTCTTCTCCTCTAACTTCTTCTCCAGATCAGTAAGCTTCTCCTTTAAACCATTCGCCAAAGCACTTGCCGCCTGTGCATTGGACCTGACAAAGGAGACTTCATCTTCTAGCTCCTTGAGACGGGCTTCATTCACCGCGTTTATAGCGATGTCCGCCTCCACAGCATTATAATGATCAATGGTCTGATACAGATAGTAAAAGAAATAGTAAGTTAGAGAAGGAAATTATGAAAGGTACCAGGATCAAGAATATCACATACTGCTAAAGACCGCCGCTTGATCATCTTAAGGTGAGTTAGGGTCTTGTACTTGGCCCTCGTCTCCAAAACAACAGGAAGCTTGTCGATAGCTTCCTCAATATCATTCATTATATGGTCCGGAGCTAGGACCAACCCGAGGCCATGCGTGGATAACCAATAACCTCCAAGATCAGGCTTTGAAGACTGAAAATCCATATGAAGAGCATATTAAGACAAAGGTAAATCCTAATATTCTTTATAAAAAAACACATCAAAAGAAAAGGCATACCTGAGAAAAGGAGGAGGAGAATAAGGAGACCTTAGAAGTCTTCGCCGGGATCATTTGTTGATCCGATCCACCGGCTTGTGAAACTTGCTCCTGAGGAGGACCTTCCGCCCTGGGCTTTTTTGAAGGAGGGATTTGAGCACCAGAGGTTGTAGGACGCTTCCCGTCCTTCTTGCTAAGCGCAGCATTCGCCTTCTCCTGGGCGACCAGAGCAGCTTGAAGTTTTCGCCGCTCTGCAATAACATCCTTGGTGTTAATTCTCCCCATACAAGAAGGGGCGAAAGACAAAAACAAGTTAATAAGGCGAATCAAAAAAGGCAGAAGATACCTTCAAAAGCTTTGAAAGAATTGTAGCGGATCTCTCCGTCCCGTATCGTCACTAGGGGTTCGCCAGACTTCATAATAGCCAAAGCTTGATCATACGCCCAAAAGTCATTCTTGAGAGACCGAAGAATCCGTAGAGTACTCTTCTCCTCTTGGGTGAGGTAAAACTTCTGATTCGCCTTCTCTTTTGGCTTATAGTTCCATCCAGCAGGAAACCCTAGAGGTACGCCTTCCAGTATCTTCACAAAGAAAAATATTTGCTCCCAACGATGGACGTTCGACATTTTACTATGAAAAGGCGAATACCCTTCAATTTGGAAAAGGTAATATGACTTTCCACCCCGCGCTTGGACATGGTGTGAAGAGTTCGGAAAATGCGAGGGCTCAGAATTAAGCCCAGATTTGCTGCCAAGTAAGTATCCAGTACTAAGTCTAACCAACCATTTGGGTGTAGTTGGTAAATAGGGATGTAGAAAAATTCAAGAATGTCCCTAATCATCTTGGGGACCGGATAACTAAATCCCCTCTCAACATGGCTTTGGTAGACTGCAAAATAACCCCTAGGAGGGGATGCAGGTCTCTGATAAGGCGTAGGAACTAAGAAAGAAGCCGCTCGGAGCCAAGGGTATAGAGATTGAAGGGTTATCAGAAGGGTAAAGCTAAAACTGGAAGAGGTCACCTCAATTTTAGGGGATTTTGCCCCTTTCTTTTTAAGAGCAGAAGAACTTGCTTCTTCTCCAGAGGTAAGGTTTTGGGCCTTCATAGTCGCAATGGGAATACGAAACGAAGAAGGCACTAAAGAGGAATTTAAGTTCAAAATCGAGGTTCTCTCGGAAGAAGAAGTAGAAGATGAAAGAAGCATTAAATAAACACAAATTCAAGAAAGAATAAAGAAATTACAACAGAAAGATGAACTTATATGAAAAATCGAGAGGTAAAGAGAGATTAAGCTTCTGTAGATGATTGAAGAAAATCGTAGAGAGTAAAAGTGAAAGTGAAAGAAGTTGAAGGGAAAACCTTTTCTATTTAGTGAAATGATTAAATAGTTTCGAAATCCATGTCAAGAACTGCCACCTGTAAAAACATCATTGGCATAGATAAGGGTGCCTGTCAGGCGCAATAAACGTTATCAGCATGCGAGGAAGCTGAGATGTCCTAAAGAACTTAAAAGACCATTTAGGGGAGGCTTCTGATAACACCCGCCATGAAATATGGAGGACTAAACCGAAGATATTTCCTCACAAAGAGGGCTTAAAGGGAAAAAGGTCTGCCTCTAAGATGTATATGGCGTACAAAAGGAATACGGTGTCGTCTCATGGATTTCTTCTTACGACCCGCCACACAGCGCATAACGGGAAATACGGTGTCGTCTCATAGAGTTCCACTCATGATCCGCCATGCAGCTCATAGTTGGAAATACGGTGTCATGCCACGGGTTCTTACAAAGATCCACCCGGTAAGAGGAAGAAGGGATCCGCCTCATATGGCGATCCGCCTTTGGAAGAAACGAATGATTATACGGCGTAACTCACTAGCATTAAACTAGCATTAAAGATATCTCAAAACCTGCCAAAGCTTGGAGGTTAGAGGAGAGAGTTAGACTGCATTAAAGGAGCATTACTCTTCATTAAAAGAGCATTAAGAGAAGGTTATTACAGTTATCACTCAAACTTGTATAAATACCCTTGTAACATGACAACAGAGGTACACTTACACACTCTTCTTAGCTTTGCTTTGTCATTACAGTTTATTCTCTTAAGAAGTTTACTGACTTAGGCATCGGAGTGCCCCCGGCCGATCCCAATGGTGCCTCACAGGGACGCTTTACGGTGTTGCTAAATCTACACAATATCAGGCTTGAAGCTTCCACTTTTTTACAATGACATCTTTGGCGTTAGTTCTCCCCCTGCAAGAAGGGGTTAAAAAAGAGAAAGAAGTTAATAAGGCGAGGAAAAGCATGTATAATACCTTCAAAAGCTTTATAAGAAGTATAGCGGATCTCCCCATCCTGCTGTGTTACCAAAGGTTCGCCAGATTTCATGATCGCCAATACTTGATCATACGCCCAGAAGTCATACTTAACTGAACGGAGTATTCTTAAAATGTTTTTCTCCTCTTGGTTAAGTGTGAAACTTCTATTCGCCCGTTCTTTCGGGTTATAATTCCAGACGGTGGGAAAGCCTAACGGTACGTCCTCAGCTATCTTAACAAAGAAAAACCTTTGTCCCCAATGGTGGACAATTGACATCTTGCTATGAAATGGCGAATAACCCTTTAGTTTGGAAAAGGTGATATGGTCCTCCACGCCGCGCTTGGACATGGTATGGAGTGACCGAAAGATCCGGGGGCTTAAAACCAGACCTAGATTCGCCGCTAGGTAAAAATCTAGCATCAGGTCAAGCCATCCGTTTGGATGCAATTGGTAGATTGGAATGTTAAAAAATTCAAGAATGTCCCCAATTACCTTGGGGACAGGATAGGTAAAACCTCTATCTATATGGCTTTGATATATGGTGAAATAACCCTTTGAAGGGGAGGTGGGTCTCTGAAAAACCGTAGGAATTAAACATTCGGCCGCCTGAAGCCAGGGGTAAAGGGACTGAAGCGTCACCAAAAGGGTGAGGTCTACTTTCGAGGGGGTCACCTCCATTTTTGGGACTTTCTCCCATTTCTTTTTAGGGGCAGAAGAAATGGCTTCTTCCCCAGATGTGAGATTATGGGCCTCCATTGTTACAATCAGAATTGTAACTGATAGAGGCACCACAAAAGTTTTCTGGGTATGCTTCAGATCGATGTCTATGGTTCTTTCAGAATAAGAAGTGCAAGATGAAGAATGCATACCTAAATAAAGATGGAAATAACCAAATATCTACGCAGAGGGTGAAACTTACATGGAAATCTGGTGTGCAGATGGAGGAAAAATCGCAGAAATCTCTTGCAGGAACTTAATAAGAAGAAGAAAAGCAATCGGAGTAGGAAAATCGAGAAAATGAAGAAGGCACTTTTATTAGGTGAGTGAAAGACAACTTGGGAGTCCGTGCTGGGATTGCCACATGCTAACACCTAAATGGCATGGGAAAAAGTGCCTGTCAGAAGCAATAAATGCCACCTACATGCGGAGGAGATGAAAAGCCCTAAAGGGCTTAATGGACCTTTTCCGGGGGCTTCTGATAACATCCACAATGTTATTGTTAGGGCTTCTCTAGGAATATTCCCTAAAAGAATGATCGAAAGGAAGAAAAGCCACAAGAGACTCGACAACTCAGGATATATGGCGTACGTCTAGCGTAAGGGCGAATGAATGATAGCTATACAATGATACACCCTTGGTCATCCGGGGTCCACCATATAGAGAGGTACGTCTTTACTCGATCTGCCAAGATAGGACATTAAGCCGTTACACGGTGGAATCACCATCATTAATAAACATTAATGATCCCTTAAAGACAATAATGGCTTGGGGGTAAAGATCAGAGTTAAGTCGCATTAAAAGGGCATTACACTTCATTAAAGGCGTTAAAGCGGAGCCATTACGGTTATCACTTAATCCTATATAAATACCTCTGTAATAAGGCGTCAAAAGGTACACACAATTCTAGCTTTCCTTTGTGATTACAGATTATTCTCATTCAAAAAATTACTAACTTAGGCATCGGAGTGCCCCGACCGAGCACAATGGCACATTATCCGGTGTAAAGAAAGCAACGTGATATCAATTTTAGATATTGTTTGTCGATCTTTTGTTTGTGCAATCGTTGAGGAAACAATATTTTAATCGGTGTTGGTTGCACGTTGTTGGGATCGGTAAGTAGATGTGTTTTAGGAGGATTAGAAAATGGATCAGATATACGAGGGTTAAGAATACTTACTTGAGCCTCGGGAGTGTCATTTGCTGAAACTGGGGCAGTAGCTCGGCGAGTTCTAACTCAGATGTTCAATGTGCACGATCCTATGAGACTATCCTTAGCTAGCAGTGGGCTCACAGCCCACAAACAGTAAGTGGGTGCTAGCAAACCATTACTGCCCCCCAACTAATACAGCGATTCAGAAGTCTAAAGATGCAGAGACCCTATAGTTATCTCTTAACTTCTTTTACCATTTGATATCAATATTATAAACTAGAGGCATGGCGGTTGTCATCCTCTGTTATTTATGATATTTCTTGATCTTAAGTAGATTAGTGAATCATATAAGTAAATTACTTATTAGGGTGTGGCCGCACACTTATCAATCTCATTTATAAAGTGGCTTGTGATATCATTTCACTGTTATGTGAGTGGTAATTCCATCACTTCACTATCAATACCAATGCGTTCACATGTTCACCCTATCATACCCGTATTTGGCATCTTGCTACAGACCTGTTAGGTGTGTGTCAAAGTGAACTGAAATCCATATTGATATTATAATGAAATCTGGTATGAAAACAGTTAGAGACCTACTTAAGAAAACTTATGACACGACCACCATGTAGTTTTCTCTGACGGATCGATCTAGTCACATGTATACAATATGTACCCATATTCACAACTAACTTAACAAGTGTTATGGCTAGTATTATTTACTATCATATAGTCGTCGAATATACAAGTATGTGGCCCTAATCATTCCCATGATAGAATAGACTTGGGATATGGTTTTACGATTGTCAATCAATGGATTCTCTATTCATATTATAGCACAAGATATAAATGAACTAGATTAATGCCTTTATTAATGTAACACAAATAGTGTATCTATACAAGAATGACAAAAGTATAATACAATATACATGAATCAATGTCTAAGAACTAGGGCACACCAACAATGGGGCTGCTTATGATGTTGTGGCGGTTGGAATCCGGGTGGTCCGGGATTGACTAGATTTTGAGTGTTGCTCTAAGAGAAATTTGGATGATTCCTCCACCCCGGGTTGTATGTATTAAAGTATGGATTACTTTGTTGCCTTATGAAGTTGGAAACCATATTATCCTGGTCCATAGATAATGGACATTCCCGTGTGGCTCATATGGCACATATTACATTGAACTGTTGTTGGTGGTTTTGGTGCGGCTTTGGGCTGCATCACTACCATCAACTGGTATATCTTCTGGTGTCAATGTATTAATTTGTGGATTAGGTGGAGTCTCTACAGCAAACATATTCTATATATTTGTTGTTTGTCACCGATCTGACACGAGGTGTCCGATCGGTGATGGGGTCATTGATCAGTGATTCGGTGACCCTTTACAGGTTCCTTCTTAATTAGAAAACCCAAAGTAAACCAAAACATGTAAAATCAAAAGAAGAAGATTGCACTTTAAGGAAGAAAGGCTTTTAAAACCCTTCAGAAGTTACCTTTTGAGCACTTTTCCAGTTTGTTGTGCGTGGTAGGCCGACGAACACCAGACAGGAACATAGATCAGCAACCCAAAAACCCAAAGGTAGTGACTTTGAAAGGTCTGATAAAGGAGTTCTAAATAAGTTTAGAACCAATTTGTAACAATATTTAAAGGCTTGAACCCAAAATGGTGATTCTTTGAAGTTTATTGACTTTAAGAATCCAAATATAGGGAAATGGGATGTGGGAGACCCGCTTTCAGCTATATAAACTAATAATATAATGTTTGGTAGGGTGTTTATACTCTCAAATGTGTTTAATTTGGTGGAAAATCTATGTTTTCACTCACTTTCACTTGATTTCTATTAATTTTCACTAAAAATCTTCTTTTTTTCACTCTCCTTTCTCAAAAACTGTTGTCTCCCCGTTTTTGGCAGTTTGTCCCTTTTAAATATAGTTTTGGGATAAAATTTGAATAAAAAAACTACTTGAAAACTGTCAATGGTCACCGATCGGTGACGCTGGTCCCCAACCGAGGACCCTATACCCGACTGGTTACATAAAGTGACATGCACAGATTTTAAATCCAGGAAATAATACCAACTTAAGGGTTTTGATAAAAAAAAAGCAAGCTTAAAAAGAAGAAGATGGGGTTGGGATCTTATCTCGTGTTCCTGTACAACATGACGTGAAGCCCACCTACACAAAACCGCAAGCAAGTAACATAGACTCATCACTAGGGTCGGAAAAAAGTCCGTGCTCACAAGTTGCCTCCCGATTAAGCATTATTTTGGTGCAGAGGCGTCAAATAAAAACCTCAGTGTAAAAATTGCTTAATCGAAAATAGCACGGTGAGAGGGAAAAGAAACTCATACCTGAGTAGTTGACAAATGCACCCTCTGTCTCCTGTGGCGCGATCCTCTTGTCTCGGGGAGATGGCTGACTTTAACACGAAGTGGATAAAGATTGGAATTTTATAATACCTCATCCTGAAGGTGCTGAGAACTGGTTTGGACTTTTATAATACCTCATCTCGGAGGTGCTAAGAACTGGTTTAGACCTGTATCCTGTCCAATGGTTAAGTTGGAATAATGTATCGACCCACAGTGATGGTCTGATGCTACTTGATAATTCGGACTTGTTTGACCTTATCCGCGAGGTTCTTCATAACAACCCATGTTGACGACTTGAAGTTATGAGCTAAACTGGTATAATTGCACTTGGGCAAAATATTGATAACCAGAATGACATGGACTGAGAAATGCAGAAAATTCCCTTTCTCTAGGGTTAAAGATGTCAAAAATAATCATATGATTGAATTCATGACATTTTAATGTAATTAATGCATCTGAATAAATACAAAATTGATGTTAAGATAATTAAATAATTGTCTTCAATGCACTTTAATTTGATTAAATGCATTTTGGTATATTAAATACGGACTTCTAGCAAGTGCACTAGATCGTGTGTAGTCGGATAAAGCCAAGTGTCATTTCCTCAGGGATTGAGTTTTAAATCTAATGAAAAGTTACCTTAACGGCTAGAGTTCAATAAGTTGAGGTTGTTTTTGTGATAATAACATAAGCAAACAAATAACAAGATGGAGAAAAATGTGAATATCAGATTTGAACAAGCGTAGGCCTGGCACTACACCAAACAAGCAACTATAAGCACAACTGTTCCATAAAATGAAGAATAACCAAGTTTCCTTGTTCGAGTACCTCTCTTTATTTTCACTATGGTCCGGTGTCCCATTTCCAAATACTCTAAGAACAAAGCTTAACCAAGTGTCCTTGTGTTAAGGATGTTCCAGCATTAGGCAACAGAGAACATTCACAAGTGAAACCTCGATATATGGTCATTTTCATGTCTGTCCACAACAATGTATATCAAATGGTTGTTTCCATAACATTGGAGCAGTGTCGTGACATCCATTATTACTAACACATATATTTGATCTTAATCTAAGCATTTATGCATACCATTGACAACCATTCATTGATAGAAATACTTTATTAATGAAACAGTAATACTTATTACTAACACATAGATTTGATCTTAATCTAAGCATTTATGCATACCATTGACAACCATTCATTGATAGAAATACTTTATTAATGAAACAGTAATACTTACAATCACCATTAATGGCTGGCTAGACCGGCAAAAGGAAACTACTCACTCATATTTAGGGATGTAAATGGGGCGGGGACGGGAACTAATATGTGCCCCGTTAGTGGGGATGGGCGAGGATGGGAAAGGGTATCCCCGCCCCATGGGGATCCCCGAACCCGCCCCGTATTATGCCCCGCAGGGATTCCCGACGGATTACCCGTTTAATCCCCATTTAATAAAAAAAAATAAAATGAATGTAATTGTTTTATCTGCATTGCTGGTACCTATCTAAAATCCACATCAGGTGGGCAACAAATTTAATGAGCTTTAAAGACTAAATGTTAATTTTATCAGAAAACTAAGTGATGTTGCTTGCTGAAGAGTTACTTTGCATCCTCCCAAGCAGGTTACATATTGTTCATATACCAAAGTTGTGAAATACGGTAATATGCATAAAAAGAGTTACTTTGAACCTATGATTAATACGCATAAAAATACTCATCTATTTATTTGTCATATTCTTTATTCTTTTCATTTGTTTCTTTTTTTCATATATTCTTTTAAACTTTAAATGGGTAAACGGGGATACCCGCGGGTATGGGGATTCCCCGTTTAGTCGGAGAACGGGGATTGGAACTCCAATCCCCGCCCCGTCCCGCCCCGTTTACATCCATACTCATATTCATGAGTGAACAGGATGTTCAAACCAAAATATTCTTCTAAAACAGAAACTTTAAGAACTGTAATAAAAGGTGGCTGAAGGAGAGATCCCCTTCACCAACCACAAAATAAAGTATTTATAGGACAGAAATTTAGCCCTAAACAGTGAGGGAAAAAGAGTAACTAACTACATATCATAACAAAACAATTAAATCCCAGCCCTTCATTGGCACAAGATGGATGCAAACTGTCATCCATGTTTCCTTCTCTCATTCATCTTGCTTGACCCGTGCTTAAGTTCGTAACCCGTATGTTGGATCCGTTTCTACTTCTTATAATGTTGTTCTGCCCTTCTTTATAGTTGTTCGAGAGGAATCCTTATTGAACTGTTATTTCTAGCTGTTTCTTCCTTAAATGGTCAAAAACTGTCTTTGATGATCTTTTCCATGAACATTTTGTCTCACAAACTTGTCCATATTGCTCTCATCAAATTACCCCCAACTTGAGCTTTTGCTTGTCCTCAAGCAACACATTATAAAAAGTGGTGAAAGAACAGGCAATAAATAAACATGACCAACTAAGTTGATGCAATTCAAAGTTTGACTCATAAGACAAGACATGCAATCAAAAAATCATAAGTTGAAAATAAATGAGCAAGTGTTTCTCCTGAAGTTTATTAGCATCACTTTAGGTTGCATCTGATATACTCACACTTCATGGTGTTTAACTCCTCTCATAGGTGTTTAAGTCACTCGACAGCAATGCATGCAAAGTAAAAGGTTCAATTTTGCAATTTGGTCCAAACAGAGAGCTTACAACTACTTGGCATGATCAAAAGATTCTGGATGGAAGAGGATTATGTTAGGTGATAGGAGAATGGGGTGTGAAGAGTCTATTTGAAGCTTTCCTTTGCTATAGTGAATAGGCCAAACTTTTTGTGTTTACATTCTGCATCAATTTAATTTATTCAGAGGGGAGTATCCAAACAGTTATTGGATGATATATATATATATATATTTGGATAGAAACTCCTCCTCTAGATATAGTAGCCTTTTAGTGCAGTGCATCATATTATTGGCCTTGTAGAATTTTTTAACACAATTACAAAGGGTTGATGGTGAGTGGGCTGTTTAAGGTTTGGGTGTGTTTACGGAGAACATGTGTGTTTGGGTTGTCATCTCATGCCAAAAAGTCATATGCCTATTGAAATGGCAACCAAGGCAACATCAACTTAAACTAGAGCATGCAAAGCCCACTCATAAAAAAATAAATTGCACAAACATATAATTTAGGCTCAATTCTCACCAGGTACGTTTGCAACACCACTATGATACCAATCTCAGGAAAAAGACATGCACAACTACTCAACTGTAAATTTCTTAACAGATTATTGTCAAAGAGTCAATCAATTAAATTGCATGGAAAACCTAACTAGAGATGATTATTTAAACAGGCTATTAAGGGATGGATGGTGCGCACAGGGTGTATGGTGATGATGTGCTTTGATTTTTGTGGGGTGATAGTTTATAAAGTGAAGCAAAAGTTTAAACAAGGCAGGAGGGGGGTGACAAGATTGCATGAATACTCAAATACTAAGATGTTGATTCCCCTACCCCCAACTTATACAAAACATTCTCCTTAATGAGAGACAAAATGGAGCAGGGAAAACAACATCAGCAGAACATACATTCAGCAGAAACAAGCAACAAGGCCAAGCAAGTGAGAGAACCTTTACCTTTATATGGTAGGAGATTGGGAGGATTCAGCTTCCTCCCCTGCTTTAGTAGCATCTTTGAGAACATGTGTTTCACTGTCTTCCTTCTCTTCTTGGTTCTTGGTATGGCTAGGTTGAGATGCATCAGAAACAGACTGTTTGGTCCCAATGGTACTGGTTCCCATCTCGAGCACAGCAATGCGGGCCTTTAAGAGCATAATATCATGTTCATATGATTCCAGACGGTGTTCCATCTGTTGGTCCCTTATAACGCAATAGGTTAGTTCCAAGGGGGGGGATAGGAACTATTTAAAATTTTAGTACGTTAAGGCTGACTTCTTTTACTTTGAAAAGGAATTACACAGCGCGCTGAGTGAAGTAAGACACTAGCTTAGTCAACTGGTGACTAAGTCAGCTTCTTTCTTTGAGTCAGGAGATAGCACTTGAGTCTATTCCTGAACTCAGATACTCAATGCACACAACTCAGCGTGACCTCTTTACTTGGTCAGTTTTGTTTAAGCAAGCAATATATATATATATTAAAGGAGTTTAAGGTTAGAACGATGTTACTCAGCAGATTTATCCAGGTTCGGCCTCTACGCCTACGTCCTGTCCCCGGAACACGTTCCGAGCTTTCGAATTCTCTACTGAGTTTTTTAACGGTAGAGCATCAAACCTTTTACAACAAGAAGCTGAGTATAACAAGAGTACCTTCCTCTATACCTCTACTCACTCCTATTCTATTGCTGAGTACTATAACCGAGTACTCAGCCTCTCTTTTCTAATTCTAGAAATGATAATAAGTTTGTCCTAAACAACAATTGCTAAGACACTTTAAATGATTGGATAATCACTCTAGACTTTTACACAGTAATATGGAAATTGGTGTAAGTATTTGCTTTGCTTTTTCACACAGATTCTTCGAGTAGAAATTTGGTCAGCGTAATGGCTTGTTGAAGATCTGCATCGAATGAAGCAACTAAAAGGCCTATTTATAGTGACACTTGAGGTATCGGTTATTTCAAATTTCGAAATAACCGTTGGAGGGAAACGGCTTGATGTCGTTGTCAATCAGTACACGCTCAGTGTCGTTGGCCAATCAGATTATTGTATCTTCTGTCTTCGGTCAGTGTTGAGCAGCTTTTAGACAGACAGGCAGAATGTTTCGCCTTTTATGGCAAAGTCTTCCAGACAGCTTTCTGTGTCTTCTGAACTTTACCCAAAGTAGAAATACTTTGTCTTGAAGTTGTTCCTTGCTCAGCTGCTGTCTTGTACTCTTTGTCGTCCAACTCAGCAGCTTCGTTCCGAAGTAGCTAAAGAAAGTCTTCCAGATCCTTCTTCATGCTGAGCTGCGTTTTGTCCACAACGACAGCGTTTTGTTTACACGGGCCGAGTTGTCTTGGGCCTTTGACTTTCCTTTGGGCCTTTAGCCTTTTAGTCTTTATGTCTTATAAATAATTTATCTCAACATTGAACAAACACATTAGTGTAATAAATCAAAGCATTTAAACTTAGTGTGTTTTAGAATATTTTTAAACATATACTCAAATAATTTTGTCAAATCAAAATCATGTGGAAAGGTGTTTCAACAAACTCCCCCATTTTGATGGGGGCAAAAATATTCAGTGAAGAACTCAGTTTTGAGCTCCCCCATGATAGTTGACCTTTTATAACTTAATAAACTCCCCCGTAAGGATTGAGCTACTGACACAGTTTTACTCTAAACATTTTAAGGTTTATACGAGTAAGTCCTAGGTCAGTTTTCAAATAAAGGTCAGCTCATGAAACATATTCCATTAACTCAGTTTTAAGCGGAAGATTTAACTATCAGAGAGCGCTGAGTATATTGTTGTTCAATGAGTCTTATAAGACAATGTTTTAATCATACAAGACAGTGTTAATAGCATATAATCAGCAGACATTAAGAATGATAAACACAGTTGATGTATGCAAAACATAATAGCTCAGTATCACATAAGATTTTAATCAAGTTGAAAAATTTAATGCAAGCATAGTATTAATAAGTAGTCAAGCATTGTACACAAAAGCAGGGATACTTAAGACTTAGAAACTAGCTATCTTAACTGAAGTTATTTCTTCTTAAAGTTCAGTTTGCCCTTTCCCTTAAGCTGACTACTTCCAGCAGCCTCTTACTGAGTTGTTCCTGTTTGTTCTTTCTCCCCCGTTTTGGTAGCATCGGGAGGAGGAGGAGGAGGCCTGCAGGTGCTGTTTTGAGCAGCTTCAGATATGCGAGCTGAGAATTCCTTAAGCTTGAAAGTGCTTTCATTGATGCCATCAAAGACAGCAACACCATCATCTAAAACCTCTTGAGGCACACCAATTTCAGCAGCGCTGAGGATGCTCAGTGCGTAGGCTTGAGATTTACCCATCCAAGTGAGTGTATCAGTCAGCACAGCATAAGCTTGATGAAACATCTTGAGCAAAGCTGAGTCATAGAACTGACGCTGAATGTTGGAGTGACGCACATGGGTGAAGATTTGATGTGTATACTGGAGAATCTCATTTTGCTTCATCTGGTTAGTGTCCATCTCTGCCTTGTTTAGATTCAGAAGACGAACAGCTTCGCCGATCTGTTCTACTAAGCATTGGGAGTAAGAGGAAAGCTGATGGTTTGTCTTCTCTTGCTCAGTTTGAAGCTGGGTGAATAACTGGTGAACTTTGGCAGAAGTTGTATACCCTGAGTTCGCAGCTAACAAAGCTTGAAATTGTCCATGTAGGGAGTTGATATGTTGAACCATGGTCAGCTGGAGTTCAGCCAGCTTTGTTATGGACTCCTGCTTTGGTTGTTGGGCTTGGATATTGATCATTACACTCAGCAAGTCTTTTAGACCTCGAACCTCGTTGAGAAGTTGAGTGACTTGTGGAAGCTGAGTGGACTCATTATCGGCAGACCCAGCAGCAGTGTCAGAAGTTTGATGAAGGTCTTGGATCAAGGCCTGAGCCGAGTTAATTATCCTTCTACCAGACTCAGTGGCAGTGAGGTAGTTGTATGAGTCTTCATTAGTTTGACCAGCTGGTGGAGGAGTGAGATTCAGTGCATCATTTGTAGTGCCAGTGGGGTGAGTGACTGGTCTTAGTGTTTCAACATGCACTTGTTCATTAGAATGGAGAGGTGATTGAACAGCAGCATTGGATGTAGGTTGAGAGTCAGGCTGAAGCTGACTTTCTGTTGAAGGTGGGATAGGTTCAGTGCTGACTGGAGCAGGAATTTCCTTAGCCGGCAGAGGGCTAGGTTCAGCATCTGCATTGAGAATTGGCTCGGTGTTGGTTGGGTTCTCAGAAGCATCTAAGTTGGTTTGTTCCTATGGAAGAGAAACAGAGGCTTGCTTTTCAGTTTGCTCTGGCAGAGTCGTAGAAGTTTTTCTGAAGAATTTAAGCTTGATATTCGATGGATCAGTGGTTGGTCTTTTCTGCGTTAGGTCATCCATGAAGTCAAGCACTGTTGTTGTATGTGCCTTGACAAGTCTTCTTCTTTTTCCCTGAGTCCTTGGAGGAGTGGGATCTGAAGGAAATTAGGCTAAGGTATAGCAGTGGAAATATAAAATTTTAGCCTACTTCCTTTTAACCATAGGATCCGTTAATTGTTATTTCATATAAAGAGGGATAAGAAGAAATACCTTTTGAAGAACAATCTACCGTTGTTAAAGAAGCGCCCACAATTCTTCTCTGAGTTCCCAAGCACAAAGTATAACATGGTGAGGTTAAGTTAGAATCAACCGTATGAGATGCAACCAAAATAGATTGCCTCTAATTAACCAACACAAGATCAAAGAGAAAGAAAGATAGATGAAATTAATCGATCGATGGAAGCCGTATGAATTCTTGTCCACGAACTAGGGGAGTCGAATTCTCTTTCTCTCTCTAGCTAGGGATTTCGAAAATCACAAAGGGGAAAGTATATAGTTTGGTCGAAATTCATGTAGTAGGGGGGGTATATATAATAACTTGTATCTAAACCCTAGTTAGATAGGAATAGGTTACTTAATAGGAATTCAATGCGGAATAGGATTCCCAATTATTATCTCTTTATATATCTAATATATCTAGGATAATAATAAATAACCTAATTGGATAATAATAGGAGTATATTAATCTAATTAAAACTCCTAACTTAATTATCTCTTAATTAATTTAATTCACAAACCTAATCAAATTAGGATTAATGGAATTAAAATAATTCCTTATTATTACATATAAATTTCGGCCCCCCTTCTAATTAAATGGGCCTTACTGGGCTCAATTGGGCTTCCATCTATTAATGACATCCATCTCTCTTTTGGTTCCAAGTCTTATGTGTGATCCATTAGGTTCTTACTACTTCTGGCCGTATGCAACTATTAAATTAATTTCTTCAAGAATTATATTTAATCCTTGCATAACGGAATGATGTACTGAGTATGTTATTGGCAAGTCTGTAATCATTTCCCCAGAGTCCGTTAAGAAGACAGGTTGATTCTGTCGTTAACCCTTCCGTATTAGTTACGGTATAATTCGATCCTTTATCAACTACATCCTTGAACTGAATCTTATGACTATGGGTGATGTCAAGTCACATATAGCGAGACGTTCGTTTTACTTGTATAGGCCGAGTCAACTCAAATAGATAGGTTAAGTGAAATATGTATTTCTTACTCTTAAGCTATCACCTTGCAAGGATTTAGAGTCGAGTCTTCCACAAGCGATCCTTGGATGTATCTCCCATTAATCGGGAGTGATAAATGCTCAATCCAATGTATAACTACCCTGATATTACCTCCTGTGACACCCAACCTTTGCCGTTCACACCCCAGAGTCATCTCTGTTAAGGATCGTGGGACAGCAGGATCAAAGTCTCACATTCAGTAATTCAGGATGACCAATTAACATTCCTTTGAGTCTGAGGATTAGTTATACCTATTAATACCAATGAGATGAACAGGTGACAAGGATGAATCTACCCATCCTGTTATCTCAAATCGGATCCCCAATCCTAATGAACGACGTTTCATCGGATCTATGTAACTGTCCAGATATCTATATATATGAAGCTTGTGAGATCAGCTTTCTGTCGGACAGAAGACATTGTTACATACAAGTCTCAATAGTGATACATCAATCCTAAACATATCACTTGACTTGGGGTGGTTTTAAGTTTATTAGTTTATTATAAAGTTTTGTCTCACTTCATGCTTGTATGAACACTTTATAATCACTTAAACAAACTTACGGATTTCCTTTTATTAGACTTTATTTAGTGCTTAAAAGGGATTGCCTTTATATAGTTATAAAACATATATCTCATTAAAACAAATGATATAAAGAACAATTCATTTACATTAAGTTTGTATCCTGCAACAATTGTCTATAGGACACTAAACCCTAACATACTCCCACTTGGACTAAAGCCAATTGTTTCTAAAACTTATCCCAGTAGAAGTTAAATGACGATCATGTACTTTCTGGGTTAAAGGCTTTGTCAACGGATCTGCAACGTTGCCCTCTGTAGGTACTCTTTCTATTCTCATATCTCCTCTAGCCACAATCTCTCTTATGATGTGGTATCGCTTTAGGTAGTGCTTGGATGCATTATGAGATCGTGGTTCCTTTGCTTGCGCAATGGCTCCATTGTTATCACAGTACAGAGTAATAGGATTGACAATGTCAGGCACCACACCTAGTTCTGTAATGAACTTTCTAATCCAAACTACTTCCTTTGCTGCTTCCGCAGCAGCGATATACTCTGACTCGGTCGTAGAGAAAGCCACGCTTCCCTGCTTGGAACTCTTCCAACTGACCGCGCCCCCATTCAAGATAAACAGGTATCCTGATTGGGATTTAAAATCATTCTCATTATTTGAGATGACTAGCGTCTCAAAATCCTTCTATTTTCAGATCTCCTTCTCTGTACACTAGGAACATATCTTTAGTCCTTCTTGTTGAAACACCTTTCCACAAGATTTTGATTTGACAAAATCATCCATGATTAAGAGGCAATTAAATTTAAAATACTTTGATTTAATTGTACTAATGAGTTTGTTCAATATTGAGTGCAAAGATATATATATATAAAGTTAAATAGGTTAAAAGTCAGCATAAGCCAAAGCTGAGTGGAGTAGAACTCAGCATCAAGAGCTTCCTTCTAAGTTGCCAGAACGAAACTGACTAAATAAGTAGACTCCTTCAGAATTATACAAACAGAACAGAACTGACTAAGAAGGAACTCAGCATGAACGTTGAACATTCTAAGAGAACAAACGAAGCTGAGTGACAGTCAGGACAACATGAAGGATCCGTTCACTAAAGGACAAAGTCTGCCAATCTTCTGCACTAATAATTGGAACCTCGAAGATACACAAAAGACTAATTCCAAGAGACATGGGTCATTGGATTATTGGTAAAAGACAACTGGCACAAAAAGACAAGCCAGACGCAAGAAGACAAACCTGACGCCTGAAGAAAATAGAGAAAGGGAATGGAGGAACAGTCTGAAGCTGACCAGAAGATGTTCCCCAAAAGAGCCGTTTTGGTGTTAACGGTAACAACAATTCAAACGATCCAAATCTGCAATTTCCTTCTATAAAAGGACAATGAAGAACCTTAGATCATTACTGAAGTATCAAGAGAAAAATACAAAGAGAGAAAATCTTGAAAGCACTCAAATACAAAAAGATCTTACATCAATTTTTGTATTCTCTGTGTAAATGCTAGATTGATTATTGTGTAATCATCTAAAGTGTTCTTTAGTATAAAAAGAACAAGTTTCGTGATCAATAGGAATATTGAGAGTGTTAAGCTGAGTGCCTGGTTGTAAGCATTCAGTGGTAGAGAAATCTAGGTGCTGGGTTGTAGCACTTAGTAGGAGTTGAGTAGACGAATAGAGGAAGGTACTCTTGCATATTCAACTTCCTTGTAATTGGTTTGTGCTCTACCGTTAAAGAGCTCAGTATTGGATTCAAAAAGCCCGGAGGACTCTGGGGACTGGACGTAGGCAGAGAGGCCGAACCAGGATAAGTGATACTGAGTAATCTCTGAACTCTCTCTTATATTGTATGTGTTGTTTGCTATATTTACTCAGCATATAAATTGCCTAAGCTGACCTTGAGTAAATAAGTGGTGCTGAGTTAGAAGCTGACCTCCAAGAGTGTCAATTCTTAACTCACAAGAAAACAACTTTAGTCAACATCTGACTAAAGCTGTCTTGAAATATATCTCACCAAGCTGACCAAAAGCTGAGTTAATAAACTCTCAAAATAACTTCCAGTCAGCTTAATCAAAGGCGAAAAAGTTATATTAGTTCCTAACCCCCCCTTGGAACTAATTACCAGGGACCAACAAGTGGTATCAAAGCCTAAGCTCACTACTCAAAGATTTGACAATCTTGAGCTGATCCCTAAAAATGGGTGAGAATAGCACTCGGTTCCTTCCAGGAAACCAAACAACACAGATACTCCCTGAAGGACTATCAATCACTAGACCTCCCCTATTCTTTGGGTCAAATTATACATTCTAGAAGAATAGGATGAAAAACTTTATTCAAGCCACAAACATGAGTGTTTGGCTTGCAATTGTTCAAAGTCCACATGTGCCATACAAAACTATTAACGATGAGAAAATTGTTAAAAGTGAGGCTGAGTGGACAGAGGATGACCTCAGAAAATTACAAAATAATGCTTCGGCTATAAACATGCTTCACTGTGCGTTAGATGCTGCAGAATACAATAAGATTTCAGGTTGCGAGTAAGAACAGGAGATTTGGAAGAAGCTTGAAGTAACCTATGAAGGCACAAGCAAAGTTAAGGAGTCTAAAGTCAATCAACATATGAGACTATACGAGCTGTTTGAGATGAATGAGAATGAAGACATCTCAGAAATGAACGCAAGGTTCACAAATATTATAAACGAGCTAAAAAGGCTTGGAAAGAACTTCACTGAAGAGGAACAGGTGAAGAAAATTCTGAGAAGTCTGCCTAAGAGTTGGCAAGCAAAGAAAACAGCCGTAGAAGAAGCTCAAGACTTGACTACCTATAAATATGATGAGCTGATCGGATCCCTGCTGACCCATGAAATCTCTATGAAAAACTTTGAAGCTAAAGAGAAAGAAAAATCAGAAGATAAGAAACAAAAGTCACTTGTCATGAAAGCTGACTCGACTGAAGCTGAGTCAACTGATGATGAGGAAATAGCCATGTTCACCAGAAAGATGAAGAAGCTGTTCAGAAGGAATGATAGAAACGGCAAAAGGTCATTTAGAAGAAATGACAAGTATAAAGCCGAGTCAAGTGACAAGTACAAGAAGGACAGCTCGAAGTCTGTCACATGCTTTGAGTGTCATCAAACTGGGCACATCAAGTCAAGCTGTCCCAACCTCAAAAAGGAGAAGAAGGGAAGCAAAAAGGTTATGGTAGCCACATGGAGTGACAGTGATGTGTCAACATCATCCGAAGCTGAGCAAAATGAAACAGCCAACATATGTTTCATGGCAGATGATGGAGCTGACCAATCCCAATCTGAGCAAGCTGACCTCTCTGAAGATTCCGAGCAGGAGGAAAACAACAATGAGGTAACATCCGTACTTTTGCTTAGAAATGAAATGGTAAATGCCCTGAGTGACTTATATACACTAACTAAGAAGTGTAACAAAAAGATTAAGGCACTCAGCAGGCGCTGTGATGAGATTGAAGAGGTCAAACTGAGTGACCTCCGATATCTTCTCCAGGACAACTCTGACTTGCATACCAACATGCAAATCTTACATAAGTTTGTCACGGAGGTTCAATCTGAGTCAAAGAAACTTAGAAAGGATATCACAATGTTACAGAGTCAAGGGAAGGGCTCAAATAGAAATAAACCCCATGCTGAGTACGCAAATACTAGTCAGCATAAGCAATTTACTCAATGTGAGTGTTGTGGAAAAAGGGGACACACAAAGGATGTGTGTTGGCATAACAAGCGGATTGTCCAATGTGACTTCTGCGGAAGAAAAGGGCATACCACAAAAGTATGTTGGCATGCCCAACACAATAATGCTGACCATACTCAGTTCAACCCACAAAGGGTACCTTTTTGTGATTTCTGTGGTAAGCCAGGCCACACCATAAAAGTATGCCGTCACAAGTTAAAATATGATTTTGCACCTGTTTATACTAACAAGAAAGGACCCAAAAGGAATTGGGTACCTAAAAATGAATAGTTTAAACTGCAGGTCAGCTTGACATGCGTGGAGAAGTCAAAACTATGGTATATAGACAGCGCATGCTCAAGGCATATGACAGGTGATGAAACTCAGTTCATCACACTAGAGCTTAAACGAGGTGGAAGTGTAAGCTTTGGAGACAACAAGAAGGGTAAGATAGTCGGCTCAGGTACTATCGGAGGTAACCCAACTATTGAGTCTGTCTCCTTAGTTAAAGGTCTCAAATACAATCTGCTGAGTGTAGCTCAGCTTTGCAAGAGCGGCAGAAAGGTTGTATTTGATGATACTAAGTGTCAAATACTCAAGGGAAATACAAATGAATTGATTCTAACTGCCTCTCGTGTAGAAAATGTATACATGTTAAACCTAGAAAAACAGTTTTCTAAAAACATATGCTTGGTATCTAAAGAGGACAACTCCTGGCTATGGCATAGAAGACTTGGGCATGTCAGCATGGACCTTCTTGCCAAATTAGCTAGAAAGCAATTAGTTGAGGGATTACCCAAATTAAAGTTTGAAAAAGATCAACTGTGTAAAGCGTGTCAGCAAGGCAAACAAACTAAAAAGTCATTTCATAGCAAAAATATTGTCTCAACCAAAAGACCATTGGAATTACTACACTTGGATCTTTTCGGACCTATCCAGCCACTCAGCTTGGGAGGTAAGAAATTTTCCTTGGTTATTGTAGATGATTTCTCTCAGTACACTTGGATCATCTTGCTGAGCAGCAAGGATGAAACTTTTGAGATGTTTACCACACTGATTAAAAAGCTTGAAAATGACAAAGACCTAAGAGTAGCTCACATTAGAAGCGACAATGGTGGAGAATTCAAAAACCAACAGTTTGATGAATTCTGTGAAACCAGTGGTATTGACCACAACTTCTCTGCTCCTAGAACACCTCAACAAAATGGGGTCGTTGAAAGGAAAAATAGAACTATTGTCGAAATAGCTAGGACAATGCTGAGTGAAAATAGGCTTCCAAAGTACTTCTGGGGTGAAGCTGTTCACACGGCATGTTACATACTTAATAGGGCTCTAGTTAGACCTATACTTAAGAAAACCCCATATGAGCTTTGGAAAGGACGAAAGCCCAACATTGGATACTTTCGTGCCTTTGGGTGTAAATGCTTTATACTCAATACAAAAGACAACCTTGGTAAATTTGATGCTAAAGCTGACGAGGCGATCTTTTTAGGGTACTCAACAAACAGTAAAGCATATAGAGTATTTAACAAAAGAACTCAGGTTGTAGAAGAGTCTGTGCATATTGAGTTCGATGAAACTGGCCCTACAGGTAAGCCAGCTCAGCCTGAAGAAGATGAACCAAGCTCAGTTTCCGCTGATCAACCAGAAGCCTCTGTGTCATCTATACAGGAGCTGACCCAAGGTAAGCAAGAAATTGAAATATCATTTGCTGACCAATCTATTCCTGTAGAGATTGTAGAAACACCTCTTCCAAACGACTCAACATTGCCCAAGGAAATAAAGATCCCAAGAGGACATACAGAACAGGCCATTCTTGATGCTGCCAACAACAAGTTGATGACCAGAGATCAGCTTAGAAAATACCTTAGCAATGTTGCCTTCGTCTCAATGCTTGAGCCAAAGAATTTTGCTGATGCTGAGTAAGATGAATATTGGATACATGACATGCAAGAAGAACTTGATCAATTCACCATAAATGAGGTATGGGATCTAGTACCTAGACCTAGGAATCAAAAGCCCATAGGAACCAAGTGTGTCTTTAGAAATAAACTAGATGAGCATGGAAATGTGATTAGAAACAAAGCTCGACTTGTAGCCCAAGGCTATAGTCAGCAAGAAGGTATAGACTATGGAGAAACATTTGCACCTATTGCTAGGCTAGAAGCTATACGTATATTGTGTGCCTATGCTAGTTTCATGAATTTTAAACTATACCAAATGGATGTGAAAAGTGCATTTCTTAATGGCCTTATAAACGAAGAGGTATATGTTAATCAACCTCCTGGGTTTGAAGACTCAAAGTTTCCAAACCACGTTTATAAACTCAAAAAGGCCTTATATGGCCTGAAACAAGCTCCAAGAGCTTGGTATGAGAGGTTGACCAATTTCCTGCTGACCAGGAACTATGTCAGAGGAAAAGCTGACACAACCTTGTTTATTAGGAAAAAGGGTAAACATACCCTACTTGCACAGATATATGTAGATGATATAATATTTGGTGCTACTAACGAGTCCTTGTGCAAAGAATTTAGCCACCAGATGCAAACTGAGTTTGAAATGTCAATGATGGGTGAACTCAACTTCTTCCTTGGACTTCAAATCAAGCAAGGTAAGAATGGCATCTTTATAAGTCAGTCTAAGTACACCAAGGAAATGTTAAAGAAATTCAGCATGGTAGATTGCAAACCAATATCAACCCCCATGGGTACTGATACTGTCCTATGCAAGGATGAGAAGAGTAAGTCAGTTGATAGTAAACTCTATCGAGGTATGATAGGTTCTTTACTCTATCTCACTGCTAGTAGACCGGATATTCAATACTCAGTATGCTATTGTGCTAGATATCAAGCTGACCCCAGGGAATCTCATCTAACTGCTATGAAAAGAATTTTTAGATACTTGCAAAGCTCAGTTGATGCAGGTCTATGGTATCCAACCTCAAATGACTTCACACTCATTGGATATACTGATGCTGACTATGGACGAGATAAGCTAGAACGGAAGAGTACTTCGGGAGGATGTCATTTCCTTGGAAGCTGTCTAGTATCTTGGTTCAGCAAGAAGCAATCATCCGTAGCTCTGTCTACAACTGAAGCTGAGTACGTGGCTGCTGGAAGCTGTGTTGCATAAGTCCTATGGATAAAGCAACAGCTTGAGGATTATGGAGTCAAAACAAAGACAATAGAGATCAAATGCGACAACAAAAGTGCCATTGGTCTATCTAAGAATCCAGTCCAACACAGCAGGATGAAGCATGTTAGCATAAGGCATCACTTCATCAGAGACCATGTACTAAAAGATGAGATCAAGCTGACCTATGTGCCAACAAATGATCAGCTTGCAGATATCTTCACTAAGCCCTTAGCACGAGAACAATTCAATATACTGAGGGAAGCCATTGGTATGTCAAATCCACTCTAAATAATTCTGTATGATTGAATGACTGCTATACTGAGTGGAAATTTGAATGAATGTGCAAATGCCATGCTAAGTAAATTAACAATAAATATCTACTCTCTATTAAGTTTAAAAATAGAAAAATAACCTCATGCTAAATAGACATAAACATTGAGTGGTTATACTGAGTAGATACAAATGTTGAGTAAATATCCTATGCTGAGTAGATAGACATATTGAGTCTTCTTATGCTGAGTAGAAGCACATGCTGAGTGCTAAAACGTATGCTGAGTTATTTAGAGATAGACAAAACATGGGCACTCAACATCACGAATGCTTCGAATTCTAGAAAAATCAAAAAGAAACCCACTCGCGTAAAATGAACCTACACGTGTAACCTCTGGCACCTTGGAAAGACGCACATTAATGGCAAATCCCATGCACCGAAGATGTCATAAATGACAGAATCTTTGTCGGTTGAACGTGCCTAGGTAAAACGGCTAGTTAATGAATAAGGGCCGCCGTAAATCTATATAAAAAGTGGAAGAATCCCCACTCTTCACTCTTTACGCTTGTAATCTCCTGCAATCGAACTTCTCTCTCTCCTTAAAACCTCAAAACCTTCAACAATGGCTTTCGGCAAAGACAAAACCCCTAAAACTCAAACCTCAAACAAACCCACTCAGGCTGACCACGCGGGTCCTTCGACGCAAATAGAAAGGAAAATGATCAAAGTACACAAAAAGGTCAACAATCTAGAGGTTCTGAAATGCAGATGGTTCTCTCCAGGATTCGTCACCTCTGAGAAGCCCTTTTGTGACTGGATCGAGAAGAACAAGTGGACGGGGTTCTTCTCTCTCTCAGGAAAAACTTACCCCAGGTTAGTACGGGAATTCTACTTGAATCTGCATATTGATGAGGATGATTCTAATTATTTGGAGACCTCGGTTAAAGGTCAGAAAATCACCGTTACTCCTGCCTATCTAGCCACGTTACTAGACTTACCAGACGAAGGGATTGAGTTTAGGACAACTAAGGAGAAAGTACCAAAAGAGACGCTTGATAAAATAAAGGGGTTCTGTAAACCCAAGGATCACAAAGGCGAAATTCCCAGCACGTGTATGGGGCAAGCACAAAAGATGGCTCACTACATGCTGACCAACTTTATCTTCCCCAAACTCAACTCAGCTTCATCCGCATCCAACTTCGAACTGTGCTTCATCTGGCACATGTTGACCTACACTCCGCTCAATCTTCCTGTCTTCCTAGTTGGAGCTCTTCAACGAAGTGGTAAGAAACTCCGCTTGGGCTCTCTCATTACAAAAATTATTGAGGACAAGCAGATAGAGACGGTGAATGAAACAAGTACATTAGGGAGTGAAATCACTGCAGTTCTACTGGAAGGACTGTTGTACAATCAACCCTTAAAGGGATATGAAGGAGCTGGAGATGCTGAGGAAGATGAAGAAGCTGAGCATCCAGAAGTTGAGCTTGAACATGAACCTGAAAAAGAAGTGGAGGCTCATGCTGAGTCTCTTAAGACAGCTCAGCCTGAGCAGAAGAAGAAGAAGAGGAAGGCTCTTGAAACTAGCTCTAAAGATATTCATGCTGTCCCAAAGAAGGTAAGACTTGTGTCTCAAGAAAAAGCTAAAGCTGACAAGGCTAAAGAGCAAGCTGAGTTAGCTAAGAAGAGAAAGAGGCCAGAAGGGCCTGAAGATGAGGAAGAAGACACTCCTGAATCCCCTTTAATGAAAAGGAAGAAGGGTAATTCCTTAAAACCAGTTGAAGCTGATCCGATAGATTGGATTGTATCCTCCCAAGGTCATGGAACTGACCTAGAAAAGGACACTGAGAAAGAAACTAAGCAAAGGGCTGAACAAGAGCAGGAAGCTGAGAAAGGAACTGAGCAACAAGTTGCAGATAAAACTCATGCTGAGGAAGAATTTAATACTGAGCAGGAAGAACCTACCAATGTTGAGAAATCTCAGGATGATGCTGAGCAGGGAGAAAGAGAAAGTGATGCTGTTGAGGGTCAAGTTGAGCAACTTGTAGAAGAGGAGACAGTTGCTACTGAGTCAAGTGAAGGTATTCAAGCTGATCCTTCACCGCCAAGAGCTGAGACACGGCGAAAACTCAAAAAGAAGGCACAAAAACAAATTGATCTCATGGACGACTTTCCTATTGATGAGCTTGAAACTGACCTCTCTACAATCCAGTTCCAGTACTTTTCTAATGAGACTGAGTCACCACCAGAAAATCCTGTAGAAAAACAAGCCTCTGTTACTCAGGATGAGGAACAAGCCAAAAACCCTGACGATCCAATCCAAGCTGCTCAAGGTGGCACACCCTCTGTCTCAACTTCACCTCTCCAAGCTGAGCAGACTGACTTGTCTAATCAAACTCCACCTCCAACACAACATGTTGATGACTCAGCTCATCCAATCAATCAAAGTCCAGGTACCAATCAAGGCACTCAATCTGGTAGAGAGCCAACTCCTCCACCACCATCAAACTCAGTACCAGCCTCTGAGTCTAATGCTGCTAAATTTGCATACTTGAATGCTACTGAGTCTGGCCGACGTGTCATTGCTTCTGCTCAGTCCTTGCTTCAAGATTTCAATACTGCTCAAGCTGATGGTCACCAATCTACTCAAGCTGAGTCCTCCCACCTGTCAGGTATTACTCAGCTTCTGAATGAACTTCGAGGACTAAAAGATCTGGTTAGCATTATCACTACGGTTCAAACTCAGCAATCGAATCAAGGGCAAATAGCAAAACTGACCGAACTGATGCTTACAATGGCAACCCATATGAATTCACTTGAAGGGCAAGTTCAAAAATTGTCGGCAGTCAATCCAGGGTATGCAACTTCCACTGAACTACAAGAATATTTTGTTAAGTTAAATGCGGAACTGACCAAATCTAGCGCCACTGCCCATACTGAGTATGCTACCTCTGCTGAGTTGCATGATTGTTTTACCAAGCTGAATGCTGAGCTGACCAAATCAAGTCCACCTGGCAATGCTGAGTTTTCCACCTCTGCCGAACTTCAACAATGCTTCACCAAGCTTCATGCTGAGCTGACCAGTACACGTGACTTAGTATCCTCCTCTTCTCAGTGTACTATTGACCAACTAAGTGAAGCTGTCAGACTACTCAACATCGACAGAGCACAGATGGATGTTGATCCAATCTCCAACAGTGAACTCATGAGCTTTTCACAAGCTATCATGAAGGCAATGCGCATCAACAATGCCCAGTGCATGTTTTATGATTCTGCCCTGCTAAAGCTGTACCATCAATCTTTTGGTCAGATCACAAGCTCGCTCACCTGGCTGAGCAAATCCCATGAATGCCTCCTTAGCATGATCAGCAGCTCCTTTCGGGTTCCTAGGCATGTCCAGGACGATAGTGTACCAGTCATTGATGCCTTGGGTGAAAGCACTAAAAGGCTTCAGCGTTACTCCCATTATCTCTCATCTGCAGCTCGAAATGAAACCTTCCTCTACAAACCCAATGATGGCAAAACGGGGGAGACAAGTCAAGGAGGAACTCAGCCTCAGCCCGCAGGTAATGCTTCTGGAACTGAGTTCCATAATTATGTATTTTGCCAACATCAAAATGGGGGAGTTTGTTGAAACACCTTTCCACAAGATTTTGATTTGACAAAATCATCCATGATTAAGAGGCAATTAAATTTAAAATACTTTGATTTAATTGTACTAATGAGTTTGTTCAATATTGAGTGCAAAAATATATATATAAAGTTAAACAGGTTAGAAGTCAGCATAAGCCAAAGCTGAGTGGAGTAGAACTCAGCATCAAGAGCTTCCTTCTAAGTTGCCAGAACGAAGCTGACTAAATAAGTAGACTCCTTCAGAATTATACAAACAGAACAGAACTGACTAAGAAGGAACTCAACATGAACGTTGAACATTCTAAGAGAACAAACGAAGCTGAGTGACAGTAAGGACAGTATGAAGGATCCGTTCACTAAAGGACAAAGTCTGCCAATCTTCTGCACCAATAATTGGAACCTCGAAGATACACAAAAGACTAATTCCAAGAGACATGGGTCATTGGATTATTGGTAAAAGACAACTGGCACAAAAAAGACAAGCCAGACGCAAGAAGACAAACCTGACGCCTGAAGAAAACAGAGAAAGGGAATGGAGGAACAGTCTGAAGCTGACCAGAAGATGTTCCCCAAAAGAGCCGTTTTGGTGTTAACGGTAACAACAATTCAAACGATCCAAATCTGCAATTTCCTTCTATAAAAGGACAATGAAGAACCTTGGATCATTACTGAAGTATCAAGAGAAAAATACAAAGAGAGAAAATCTTGAAAGCACTCAAATACAAAAAGATCTTACACCAATTTTTCTATTCTCTGTGTAAATGCTAGATTGATTGTTGTGTAATCATCTAAAGTGTTCTTTAGTATAAAAAGAACAAGTTTCGTGATCAATAGGAATATTGAGAGTGTTAAGCTGAGTGCCTGGTTGTAAGCATTCAGTGGTAGAGAAATCTAGGTGCTGGGTTGTAGCACTTAGTAGGAGTTGAGTAGACGAATAGAGGAAGATACTCTTGCATATTCAACTGCCTTGTAATTGGTTTGTGCTCTACCGTTAAAGAGCTCAGTATTGGATTCAAAAAGCCCGGAGGACTCTGGGGACTGAACGTAGGCAGAGAGGCCGAACCAGGATAAGTGATACTGAGTAATCTCTGAACTCTCTCTTATATTGTATGTGTTGTTTGCTATATTTACTCAGCATATAAATTGCCTAAGCTGACCTTGAGTAAATAAGTGGTGCTGAGTTAGAAGCTGACCTCCAAGAGTGTCAATTCTTAACTCACAAGAAAACAACTTTAGTCAACATCTGACTAAAGCTGTCTTGAAATATATCTCACCAAGCTGACCAAAAGCTGAGTTAATAAACTCTCAAAATAACTTCCAGTCAGCTTAATCAAAGGCGAAAAAGTTATATTAGTTCCTAACCCCCCCCCCTTGGAACTAATTACCAGGGACCAACACTTCTCAAGTACTTAAGAATGTTCTTGACGGCAATTCAATGCTCGTCTCCCGGATTCCCTTGGTAACGACTCGTTACAGATAACACGAACGCTACGTCAGGTCTAGTGCATAGCATAGCATAGCATACATAATCGAACCGATTGCGCTGGCGTACGGGACTACAGCCATGCGTCGTTTATCATCATCGGTTTTAGGACATTGATGATTGTTTAACTTTACTCCATGTAACATGGGTAAGTTACCTCGTTTTGATTCAAGCATGCTAAACCGATTTAGCACCTTTTCAATGTATGTAGCCTGTGAAAGACCAAGCAGTCTTTTCGATCTATCTCTATAGATCTTTATACCAAGTATATAAGCTGCTTCACCAAGGTCTTTCATTGAGAAGTTACCGGATAACCATACTTTTACCGATTGTAATAGAGCAATGTCATTTCCCATTAACAGTATATCGTCCACATATAGTATGAGAAATGCTATAGAGCTCCCACTTGCTTTCTTGTAAATGCAAGCTTCTTCGCAATTTTGTTCGAAACCAAATTGTTTTATGGTTTCGTCAAAACGCTTATTCCAGCTTCTAGATGCTTGCTTGAGTCCATAAATGGATCTCTGAAGTTTGCAAACTTTATTTGCATCCTTTGATATGAAACCTTCAGGCTGCATCATGTATACATCCTCAAGCAGGTTTCCATTTAGGAAAGCTGTTTTCACATCCATTTGCCAAATCTCATAATCGTAGTGAGCGGCAATAGCAAGCATTGTTGGTCCCTGATAATTAGTTCCAAGGGGGGGGGGGGGGTTAGGAACTAATATAACTTTTTTCGCGTTTTAACTGAGCTGACCAGAATTTATATTGGGAGTTTATTAACTCTGATTTTGGTCAGCTTGGTGAGATGTATTTGAAGACAGCTTTAGTCAGGAGTTGACTAAGGTTGTTTTCATGTGAGTTGAGAATTGACACTCTTAAGGTCAGCTTCTAACTCAGCACCACTTATTTACTCAAGGTCAGCTTAGTGACTTTATATGCTGAGTAAATTTAGCAAACAACACATGAAATATAAGAGAGAGTTCAGAAATTACTCAGTATCACTTATCCTGGTTCGGCCTCTCTGCCTACGTCCAGTCCCCAGAATCCTCCGGGCTTTTTGAATCCAATACTGAGCTCTTTAACGGTAGCACAAACCAATTACAAGGCAGTTGAATATGCAAGAGTACCTTCCTCTATTCGTCTACTCAACTCCTACTAAGTGCTACAGCCCAGCACCTAGATTTCTCTACTACTGAAATGCCAACAACCTAGCACTAAGCTTTACTCTCTCAATATCACTATTGATCACAGACTTGTTCCTTTTTGAACTAAAGAACACTTTAGATGATTACAACTCAATCTAGCATTTACACAAGAATAAAAACGTGGGTGTAAGATTCTTTTTGTATCTGAGTGCTTTTGAGACTTTCTCTCAAGTATTTTTCTTTTTGATGGATCAGTTCACCGTTGATGTTTAGGTTCTTCGATTGTCCTTATATAGGCTAAATCCTGTGGATTTGATCGTTTAAAATGTCTTGACCGTTGCTACCAAAACGGCTCTTTTGGGGAACATTTTCTGGAAATCTTCAGACTGCCCACCATTCCCTGCTTCTGTTTTTCTTCAGGCGTCAGGTTGTCTTTTAGCGTCTGTTTTGTTTGTTTGTGATAGTTGTCTATTTCCAATAATCCAACGTCCCATGACTCTCGAAATCAGTCTTCTTAGGTATCTTCGAGGTACCAATTATTGGTGCAGACGATTGGCAGACATTGTCTTTCGGTAAAACGGATCCTTCATGCTGTCCTGATGAATATTCAGCTTTGTTTGTTCATGTTTCATGCTGAGTTCCTCCAAGGTCAGCCTTGTTTTGTTTATCCATTACTGAAGAGGTCTTCAGCTTTAGTCAGCTTCGTTTTGCTTCCGAGCTTTAGCTCCACTTTAGCTTCCACATTTTCATGCTGAGTTCTTTTCTACTCAGCTTCGCTTGTGCTGACTTTTGTCCTGTCTTTTATTTTTCATATTTTTGCACTCAAGATTCAACAAACATATTAGTACAATTAAATCAAAGCATTTAAATTTAATTGTCTCTTAATCATGGATGATTTTGTCAAATCAAAATCTTGTTGTCGCATTTGATCTCTATAGTCTTTGTTTTGACTCCATAGTCCTCAAGCTGTTGCTTTATCCATAGGACTTGTGCAACACAGCTTCCTGCAGCCACGTACTCAGCTTCAGTTGTAGACAGAGCTACGGATGATTGCTTTTTGCTAAACCAAGATACTAGACAGCTTCCAAGGAAGTGACATCCTCCTGACGTGCTTTTCCGTTCTAGCTTATCCCTTCCGTAGTCAGCATCAGTATATCCAATGAGTGTGAAGTCATTTGAGGTTGGATACCATAGACCTGCATCAACTGAGCTTTGCAAATATCTAAAAATTCTTTTTACAGCAGTTAGATGAGATTCCCTGGGGTCAGCTTGATATCTAACACAATAGCATACTGAGTATTGAATGTCTGGTCTACTAGCAGTGAGATAGAGTAATGAACCTATCATTCCTCGATAAAGTTTACTATCAACTGACTTACTCTTTTCATCCTTGCATAGGACAGTGTCAGTACCCATGGGGGTTGATATTGGTTTGCATTCTTCCATGCTGAACTTCTTTAACATTTCCTTGATGTACTTAGACTGACTTATAAATATGCCATTTTTACCTTGCTTGATTTGGAGTCCAAGGAAGAAATTGAGTTCTCCCATCATGGACATTTCGAACTCAGTTTGCATCTGTTGGCTAAATTCCTTGCACAAAGATTCGTCAGTAGCACCAAAGATTATATCATCAACATATATCTGTGCAAGTAGGGTATGTTTACCCTTTTTCTTAATGAACAAGGTTGTGTCAGCTTTTCCCCTGACATAGTTCCTAGTCAGCAGGAAGTTGGTCAACCTCTCATACCAAGCTCTTGGAGCGTGCTTTAGACCGTACAGAGCCTTTTTGAGTTTATAAAGCCATTAAGAAATGCACTTTTTACATCCATTTGATATAATTTAAGATTCATGTAACTGGCATAGGCACACAGTATACGTATAGCCTCTAATCTAGCAACATGAGCAAATGTTTCTCCATAGTCTATACCCTCTTGCTGACTATATCCTTGGGCTACAAGTCGAGCTTTGTTTCTAATCACATTTCCATGTTCATCTAGCTTATTTCTAAAAACTCACTTAGTTCCTATGGGCTTTTGATTCCTAGGCTTAGGTACTAGATCCCATACCTCATTTCTGGTGAATTGATCAAGCTCTTCTTGCATAGCATTGATCCAATACTCATCTTGCTCAGCATCAGCAAAATTCTTTGGCTCATGTATTGATACGAATGCAACATTGCTGAGGTATTTTCTAAGTTGATCCCTGGTCATCAGTTTGTTGTTAGCGGCATCAAGAATGGTTTGTTCTGTATGGCCTCTTGGGATCTTTATTTCTTTTGGCAGTGCTGAGTCGTTTGGAAGAGGTGTTTCTACAATCTCTACAGGAATAGATGGGTCAGTAAATGATAATTCAGTTTCTTGCTTACCTTGAGTCAGCTCCTATATGTTAGGTATTGTGGCTTCTGGTTGATCAGGGGAAGCTGAGCCTGGTTCTTCTTCTTCAGGCTGAGCTGACTTACCTGTGGGGTCAGTTTCATCGAACTCAACATGTACAGATTCTTCTACAATTTGAGTTCTTTTATTAAATACTCTATATGCTTTACTGTTTGTTGAGTACCCTAAAAAGATTGCCTCATCAGCTTTAGCATCAAATTTAGCAAGGTTGTCTTTTGTATTGAGTATAAAACACTTACAACCAAAGGCACGAAAGTATCCAATGTTGGGATTTCGTCCTTTCCAAAGTTCATATGGGATTTTCTTAAGTATAGGTCTGACTAGAGCCCTATTAAGTATATAACATGCTGTGTGAACAGCTTCACCCCAGAAGTACTTTGGAAGCCTATTTTCACTCAGCATCGTCCTAGCTATTTCAACAATGGTTCTATTTTTCCTTTCAACGACCCTATTTTGTTGGGGTGTTCTTGGAGCAGAGAAGTTGTGGTCAATACCACAAGTTTCACAGAATTCATCAAAATGTTGGTTTTTGAATTCTCCACCATTGTCGCTTCTAATATGAGCTACTTTTAGGTCTTTGTCATTTTCAAGCTTTCTGATCAATGTGGTGAACATCTCAAAGGTTTCATCCTTGCTACTAAGCAAGATGATCCAAGTATACCGAGAGAAATCATCTACAATAACCAAAGAAAATTTCTTTCCTCCCAAGCTGAGCGGCTGGATAGGTCCGAAAAGATCTAAGTGTAGTAATTCCAATGGCCTTTTGGTTGAGACGATATTTTTACTATGAAATGGCTTTTTAGTTTGTTTTCCTGGCTGACAAGCTTTACATAGCTGATCTTTTTCAAACTTTAATTTGGGTAACCCCTCAACTAATTGCTTTCTAGCTAATTTGGCAAGAAGATCCATGCTGACATGCCCAAGTCTTCTATACCATATCCAGGAGTTGTCCTCTTTAGATACTAAGCATATATTTTTAGAAAACTGTTTTTCCAAATTCAACATATATACATTTTCCACACGAGGGGCAGTTAAAATCAATTCATTTGTATTTCCCTCGAGTATTTGACATTTAGTATCATCAAATACAACCCTTCTGCCGCTCTTGCAGAGCTGAGCTACACTCAACAGGTTATATTTGAGACCTTTAACTAAGGAGACAGACTCAATGGTTGGATTACTTCCGATAGTACCTGAGCCGACAATCTTACCCTTCTTGTTGTCTCCAAAGCTTACACTTCCACCTCGTTTAAGCTCTAGTGCGATGAACTGAGTTTCATCACCTGTCATATGTCTTGAGCATGCGCTGTCTATGTACCATAGTTTTGACTTCTCCATGCATGTCAAGCTGACCTGCAGTTCAAACTATTCATTTTTAGGTACCCAATTTCTTTTGGGTCCTTTCTTGTTAGTGTAGACAGGTGAAAAATCATGTTTCAATTTATGACGACATACTTTTATGGTGTGGCCTGGTTTACCACAGAAGTCACAAAAAGGTACCCTTTGTGGGTTAATCTGAGTATAGTCAGCATTATTGTGTTGGGCATGCCAACATATTTTTGCGGTATGCCCTTTTCTTCCGCAGAAGTCACATTGGACAGTCCGCTTGTTATGCCAACACACATCCATTGTGTGTCCCCGTTTCCCACAACATTCACATTGTGTGACTTGCTTATGCTGACTAATATTTGCATACTTAGCATGAGCTCTATTTCTATTTAAGTCTTTCCATTGACTTTCTAATTGTGTGATATCCTTTCTAAGTTTCTTTGACTCAGATTGGACCTCCGTGACAAACTTATGTAAGATTTGCATATTGGTATGCAAGTCAGAGTTGTCCTGGAGAAGATATCGGAGATCACTCAGCTTGACCTCTTCAATCTCATCACAGCGCCTGCTGAGTGCCTTAATCCTTTTGTTACACTTCTTAGTTAGTGTATATAAGTCACTCAGGGCATTCACCATTTCATTTCTAAGCAAAAGTAAGGATGTTACCTCATTGTTGTGATTTTCTTGGTCAGTTTCATCAGAAAAGTCGGCATGCTCAGACTGCGATTGGTCAGCTTCATCATCTGCCATAAAACATATATTGGCTGTTTCATTCTGCTCAGCTTCAGATGATGTTGACTCATCACTGTCACTCCATGTGGCTACCATAGCCTTTTTGCTTCCCTTCTTCTCTTTCTTGAGATTGGGACAGCTTGACTTGATGTGCCCGGTCTGATGACACTCAAAGCATGTGACAGATTTCGAGCTGTCCTTTTTGTACTTGTCGCTTGACTCAGCTTTGTACTTGTCATTTCTTCTAAATGATCTTTTTCCATTTCTATCATTCCTTCTGAACAGCTTTTTCATCTTTCTGGTGAACATGGCCAATTCCTCATCATCGGTTGACTCAGCTTCAGTTGAGTCGGCTTTCATGATAAGAGATTTTTATTTTTTATCCTCTGATTTTTCCTTCTCTTTGGCTTCAAAGTTTTTCATAGAGATTTCATGGGTCAGCAAGGATCCTATCAGCTCATCATATTTGTAGGTAGTCAAGTCTTGAGCTTCCTCTACGGATGTCTTCTTTGCTTGCCAGCTTTTGGGCAGACTTCTCAGAATCTTCTTTACTTGTTCTTCTTCAGTGAAGTTCTTTCCAAGCCTTTTTAGTTCATTTATGATGTTTGTGAACCTTGCGTTCATTTCTGAGATGTCTTCATTTTCCTTCATCTCAAACAGCTCGTAGAGTCTCATGTGTTGATTGACTTTAGACTCCTTAACTTTGCTTGTGCCTTCATAGGTTACTTCAAGCTTCTTCCAAATCTCCTGTGCTGACTCACAACCTGAAATCTTATTGTATTCTGCAGCATCTAAAGCACAGTGAATCATATTTATAGCCGAAGCATTATTCTGTAGTTTTCTGGGGTCATCCTCTGTCCACTCAGCCTCACTCTTAACAATTTTCTCATTGTCAATAGTTTTGTATGGCACATGTGGACCTTGAACAATTGCAAGTCATGCACTCATGTTTGTGGCTTGAATAAAGTTCTTCATCCTATTCTTCCAGAATGTATAATTTGATCCAAAGAATAGGGGTGGTCTAGTGATTGATAATCCCTCAGGGAGTATCTGTGTTGTTTGGTTTCCAGGAAGAAAACGAGTGCTATTCTCACCCATTTTAAGGATCAGCTCAAGATTGTTAAATCTCTGAGTAGTGAGCTTTTAGGCTCTGATACCACTTGTTGGTCCCTGATAATTAGTTCCAAGGGGGGGTTAGGAACTAATATAACTTTTTTCGCGTTTTAACTGAGCTGACCAGAATTTATATTGGGAGTTTATTAACTCTGATTTTGGTCAGCTTGGTGAGATGTATTTGAAGACAGCTCTAGTCAGGAGTTGACTAAGGTTGTTTTCACGTGAGTTGAGAATTGACACTCTTAAAGTCAGCTTCTAACTCAGCACCACTTATTTACTCAAGGTCAGCTTAGTGACTTTATATGCTGAGTAAATTTAGCAAACAACACATGCAATATAAGAGAGAGTTCAGAAATTACTCAGTATCACTTATCCTGGTTCGGCCTCTCTGCCTACGTCCAGTCCCCAGAATCCTCTGGGCTTTTTGAATCCAATACTGAGCTCTTTAACGGTAGAGCACAAACCAATTACAAGGCAGTTGAATATGCAAGAGTACCTTCCTCTATTCATCTACTCAACTCCTACTAAGTGCTACAACCCAGCACCTAGATTTCTCTACTACTGAAATGCCAACAACCTAGCACTCAGCTTTACTCTCTCAATATCACTATTGATCACAGACTTGTTCCTTTTTGAACTAAAGAACACTTTAGATGATTACAACTCAATCTAGCATTTACATAAGAATAAAAACGTGGGTGTAAGATTCTTTTTGTATCTGAGTGCTTTTGAGACTTTCTCTCAAGTATTTTTCTTTTTGATGGATCAGTTAACCGTTGATGTTTAGGTTCTTCGATTGTCCTTATATAGGCTAAATCCTGTGGATTTGATCGTTTAAAATGTCTTGACCGTTGCTACCAAAACGGCTCTTTTGGGGAACATTTTCTGGAAATCTTCAGACTGCCCACCATTCCCTGCTTCTGTTTTTCTTCAGGCGCCAGGTTGTCTTTTAGCGTCTGTTTTGTTTGTTTGTGATAGTTGTCTATTTCCAATAATCCAACGTCCCATGACTCTCGGAATCAGTCTTCTTAGGTATCTTTGAGGTACCAATTATTGGTGCAGACGATTGGCAGACATTGTCTTTTGGTAAAACGGATCCTTCATGCTGTCCTGATGAATATTCAGCTTTGTTTGTTCATGTTTCATGCTGAGTTCCTCCAAGGTCAGCCTTGTTTTGTTTATCCATTACTGAAGAGGTCTTCAGCTTTAGTCAGCTTCGTTTTGCTTCCGAGCTTTAGCTCCACTTTAGCTTCCACATTTTCATGCTGAGTTCTTTTCTACTCAGCTTCGCTTGTGCTAACTTTTGTCCTGTCTTTTATTTTTCATATTTTTGCACTCAAGATTCAACAAACATATTAGTACAATTAAATCAAAGCATTTAAATTTAATTGTCTCTTAATCATGGATGATTTTTTCAAATCAAAATCTTGTGGAAAGGTGTTTCAACAAGCATGATTCTGATTGATTTGGACATAGCAACGGGAGAGAAGGTTTCGTCATAATCAACACCTTGTTTCTGACGATATCCTTTCGCTACCAACCTAGCCTTGTAGGTGCTAACCTTTCCATCCATGTCAGTCTTCTTTTTGAAGATCCACCTGCACCCAATGGGAATTATCCCTTCGGGTGGATCAACCAAAGTCCACACTTGGTTAGTATACATGGAATCCATTTCAGAATCCATGGCTTCAAGCCATGCTTTAGAATCTGGACTAGTAAGAGCCTCTTCGTAGTTTTCGGGTTCGTCGTCTAACACGGGAACCTCGTTATCATCTCCCACTAGAAAACCATATCTAACTGGGAGTTCACGAACTCTTCGTGATCTACGAATAGGTGCCACTGGAGTCTCATCTAATGGGACTTCTTCGGGTACCCCAACCGCTTCTGTTGTTTCAGTCGGTGTTTCTTCCTCTTGAACTTCATCGAGTTCAATCACGCTTCCCTTTTGTGTTTCTTCGAGAAACTCTTTCTCTAAGAAGGTTGCGTGCTTGGATACTATTACTTTCTGATCATCTGGATGATAGAAGTAATACCCTATGGTTTCCCTGGGATATCCAATGAAGAAACATTTATCAGATTTAGAATCTAATTTGTCGGACGCAATGCGTTTGACATACGCTGAACAACCCCATACTCTCATAAACGAGAACACGGGTTTCCTACCAACGAACAATTCATATGGTGTGGAACTAGCGGATTTAGTTGGTACTCGGTTCAGGGTGAAGAGGGCAGTTTCTAAGGCATAGCCCCAGAACGTCTTTGGAAGTAAGGCCATGCTCATCATGGATCGTACCATATCTAATAGGGTACGGTTTCTCCTCTCGGATACACTATTGTGTTGTGGTGTATAGGGAGGTGTCCATTGTGAGCATATCCCACATTCAGTTAGATAATTCAGAAAATCATCAGAAAGATATTCGCCACCTCGATCGGATCGAAGCGCCTTTATTTTCTTTCCTAATTGATTTTCTACTTCATTCTTGAAGCATTTGAACTTGTCAAAAGCTTCTGATTTGTGCCACATCAAGTAGATGTAACCATATCGAGTATGGTCATCTATGAAGCTAATGAAGTATCTGAATCCTCCTCTTGCTTGGACTGACATAGGACCGCATACATCTGAATGAATGAGTCCTAGAGTGTCTGATACACGCTGACCTTTATTGCTAAAGGGTGTCTTTGTCATTTTACCTTTTAAACATGATTCGCATGTTTCCAATGATTCGGAATCGATTGGATCTATAAGCCCATCTGAATGTAGCTTTAGCATGCATCTCTTGTTTATATGGCCTAAACGACAATGCCACAAGTAAGTTGAATTATCTAGCTTATGTATTTTGGTATCAATTGCAAAAGCAGGAATTTTGTTATCTAACACATAAATCCCATTTTGTGAAATTCCTGAAAAGTAAAAGATCGAATCTTTATAAATATTGCAACTCTTGTCTTTTATTGAAATATGAAAACCCTCGTCAACAAGACAGCTAATAGAAATAATGTTACGAGACATCTCAGGAACGTATAAACAATTCCTTAATTCTATTACAAGCCCAGAGGGCAAAGGTAAAACATAATCTCCAATTGCGAGGGCGACAACTCTTGCTCCAACTCGCAAGTTTATGCTTCCTTTCTTTAGTTCCTTAGTCTGATTTAGCTCCTGCATATTTGTACAAATATGAGATCCACATCCGGTATCAAGTACCCAAGATTTAGACAGTGAAACTGTATTTATTTCAATATAAAACATACCAGATGCTGAAGCACCGTTATTTGCCTTCTCGTGGAAGGTTAGGTACTCCATGCAGTTCCTCCTCCAATGCCCCAAGTCACCACTATTGTGGCACTTTCCTTTGGGCTTCTTTGGTTCCTTTCCCTTCGTTTCGGTGAGCACAGCCCCCTTGCATTTATCAAGATGATTTGGATTGGGAGAGACCCCTTTCCTTTTTCTCGATCCTTCAATAGCAAGGGCCAGTATCTCCTCGTTTTCTTTTATAATGGGCTCGACTGACTCGAGCATATGTGCAAGCTCTACAAGAGAGGTTTGCAAGCCACTCATTTGGTAGTTCATTATGAACTGTGAGTAACTCTCGGGGAGGGACTGAAGAAGTAAGTTTTCACTTAGTTCATGGTCCATCGCATCTCCAATACTAGAAAACTTGGTGATAAGGCTGATCATCTTTGCACAATGTGCCATTACAGATGTGCCCACCTGCATCTTGCTTTTATATAACTCCTTGGTTATTTCGAAGCGTTCGCACCGACTTTCATTCACAAATAACTCTTTGAGGTGCTTGACCATGGAATAGGCATCCATATCTGAATGTAGTTGCCTTTTAACTTCCGGTGTCAGAGATGCAAGTATGATGTCCCCCGTTTGATCATCATCAGATTTATGCTTCAAGTAAGCATAAAATTCTTGGTAGGGAGCATCATCAGTTGGGTAAGGGGGTATCGGTGTATCAAGTACATACCCTTTCCTCTCGAACTTCAAAACAATTTTGAGGTTACGAAACCAGTCGGTGAAGTTTGAACCATTCAATTTGTTATCGGTAATGATGTAACGCAGATCGGTGTTAGTCATAATTTTAAAAGTGTGTGTTTAAACAAAACCTGAGAGTGAGAAAGAGTAAACGTACGTCATTCATTTGCTTTAAAGTATAACAATCTAAAATTATAGGCCTTTTAATTTATTTCAGATTGCTCCCACTATTTTGCCAAATTAATAGCCCTCCATATTAATTCGAAGAATTTCACAAATCCTTTAGTGAGCTAGGATCCTAACTCCTGAGATTTCACCTTGAGTTTGCTCAACAAGCTAGTCTCATTTGTTAGGTAGATTCATGTAATCAATCACATCTTGAATGTGATTCCTAGGTTATTGGGTTACTAACCATATTAGTAACTAATATGCTATTCACATTAATCCCAACCATATTACCCATTAGTTTATGACAACATGAGTTTGCTCATCCAATTATCATAATCTAATTTAAGTATTACCCCATATTCATGAAAGAATGACTTTCGATAATTCAGGTGTTACCATAAGACCCCGAGCTTGAGTTTGCTCAACAACCCAAAGGCCCCCAGTACTGCCGGCTGAATTATAATATTAGGGAGGGGCAACCGATTTTAATAACTTGCTTATTTACTTAACTTTTAACGAGGGATTTTATTTAGGTCTCATAATCTAACTTAGTCTTGATTTGCTTTAGCATACATCAGACACATACATTCACATACATTGGCGTTATGGACATATCATCTAAATTATTCCGTCGAGCCAGAGACGGAATAAAAGGGCAAACCTAAGGAAATACTAACTATTACATATTTCTCTTTAGGTCCTCCGTCTTCTCCATGGCGCCTTGAAATTACATATTAATTTCTATACTACTATAAGAAAACTTCAATTGAATTGAAGGGAATCAGATGAGAGGAGAAATTACAATAGATAGTAGAAAGGCAGGACGCGCAGGCCCTATTTCAAAAATACCAAAAGACTAAAAGAGGGTCCAAATATGTCCATAACTCCAAATGCATAGACTCAATTAAATAAATTTAATTGGTTGATTACATAACCGGCTTATGTAATATTTAGGTTAATCACATTAACTCGTCAAATTAACTTTCATCCAATTTTACTTCTAATCGTTTTGTATCTTTATATTAATTCTTAGATTAATATAACCATATAAAACGTCGATTATGCATGTCCCAATTATTTTGATTTCAATTCATTTAACACTTTGATTTACAACTTGGTAAAAACAAACTTTTAAACGAATTTTCATTCGATAATCAAAACAGAAAACTATTAATTTCCGAAACATATATTTATATATACAAGTTATATTCAAGCCGATTTTAACAATTAAAATCAAGTGGGATTCGGGCCGGGGCCCGAAACTGGGCTGCTGTCGTTCGGCAGCAGCCGCGCGACAGCGGCTGGTCGCACCGTGAGGCGCGACCCGAGCCGCTGTCGTATTTATTTTTTTTAAAACATATATATATATATATATATATATCAGATTTTAAAACGGTTTAAAAAAAACGATTTTCAGAAATAGGAAAAACTACAATAGATTTCCATTTTATCTTTTAGAATTAATAAAATTAATTTTATTAACCTAACTATAAAACTATTAGATTTTGTTATAATGATTATCAACCGAAATAATTAGGAACATACGCATAATCTATTTTAATTAACAATTAACTAAAATTCATTTATCTTTAGAATCAATTAATCAAACAATTTGTTAATTAATCCTAACCATAAATATTTATTCAATCCTATTGAAAAACTTCTAAATTTTCATATATGAAATAACGGATTTAACGATGGCTCTGATACCACTGAAGGAAATTAGGCTAAGGTATAGCAGCGGAAATATAAAATTTTAGCCTACTTCCTTTTAACCATAGGATCCGTTAATCGTTATTTCATATAAAGAGGGATAAGAAGAAATACCTTTTGAAGAACAATCTACCGTTGTTAAAGAAGCGCCCATAATTCTTCTCCGAGTTCCCAAGCACGAAGTATAACACGGTGAGGTTAAGTTAGAATCAACCGTATGAGATGCAACCAAAATAGATTGCCTCTAATTAACCAACACAAGATCAAAGAGAAAGAAAGATAGATGAAATTAATCGATCGATGGAAGCCGTATGAATTCTTGTCCACGAACTAGGGGAGTAGAATTCTCTTTCTCTCTCTAGCTAGGGATTTCGAAAATCACAAAGGGGAAAGTATATAGCTTGGTCGAAATTCATGTAGTAGGGGGTATATATAATAACTTGTATCTAAACCCTAGTTAGATAGGAATAGGTTACTTAATAGGAATTCAATTCGGAATAGGATTCCCAATTATTATCTCTTTATATATCTAATATATCTAGGATAATAATAAATAACCTAATTGGATAATAATAGGGGTATATTAATCTAATTAAAACTCCTAACTTAATTATCTCTTAATTAATTTAATTCACAAACCTAATCAAATTAGGATTAATGGAATTAAAATAATTCCTTATTATTACATATAAATTTCGGCCCCCCTTCTAATTAAATGGGCCTTACTGGGCTCAATTGGGCTTCCATCTATTAATGACATCCATCTCTCTTTTGGTTCCAAGTCTTATGTGTGATCCATTAGGTTCTTACTACTTCTGGCCGTATGCAACTATTAAATTAATTTCTTCAAGATTATATTTAATCCTTGCATAACAGAATGATGTACTGAGTATGTTATTGGCAAGTCTGTAATCATTCCCCTAGAGTCCGTTAAGAAGACATGTTGATTCTGTCGTTAACCCTTCCGTATTAGTTACGGTATAATTCGATCCTTTATCAACTACATCCTTGAACTGAATCTTATGACTATGGGTGATGTCAAGTCACATATAGCGAGACGTTCGTTTTACTTGTATAGGCCGAGTCAACTCAAATAGATAGGTTAAGTGAAATCTGTATTTCTTACTCTTAAGCTATCACCTTGAAAGGATTTAGAGTCGAGTCTTCCACAAGCGATCCTTGGATGTATCTCCCATTAATCGGGAGTGATAAATGCTTAATCCAATGTATAACTACCCTGATATTACCTCCTGTGACACCCAACCTTTGCCGTTCACACCCCAGAGTCATCTCTGTTAAGGATCGTGGGACAGCAGGATCAAAGTCTCACATTCAGTAATTCAGGATGACCAATTAACATTCCTTTGAGTCTGAGGATTAGTTATACCTATTAATACCAATGAGATGAACAGGTGACAAGGATGAATCTACCCATCCTGTTATCTCAAATCGGATCCCCAATCCTAATGAACGACGTTTCATCGGATCTATGTAACTGTCCAGATATCTATATATATGAAGCTTGTGAGATCAGCTTTCTGTCGGACAGAAGACATTGTTACATACAAGTCTCAATAGTGATACATCAATCCTAAACATATCACTTGACTTGGGGTGGTTTTAAGTTTATTAGTTTATTATAAAGTTTTGTCTCACTTCATGCTTGTATGAACACTTTATAATCACTTTAAACAAACTTACGGATTTCCTTTTATTAGACTTTATTTAATGCTTAAAAGGGATTGCCTTTATATAGTTATAAAACATATATCTCATTAAAACAAATGATATAAAGAACAATTCATTTGCATTAAGTTTGTATCCTGCAACAATTGTCTATAGGACACTAAACCCCAACAGGATCAGCGTGAATTGAATGAGATGGAGAATTTTCTCCTTCATCAGCATCCTGCTGTTCTGTTTGCTCAGCACCTTCTTCTGCAGTCAACTCAGTGTGAGTTGGCTCAGCATCTTCTTCACTTGCTGTCTCCTCAGTGTCATCCTGACCACTCTCTTCTCCTTCTTCTTCTTGCTCATCATCCTGATCTTCCTCATCTATTTCTTCTTCCAACTGTTCAATGAACTGATCATCCAGTTCAACTTCATCGTTCTGTTGCTCAGCAGCAATACCTTGACTCTGAGCATAGTGAGAGTCGTCGGGAACAAGGAAGCCAGCAGGAATGGCATCAATTGGACTTAACTCTGAAGAGTTCTTCTACTTCTTGCTCAAAGGTTCTTCATCAACGTTTTCCCTTTCATCTGCCTCAGGCTCATCTTGCCTAGGTCTTTTCTCAGCTGAATTGGGCTCAGCTTGTGCAGTCATTCTTTTGGACACAATCTTTATCTTCTTAGGAGCGGGAACAGCTTCTTTAGAGGTGCTTTGCACAGCTTTCCTCTTCCTGTCAGCAGGGGCCTTAGTTCTTTTGCCCTTTTTGATTACCGTCCCCTCAGCGTTTGGGTCAGCAGCACCTTTTGCTTTCTTGATTGGCTGATCAAACTTTAGGGCGAACAGAGCAGCAGCAGTTATTTCTGATCCTTGACCCTTGGTTTCCTTGGATAGGTCCACTCGGTGGTCCAAGAGGATTTTGGTGATGAGTGAGCCCAGCCTTAGAGTTCCAGTGCTTCTTTGAAAACCAGCTATCAAGAATACTGGCATGTTGATGGGCTTGTAGGTCAGCATATGCCATATGAAGCATTGCTCAAAGTTTGTTGCTGAGCTGGTGCAATTTATCTTGGGGTAGATGTAATTGATCAACAGGTAGTGTGCCATCTTTTGGTGTTGGCCCATTGAAGTACTGGAGATTTCTCCAGCATGGCCAGTAGGTTTGCAGAACATAGTGGAATACCCAGTGATGTCCTGATCTCCAGACTTCCTAAGAATGGCTCCTTCATTCTTGAGTTTCAGAAAGCTGGCTAGGTAGGTGGGATTGATGAAGATGGTTTTGTCCTTCACCTTGGTGACTAAGTGGTCCTGGTTGTCATCAGCGACACGCAGGTTGTGGTAGAACTCCCTTACCAAGTCAGGGTAGGTATTGTAGCTTATTGAGAACAGCTCGGTCCAGCCATTCTTCGAAATCCACTCACAGAATGGTTGCTCTCTTTCCACAAATTCTTTCGAGAACCACTTTGAGTAGTCAATCTTGTATTCCCTGACGTTTTCATAGACCCTGGTATATGTTCATTGCGTAGGTTTCTTTCCCTTGGAGGAGGTACCTTGCTCAGTTTGGGTTTTCTTACTCAGTGTGGTAGCTTTGGTTTGATCATGCTGGGTAGGAGATGTTGGGGTTTAGTGTCCTATAGACAATTGTTCTAGGATACAAACTTAATGTAAATGAATTGTTCTTTATATCATTTGTTTAATGAGATATATGTTTTATAACTATATAAAGGCAATCCCTTTTAAGCACTAAATAAAGTCTAATAAAAGGAAATCCGTAAGTTTATTTAAAGTGATTATAAAGTGTTCATACAAGCATGAAGTGAGACAAAACTTTATAGTAAACTGATAAACTTAAAACCACCCCAAGTCAAGTGATATGTTTGGGATTGACATATCACTGTTGAGACTTGTATGTAACAATGTCTTTTGTCCGACAGAAAGCTGGTCTCACAAGCTTCATATATACAGATATCTGGACAGTTACATAGATCCGATGAAACGTTGTTCATTAGGATTGGGGATCCGATTTGAGATAACAGGATGGGTAGATTCATCCTTGTCACCTGTTCATCTCATTGGTATTAATAGGTATAAGTAATCCTCAGACTCAAATGAATATTAATTGGTATTCTGGATTACGGAATGTGATGCTTTGACTCTGGTGTAACACGATCCTTAACAGAGATGACTCTGGGGTGTGAACAGTAGACGTTGGGTATCATAGGAAGTAATTGCGGAGTCGTTATATATTGGATTGAGCATTTATCACTCCCGATAAATGGGAGATACATCCATGGATCGCTTGTGGAAGACTCGACTCTAAATCCTTGCAAGGTGATAGCTTAAGAGTAAGAAATACAGATTTCACTTAACCTATCTTTTTGAGTTGACTCGGCCTGTACAAGTAAAACGAACGTCTCGCTATATGTGACTTGACATCACCCATAGTCATAAGATTCTGTTCAAGGATGTAGTTGATAAAGGATCGAATTATACTGTAACTAATACGGAAAGGTTAACGACAGAATCAACCTGTCTTCTTATAGCTCTAGGGGAATGATTACGGACTTGCTAATCACATACTCTGTACATCATTCCGTTATGCAAAGATTAAATATAATTCTTTGAAAATTAATTTAATAACGTTGCATACGGCTAGAAGCAATAAGAACCTAATGGATCACACATAAGACTTGGAACCTAAAAGAGAGATAGATGTTAATTAATTGATAGAAGACCAATTGAGCCCCATAAGGCCCATGGACATAAGGGGGTCGAAATTCATGTAGTAATATACATGAATAATTAATTTGATTTTGTTAATCCTAATTTGATTAGGAATATGAATTAAATTAATTAAGAGATAATTAAGTTAGGAGTTTTAATTAGATTAATATACTCCTATTATTATCCAATAAGGTTATTATTATTATCCTTAATATATTAGATATGTAGTGAGATAATAATTAGGAATTCTATTCCGAATGGAATTCCTATTCAATAACCTAATTCTATCTAACTAGGGATTAGATGCAAGAGATTATAAATACCCCTTCCCTTGAGATTTTCGAAATCCAAGAAAGCCATACCCTACTTGTGATTTTCGAAATTCACCTAGTCCAAGAGAGAAAATTCGACACCCCTAGTTCGAGGACGAGATTTCTCTACGGCTTCGTTTGATCAATTGAGTTTCATCTATTTCTTTTATTCTTGATCTTGTGTTGATTAATTAGAGGCAATCTACTTTGGTTGCTATTCAACGGTTGATTCTAAATTAATCTTCCCGTGTTTTATTTCGTGTTTGGGAACTCAAAGAAGAAAAACAAACAAAAGGGAGAAATTCGTTTTACTACTCCTACATCAGGTCAGTTCACGATTTCGCGGATTCCCGGAGATTGAACCGTCGGATCGTCGCGATTTTGGGACAGGAGCTTCTAGACATATTCTTCCACATTTTCACCGAAGGGATTCTCGTTCGGAGGTCTGGAAGGTCTGTTTCGGATAGGGGAAGATTGGTAGATAGTTTCTATCTCTTTTGAAGTTGTGGGCACTTCGTTTGCAACGGTAGATAGAACTTCTAAAAGGTATTTCTTCTTATCCTTCTTTATATGAAATAACGGTTAACGGATCTTGTGGTTAAATGGAAATAGGTTAAAAAATTTATATTTCCGCTGCTATACCTTAGCTTAATTTCCAACAGTGGTATCAGAGCCATCGTTAAATCCGTTATTTCATATATGAAAATTTAGAAGTTTTCAATAGGATTGAATAAATATTTATAGTTAGGATTAATTAACAAATTGTTTTGATTAATTAATTATAAAGATAAATAAGTTTTAATTAATTGTTAATTAAAATAGATTGTGCGTATGTTCCTAATTATTTTGGTTGATAATCATCATAACAAAATCTATTAGTTTTATAGTTAGATTGATAAAATCAGTTTTATTAATTCTAAAGATAAAACAGAAATCTATAGTAGTTTTTCCTATTTTCTGAAAATCGTTTTAAAACCGTTTTAGAATTGATATATATATATATATATATATTTAAAATCATTTTTATATATTTTAAATACATATGTTTCAGAAATTGATAGTTTTCTGTTTTGATTATCGAATGAAAAATTCGTTTAAAAGTTTGTTTTACCGATTTGTAAACCAAAATGTTAAATGAATTAAAATCAAAATAATTGGGACGTGCATAATTAAAGTTGTGTATAGTTATATTAATCTAAAGATTAATATAAAAGATACGAAACTATTAGAAGTAAAATTGGATGAAAGTTAATTTGATATGTTAATGTGATTAACATAAATATTACATAAGATAGTTATGTAATCAACCAATTAAATTTATTTAATTGAGTCTATGCATGTTTGGAGTTATGGACATATTTGGACCCTCTTTAGTCTTTTGGTATTTTTGAAATAGGGCCTGCGAGTCCTGCCTTTCTACTATCTATTGTAATTTCTCCTCTCATCTGATTCCCTTCAATTCAATTGAAGTTTTCTTTAGTAGTATAGAAATTAATATGTAAAATCCCTCATTAAAAAGTTAAGTAAATAAACAAGTTATTAAAATCGGTTGCCCCTCCCTAATATTATAATTCAGCCGGCAGTGCTGAGGGCCTTTGGGTTGTTGAGTAAACTCAAGCTCGGAGTCCTTTCGGTAACACCTGAATTATCGAAAATCATTTTTCATGAATATGGGGTAATACTTAAATTAGATTATGATAATTGGATGAGTAAACTCATGTTGTCATAAACTAATGGGCAAGACGGTTGGGATTAATATGAATAGCATATTAGTTACTAATGTGGTTAGTAACCCAATAACCTAGGAATCACATTAAAGATGTGATTGATTACATGAATCTACCTAATGAATGAGACTAGCTTGTTGAGTAAACTCAAGGCGAAATCTCAGGAGTTAGGATCCTAGCTCACTAAAGGATTTGTGAAATTCTTCGAATTAATATGGAGGGCTATTAATTTGGCAAAATAGTGGGAACAATCTAAAATAAACTAAAAGGCCTATAATTTTAGATTGATATACTTTAAGCAAATGAATGACATACGTTTACTCTTTCTCACTCTCAGGTTTAATTAAACCCACTCTTATAATCATGACTAAAACCAATCTGTAAAACATTCTTACCGATAACAAATTGAATGGTTCAAACTTCACCGACTGGTTTCGTAACCTCAAAATTGTTTTGAAGTTCGATAAAATAGGGTATGTACTTGATACATCGATACCCACTCTCCCTGCTGATGATGCTCCCATTGAGGAAATTGATGCTTACCAGAAGCATAAGGCTGATGATGATCATGTCGGATGCATCATACTTGCATCGATGACACCGGAATTACAAAGGCAACATGAGGAAATGGATGTCTATTCCATCATCATGCACCTAAAGGAATTGTTTGGGAAACAAACCAGGTGCGAATGCTACGAGATATCCAAGTTGTTATATCGTAGTAGGATGCAAGAGGGCACATCTGTCATGACACATTGTGTCAAGATGATTGGCTACATTACCAAACTTTCTAGTATTGGATTTACGATGGATAACGAATTAAGTATAGACTTAATTCTTCAATCCCTCCCAAAAAGTTATTCACAGTTCATTATGAACTATCAGATGAATGACTTGCAAACCTCTCTTGAAGAGCTTGCAAATATGCTCAAGTCAGTTGAGCCCAATATGAAGAAAGACAAAGCCATACCGGCTCTTGTCATTGAGGGATCAAAGAAAAGGAAAGGGAGCTATCCCAATCCTAATTATCCCAAGAAAGGTAAGGCAGCCGTGCCCTACAAAGCTAAGGGAAAGGAAGTGAAGAAGCCCAAAGGAGAGTGCCACTTCTGTGGTAAAGACGGGCATTGGAAGAGGAACTGCAAGGAGTACCTAGCCTCCCTCAAGAAGGGAAATGGCGGTGCTTCAACATCTGGTATGTTTTATATTGAAATAAATACAGTTTCACTGTCTGAATCTTAGGTATTAGATACCGGATGTGGATCTCATATTTGTACAAATATGCAGGAGCTAAATCAGACTAGGGAACTAAAGAAAGAAAGCATAAGCTTGCGAGTAGGAAATTGAGCAAGAGTTGACGCCCTCGCAATTGGAGATTATGTTTTAAATTTGCCCTCTGGGCTTGTAATATAATTAAGGAATTGTTTATACGTTCCTCAAATGTCTCGCAACATTATTTCTATTAGCCGTCTTGTTGACGACGGTTTTCATATTTCAATAAAAGACAAGAGTTTCAATTTTTATAAAGATTCGATCTTTATTTTTTAGGAATTTCACAAAATGGGATTTATGTGTTAGATAACAAAATTCCTACTTTTGCAATTGATACCAAAAGACATAAGCTAGATAATTCAACTTACTTGTGGCATTGTCGTTTAGGCCATATAAACAAGAGACGCATGCTAAAGCTACATTCAGATGGGCTTATAGATCCAATCGATCCTGAATCATTGGAAACATGCGAATTATGTTTAAAAGGTAAAATGACAAAGACACCCTTTAGCAATAAAGGTGAGCGTGTATCAGACACTCTAGGACTCATTCATTCAGATGTATGTGGTCCTATGTCAGTCCAAGCAAGAGGAGGATTCAGATTCTTCATAAGATTCATAGATGACCATACCCGATATGGTTACATCTACTTGATGAAGCACAAGTCAGAAGCTTTTGAGAAATTCAAATGCTTCAAGAATGAAGTAGAAAATCAATTAGGAAAGAAAATAAAGACGCTTCGATCTGATCGAGGTGGTGAATATCTTTCAGATGATTTTCTGAATTATCTAACTGAATGTGGGATATGCTCACAATGGACACCTCCCTATACACCACAACACAATGGTGTGTCCGAGAGGAGAAACCGTACCCTATTAGATATGGTACGATCCATGATGAGCATGGCCTTGCTTCCAAAGACGTTCTGGGGCTATGCCTTAGAAACTGCCCTCTTCACCCTAAATCGAGTACCAACTAAATCCGCTAGTTCCACACCATATGAATTGTTCGTTGGTAGGAAACCCGTGTTTTCATTTATGAGAGTATGGGGTTGTTCAGCCTTTGTCAAACGCATTGCGTCCGACAAACTAGATTCGAAATCTGATAAATGTTTCTTCATTGGATACCCTAAGGAAACTATGGGATATTACTTCTATCATCCAGATGATCAGAAAGTAATCGTATCCAAGCACGCAACCTTCTTAGAGAAAGAGTTTCTCGAAGAAACACAAAAGGGAAGCATGATTGAACTTGACGAAGTTCAAGAAGAAGAAACACCGACTGAAACAACAGAAGCGGTTGAGGTACCTGAAGGAGTCCCATTAGATGAGACTCCAGTGCCACCTATTCGTAGATCACAAAGAGTTCGTGAACTCCCAGTTAGATATGGTTTTCTAGTGGGAGATGATAATGAGGTTCCCGTGTTAGACGACGAACCCGAAAACTACGAAGAAGCTCTTACTAGTCCAGATTCTAAAGCATGACTTGAGGCCATGGATTCTGAAATGGATTCCACCCGAAGGGATAATACCCATTGGGTGCAGGTGGATCTTCAAAAAGAAGACAGACATGGATGGAAAGGTTAGCACCTACAAAGCTAGGTTAGTAGCGAAAGGATATCGTCAGAAGCAAGGAATTGATTATGACGAAACTTTCTCTCCTGTGGCTATGTCCAAATCAATCAGAATCATGCTTGCAATTGCCGCTCACTACGATTATGAGATTTGGTAAATGGATGTGAAAACAGCTTTCCTAAACGGAAACCTGCTTGAGGATGTATATATGATGCAGCCTGAAGGTTTCATGTCGAAGGATAAAAATAAAGTTTGCAAACTTCAGAGATCCATTTATGGACTCAAGCAAGCATCTAGAAGCTGGAATAAGCATTTTGACGAAACCATAAAACAATTTGGTTTTGAACAAAATTGCGAAGAAGCTTGCATTTACAAGAAAGCAAGTGGGAGCTCAATAGCATTTCTCATACTATATGTGGACGATATATTATTAATGGGAAATGATGTTGCTCTCTTACAGTCAGTGAAAGTATGGTTATCTGGTAACTTCTCAATGAAAGACCTTGGTGAAGCAGCTTATATACTTGGTATAAAGATCTATAGAGATAGATCGAGAAGACTGCTTGGTCTTTCACAAGCTACATACATTGAAAAGGTGCTAAATCGGTTTAGCATGCTTGAATCGAAATGAGGTAACTTACCCATGTTATATGGAGTAAAGTTAAACAATCATCAATGTCCTAAAACCGATGATGATAAACGACGCATGGCTGTAGTCCCGTACGCCAGCACAATCGGTTCGATTATGTATGCTATGCTATGCACTAGACCTGACGTAGCGTTCGTATTATCTGTAACGAGTCGTTACCAAGGGAATCCGGGAGACGAGCATTGGATTGCCGTAGCTTTCTCTACGACCGAGTCAGAGTATATCGCAGTTGCGGAAGCAGCAAAGGAAGCGGTTTGGATTAGAAAGTTCATTACAGAACTAGGTGTGGTGCCTGACATTGTCAATCCAATTACACTGTACTGTGATAACAATGGAGCCATTGCGCAAGCAAAGGAACCACGGTCTCATAATGCATCCAAGCATTACCTTAAGCGATACCACATCATTAGAGAGATTGTGGCTAGAGGAGATGTGAGAATAGAAAGAGTACCTACAGAGGACAACGTTGCAGATCCGTTGACAAAGCCTTTAACCCAGAGAATACATGATCGTCATTTAACTTCTATTGGGATAAGTTTTAGAAACAATTGGCTTTAGTCCAAGTGGGAGTATGTTGGGGTTTAGTGTCCTATAGACAATTGTTCTAGGATACAAACTTAATGTAAATGAATTGTTCTTTATATCATTTGTTTAATGAGATATATGTTTTATAACTATATAAAGGCAATCCTTTTTAAGCACTAAATAAAGTCTAATAAAAGGAAATCCGTAAGTTTATTTAAAGTGATTATAAAGTGTTCATACAAGCATGAAGTGAGACAAAACTTTATAGTAAACTGATAAACTTAAAACCACCCCAAGTCAAGTGATATGTTTGGGATTGACATATCACTGTTGAGACTTGTATGTAACAATGTCTTCTGTCCGACAGAAAGCTGATCTCACAAGCTTCATATATACAGATATCTGGACAGTTACATAGATCCGATGAAACGTTGTTCATTAGGATTGGGGATCCGATTTGAGATAACAGGATGGGTAGATTCATCCTTGTCACCTGTTCATCTCATTGGTATTAATAGGTATAAGTAATCCTCAGACTCAAAGGAATATTAATTGGTATTCTGGATTACGAAATGTGATGCTTTGACTCTGGTGTAACACGATCCTTAACAGAGATGACTCTGGGGTGTGAACAGTAGACGTTGGGTATCATAGGAAGTAATTGCGGAGTCGTTATATATTGGATTGAGCATTTATCACTCCCGGTAAATGGGAGATACATCCATGGATCGCTTGTGGAAGACTCGACTCTAAATCCTTGCAAGGTGATAGCTTAAGAGTAAGAAATACAGATTTCACTTAACCTATCTTTTTGAGTTGACTCGGCCTGTACAAGTAAAACGAACGTCTCGCTATATGTGACTTGACATCACCCATAGTCATAAGATTCTGTTCAAGGATGTAGTTGATAAAGGATCGAATTATACTGTAACTAATACGGAAAGGTTAACGACAGAATCAACCTGTCTTCTTATAGCTCTGGGGGAATGATTACGGACTTGCTAATCACATACTCTGTACATCATTCCGTTATGCAAAGATTAAATATAATTCTTTGAAAATTAATTTAATAACGTTGCATACGGCTAGAAGCAATAAGAACCTAATGGATCACACATAAAACTTGGAACCTAAAAGAGAGATAGATGTTAATTAATTGATAGAAGACCAATTGAGCCCAATAAGGCCCATGGACATAAGGGGGTCGAAATTCATGTAGTAATATACATGAATAATTAATTTGATTTTGTTAATCCTAATTAGATTAGGAATATGAATTAAATTAATTAAGACATAATTAAGTTAGGAGTTTTAATTAGATTAATATACTCCTATTATTATCCAATAAGGTTATTATTATTATCCTTAATATATTAGATATATAGTGAGATAATAATTAGGAATTCTATTCCGAATGGAATTCCTATTCAGTAACCTAATTCTATCTAACTAGGGATTAGATACAAGAGATTATAAATACCCCTTCCCTTGAGATTTTCGAAATCCAAGAAAGCCATACCCTACTTGTGATTTTCGAAATTCACCTAGTCCAAGAGAGAGAAAATTCGACACCCCTAGTTCGAGGACGAGATTTCTCTACGGCTTCGTTTGATCAATTGATTTTCATCTATTTCTTTTATTCTTGATCTTGTGTTGATTAATTAGAGGCAATCTACTTTGGTTGCTATTCAACGGTTGATTCTAAATTAATCTTCCCGTTTTTTATTTCGTGTTTGGAAACTCAAAGAAGAAAAACAAACAAAAGGGAGAAATTCGTTTTACTACTCCTACATCAGGTCAGTTCACGATTTCGCAGATTCCCGGAGATTGAACCGTCGGATCATCGCGATTTTTGGACAGGAGCTTCTAGACATATTTTTCCACGTTTCCACCGAAGGGATTGTCGTTCGGAGGTCTGGAAGGTCTGTTTCGGATAGGGGCAGATTGGTAGACAGTTTCTATCTCTTTTGAAGTTGTGGGCACTTCGTTTGCAACGGTAGATAGAACTTCTAAAAAGTATTTCTTCTTATCCTTCTTTATATGAAATAACGGTTAACGGATCTTGTGGTTAAATGGAAATAGGTTAAAAAATTTATATTTCCGCTGCTATACCTTAGCCTAATTTCCAACAGGAGACTTAGAGTTTCCAGTAGATTGGTGACCGGCATCGGAATTGTTTACAGAGGCGTTCGTCATTTTCGCAGAGAAGATTTGAAGGATTTGAAGATTTTGAGAGAGAGAAAGTGTTAATGGCAGAGAATTCTGTAAGCGTGAAGAAGTAAAGGTGGGGATTTGCCCACTATTTATAGAGGTGAGAGATGGATCTTATCGAATCCATATGTCAGTTTTGCCCTTGGGATATTCAACCGACAAGAATCCTGGCATTTATGACACATTCGGCGCATACGTCATCCTAGGTGGCTATACGCGTGCTTTTGCATTCAATGCAACGGATCAATTTACTCAGTGTGAGAATCCTAATCGTTCTATATTCTGAGTGGTCAGTTTTATACGAACGAATGATTTAAGTAATTTGTTGCTGAATTTGAGATAACTACTCAGTGCTATTTGCTCAGTATGTGATATTCATTCATTTAGCATTAAACACTCAGCATACATCTATTCACTCAGCAAATAATAGCATAAATCATTCAGCATGGTAATTCACTCAGCATGAATTTATATTTAGAACTGAAATTTACTGAAGAGGATTGAACATACCAATGGCTTCTCTCAGTATGCTGAACTGCTCACGAGCCAGTGGCTTCGTGAAGATATCCGCAAGCTGCTCATCCGTTGAGACATAGGTCAGCTTGATCTCACCCTTGAGTACATGGTCTCTAATGAAGTGATGTCTGATGCTGACATGCTTCATCCTGCTGTGCTGAATTGGGTTCTTTGATAGATCAATTGCACTTTTGTTGTCACATTTGACCTCAATTGTCTTTGTTTGAACACCATAGTCTTCAAGCTGTTGCTTAATCCATAGGACTTGAGCAACACAGTGTCCATCAGTAATGTACTCAGCTTCAGTGGTAGACAGGGCTACTGATGCCTGCTTCTTGCTAAACCAGGATACAAGATAGCTCCCTAGGAAGTGGCATCCTCCAGAGGTGCTTTTTCGTTCAAGCTTGTCTCGTCCATAGTCAGCATCAGTGTATCCAACGAGTGTAAAGTCATGAGTGTTGGGATACCATAAACCTGCGTTCACTGAGCTTTGCAAATATCTAAGGATTCTTTTTACAGCTATGTAATGAGATTCCTTAGTGTTAGATTGATATCTAGCACAGTAGCATACTGAGAACTGAATGTCCGGTCTACTCGCTGTTAAGTAAAGTAGAGAGCCTATCATACCTCGATACAATTTGCTGTCTACCGACTTACCATTCTCGTCAGCACAAAGGACAGTGTCAGTGCCCATAGGAGTAGATATTGGCTTGCAATTTTCAAGATCATATTTCTTCAATATCTCCTTGGCATATTTAGCTTGACTGATGAAGATGCCATTTTTCCCTTGTTTGATTTGAAGTCCAAGAAAGAAGTTGAATTCTCCCATCATTGACATTTCAAACTCAGTCTGCATTTGCTTGCTAAATTCCTTGCACATTGACTCATTAGTAGCACCGAAAATAATATCATCAACATATATTTGAGCCAGCAGGGTGTCTTTATCCTTTCTCTTAATGAATAAGGTTGTATCAGCCTTGCCTCTGACATAATTTCTAGTCAGCAGGAAACTGGTCAGCCTCTCATACCAAGCACGTGGTGCTTGCTTGAGGCTGTACAGAGCCTTTTTGAGTTTATAAACGTGGTTTGGGAATTTAGGATCCTCAAACCCTGGAGGCTGATTAACATAAACTTCCTCGTTTATAACTCCATTAAGGAATGCACTCTTAACATCCATTTGAAACAGTTTAAAGTTCATATAACTTGCATAAGCGCATAAAATTCTAATAGCCTTTAGCCTTGCCACTGGGGCAAAGGTCTCACCGTAGTCAATACCTTCTTGCTGACTGTAGCCCTGAGCTACAAGTCTTGCTTTGTTCCTGACTACATTTCCTTATTCATCCAGCTTATTGCGGAAGACCCATCTTGTTCCAATGGTCTTCTGACTCCTTGGATGTGGCACCAACTCCCATACATCGTTTCTTCTGAATTGATCAAGTTCCTCTTGCATTGCGCTCATCCAGAATTCATCGTACTCAGCATCAGCGAAGTTCTTTGGTTCCTGAACTGAGACGAAGGCTACGTTGCTGAGGTATCTCCTGAGTTGATTTCTTGTCATCAGGGTATTCTCAGCGGCATCAAGAATAGCACTCTCTGAGTGTCCTCTTGGTATCCTTATCTCCTTTGGTAGATTGATGTCTTGTGCTGTCTGTGTTTCAATAATCTCTGCAGGTGTAGATTGGTCAGTGAAAACAATTTGAGGTTCACTTTTACCTTTGGTCAGCCCTTGAAGGAATGACTCAGCGGCTGTATCTTGATCAGCGGGTACTGAGTGTGGATCATCCTCGGTCAGCGGATGATATCTTCCTACAGGGTTAGTTTCGTCGAACTCAACATGTACTGACTCTTCTAAAACTTGAGTTCGTTTATTGAAAACTCAGTATGCTTTGCTGTTTGTTGAGTAGCCTAAAAAGATAGCCTCATCAGCTTTTGAGTCAAACTTAGCTAAGCTACCTTTGGTGTTTAAAATAAAACATTTACAGCCAAAGGCTCGAAAGTATCCAATGTTGGGCTTTCGTCCTTTCCAAAGTTCATAGGGGTTTTTTTTTAGTATAGGTCTAACAATAGCCCTATTAAGAATATAGCTGACAGCTTCTCCCTAAAAGTACTTTGGAAGCCTATGCTCACTCAGCATTGTCCTGGCTATTTCAACCAAGGTTCTATTCTTCCTTTCAACAACCCTATTTTGTTGAGGCGTTCTGGGAGCAGAAAAATTATGGTCAATGCCGCTGGCTTCACAGAATTCAACAAACTGTTGGTTTTTGAATTCTCCACCATTATCACTTCGGATGTGAGCCAATTTTAGGTCTTTATCATTTTCAAGTTTTCTAACCAAATTTAAAAATGTCTCAAAGGTCTCATCCTTGCTACTCAGCAAGATGATCCAAGTGTACCGAGAAAAGTCATCTACAATGACCAAGGAAAATCTTCTTCCACCCAGACTCAGCGGCTGGACTGGACCGAAGAGATCCAAGTGTAGTAACTCTAATGGACGCTTAGTTGAGATAATGTTTTTGCTATGAAAATATTGTTTGGTTTGTTTTCCAGCTTGGCAAGCGTGGCATAGTTGATCTTTTTCAAATTTAAGTTCTGGCAGTCCCTCAACCAATTGCTTTCTTGCTAATTTGGCCAGGAGGTCCATGCTTACATGACCAAGTCTCCTGAGCCATAGCCAGGAATTTTCTTCCTTTGATACTAAGCATACAGTTTTTGAAAACTTTTTCTCTAAGTTCATCATGAAGACATTATCAATGCGAGGGGCAGTTAAAATTAACTCATTAGTCTTACCCTCGAATATTTTACATCCAGTGTCATCAAATATAACTTTTCTCCCATTGTCACATAGCTGAGCTACGCTGAGTAAGTTATATTTGAGTCCGCTGACTAGGGAGACAGACTCAATAGTAGGATTACCTCCAATGGTTCCTGACCCTACTATCTTACCCTTTTTGTTGTCTCCAAAACTTACGCTTCCTCCTCGTTTACGCTCAAATGTGATGAACTGAGTTTCATCACCAGTCATATGCCTCGAGCATGCGCTGTCAATATACCACATCTTTGACTTCTCAGCACACCTCAGGCTTACTTGCAATGTAACTAGTTACTTTTAGGTACCCAATTCTTTTTGGGTCCTTGCTTGTTAGGTTCAACAGGTAAAACATCATGTTTTATTTTATGGTGGCATACTTGGACAGTATGGCCATTCTTTCCACAGAAGTCACAGCTAACCTTTTGTTTAGGATGTCTCACTGACTGGTCAGCACCCCAGTGCAGAGCATGCCAGCACACCTTTGTGGTGTGTCCTTTCTTCCCACAGAAGTCACACTGGACATTCCGCTGAGGATTCCATCTCTGCTGATCAGTACTTCGGTACTGAGTATTCAGAGGAATATTTCTTTTGTTTGGAACCTTTAGTTGGTTCTGAATGGATGTGACGTCCTTTCTCAGTTTCTTAGAATCTGATTGGACCTCAGAGACAAACTTTTGCATAATTCCAATGTTACTATGCAAATCTGAGTTGTCCTGAAGAAGATATCGAAGGTCACTCAGTTTGACCTCCTCTACCTCGTCACATCGCCTGCTGAGTGCTCTAACCTTTTTATTACACTTTTTGACAAGTGTGTAGAGGTCACTCAGGGCATTAACCATTTCATTTCTGAGCAAGGGTAGTGATATTACCTCATTTGAATGTTCCTCATCGTCAGATGCAATGGAGGGGTCAGCATGCTTAGAAACACATGGCTCAGCAAGTTCGTTAGCCATGAAATAAATCTTCGCTGACTCAGTGGCATCAGCTTCAGATGATGATGAATCATCACTATCACTCCAGGTTGCCACCATTGCCTTCTTGCCGTTCTTTCTTTCTTTCCTCAGCGAGGGACAGCTTGACTTGATATGCCCAGTTTGATGACATTCAAAGCAAGTAATGGGCTTTGAGCTATCCTTCTTGTACTTGCTGTCGCTGGAGTCAGCTTTGTACTTATCAAACTTTTTATAAGGCTTCTTAGAATATTTGTCATTCTTTTTTAACAGCCTTTTCATCTTTCTGGTAAACATAGCCATCTCTTCATCGTCTGTTGAGCTTCCATCAGTGGAGTCAGCTTTCATGACAAGAGACTTTTGCTTCTTATCTTCAGACTTTTCCTTCATCTCGAAATTCTTCATCGAGATCTCATGGGTCAGCAGTGAGCCGATGAGTTCATCATACTTATAGGTGGTTAAGTCTTGAGCTTCCTCAACAGCGGTCTTCTTTGCTTGCCAGTTTTTAGGAAGACTCCTAAGAATCTTCTTGACTTGTTCTTCCTCAGTGAAGATCTTCCCAAGTCTCTTGAGCTCGTTGATGATGTTTGTAAACCTTGTATTCATGTCAGAGATTCCTTCATCATCGTTCATTTCGAACAGCTCGTATAGTCTCATCTGCTGGTTCACCTTGGACTCCTTCACTTTGTTGGTTCCTTCGTAGGTGACCTCCAGCTTCTTCCAGATCTCTTGCGCTGACTCACAACCTGAAATCTTGTTATATTCTGAAGCATCAAGTGCACAGTGAAGCATGTTTATAGCCGAAGCGTGGTTTTGTAGCTTCTTGAGATCATCTTCTGTCCATTTGGCCTCAGCTTTGACAACTGTTTGGCCAGTCATAACTTCAACAGGAACAAATGGGCCTTGGACTATTGAAAGCCATGCACTCATATTTGTTGTCTGAATAAAGTTTTTCATCCTATTCTTCCAGAAGGTGTAGTTAGACCCGAAGAATAGGGGAGGTCGAGTAATGGATAGCCCCTCAGGTAAGATCTGAGTTGTCTGGTTTCCTGGGAGAAACCGAGTGCTGTTTTCAGCCATAGTGGGGATCAGCTCAAGGTAGTTAAACCTTTCACAGTGAGCTTTTAAGCTCTGATACCACTTGTTGGTCCTTTATAACGCACCAGGTTAGTTCCAAGGGGGGGATAGGAACTATTTAAAATTTTAGTACGTTAAGGCTGACTTCTTTTACTTTGAAAAGGAATTACACAGCGCGCTGAGTGAAGTAAGACACTAGCTTAGTCAACTGGTGGCTAAGTCAGCTTCTTTCATTGAGTCAGGAGATAGCACTTGAGTCTATTCCTGAACTCAGATACTCAATTCACACAACTCAACGTGACCTCTTTACTTGGTCAGTTTTGTTTAAGCAAGCAATATATATATATTAAAGGAGTTTAAGGTTAGAACGATGTTACTCAGCAGATTTATCCAGGTTCGGCCTCTACGCCTACGTCCTGTCCCCGGAACACGTTCCGAGCTTTCGAATTCTCTACTGAGCTTTTTAACGGTAGAGCATCAAACCTTTTATAATAAGAAGCTGAGTATAACAAGAGTACCTTCCTCTATACCTCTACTCACTCCTATTCTATTGCTGAGTACTATAACCGAGTACTCAGCCTCTCCTTTCTAATTCTAGAAATGATAATAAGTTTGTCCTAAACAACAATTGCTAAGACACTTTAGATGATTGGATAATCACTCTAGACTTTTACACAGTAATATGGAAATTGGTGTAAGTATTTGCTTTGCTTTTTCACATAGATTCTTCGAGTAGAAATTTGGTCAGCGTAATGGCTTGTTGAAGATCTGCATCGAATGAAGCAACTGAAAGGCCTATTTATAGTGACACTTGAGGTATCGGTTATTTCGAATTTCGAAATAACTGTTGGAGGGAAACGGCTTGATGTCGTTGTCACTCAGTACACGCTCAGTGCCGTTGGCCAATTAGATTATTGTATCTTCTGTCTTCGGTCAGTGCTGAGCAGCTTTTAGACAGACATGCAGAATGTTTCTCCTTTTATGGCAAAGTCTTCTAGACAGCTTTCTGTGTCTTCTGAACTTTACCCAAAGTAGAAATACTTTGTCTTGAAGTTGTTCCTTGCTCAGCTGCTGTCTTGTACTCTTTATCGTCCAACTCAGCAGCTTCGTTCCGAAGTAGATAAAGAAAGTCTTCCAGATCCTTCTTCATGCTGAGTTGCGTTTTGTCCACAACGACAGCATTTTGTTTACACGGGCCGAGTTGTCTTGGGCCTTTGACTTTCCTTTGGGCCTTTAGCCTTTTAGTCTTTATGTCTTATAAATAATTTATCTCAACATTGAACAAACACATTAGTGTAATAAATCAAAGCATTTAAGCTTAGTGTGTTTTAGAATATTTTTAAACATATACTCAAATAATTTTGTCAAATCAAAATCATGTGGAAAGGTGTTTCAACACCATCACCCGAAGGTTGATCAATATAGTCTTCATGCTCATTCGCGCAGCCTGTTGAAAACATTTCTCATCACCTATGTCATGGGGGTGCTCTTCTTCAAAGGTCTTCAGTGGGGAGATGTGAATTGGGTGTGCCACACCGTCATTGCTCTTTTGTTTCTTGGAGCATTCAACCTGTTCCTTGTCCTTCTATTTTAACATCTATGCTTCCTTCCACAAGTACCAAACACCCTTGACGTCACAACAAATCTCCAATCTCTTCATTGCATTTAGATTAATTGGCTCCATATGCGGTCCCAGAGTGAGCATAATGAATTTAGGATCAAAGAAACCCACGTTTTTCGCAATAGTGGACACGTATGGGCCATAGAACAAACCAACAACACTCTTCTTCAGTTGTAAGACAGATATATATTCAGCAAAGAAATACCCTACGTTCATTGGCTTGTGACGGTGCATGCAGGACAACGTGAACAGGTCTGCGGAAGGAACGGTGGCTTGATGGACCCTACCAAACAATGATCTAGCCAGCACTCGGTGTAGGCACTTCAGTGAGTAATTATCAATGTCGGAGGCCTTTGAGGTGCTTGTGCTATACTCGTTCTAACCGGTGATGGTTTTCTTAAAAGCACCTGTATCGAAGTCGGTCGGGATCTCACAAGCAGCAGATGCATATGGTTCCTCATCAAGTCTATCCTGGTCAACTTGACCCATGAGAATATTCATTATGTTGATGGAAAGTTGAGATGATTCCCTCGAAGGCAAAATTGGTATCTTTTGTGCTGTGTTTTGTCAGTTATGGAAGGATCTCTCTGGAAAGTAGAGATGAACTCCAGTGTGAGCTCGCGATATGATTCTTCATCAATGGAAAGGAATGGGGTAAGGTTTGCACCATAAATAAAAGTCTTCACCTCCTTAGTGAGACCCACGGTCTCAAGGCTATCCCAACAAATCTGAAGGGTGGAATGAAGGTCTATGTTCTTGAAATTCTCATAGTTCTTCTGTTCAGTCTCATTGGAAAATGTAAGCACCTGGTGAGAGAGGGCACTGGAGCTAATTGTGCTACCGCTGATGTCCAATTTCCTCTCCTTTCCTTTGTTGGCAGTGGATGACCTGGTGTTCTTTCTGACCATGAGGATGAGGTTAGGGTTTTTCTTGGTTAAGAGAGAGAGAGAGATGAAGTGATGGGGGAAATCAGTTTTACGATGTGTGGAGTCCCAAAAGTAGGCCTTTATAAAGGTGAAGAGGGGGAACTGGGATGTGGTTGGCGGTTTGAATTTGAACAGCCAATCAGATTGCTAACCGTCTAAAGAACGAGTTTATCCACATTCTGTGTTTGGCTGTAAGGATAGTCTTTTCCCCTTCTTTACCGTTTGAATTCAGTAATGAATGTGGTTGCAGTCTCTAATGATGTGACAAGACGGCTGCAATTAAGTACAACTCTGCACCATTGGTGGTTACCGCCCCCTATGTATGTGACATGGAACATCTCTTCACTGCCTATGAGGGGACAAAATCACTAAAAGCAAAATTAAAAGCTTAATAAATAGAGTAAAATAAAATTGGTCGAAAACATAAATGGTTAGGATTCAATTAAATTAATCCATAAATAGGGGTGTTGTATTGGGTTTTGACATTTTTCAAAATGGAGGGTAAATAATTAAAAGGAAAAAGTATAAAAATAAACCTTGTGGTTACACCTGTTTTCGATTGGTACCCTTGTGGTTTAAAAATTTACAAACTGGTACCTTGAGTTTCATTCTGTTAGCAAACACAGGCCAAATTGACTATCGGTGTTAAAAAAAAGTCAAAAGGAAAATAGTTAATTTTGTCCTTATATTTATTTATTTTAAAAATTAACTCACTTTATTATCTAATTATCAAAAATAAACCCCAAGATAAAAAATAAAAATCAATTACACCATCTTCTCCATCTCTCTTTATTTTCTTTTTTTTTCTTTCTCTCTCATCTTTGTTAATTTTTCTCTATCTAAACAAATAATCAAATTGGGAATTCATTGTATTAAACTTGGTGAACTGTATTGGTGTGCCCTAGTTCTTAAGCATTGGTTCTATGCTATATATTGAACATTATGTATATTGTTAGAATACATTGTATAATGAATAAAGGCATTAATTAATTCTATTTATATCTTATGCTATAAACCCGAATGAAGTATCCATTGATTGTTAATCATAAACCTATCTAAGACATGTTCTATTCGTGGGAATGAATAAAACCAAAGGCATATACATGGTGTAGTAGTGTTGAACATACGACTGCAATAGTTGTATACTGAGATATGGATGTAGGTACATGTTGATGTAGCTCAATGCGGGAGTGGATCAATCCGCTCTAGATAGATTCATGGTGGACGTGTCATTGATCTTTCTAAATGTAGAACTCTAGTATCTCCAGACCTGGTTTCATTATAGTAAATGATGTGGAATCTGGTTCACTTTGATATACGCCTAATATGTACGTAACAGGATGCCGAATATGGGTATGTTGGGTGAATTAGTGAACATGTTGTTGTGTTTAAGTGAAGTGAAAGAATTACCACTCACCTAATAGTGAGCTGATATCACCGACCACTTAATAAGTGGAACTGAAGAAGCCATCATGTCTCTGCTTTATAATATATGATTCATCAGTTCACTTTCGATCAAGAAATATCATAAACCACACAGAGAATGGCAGCCACCATGTCCCTCTTTTACAATATCGATATGCAATTGTTAAGAGATACTAAGAGATCATCTATTAGGTTTCATGTCTCCTTGAGATGGCTGAAATAATTCGTATCAATTGGGGGTCGTGATGTTTTGCTAGAACCCACTTACGGTAATTGGGCGTTAGGCCCATGACTGACTGAGGATGGACCCATAGGATCGTGCACACAACTACTGTGATGAAACTTAAGCAATAAATACATGTTATATATTTAATCAGAAAGGAACGGATTAATTAATTATCAATTAATTAACTCTAGGAACTAATTGATTATTCCTTAAATAACAAGTTAATCAATTTAGTATTTGAAATTGATTATAATTGATTAATAAACTTCCTAATGTAATTAATTAGTCAATTGATTAATTAAATCGCATCGGATAATTTATTGGTGGAATTGATAATTCAATTAAGTTCTTTCGGGCCTTAATTGTAATTGTTGGTTATTCCAATTAACCAATTAATATCAATTGAATTAAATAAATATTCTTGGGTTTTATTTATGAGGTTGAATTAATTAGGAGTTAATTTCCGATTAACTAAAATTACATAAAACCTAGTTAGGAAAGTATTTAAGGCCTAATTAAAAAGAACACAATAAACCCTAGCCCCTATACACAAAGAATTCGGCCAGCACCTATAGCCCCTTTGCTCGGTGTTCATCGAATCCGTTCTTGCTTCGACTTGCACCGGTTTCATTTCGATAGAGTTGGTGCACGAGACCTTGGCGAATCAAACGGCTTGTAGATTTCTTCAGCCATCTCTAGAAGAGATTTAACCCGTAAGTTTCTGATAACTCTAGATAAATGTTTTAAGGTTTAATCTGTGGTAATCTAACACGGTCTACGGATTCTAGAAAATTTTAAACGGTAGCACTCAGATGCGCTTCGTTTATTTTCTATGACGAATCCCCAAAAGTGGTATCAAAGCTACAGCTCGTTAGATTGGATGGATTGGCCTTGTTCGAGTTTTGAAACTTCGAGTTAATTATATATATGTTTGTGTTTTCTATTTTGAAAAACGAGAATTAAAATAAAATATATTTTCTATTTTTGGATTCACGAGATTCGGTGGCTGAACTGATTGTATCGAGGTCGGGGCTAAAGGTCCGTAGGGTCCAAGTTTTTATCGGGGTGTCGCTGTCACGACACCACTGGGAATAGGGGCGGCTCAAACAGCCCATGTTGATTTTTTAGGGCTGTTCGAACAGCCCCATCCTAGCCGCAAGGGCTGCTATCGCCCCCTGTGGCGGCAACAACACAAGCCAAGCGGCTGTCCGCGATGGACAACCGTCGAGTTGTCAAGTCATGGGCCTATCGTGTTTTTCATGGGCTGGGTTTTTTTAGGATGTTTAGTGTTTTAAAAATTAATTTTAACCTGGAATCATTTTTGCACTAAATTAAAATATTTTTCATATTCAAAATGTTTTAATTTTAATTAAATTCATAGGATTAAAATTATAATATATAGTTTTATTTTATGCAATGATAAATAAAATGGTGTTGATTGTGAAATTAGTTCAATGGACCGTGACACCGGGTATTGAATGGGCTTTAATTTTAGAATGGCTTAATACACAAATAACCCCCTGAATTTGTCCAAATGTTGCAACTGCCCCCTCCAATTTTCAATTGTAACAACTTACCCCTCGAACTTGTCTAATTGTAACAATTTACCCTTTAAACTTGTCCAATTGTAAAATATAACCCCAAATTGTTGATATGGACTGCAATTGAAGAAACACGTGAAATGCAAAATCTGCAACGCTCGTAGAGTTTGATAATCAGAACTTTGGCGTGATACGAATCCGAAGAAACGTTTTTATGATTGCTTCAAGTACGGGGTAAAAAAATTTCCAATTTGGGGTCATGTTTTACAATTGAACAAGTTTAAGGGGCAAGTTGTTACAATTGAAAGTTGAGGGGGGCAGTTGCAATATTTGGACAAGTTCAGGGGGTTATTTGTGTATTAAGCCTTTTAGAATTAATGATAACCCAAATTTAAAGTGGGAGTAAAATAGATAATTTTGCATAATTGGACCTTTACAGACCTCGGTCATAAATTGGTAAAATTAAAACGGCTTCATTCTAAGTAACTCGGTTTAACCAATAGCTTCTTAGATTGAATGATTTTTAATTTGGAATTGCACTTATAACATACACACGATATTATTACTATTTTAAAGAAAATGATATCATTATATAGAATCAACGTACAAAGTATGGTGAATAAAACTTGGAGGGCTACAAGTCCACTCCACGGATTCTGAAAAACAATAACCCACTCTAGGTAAAGCATTAGGACCTTATTCGTAGAATGACCTATAAAACTAACTTCCGTATTAGCAAAATCATTAATCAAACTCTTACAATCACCCATAAAAGTAAAAGTATTATTGCTTGAACTTTTCGTTGGACTTTAAATATGCAAAACAACAGTAGAAGCGCCCGATTCAACCTCAACTGCATCTAACCTCTTCTCCTTTAACCACCTCAAAACCTCCCTAATATCGATCACTTCCCCTTCTCTAGACTGAAAAAGAACCAGGAATGATACGAGAAAACGCTCCCTAGAAACAGCCCTGACTGTCACGAAGCACTGCACAAATACCTAGCCTAGTTGAACATTAAAGAATAGAAGCATCTACATTAGCTTTGAGGAAAAACAGAGGTGGGTTATGCCCATATGTCAGGGTATAGACGCTAACAATTTTGATAAGGAAACATAGTATTTTAACTTGTGTATAATATGGTCATCGCATGCTCAATTTAATGTGTTTTCTTACACACTTTGACTTATGTCTATATTTAATCAAATTTTTATTGATTTCTATACTTAGGGTAAATATTAGTAAATCATAGGGTTAAATGCCAACACTTTTTATAGTCAGAGACAATACAGTGCTTACAAAAAAAAGTCAAAACTACAGAAATATAAATCTAATATAATAATTGTATCTAAAACATTTCTTAATAAATTAACAGATCTGGTGAATCTTACTAAAATCGTATAGATTTAACAATTCAATTTAAGATATTCTGACCATGAATTTTTAAGATAATTTATTTTCTCTAGCATTTCAACTTGCAAGTGAACAAATTTCATCTAAAAAAACTTGAAAGCGAACAAATTAAAAATATGTAAAAAAAATCATAATTTATTGACAAGAGTATTCTAATGTCTATAAGCAACAGGGTTCGTATAGACCTTAATGACCAAATACTAAGATTCTAATAAACCTAGATCTAATGATGAATATATTACGGGATCATTAAGATCATATAATCAAAGATAAAGGCTATAGTTACTTTGTTTTTTACAAAGTAAGTCATACTTTATGTATTTTCACCATTGGATTAATTTTATACTTCATCATCCAATGGTGAAAATACACAAAGTAATGGTACTTTGTCAAACTATAATAAAAAATAAAGCACTATACACAAATTTAATGGAGCTTTCCAATACCTAGTAGCTACTCAAACTTTCTCGCAACCCCCAAAATCAGTCCCAGATAAAAGTCATATGAATTCATCAATCGGCTGTATCAAAAAGTATACAAACATCAACAAAAATTTATCGATTTAGTTATTTTCAACAGGTCAGTTTCTGACATTTTATCAACTGTTAACATAGTTTTTCAATAACACATGATGGCTCAAGCTTAAGTGACATGTCACAAACCGAATTCTCGATTGGCAACTTGTTGGTGGCATCATTAACTTATGTGAAGAATCAAGTGAAGAACTTGTGTAGAATCAACAGACAAAAGGCTCAAATGTAGAATCAAGTGAACTTATGTCAGTTGCAACTAAATCTGATTGATTTTGTGTGAATTCACGAGTTCCATAAATGTTTGATAAAAGAGTGTCCCTAATCTCAATCCTACGACTATTACCTGCAGACAGTTGAATACTGGCATCACTCAAATTGCTACTGAACTCTAATGTTTGGATATCACTGAAGTGGCTGCTTTCTTCTCCAATTGCTTGTCTTCTTGAATCAGCTGTTGTTCTGCAAATTGGACAAATGGGTTTCTTCAATATCCATTCATCGATGCATTGAGCATGAAAACTGTGTTTGCAGATTGGCAACTCTCTGCACTTATCACCAACCTTGAAACTATCCAAACAAACAGCGCAATCTACTGGACTTCCTCTGCTTTCTGCTATAAAATCATAGCTCGGGAGCTTCTCTATATCACCTTCAGTTAATGTTCCTGGATTATTATTATTATTATGGTCTCTCTCAGTTGCAGAATTGTTTCTGATACTTCTTCCAACGATATAAGCATGAATTACCACTAATAACCCAATACCTACAAATAATAGTATCACAGATATCACTATAGCCATGATTATTACCTCTGTTGCTAGCCCAAGATGGTTTTTGCTGATCATTAGTCTTTGTTCAATATATCTTTCTATTTTCGTACTCTTGGTTAACCCAAATGCAATTAAGAAAGATCTGAAGATTGATGATAGAAAACAAGTGGGGATAAAAGGGACAAAAATAATGATTAATCAGTGGGTTTGGTTAAATCTTTATGATGATGGAGTGGTTAAGCAAAAACAAATTCTACAAGTAGGGACAAAAACTACAGTGGCATAGCATATGCACAAAAGAAACACACACAACAACAATAAATTGACAATTTAGAATTAATTCGTTCCGGGTAAAGGACTGAAAGGATAAGCCCATCTGTAAACGAATAATCCAAGTAAACTACGTATTTAACCGCAATTCAGACATCTCAATGATTCTTGGTATTTACAGCAAAATGGTGATGGACCAAAATTAGAATAAGCACAAGGAAACAATAGTGTAGAGTCCGCTCACTGAAGATAATATATGCAAATAAAATCAAGACTGTAAGTACTTACTAAAACTCATATATGCTATATATAGCTTCCTTCTTTCTGTCATGAACCCAAAACCAGACCCTCTCGATTGGTCACACGAAGCACAGCTTGTGCGCTTAATGGAGAGAGTTTAGATTGACAAAACTGCTCCCAAGAATTCAACTCCGAATGCTCAGATACAGCTGGTGTAAGCTCATGTGACTTCTCATATACAGTTTGCAGCTCCAAAAGGAGGGTTCGAGCAGCATCCCTAGATGCCGGAAGCTGGTCACTCAGTTGTGATGCAGCCACTTGAATCAATTTGTCAATCCCATATGATTTTATTCCTTCAATGCCCTTTTTGATACAAACAAATATAAGTTAGCAACTCAGGATGGGGGATAATGATCGACGGATAGACTTAAATTTTGATACAATATAATTTTAGATTTCTGCTATTTCCTCATTCCAGAGTAAGAATAAAAAAATTTGTGAACTGTTACATATAAAAAGCTCCCTCACATTAAGCATGCACCAGAAGGAGAAGATAGAAAATTAAAGAGTTAATTACACAAGACTACATAATTCCTTGAGTAGAAAAGTTTTTCTACAATAAGCAACCATCCCTACTTCTATCAGCATATGCAGAACTTAAAAGGATAAGTATGCAACTTGGACCAAAATGTTATGCGTATCCCTAATAATGGAAGCTGTGAAAAAAAATATAGAGTTGTCATTAAACCTCACTAATCAAATTGAGAAGCAGATGATTATATAAGGATTCATTTTCCTACCAACCGATGTACACTTCGAGAAAAGCACCTTAAAAGGCAAGTATGCGACTTGGACCACAATGTTATGCATATGCCCAATAATGGAAGCTGTGAGGCAATGTCATTATCGTGGAAAAATATAAAAAAAGAGTTGTCCTTTAAACCTCACTAAAATTGAGAAGCAGATGATTATACGTGGATTCATTTTCCTACCAACCGAGGTACACAATGAGAAAAGCACCTTAAAAAGACAAGTATGCAACTTGGACCAAAAAATTATGCATATGCCTAATAATGGAAGCTGCGAAGCAATGTGATGTAATAACTTGTATTATCGTAGAAAGGAAAATAAAAGGAGTTGTCATTAAACCTCACTAATCAAATTGAGAAGCAGATGACTATATAAGGATTCATTTTCCTACCAGACGAGGTACACTTCGAGAAAAGCACATTGATGCCTTAGCTCGAACACGAGGATTCCTGTTCTTAAGATGTGGCTGTAACTTTGGTAACAACAATGCGGGGGAAACCCAAGTGGTCATTGCAACCAGAGCTCTCTCAGCTGCCTCACAAACAAACTTCTTGTCTTGTGAAGATTTGAGAAGAAGCTGTACAAGCTGCATCCAGGAAGTTCAACAACAATTTTATAAAAAATAGTTGATCAGTTCACATGTAATGCAAGAACAATGAACAAATAAACAAATGGTGCAAAAATGTCAATAGAAAAGAATTACCAGAGGATCCAAAAGATCAATTATGTGATCATGATATGCATTAAATATGTCAGCAGCAGTCATGATAGCAGTTTTACAAACAGCACTTCTTGGATTCTTTAATGACTTCACAATGAGCGGTATCGAATCCCCCCTTGTTCACCAAAAAAAGATTGTAAGAGATGGATTTATCATCCAACAGAGAAAAGGGGGTTGTATTTATATGACATAGATATAGATAATAACACCCAATAAAAATAATTAAGACTTACAGCATATCCAGCAATTCTTCCTTGTGAAATATTGATAGTCGACGCATGTCATTTAGTGATTCGCAAACCATGACCCAATCTTTAGAATCTAGTCCAGCAAGAAGTGCCTGAAACATCGTTCTTGCAATATATGAATAATGCAATAACTACTAAAAAGTAGGCCTAAAAGTGCTTTAGCAGATATAACACATGGAATCTGGTAATGGTAGGTCCAATAAACTTAACCTTCAAACTGGCATCAACATCTGCTACATCACTCAAATTCTCTGACTCGGTGTATTCTACCTCCACATTAACTACCTCTGTTACAGGATTAACGGTTTCACCACCATTGGAAGTAGTTGAAACCAATGAGGCAGAGGTTTTCATTGGCCACTTTTCAACATTCTCATCAGCACTCTCGGAGTAAGATTTAGCAAAATTCATTTTGGTAGAACTTTCACTTTTCATCTCAGGTCGAGGTAGTTTATTTAGGTCTCTGAGAGCATTCTCTGACATCATTGTCAGGGCAAAGACCTGAATGAAAAATACAAATATTTCAACAAAGTTTGTCCAGTGATATCTACAATATATATAAATAGGCAAAAATATCTGCGGCAGATTGACAAGCATAGTTCCTATGAGTAATGAAATCCAGACATACTCAAAATAAACACCTTCCTTAAAATAAATAAATAAAATTAAGAAGATAATAGAAGCCTCAACTTATAAACCCAGGAGAACAAGTTTGATTGCACTTCCTTGTCCATCATTATATATTCACGTTGCACATATGACATTCATAATCCATAATATCTGACTCATAACAATAATCCATTAAATAATCTATTCTCTTTTCCAAGCTCAATCCAATACTCCAGCTTTTAACATCTTATTAGCAACTTATCTAGTCAAGCATTGATTGAACTAAGACACAGCAATGATTTGTAGCTAAAAGCAGAAATCTTCTTTCTTATTTCTGTCCACAGAAAATGAGTACTGGGGATCCTTCCTTGAATCTTCGTCATTCTTGATGAAACACTCGTGTCCGTATTTCCCTTTCACTTCAGATCAAGCCCCTCGAGAACATATTGGAATATTGCACAAAATTAAAGTAAATCTATAAAAATATCGAAATTCCGCAACACTAGTATACTATCAATTAACTCCGGAATGACGTCAAACAAGATCAGAGTGTTAAGCCACCAATTAAAAACCGTTAGCAAGAGCTGCCTTAGCTTTTCGTTTTAATTGGTTTTCATAATTCGCAAATTAAGGCCGATAATAACGACTGTAAAGTACAAATCAAATTCGTCACTAAGAAAAGAAAATGTTTATCTAAACGAATGACTCAGAAAGCAATGCCGAATCAACGGAACACCGACCAAACAATGATTTAAATCCCATCAAACCCATTTCAAAACAAATCGAAACATAATGAAAAAAAAGAAAACCAAATGTAGACTGTGAAAACTCATCTAACAGCAAGATCTAGCCATACACTTGCTCAAAGATCAAAATTATTTCAATTAAAAACACAAATTGACATCTGTACAAATAGATAGATAGATAGACGTAGATAAACCAAATGTTAAAAAGAAGAAAGAGACGGTACCAAACAAGAAGATAGCCAGAGAGGTGATCGGCGAGGCAGATGTGGTTTTTCAGTATTTCCTTCCTCTCTTCGAAAGTGAAATGGTGGGTTGGGTATATCAGTGTCAGACTTAAAATATTTGTGGAGAGAGGAAGTAGATGGGGGAAATAGGGAAGGAAACAAGTAACTGGCGAGTCTTCAGTCTTCACAGTTCTCAGTCAAACGAGACGACGTCGCAGCGACTGATTCATTGATTAGAGCCAGCCAGGGGATAATTCCCGACCTGGGCCGGCAGCCACGGGATTCTTGCACGTGATGGACCGCCCCTCCTGTTTTTTGTTTTTTTGGATTTCATAATAACTCTTCGATTTGTTGATAATACCGAGTTTGCCACTGCTTGGTTTTAAATTTTGAAAAGACGCTCCAACGCGTTGAAAGCGAGAGGGGTTTGAAAGACAGGTTTAATTTACTCATTAATTAAGCAATTAGGACACTTTAATGATGATATTATGATTAGTTCACTTTTCATTCTACGTGCCTTGATATTATGATTAGTTCACTTTTCATTCTACGTGCCTTATTACTAATCTAGCCCATTTGAAAGGGTCTATTAACATATTTAACATACTTCTCTTTCATCTTAAATTAGACACTTTTATCTATTTTTTAATAAGAATACCTCATTTCAATTCACTTTTTTCCTCATACTCTCAAATGTTTTCTTCGTCATCCCAAACCATAATAGAAAAAAGTCAAAGAGAGTCATTGCCAAAATCAAAAGTAGAGATGAAATATTTGTATGAGTGTCCTTCGAATTTTGTGATCTCAGAAATACGTGTGATGAGTTCGGTTTCGTTAGGGATTTTGAGATTAGCAGAGATCAGAGGAAAGCATTTATTGAAGTATTCTAAATTTTGAAAAGGAAATACAAAACATATGAAGTTTTCCAAACGGTATGTTTTTAGCTTATACGGGTGCTTTTTTCGTTGGTCTTGCCTCTTTCTTCATATGCAATGGTATCGTTTCAATTTCCTTCATTTTTATCGCATCTACGATGAAATTTGTCGCATCTGCGATAGGAGCAATTTTGTCACAGATGTGACAAAATTCATCGCAAATGCGACATCAGCTACTATCAATGCGACAAAAATGGAGAAAATCAGAAATGGCGGATTCAACGAGAAAACATTCAACTAACCAACTACGTACTTAAATAATGTGTTCGTAAAATGAAGAAATAATACTTACATGAACTTAAATAGTGTATAAATATGCTTAGATATTGGGTTGAATTATTGAATTTTGTTATAAGAATTTGAAAGAAATGAAAAAGAGAATGAGGTTGGGGGACGTTAGGGTATTTTTTGTTGAAACACCTTTCCACAAGATTTTTCATTTAAGTTTAATCCATAGTTAAGAGACAATTAAAGTTAAGTGCTTTGATTTAATTATACTAATCAGTTTGTTCAATGTTGAGTTTAAATATATATATCAAAAAGAAAGACAGGACAAAAGACAGCATGATACTGCACAAGCTGAAGTAAAACACAACTCAGCATCATAGAAGGAAAATAATCTTCAAGAGAAACGTACGAAGATAAAGCTGAGTGAAGATTGGAACTCAGCATCAAAGAAGAGAACTCTGCTTCAGAACAAAGTCTTGTAGAACGAAGCTGACCTAGGAAGCTGAGTGAAAGAAGACTCAGCATGAACTTTGGCAAGCAAACAATGACAGTTTCTATCGGAGTAAAGCTGAGTGATCAACAAGACAGCATGAATGATCCGTTAGCTAAAAGACAAATTCGACAACTGTCTGAACCAATAATAGTAGCTTTGGATTACGCAAAAGCCAAATTCCAAGATGCATGGGTCAACTGTTCGTTGCTAAAAGACAACTGCCGCAAGAAAACAAAGTCTGCAGGAAAAAGACAAATCTGACGTCTGAAGAATTCAAAAGACATGATTGGCTTGCATATCTGAAGCTGACCAGAAGTTTGTCCCCCCAAAAGAGCCGTTTTGGACTCAACGGACAAATCAAATTCAAATGATTTATTCCTCACATTTCAACTATAAAAGGGACAAGGATATCTTTTGGAAGATTGCCGAAGTACAGAAAATTACAAGTGAGAAAGATACAAATTCAAAGCACTCAAAACAAAAGAGAAAGATTACACCAAATCTTCTATTCTTTGTGTAAATGCTAGATTGATTGTTTGTAATCATCTAAAGTGTTCTTTGTCTTAAAAGTAACAAGTGTGTGATCAATTGTAATATTGAGAGTGTGCGTGCTGAGTACTTGGTATTTAGTACTTAGTGGTAGAGAAATCTAAGTGTTGGGTTGTAGCACTTAGTAGGAGTTGAGTAGACGAATAGAGGAAGATACTCTTGCATATTCAACTGCCTGTAATCGGTTTGTGCTCTACCCTTAAAGAGCTCAGTATTGGATTCTAAAAGCCCGGAGGATTCGGGGGACTGGACGTAGGCAGAGAGGCCGAACCAGGATAAGTGATACTGAGTAATTTCTAACTCTCTCAAATATATATATATGTGCTTGTGTTGATTGTTATATTTACTCAGCATATAAACTGTTAGAAGCTGACTCTGAGTAAATTGGGGTGCTGAGTTGGAAGCTGACCACACAAGTGTCAATTCCCAACTCTCAAGTAAAACAGTCTTAGCCAGTATCTGACTAAAGCTGTCTTACGCTAAGTTCGGCCAAGCTGACCAAAGCTAAGTTAATCAACTCACCAAAATAATTAAGTCAGCAAGATTAATTTAACAAAAAAAGTTATATTAGTTCCTAACCCCCCCCATTGGAACTAATCACACGGGACCAACAAGTGGTATCAGAGCCTAAGCTCACTACTCAAAGATATAACTATCTTGAGCGGATCCCCATAAATGGCTGAGAACAACACTCGTTTCTTTCCAGGGAACCAAACAACACAGATACTCCCTGAGGGATTATCTATTAGTCGGCCTCCCCTAATCTTTGGATCCAACTATACATTCTAGAAGAATAGGATGAAGAACTTTATCCAAGCCACAAACATGAGTGCATGGCTTGCAATAGTTCAAGGCCCATACGTGCCATATAAAACTGTTAACAATGAGAAAGTTGTTAAGAGTGAAACTGAGTGGTCAGAAGATGACCTTAGAAAACTTCAAAATAATGCTTCGGCTATCAATATGCTTCACTATGCTTTAGATGCTGCAGAATACAATAAAATATCAGGTTGTGAGTCAGCACAGGAGATATGGAAAAAGCTCGAGGTGACCTATGAAGGCACGGGCAAAGTCAAAGAGTCAAAGGTGAATCAACACATGAGATTGTATGAGCTGTTCGAAATGAACGACAACGAGGACATCTCCAGTATGAATGTTAGATTCACTAATATTATAAATGAGCTGAAAAGACTCGGCAAGAACTTCACCGAAAAAGAGCAAGTGAAGAAAATCTTGAGAAGCTTACCCAAGAGCTAGCAAGCTAAGAAAACTGCAGTAGAAGAAGCTCAGGACCTGACTACATACAAGTATGACGAGCTAATCGGATCTCTGCTGACTCATGAGATCTCAATGCAAAACTTTGAAGCTAAAAAGAAAGAAAAGTCAGAAGATAAGAAACAAAAATCACTTGTCATGAAAGCTGACTCGACCGAAGCTGACTCATCAGACGATGAGGAGATGGCCATGTTTACACGAAAAATGAAGAAGCTGTTTAGGAAGAATGAGAAAAACAGCAGAAGGCCATTCAGAAATAATGACAGATACAAAGCTGAGTCCAGTGACAAATATAAAAAGGACAGTTCCAAGCCTGTCACATGTTTTGAGTGCCACCAAACTGGGCACATCAAGTCAAGCTGCCCAAACCTCAAGAGAGATAAGAAGGGAAACAAGAAAGCAATGGTAGCAACATGGAGTGACAGTGATGAGTCAACATCATCCGAAGCTGATGCAAATGAAACGGCAAACATATGCTTCATGGCCGATGATGCTGACCACTCTCAATCTGAGCAAGCTGACCTCTCTGATGAAACTGACCAGGAGGTACACAACAATGAGGTAACATCCTTACTTTTGCTTAGAAATGAGATGGTAAATGCCCTGAGTGATTTATATGCACTAACTAAAAAGTGCAATAAGAAAGTAAAGGCACTCAGCAGGCGGTGTGATGAGATTGAAGAGGTCAAGCTGAGTGACCTCCGATATCTTCTCCAAGACAACTCAACCTTGCATAGCAACATGGAAATTATGCAAAAGTTTGTCTCGGAGGTCCAATCAGATTCAAAGAAGCTGAAAAAGGACGTCACTACCTTACAAAGCCAAATAAGAGGCTCAAATAAAACTAAACCCCATACTGAGTACTCAAGTGCTGGTCAGCATAAACAGTTCACACAGTGTGACTGTTGCGGGAAAAAGGGACACACAAGAGAAGTGTGTTGGTACAATAAGCGGACTGTCCAATGTGACTTCTGCGAAAAGAAAGGACATACCACAAGGGTATGTTGGCATGCTCAGCATAATAATGCTGACCACCCCAAAGGGTAATTCATTGTGACTTCTGTGGCAAAAGTGGCCACACTATCAAAGTATGTCGTCACAAATTAAAATACGACTTTGCACCTATTTATGCTAACAAACGAGGACCCAAAAAGAATTGGGTACCTAAAGATGAATAGTCTAAAATGCAGGTGAGCCTGAGATGCGTAGAGAAATCAAAACTGTGGTATATAGACAGCGCATGCTTGAGGCACATGACTGGTGATGAAACTCAGTTCATCACACTAGAGCTTAAACGAGGTGGAAGTGTAAGCTTTGGAGACAATAAGAAGGGTAAGATAGTCGTCTCAGGTACTATCGGAGGTAACCCAACTATTGAGTCAGTCTCCTTAGTTAAAGGTCTCAAATATAATCTGCTGAGTGTAGCTCAGCTTTGCAAGAGCGGCAGAAAGGTTGTATTTGATGATACTAAGTGTCAAATACTCGAGGGAAAAACAAACGAATTGATTTTAACTGCCCCTCGTGTAGACAATGTATACATGCTGAGTTTAGAAAAACAGTTTTCTAAAAATACATGCTTAGTGTCTAAAGAGGATAACTCCTGGCTATGGCATAGAAGACTTGGTCATGTAAGCATGGATCTTCTTGCCAAATTAGCTAGAAAGCAACTAGTTGAGGGATTACCCAAACTTAAATTTGAAAAAGATCAATTATGTAAAGCTTGTCAGCAAGGCAAACAAACTAAGAAGTCATTTCAAAGTAAAAATATTGTCTTGACGCGGCCTCAGCGGTGTCACTCGATGAGGCCGATCTTAGGGATAAGTGTACCCCGTCGTTATCAAGTAATAAATTTCTGGAAAGTCCAGGTATCGTCCACATGATTTATTTCTTCAAGTATCAAGCTACTTGGTCTCAGGTGTTATCTAGGCTTTGGGGGTTTTGAGTTTGGTTTTTCTTAAGTTAATCTACTCATAGGTTGAATTATACTACTCCTAGCTAAGTTATCTAATTCTAACTAAGTTATTCTACGCCTAATTAAGTTACTCTACCCCTAATTAAGTTAAACTACTCCTAGGTGATCTTTTACCAATATAATTATCCGAAGGAACATGAAGGGATACGATGATAATGAAAATAGATTGTTTAGATAATGGAATTAAAAACTAATCTAAGTCACTTGTGTTCGAGGCGATTAACCCTACCTATCCTCCTAAGGTCCCTAGTTCGTGATTCCCTTGTAAGGCCGAAACTAGCTCTAAGGCTCAGCAATTTGGGCTTAATCTTCTATAGGGTCGTCAATCCTATAGGCACTGACTAGGTCAGATTCAGCTCGCAATATGTGCCAACTTAATTTTGGGATTATCGAATGAGTTAAACCAATCAGACAAAGCGTAAGATAAAAAAATAAAGCAATAAAACAATTGAATAAACAAAACTATAATATATATCAAAGATGAAAGTATTGTCACGAAGATACAATGAGCCTAGGATTCATAACATGGATCAGAGGCTAGACAGAATATAAAAGAAGAAAAATCCCTTTCAGGGAACCTATCTACCAATGCAGGCGTCTTCCTAGGACTTAAGGATGGAGCTTGAGCGATCCTCAGTGAGCGGAGCTTCGGAGGTGTCTTCAATGGAGGTTTGAAGGATATGGAGGAGGTGGAGAGGATTTATCAAGGTGAAAGCTAGGAAAATCACAAAGATAAAAGATATCTAATTTACAATGGAAAAGTTCTATTTATAGTTGTAGCTCGGGCCCTCTTTTTGACCTATTTCGTATCCTTGTGCAGGTGGGAAGTCTTGGGACCGGTCGTGGAGTCGTGGGGTCAAAACTGACTTTTTTGACCAATTCCCGCAGGTCAGCTCGCCGAGCGGGGCACGCTGCTCGGCGAGCTGGCCCTTGCAGGCCAGTTCGCGGCGAGCAGGCCCCCAGCTCGCCCGAGCAGGCCTAAAAAGGCCAGTTCGACGAGCCGTTTTGCCCTACACGCTTCCGCACGGTTGCTCGATGTTCCACGATGTAATTCTCGCCCGAATTTATCCCTGCGCATGCCCGGAAACTCCAAATAACATTAGTCTCGAGGCTAAATTGACCCGCCAATCGCTCATTTTAAGCAAACGCTCCGTTTGGTGCGACTTTTGGCGGATCAATTAGCTATAAAAGATAACGGAATTATAACATACATGCCATTTTGGCCTTATTTGCCTAAAATGATCAGAAAAAGAGCCTAAACAACAAAAAGTTAATAAAACATTTCCAATTCCTAACTAACTCACACAAAGGCATATAACTGCGAGAATTGCTCGCTTATTCATGAAATAACACTAAAAACCGTCCTAAAACCGTACCCAAAGATAGGGGTTTTTGACCCCTATCAAACCTCCTCGCACTTAAAACTTTACTTGTCCCCAAGTAAACTAAAAAAACTAAACCCGCAATCACAAGCAAGCTAGAAAACCTCTCGGTTTGACTAAGTGCTTGACACAATTTCGAGCATCTGTAATTACATGCATTCGGAAATACAAAGTAGAGACACAATATCCAAAAGCCGCATTTCAATTATCATAGGTCATATGTTTTAAGCAAAAGGACACATGTTCAATTAAACGAGCTTAAGGGGATAGCTAAATAAAACACCTCACCATAGGTAGTTCACTCGATTCACACAATTTTTGGTGGCTAAAGTGTTTACTCTCGGCTTATGTTATTGCTTAGGATTACGTTGACTTTGCACGTTCATCCGAGTTCCTCTACTATGCTATATGACTCCGATGATATAAAAAATAGCCTCGAATTGGAGTTGTAATGTGGTTAGAGGGTTAAAGGTACAACAAGGGTTAGGAGTTCTAGCGCTAGAAAAACAAAGTTTAAAGATGGCTTTAGCAAATTGTGAAGTGATTGAGCTTTTTATTTACATATATATTTTTTTCTTTTCTGAGATGTTCTAATTTTAAGAACTGGGAGATAGAGTTCTCCTTTTTTTGTTCGTCTCTTTTCTTTTCTTTTTCTTTTTTTCTTTTTCTTTTTCTTTTTCTTTTTCTCTTTTCTCTTTTTTTTTGGATAGTGATGCTCATTCACTTCTTAGCCTTTTGGCTTGCTACTATGATGCCATAAACAAAGATAAAGCGCTAGAAGAAAACAAAGGCTCAATGCGAGCTTTGCAAAAACTGGGTTAAGTAACAAACCAAGTGATGGTTTGCAAAAATTGGGTTAGGACGAAAGAAAAATCTACAAACTACAAAAATATAGGCTCAAAGGGGCTTCCTAGAGTGGATGAAAAAGAGAAAATAAGTTAAAGAAAAGGGTTAATTCTAATGAGGCTGATTCATCGTTTATCATCTCAAATCATTGCATGTAGGTTCAACACAGTATTAGGTGCAAAATCTGTAATCTTTCCACAAGTCAAAGCATTCACACAAAAATGTCAAGAAAAAGAGCTTTTTGATGTTCGCTCTTAGGCTCAAATTCAACTCACAATTCTTTGGGTTTCAATTTTGTGTTTACTAGTTCTCCCCAAACTCAAGTTTAACATCACATGCCTTCAATTCTTAAGTTATCTACCTAAGTAATGATTTTATCATTTCTTCAAAAGTAGGGTCTAAATGCAAACTTTAGCTCATGCTTTTACAGATACAGGGATTGTGTCCTACACCTAAACTAGTTGTCATGCAATCTTAGATTCGGTTCTCAGCCATCAAGGACAAATAACAAAGTTTAGATTCGAAGGAGGTTCACGGTTTTAGGTCCTAAACATGCGAAAACATAAATAAAACCCGAAAACGCTAAACTAAACTAGACACGACGCAACAAAAATTTTAAAAAATTATACAATTTTTGTAAGTTTGTCTACCCCTCCTCCTCACACTAAAAATATGCAATAAGTTCCAACATTGCATCACAAACCATAAAGAACAAGTGTAAAAAGTTAGGGTGAAGAAGACAACTTACTGATCGGTCGGGGGGGTGGCCACGGCATGTTGTAGCGCTCACAGTAGTCTGCCGCTACATATTCAAGGCCTGTGAGCCTCCGGTCCATGTTCTGCTCGAAGTTAGTGAACCGTTGGTCCATTTGTTGAACAGTGTTGAAGGTCCGAAGGTTAAGGTCTCTCATCTCTGCCATCATGGTATTGATGGCTTGGAATTGGGCCTCCGTCCCCGGCTCTTGGTGTTCCGTTTGGTCATCTGCTGCTGCAGCTTCTTCTTCCTCAGGTTCGTTGTGCTCTCTCTCTCTTTGTCGTGGTGGGTTTCTTGCCCGTTTTCTTGTCCTCCCGCTTGAGCTTGCTCCTCCAGATGGGTTCCTATTTAAAACTGCATGAAAAGTAGACCTTCCCAAAAATGTGGAGTTAAGCAAGGTGGGGTGGAAACCATCTTCGTTGATTTCCAAATTTTTGAATTGGTTATCAAGGAAATTGGTTACCAAATGTCCAAGACCAAGTGATCCGTGTTTTCTACTTGTTTGGCTTTGAAAGCCTTCAAAGATGGTTTTGACATTATCAACGGGTTTATGATTAGCTACACACCAAAATATGAGCAATTCCGTGCTCGAGACCTTATTGCTCTCGTTTTTGCCTAGTAAGTTGTGAGCCACAAACTTGTGTATAAGGTTTAACAATGGGTCTAAGAGAGCGACCGGGCTAGCAGTGCGGGAGTCATAAACTGATGAGCCTGTTAATTAGAGCCAAGCATCATATGGTGTCACGGGTTCCTCAAAACCCGAGACTGCCTCTGGGTGGTTGTAGACTCCCATTAAGGCTGCTATCACAGTGTCACTGAGACGATAGGGTCTACCGTTCAGTCTGAAAGAATACTTTCCCAATCCTATGGGCGGTTCCTTTTTCAAGGTGGTCAGAAATTCCATAGTAAAGTTATAATACACTAGGGTCCCTTTTGTGGCCAGCTTATACCAGCCTTGGAATTTTAGGATTTCATTGAAATCCTTTTCCAAACCTATAGATGCTAGGTATGACTGATCAACAATGATTCGAGTGGCAAGGTCCTGCTTAGAGAACCGTGCGTACAACAACCCCTCACGCTCATCAACTAGTCCAAAAGTAGGATTATACTTAGCTTGGAGGGCGTCGCTGAATTCGACGTCAGAGTCGGCTTCATTGTTAACCGTGATCTTGGCCTTGCCTTTCCTGCCCATAGTACCTGAGAGATAGACCAAACGGACTAGTTAGAATTTCTTCACAAACATAAACATAAACCCCCAAACAACCAACAATTAGGCATAAACCATAGTTTAGAGACTTAGGGACCAAAACTATGAGCTTTCAATCCCTAAGTAATTTACCCGTAATTCCAAATTCGTGCAAAATCAAGGATGCCCAGTGACCAAAATGCGTTAAGAATGTGATATAGAACTCCATTGACAAGTTTTCAACTATAAACTGAATAGTTGAACTTTGAGCTAAAAATGGAGATTTTACCCAAATTGAGCAATTTCTCCAAATATTCATAAATTAAGAACTACAATCATACCCAAAGTACATATTGATCATAATGTTAACATATATTGCAAGAATGTCAAGAATTAAAAGCAAATAAGAGATTATTTGAGAAAAAAGATAAAATCCCCAAAACTTAGGTTTATCCCAAATCTCAAAAATTAACACCCTAAACTAAAATCTAAGCCTAGAAACATGTTAGAAATCAAAAATAGGTAAGAATTCATACCTCGTTTGTTGAATTCGGGTTAGTATGGTGGATTTGGGGGGTTAGGTTGTGAAAGAAAAAGGAAAAAGAGAGAAGGAAAGAAAGAAGAAAAGAAAGAAAGAAAGAAAGAAGGAAAGAAAGAAAGGAATTAGTTCGGGATTAAAGATCCCGAACAGCCCGTGTCGGCCGAGCTGGCTGGCTCGGCCGACCAGCTCGGCGAGCAGGGCGTCAGTGCCCAGCTCGCCCGAGCTGGGGTGCTGGGCGATTTTTCCAAAATATTTTTTTAAGAGAGTATGGGGTGCAAAACTTGACAATGTAAAAAAATACGAATTAAAAACTAACAACCAAATTTAACAAAAACAAAACGAAAAGAAAATTGCAGAAATAATTGTTTAAGCTTTGAATTTAAACCGAGGAGAACTCGATTTCTCCCCCTTACTCAATCCTTTCTCAGGATCTTTGGATTCTTCTCCGTTGTGCTCGGGAGAGAACCCTATGGCCTTTCCTGCCTGTCCCTATTGATCTGGGCTACCTGATTGCTCAGATCTTTGCAGAAAGCTTCATTATTGGCGAGCCTAGCCGAAATCTCCTTCAAGAGAGTAACCACCTCGTCAGATTCCTTAGGGGGTTGCATTGGCCCTTGGTTCTGCTGTTGATATGGGGGCATGCCAAGCCCCTGATCTCTATGCTCCTGAACAAAATCGCTAGGAGGTCGAAGCACATTCTGATTTGAATTCCCGTAAGATAGGTTCGGGTGCTGAGGCCTCCTATAGTTGTTGTTGTTGTTGTAGGAGTTGTGGTTGTTGGGGTTGTAGTTGTTATAGTTCTGGTTGTATCTCGGTTGCCCCCCAATATAATTGACCATCTCCACCCCGTCTCCAATGAAAGGGCTACCTGCCTGACAGTCCTTTCTATGGTGGTCGCCGCCACAGTGCACACAGGTGGGAGGTTGGCTGAATTTTGCCAATAGGATGTCCATCTTCCTACTCAAATCCGCAACACCCGGATTTTGTTCTTGTTCTTCCACAGCAAACACCCGCTGCCTTGTGGGGCCAGCGAGTTTCTCCTCTTGCCACTGCACACTCTTCCTAGCCAGCTCATTAATCATGTCATACGCCTCTGTTGCTGTCTTCCTGAACAAATCTCCACCCGCTGCGGAGTCTACGATAGCCCTATTAGTGGGTGTCAATCCGTGATAGAAGACGCTCACCAATTGATGCTTGGGTATGTCATGATGAGGGCACATGCGCAGCATTTTTCTGAATCGGGTCCAAGATGTGTGGAGCGCTTCGTGCTCGGGTTGGTGGAAGGATGTGATCTCACCCCTGAGCATTGCTGTCTTCGAGGGAGGAAAGTAGTAGGACAAGAATTCCTTCTCCAATCCTGCCCAAGTCGTGATTGATCCGGGCTCCAGTGTTCTTAGCCATTCCAAAGCTTGCCCAGTTAGAGAAAATGGGAACAACTTCAGCCTAGCAGCATCTTGGGGAACCCCATTTGTTCTCGCAGTGTCTGCGCACATTAGGAAGTGATCCAGATGATCATTCGGGCTTTCATGTGCTTCCCCTCCAAATAATCCGGTCTGTTGAATCAAGTGACTTATGCCTGACTTGATTTCGTATGTGTTGGCCGGAATGTTCGGAGCGGCAATGCCGGACAGATGCTGGTGTCGGTGTGGTGCCAGGATCTCACTCATCAGACGAGTGTCAGTTTCTGGTCCGGTGTTCTCAGTGTTCCGTTCATTGTCAGTCATTTTGATAGGCTCGATGATCTCATCTTGCTTCAGTTTTCCAATATGTTTGCTCCTACGAAGAGTACGTTCAAGTTCAGGGTTAAGAGAGACACACGGTATTCTCGCTAATCTTGTAGGCATATGCTGAGAAGAAATAAATACAAGAAATAAATGAAAGCAGAAGTTTTTCCTATGAAAGAAAAGTATACACATCATACAAGGTCGCACAGTTTTATACAAGCATTCTTATTGGTTTATATTGACAGATATAGATTGGTGTACATGGTTCAAACTAGTAGAGATAAACAAGTATGTATAAGTATGAATCAGAATATGAACAAATATAAATATAAGAATGAACATGTATAAAAGGTATAAACAAGCACAGACAGACAAGTATAGATGAATTTAACAAGTATAAATATATGTTTGTATAAACAAGTATAAATAAGAATAGGTATGAACAACTACACATGTTATGAGAAAACACGGTAGATATAAACAAGTATAGAAAGGTCATATATACTGAGGTATAAACGAATAAACAAGTATTTGCATATATAAGTATGAATATGAACAAGTATAAGTATGAATGATATAGACAAAGAATATTTACAACAAATGCCTAAACTAACAAATCGACCTTTGGTTCGATATTGTAGAAGAAATAAATCCCCGGCAACGGCGCCAAAAACTTGACACGGCCTTAGCGGTGTCACTCGATGAGGCCGATCTTAGGGATAAGTGTACCCCGTCGTTATCAAGTAATAAATTTCTGGAAAGTCCAGGTATCGTCCACAGGATTTATTTCTGCAAGTATCAAGCTACTTGGTCTCAGGTGTTATCTAGGCTTTGGGGGTTTTGAGTTTGGTTTTTCTTAAGTTAATCTACTCCTAGGTTGAATTATACTACTCCTAGCTAAGTTATCTAATTCTAACTAAGTTATTCTACGCCTAATTAAGTTACTCTACCCCTAATTAAGTTAAACTACTCCTAGGTGATCTTTTACCAATATAATTATCCGAAGGAACATGAAAGGATACGATGATAATGAAAATAGATTGTTTAGATAATGGAATTAAAACCTAATCTAAGTCACTTGTGTCCGAGGCGATTAACCCTACCTATCCTCCTAAGGTCCCTAGTTCGTGATTCCCTTGTAAGGCCGAAACTAGCTCTAAGGCTCAGCAATTTGGGCTTAATCTTCTATAGGGTCGTCAATCCTATAGGCACTGACTATGTCAGATTCAGCTCGCAATATGTGCCAACTTAATTTTGGGATTATCGAATGAGTTAAACCAATCAGACAAAGCGTAAGACAAATATTAAAGCAATAAAACAATTGAATAAACAAAACTATAATATATATCAAAGATGAAAGTATTGTCACGAAGATACAATGAGCCTAGGATTCATAACATGGATCAGAGGCTAGACAGAATATAAAAGAAGAAAAATCCCTTTCAGGGAACCTGTCTACCAATGCAGGCGTCTTCCTAGGACTTAAGGATGGAGCTTGAGCGATCCTCGGTGAGCGGAGCTTCAGAGGTGTCTTCAATGGAGGTTTGAAGGATATGGAGGAGGTGGAGAGGATTTCTCAAGGTGAAAGCTAAGAAAATTACAAAGATAAAAGATATCTAATTTACAATGGAAAAGTTCTATTTATAGTTGTAGCTCGGGCCCTCTTTTTGACCTATTTCGTATCCTTGTGCAGGTGGGAAGTCGTGGGACTGGTCGTGGAGTCGTGGGGTCAAAACTGACTTTTTTGACCAATTCCCGTAGCTCAGCTCGCCGAGCGGGGCGCGCTGCTCGGCGAGCTGGCCCTTGCAGGCCAGCTCGCGGCGAGCAGGCCCCCAGCTCGCCCAAGCAGGCCCCTGGAGGCCTGCTCGGCGAGCTGGCCTAAAAAGGCCAGTTCGACGAGCCGTTTTGCCTTGCACGCTTTCGCACGGTTGCTCGATGTTCCACGATGTAATTCTCGCCCGAATTTATCCCTGCGCATGCACGAAAACTCTAAATAACATTAGTGTCGAGGCTAAATTGACCCGCCAATCGCTCATTTTAAGCAAACGCTCCGTTTGGTGCGACTTTTGGCGGATCAATTAGCTATAAAAGATAACGGAATTATAACATACATGCCATTTTGGCCTTATTTGCCTAAAATGATCAGAAAACGAGCCTAAACAACAAAAAGTTAATAAAACATTTCCAATTCCTAACTAACTCACACAAAGGCATATAAATGCGAGAATTGCTCGCTTATTCATGAAATAACACTAAAAACCGTCCTAAAACCGTACCCAAAGGTAGGGGTTTTTGACCCCTATCATGTCTCAACCAAGAGACCATTAGAATTACTACACTTGGATCTTTTCGGACCTATCCAGCCACTCAGCTTGGGTGGTAAGAAATTTTCCTTAGTCATTGTAGATGATTTCTCTCGGTACACTTGGATCATCTTGCTGAGTAGCAAGGATGAAACATTTGAGATATTCACCACATTGATTAACAAGCTTGAAAATGACAAAGACCTAAGAGTAGCTCATATTAGAAGCGACAATGGTGGAGAATTCAAAAACCAACAGTTTGATGAATTCTGTGAAACCAGTGGTATTGACCACAATTTCTCTGCTCCTAGAACACCTCAACAAAATGGGGTTGTTGAAAGGAAGAACATAACTATTGTCGAAATAGCTAGGACAATGCTGAGTGAAAATAGGCTTCCAAAGTACTTCTGGGGTGAAGCTGTCCACACAGCATGCTACATTCTAAATAGGGCTTTAGTTAGACCTATTCTTAAAAAAACCCCATATGAACTTTGGAAAGGACGAAAGCCCAACATTGGCTACTTTCGTGCTTTTGGGTGTAAATGCTTTATACTCAACACAAAAGATAATCTTGCAAAGTTTGATGCCAAAGCTGATGAAGCAATCTTTTTAGGGTACTCAACTAACAACAAAGCATATAGGGTATATAATAAACGAACTCAGGTTGTAGAAGAGTCTGTCCATATTGAGTTCGATGAAGCTGACCCTACAGGAAAGTCAACTCAGCTCACTGAAGATGAATCAAGCTCAGCTTCCGCTGATCAAAATGGAGCCTCTAAGTCATCAATACAAGGGCTGCCCAAAGGTAAGCAAGAGAATGAAATAACCTTTGCTGACCAATCTATTCCTGCAGAGATTGTAGAAACACCTGTTCCAAACAACTCGACATTACCCAAAGAAATAAAAATTCCAAGAGGACACTCGGAGAAGTCCATTCTTGATGCTGCTGACAACAAGCTGATGACAAGAGATCAGCTTAGGAAGTATCTCAGCAATGTTGCCTTCGTCTCAGTGCATGAGCCAAAGAATTTTGCCGATGCTGAGCACGATGAATATTGGATCAATGCTATGCAAGAAGAGCTTGATCAATTCACAAGAAATGAGGTATGGGATTTAGTACCTAAACCTAGGAATCAAAAGACCATAGGAACTAAGTGGGTCTTTAGAAATAAATTAGATGAGCAAGGCAACATAGTCAGAAATAAAGCCCGACTTGTAGCCCAAGGCTATAGTCAGCAAGAGGGCATTGACTATGGTGAAACCTTTGCACCTGTTGCCAGGTTAGAAGCTATACGAATACTGTGTGCCTATGCTAGTTTTATGAACTTTAAATTATATCAAATGGATGTTAAGAGTGCATTTCTTAATGGCTTTATAAATGAAGAGGTATATGTTAGTCAGCCTCCAGGGTTTGAAGATCCAAAATTTCCAAACCACGTCTACAAACTCAAAAAGGCCCTATACAGCCTAAAGCAAGCTCCAAGAGCTTGGTATGAGAGGTTGACCAACTTTCTGCTGACCAGGAATTATGTCAGAGGCAAAGATGACACAACCTTGTTCATTAAGAAAAAGGGTAAAAATACCCTACTTGCACAAATTTATGTAGATGACATAATTTTTGGTGCTACTGACGATTCTATGTGTAAAGAATTTAGCAAACAGATGCAAACTGAGTTCGAAATGTCTATGATGGGCGAACTCAACTTTTTCCTTGGACTTCAAATCAAGCAAGGTAAGAATGGCATCTTCATAAGTCAATCTAAGTACGCCAAAGAAATGTTAAAGAAGTTTGATATGGAAGAGTGTAAGCCCATATCAACCCCAATGAGTACTGACACAGTCCTTTGTGCTGACGAGAAAGGTAAGTCTGTAGACAGCAGGTTATATCGAGGTATGATAGGCTCTCTACTTTATCTTACTGCCAGTAGACATGATATTCAGTACTCAGTATGTTATTGCGCAAGATATCAAGCTGACCCTAGGGAATCTCACTTAATAGCTGTAAAAAGAATTTTCAGATATTTGCAGAGCTCAGTTAGTGCAGGTTTATGGTATCCAAATACAAGTGACTTCACACTGATTGGATATACTGATGCTGACTATAGACGAGAAAAGCTGGAATGAAAAAGCACTTCAGGAGGATGTCAATTCCTAGGAAGCTGTCTAGTTTCGTGGTTTAGTAAAAAGCAGTCATCAGTAGCCTTGTCTACAACTGAAGCTGAGTACGTTGCTGCTGAAAGCTGTGTGGTCCAAGTCCTATGGATTAAGCAACAGCTTGAGGATTATGGCATCAAAACAGAAACAATAGAAGTCAAATGTGACAATAAGAGTGCCATTGACTTATCTAAGAATCCAATCCAACACAGTAGGATGAAGCATGTCAGCATAAGACACCACTTCATCAGGGATCATGTACTCAAGGGTGAGATCAATCTGACCTACGTATCGACAAATGAACAGCTTGCGGATATCTTTACAAAGCCTTTGGCTCGTGAGCAATTCAACATACTAAGGGAAGCTATCGGTATGTCTAATCCTCTTCAATAAATTCTATGTGCTAAACTGAATGTTGAGTGATTGCCATGCTGAGTGATTTGTGATAATTTAGTAACTGTTGCATGCTGAGTTAAGAATGACATGAAATCACCCTAAGCTGAGTAGACATACATGCTGAGTGATTCTTCCTAAGCTGAGTTACTAAAGTCCACACACAACTATCCTACGTAAAACTGACTACTCAGAAATCGCAGACGTTTGACATTCTTAATGCTGAGTAAAACACATTTAAAACATTAAATGCTGGCACGCGCATTAATGGCCACCTGGGATAACGTAAGCAATAATGAGAAATCCCATGCGCCGAACGTGTCATAAATGACAGAATCCCTGTCGGTTGATAATCTCGAGGTTAAAACGACTAGTTCAACGTATAGGATTCATTAACACCTCTATAAAAAGTGAAAGTTTTCCCACTTATCACTCTTTACACACGAAAACCCTTGGCATTCGAATCTATCTCTCTGAATCCCAAAATCCTTTCAAAAAAATTCATAGCAATGGAGAAATCCCAAAATCCTTCCGGTGGTGGTAACAACGACGATGAAAACCCTAAGTCTCTGCCTCAACTAGGTCAGCACGACCTAACTCCAAACAGAAACCCCCAAACCGACCTAGCAACCTCTTCAACGAAGAAGAAGAAGGCTAAGCAGCCAAATGAGAAATTCTTCATCAAAGTATACCCAAGTGTGAAGAATCATGAAGTTCTCAGATGTAGGTGGTTCTCCCCAAGCTTCATAACACATGAGCAACCCTTTTGTGAATGGATTGCGAAAAACGGATGGGCTGGACTCTTTTCGCTTCCTGGAAAAACCTACCCTAGGTTAGTGCGTGAATTCTACTCCAACCTCTGTGTTGATGGAAGTGATGCTGACCATCTAGTCACTCACGTTAAGGGTAAGAAGCTCACCATTACCCCTTCCTATCTCGCAACCTTACTCAACCTTCCAAACACCGGAAAGGAATTCAGGACCACCAAAGAAAAACTTGACCACACACTTACCTTCTGTAAACCTGTGGGACACAAAGGGGAAATAGCCAGCACGTGCACGGGACAAAACCAAAAGATGGCGCACTATATACTAACCAACTTCATCTTCCCAAAGTTCAACTCAGCATCATCCGCTTCAAACTTCGAGCAGTGCTTCATCTGGCACATGCTGACCTACAGCCCCCTCAACATGCCTGTATTTCTGGTAGGAGCACTCCAACGAAGTACTATCAAGCTCAAGTTGGGTTCTCTTATTTCCCAAATTCTTGAAGACCACCAAATCGACGTGACAACTGAAATAGAAACCGTGGGAACTGAAATTACTGCTGCATTATTGTTTGGGTTAGTATACAACCAACCTATCAAACCCAAGATGGGAAAAAGGGTCGTCGAAGGAGCTCAGGGAGAAGTTGAGGAGGAAGATCAGGAGGAAGGGGATGCTGAGCTACCTCAGGATGAGGATATCGCTGCAGTCGAAGCTGCTGTCCAAACCAAGCAAGAAAAGAAACGCAAGGCAATCCAAACCAGCTCAAAGGATGTTGATGTTGTCCCCAAGAAAATTCGGGTTGTCTCTAAGGGGAAGAAAATTGATGTTGACCAAGGTAAATCAGCAGAGAAAATGAAAAGGCAAGATGAGCCTGAGGAGCTAGAAAGTGAGGGAACTCCTCTGAAGAAGAAGAAGAAAACTGCTGAGCTGAGTCCTGTTGAAGCTGTTCCTCTTGGATTTGCTGTTCCTGATGATGCTCACTTCATCAAAAGCCAAGAGATTGACCTTGAGCAATCTCCTGCTAATCAAGAAGAAGAAGAAGAACAAAGTGACAATGAAGGTCAGCATGATGAGGATGTTGAGCAACATCAAGAAACTTATGCTGAGCAAGAACAAACAGAGAATACTGAGGAAGTTGAAAGTCCAGCTGAACAGAATGTGACAGGTGATGCTGAGCTCCCAGAGCAAAAAATAGTCCGGGAAGGGCTCAACACTGATCTTGGAATTTAATCATCACTTGATTCCATTCCTGCTGACTCACCTCCTCCAAAGGCAAGAAAGTTAAGAAGACTTAAGAAGAAGGCCTACAAATCTCCAGCTATTGACCTCCTGGATGACTCACCTCCAAGGGATGAAATCACGGATCTTACAACTACTCATTTTAGGTTCTTCTCATCATATCCTGAGCCTTCCATACAGGAAAACCAAGCCTCTGTTACTCATACCGAGCAACATGCCAAGACTCCAGAAAATCCAAACCAAGCCGAGCAAAAACTCGAAGTCTTAGCTACTCTGGGAGAAAAGCAAGCTAAGGAAAATCCTACTCAACCTGAGGTGCCTCTCCCTGCACCAACTCAAGACCATGTTGAGCAGGTAATTCTCTCTGCCGATCCACCTCCTTCCCATCCTATTGTGCAGAACATTGAGCAGTCAGCTCCTGCTGCTCATCCACATCAAAGTCCAGTTGCTGACCATACTGCACTTCTACTCAAGGACAGCACCAAACACCTCCTCAATCTGGTGAAACTAGAATTTCGGCCACTGAGGTACATCCTGAGGCACAATTTGCCTATCTTAATGCAACTGAGTCCGGCCATCGCATCATTGACTCGGCTCAACATCTTCTCCAGGATTTGAATAATTCTCATACCGATGCTACTGGGCCTGCAAATGCTGAATCACAAGAGCTTTCGTCTGTCACTCAGCTCCTCAATGAGATCAAGCATCTCAAAGATTTAGTAAGTGTCATGACTTCCGTCCAACTCCAGCAACCCAAGCAAGAATCCTTTGTCAAGCTGACTGAGCTGATATTGATGATGGTGAACCACATGAATTCACTTCAAGGACAGATAAATGCCTTGCCTACCATCAACACGGGCTATGCTACCTCTGCCGAGTTAGATCATTGCTTCACCAAACTGACTTCTGAGCTGATTGGTGCTCGTGATCTTCTTTCTTCATCTTCCCAATGCACGATGGATGAAATAAGTGAAGTTGTCCGTCTTCTGAATCTGAGCAAAGAGGAGATGGAAACTGACATGGTCAAAACCAATACCATTCTCCAAACCACTCAAAGCCTATTTCGCCATGTGCGTCATACAAACGCTCATCGTGATATCTATGACAAGGCTATCCTTAGAAAGTACCATCAATCCTATGCTCAACTCACGGAAGCAATGTCCTGGTTCGCTAAGTCACAAGAATACATGCTCAGCATGATCAGCTCCTCCATTCGCGTCCCAGGTTCAGTTCTAGATGATGGCATTCCAGTGCTTGATGGGTTGTTTGAAAGCACAAAACGTCTCAAGGCATACTCTGTCAAACTGACTCATGCTGCTCTCAATGACACCTTCATTGCTCCTCCGCCTGATGGTGGCAAAACGGGGGAGAAAAGCCAAGCTGATGGAACTCAGCAAGATACAAGGGAAGCTTCAGGAAGTAAGCAGCGGAAAGACAAAGGCAAGGGAAAATTGTATCAGGCTGCTAGAAAACAATAGCTTAGTCAACTTAGGACTTAGCTTTTTCTGTATGTATGCTTGATGACTTGAATATATGTTAAGTATCTTCTCTTTCAAATTGACTTAACTATTTGCGATGCTTATTAATATGCTGACCTGTCTAAAAATTGAACAAACAAAATAATCTCAGTACTTACTCTGATACCAAAACTAATCATGTATCAAACTGAGTAAACATTTAAACTCTTCTGAAAATTGAAATAAGTCGGGATAAACATGTCTTCTCTAAAGTTTAGAGTAAAGTCAAGACAATACATGCAACCCTTATGGGGGAGTAATTTCAGAAGAATAAAATGTAATTCAATCATGGGGAATTTCAATACTGAGTTCCATAAATTAAATATTTTGCCAACATCAAAATGGGGGAGTTTGTTGAAACACCTTTCCACAAGATTTTGATTTGATAAAATCATTTAAGTTTAATCCATGATTAAGAGACAATTAAGTTAAGTGCTTTGATTTAATTGTACTAATCAGTTTGTTCAATGTTGAGTTTAAATATATATATCAAAAAGAAAGACAGGATAAAAGACAGCATGATACTGCACAAGCTGAAGTAAAACACAACTCAGCATCATAGAAGGAAAATAATCTTCAAGAGAAACGTACGAAGATAAAGCTGAGTGAAGATTGGAACTCAGCATCAAAGAAGAGAACTCTGCTTCAGAACAAAGTCTTGTAGAACGAAGCTGACCTAGGAAGCTGAGTGAAAGAAGACTCAGCATGAACTTTGGCAAGCAAACAATGATAGTTTCTATCGGAGTAAAGCTGAGTGATCAATAAGACAGCATGAATGATCCGTTAGCTAAAAGACAAATTCGACAACTGTCTGAACCAATAATAGTAGCTTTGAATTACGCAAAAGCCAAATTCTAAGATGCATGGGTCAACTGTTCGTTGCTAAAAGACAACTGCCGCAAGAAAACAAAGTCTGCAGGAAAAAGACAAATCTGACGTCTGAAGAATTCAGAAGACAGGATTGGCCTGCACATCTGAAGCTGACCAGAAGTTTGTCCCCCCAAAAGAGCCGTTTTGGACTCAACGGACAAATCAAATTCAAATGATTTGTTCCTCACATTTCAACTATAAAAGGGACAAGGATATCTTTTGGAAGATTGCCGAAGTACAGAAAATTACAAGTGAGAAAGATACAAATTCAAAGCACTCAAAACAAAAGAGAAAGCTTACACCAAATCTTCTATTCTTTGTGTAAATGCTAGATTGATTATTTGTAATCATCTAAAGTGTTCTTTGTCTTAAAAGGAACAAGTGTGTGATCAATTGTAATATTGAGAGTGTGCTTGCTGAGTACTTGGTATTTAGTACTTAGTGGTAGAGAAATCTAAGTGTTGGGTTGTAGCACTTAGTAGGAGTTGAGTAGACGAATAGAGGAAGACACTCTTGCATATTCAACTGCCTGTAATCGGTTTGTGCTCTACCCTTAAAGAGCTCAGTATTGGATTCTAAAAGCCCGGAGGATTCTGGGGACTGGACGTAGGCAGAGAGGCCGAACCAGGATAAGTGATACTGAGTAATTTCTAACTCTCTCAAATATATATATATATATATATATATATATATATATATATATATATATATATATATATATATATATATATATATATATGCTTGTGTTGATTGTTATATTTACTCAGCATATAAACTGTTAGAAGCTGACTCTGAGTAAATTGGGGTGCTGAGTTGGAAGCTGACCATACAAGTGTCAATTCTCAACTCTCAAGTAAAACAGTCTTAGTCAGCATCTGACTAAAGCTGTCTTACGCTAAGTTCGGCCAAGCTGACCAAAGCTAAGTTAACCAACTCACCAAAATAATTAAGTCAGCAAGATTAATTTAACAAAAAAAGTTATATTAGTTCCTAACCCTCCCCCCCTTGGAACTAATCACACGGGACCAACATTTTTGTTTAGAATGATGAAAGTGTCTAATTTGGTAAAATGAAAGGGAAGTATGTCAAATATGTTAATGGATCCCTCAAATGTGCTAGATTGAGTTGATTTTAATTTGGGGTAAGTTACAGAATTAAACCGTAGGAGAAGTCCATTTACATTTGTATACTTATTTAGACATATGTTACCAACCTAAACTCTTCCAATAAATTTTTCCAAAAATACCCTTATAAACCCTCCATCTTCTTATATCTCATCTTCTTCAACCTAATATTATTCTTGAACCTTCTACTTCCTAATCTAATAGACAATTTAAACTAAAAAAGAACAAACAACACAACCATGTTTCAATCTAAAAACAACAAAGAAAACAAAAAGAAATGAAGAGCAATGAAGAACATGTAGAAGTAAATTTTGAATATGAACATTAGAATTTTCTATGGGTTATCATTCTTAATTAAAAAAAAGCGTTGATTGATGATCTAAATCTTCATTTTCAATCTTTCCTATTCGCATTTTATGAAATAGGATTTGCATTTCATAAAATGTTAACCTATGCAAACCATTAAATTTACTTTAAAATTTAAAATTACGTAGAAGATGGGTTGAAGAAGAAAATGGGGTTGTAGAAATTTACTCTAAACATTCAAAATGTACTTGTATTTGTTCTTCATTGTGTTTAGTTTCTGTTTCTATTTTCTCATGGTTCTTAGGTTAAAATAATATGTGTTCTTCATTATGTTTAGTTTCTGTTTTCTTAGGTTGTAGAAAATTACTCTAAACATTGAGAAGATAGGTTGAAGAAGAAGAAGAAGAAGATGAGGAGTTTGTAAGTGTATTTTTGCAAAAAAAATATATGGAAGTGTCTAGTTTAATAACATATGTCTAAATGAGTCTATAAATGTAAATGGACTTCTCCTAAAGTCTGTTTTGTAATTTACCCTAGAAATTGGTGGTTATTTAAAGTAAGGTATGGTAAGTGTAGGAGAGTTACCTTGTTTGAGGTGTAATTGAAGGGAAAGGTAAATGAGAATAGATGAGGGTAAATTTTACATTGTTTTTGTTACATCTCAAATCTGGTGAGCCAAGGTTAAGTAAATTTTTTTTCCAAAATAGCCCTCATTTTTTTGTTTTATTTTATATTGCCTATACCACACCATATCAAATTAAAATCAACTTTCTTTTCAAATTTTCATTTCTAGTCCACACACTTTCAATAATTCTTCAAAAAATTATCATGTTATAACTACAAATATCAATATAGCTCCTTATAAAGCTACTGCTCTCCTTGTAGAAGTTATAATTAAAAGTAAGGATATAAGAGTAATTTTGTATATAATCTTACCTTACTTTACCTTCAAACCAAACACAATTACATTATTAAATAATCACTTACCTTACCTTTTATCCGAATGCAACAAAGTTATTTCTTAACTCACTTTATTTACCTTACCTTACTTTAATTACACTCAATCCAAACAAGACTTACAAAACCAAGTTGGCATGTAGCCGTTAGAAACAAAAGATATCACTTAAACAAACATAGTCAATCAATAGGACTTCATTAGTTACACGATGAGCTACCCAATTACAATTTTTGTTAACAAACATAAAAGAGACATTACAAATTAGAGAAGATAGATCGTGAATGTCTTCAATGATGGTCTGAATAGCCTCCGACCTCCTCAGTATCATGCCTCCCATATCGACGCTGCCGATTGTGAAGTTGTGAACACACGCTAGCCAACTCAGCCTAGCCATCTCTCAAGGCCTCCTCTCACCTCAGCAGATCCCGCTGTTGTAGATGAAGCCTACTTCGACAGGCTTTCACTAGGGGTGCACACAAAAATTTGGAAAACTGGAAAACTGAAAAACCAAAAAGAAAATAAGGTTAACCGAAACCGATGGACTAGTGTACGATTTTCAATTTTAAAAATAATGGTTAATGGTTACGGTTATGGTTTTCTTATTCCAAAAACCGAGGTTAACCGAAACCGGCCGAATCTTAATTAAATATAAAAATAAATTTATTTATATGGGTAAATAATTATTAAGGCCATATAGTTTTTCATAACTCATTAATTAATCCACTATTAATTATAAGGTCTCTAATTTTTTTTCACTTTTAATGGTTTAGTCCTTCTATCTAAGGGTGAGCATCGGTTCGGTTTGGTTACTAACCGAACCGAAATTTGTGCTATTTTCATAACCGAACCGAACCAAATAAGATTGGTAACCGAATTTTATTTAATCGAAAATTTTCGGTTCAGTTACCGACCGAATAACCGAAAACTCATAATATTTAATTTTTATATATTTTTATTTAATTAGTTTTCAAATAATGCTATTATATAAAAGTTATAATTGAAGAAATTCAAGACTAATGAACCAAAATTCATATATATAAAGATAAAAGTATATTTTTTAGGGGTTGAATTCTATATTTTATAAGTTATTTATATATGTAAAAATAAAATTATATTTTTTATATTTATATAATAAGTTCGGTTCGGTTATCGGTTATACTGATATATTTTTCAGTAACCGAACCGATAACCGATTACAAAACTAAGCCAAAATTAAAACCGAACCGAACCAGAATGTTAAAATAACCGAACCAAACTAAAATTTTAGTTCGGTTATCGGTTTGGTAATCGGTTACCGGTTATTTTGCTCACCCCTACTTCTATCAACTATTAACATCAAATGAGATGAAAATATGCAAATAACTCTCAGTTAATTTGTTACTGCCTCTGTAATTCCAGTTTATGGTTTTTCTTTTATGTTTCTGGATGTAAAAACAAGGATAAAATTTTATTACTTGTTTTTTAAAACTTTAAAGCCAGAAGTTTTATTAGGGACATTTTGCCTTTTTTTATCCGTTTAATTGTTCTTTAACATATTTTAGACAGAGATTTGATATAGGGACTAAACAATTTAACGGAATTAAAACTGAAGGATCATAATGCACGTAATCTCTCTCTCCGCAGTTAATCTCTTCAACTCGCCATTGACCTGCTGCCTCCCTCACAATAAAAATTATAATTCTTTTATTATTTTTATTTTTATTTACTAAAGGTTAGAAACCGAAATAAAAGACTAACCGACCGAAATAATTGGTTAACCGATTAGTGGTTAACCGAATTTAATGGACTAATGTATGGTTAGTGTTTTTAAAAAACTAATTAAATGGTTAACCGATCGAATTAACCTTAATGGACTGGTTAACCGACCACATGCACCCATAACTTTCACCCACGGAAGGTCCGTCATGACTACTATGATGCTATTTGGACTCAATGTCCAATATAGAAAACGATTAGCTCGACAGGGCCGGTGTCGGAGAAAGAGTCGCCACCCGGATTTTAGGCCCGTGAATGTTACTGAGATTCCTTGCGGGAAATAAGTGGGCTTGGAAAGTTAGGTACGCTTGGAGAAAGTTAATATCTCCTCAAAATGAAATATTAAGCACCCCAAAATCGCCCCGGTGAACCCACTGACCTCCTACTTAGCATTTCTAAGTACACCCAGGCTATTAATAACTCTTTTAACCTTTTTGAATGCTTGATTTGTTTGGGAAAAAATCATTTTATGTCATATTACACATTTATACACAAAATCAAATAAACAATAAAATATTACAATCCAAAAGCAATGAAATATGTACAAAATTAAATACAATTACATTGGGCATTCCCGAATCTTCAATCCGCACCAAAACAATATTCTCACATACCTATATCCGCCGAAATAAAAGGTTAGACAAAAACAATATAACTATATAGTTAATTATGGTGTAAAAATGGACAAATGACTAAATTGAATAAACTTAAAAAAGTTTATTTAGGGACCTAATTGAAAGAAATAGGAAAACTTTAAATTAAGGACAAAAGTGAATAAAAGATAAAGTTCTAAATTAGGGACTAAAATGAATAAAATAGGAAGTTCTAAATTAGAGATTAAAATGCATAAAGCAAGAAGTTCTAAATTAAGGACTAAAACAAATAAAATAAAAAGTCATTAGGTTAGAAATTAACTTGAATAAAAATAAAATTATTAGATTATGAACTAAAAGTGAATAGAAATAAAGTTATTAGATTAAAAATTAAAAGAGAATAGAAATAAAGTTATTAGGTTAGAAATTAAAAGTTAATAAAAATATAGACCTACCTTTACCTAAACTTTTTTTCTACCAAAAAAAAAGTTAATAAAAATAAAATTACTAGGTCGGGGATAAAAATAAATAGAAAAAAAAAGTTTTATTATAACTATTGGTACCTAAATGATTGTGAGATAAAATTTATCTCGAGTTGGTTCGTTTATCCCAAATTATCGTTATGAACAAAAAGAACCAAATAGATCAATAATATTAACTTGTAATATTATTAATATCAGATTCAAAAATAGAAGTATAAAAAGAGTAAATTAATTGGAATAAATAAAAAGGCTCAAAAACAAATGATTTAACTGGTAAATCATTGTTTTAGGGTTAAATTAAATCAATTTAGGAATCAAATATATACAGAAAATATATTTGACAACCTATTGACAATAAAAATCAACAGTGAAAAAGAAAATAAGAAAAGGGATGAACAATCAATATTTTATAGTGCAAAAAATTAAATAATAGACATAATTTTTCCCCCAGAAACCTTTACCTAAGTTGTGGGATGATTGGAAAAATCACAAATAATGGAACATGGGTGATGAACGCAAAAAACTAGAATTTATTCAGAATGTTTTGTTAGAGTTTCGGCTATTTATCAGTGTATTTTCATCCTTCCAAAACTAATCTAAAGAGCTGCTATTTATAGATGAATATTAAGGTCAGGATTAATTTTAGAATTAATTAAATGAGGCGGGGCTAAATAGGATTTTTTAACATTTTTAACAAAAACAAAAAGGTTTCCAGCCAAAACCTAAAAGAGGAGAGGGGCTTGGCCAGCTACTGGCCCAGCAGCACAAGGCTTGCCTCGCAGACGGATTATTGACGGAATTTTTTCAGTAAAACGTCAGCAGTCGTTTTTTATATAAAATTTGACCTTTTTGATATCTGATTTTGACGATGCTTGTGCCATTGGACTCATTTTGACGAGACGGACATTTTTGTGTCTTGGCCTAAAGCTAAAAATGACCCGAACTAAGGTTATTGTCTATTTTATTCCGAATTTAATCCGAAAACTTCAACTAGTCATAAATTCTTCATTGGACCTCCGAAATGACCCCAGAAATGTGCGTTATGACAATCTTAGTGGACATTACTCACTAAGATATCCTAAAATTCAATTTGATGCTCTGAAAAATTTGATTTTGAATGGTAAAGGGTTGACTTTGACTTTTTAACGATGAATTTTTCTGTGATCCATTTTCAATCATATTTCCAATCATTTTTAAAAGGTTTTCATCATAGGGTTCCGACTCTAGTGTCTACAGTTGCCCTTATTTTATCATGCATTGTGAGCTGTGTGCATTTTTGAAAAACTAAATTCAAAGTAGATGTTTTGAAAAAATGGTGTTTTGCCCCTACTTTAAAGAGGTAGAAAGAAAATGTGCGTAATGAAACAAAGTATGATAACGTAAGTACTCATCTGGAGTTGGAGGATGTTGTGATTGATTCATCGATCTGTCTCTTAAACGACTTGGAGCAGATGGACATCTGATTATTAATATCTTCAGCAACCTCAGATTGTAGGTCTCTTCAACGACCTATTGTTGTGGATCTCTTGAACGATTTATAATTTGTAGGTCTATTCAACGGCCTGTGGTTGTGGATCTCTTGAACGATCTCTGATTATGGTCTCTTCAACGATCTATAGTTGTGGATCTCTTCAGCGACCTATTGTGGTTGATCTCTTTAGCGATCTTAGTTTGTAGGTCTCTTCAACAATTTGTAGTTGTGGATCTTTTCAACGATCCTGGATCGTAGGTCTATTCAGTGACATATTATGGTTGACCTCTTTAGCGATCTTAGTTTGTAGGTCTCTTCAATGACCTGATGTGGTTCCTCTCTTCAGCGATCTTATTTTGTTGGGCTCTCCAACGACCTATAGTTGTGGATCTCTTCAATGATCCCGGATTGTTGGTCTCTTCAGCGAGCTTGGATTGTAAGTGTCTTTAACGACCTGTAGTTGTGGATATCTTCAATGATCTTATATTGTAGGTCTCTTTAGTGGCCTGTTGTGATTGATCTCTTCAACGATCTTTTGTGGATCTCTTCAACGATCCCAGATTGTAGGTCTCTTGAACGACTTGTCCTAAAAGTTGATCACCCTTGCCAAATAATCCACTTGTGAGCTACAAAACCCCACTCTCTCTTCGGGAGCTATCTTGCTTTCTTGAATAATTAATGATAATTTTTTATGTGACCCAACTCTTCCTTCGAAAGCCATCTGATCTGCAGAAGACAAAACCCCACTCTCCCTTCGGGAGCCATCTAGCCTTGTTGAATTGATGATAATTTTTTCTTCCGACCTAACTCTTCTTTTGGAAGCCATCTAGTCTGCAGAAGACAAAACCCCATTCTCCCTTCGGGAGCCATCTGGGCTTGTTGAGTTGATTGGAATTCTTCTCGTGGGCTGACTTTTTCTTCATGTCGCTATTGAGAATTTTTTTTCCTGTCTGTTGAGAATTCTACTGTTTTGCTTAGGACTAAATTTTCGCATTCAATGCCCATGGATTATCTTGCTTCAGAAGATGTTGTTTTGGTGACGATTTCTGGAGTTTCAGGCATTCCCTACAATAAAGCAAGATGCCTATTTTCTCATAGAGTCGACATCGAATCAAATGACAAATGTGTAGTGATGCGTATGTAGCCTAATATATGCATGTATGCATGGAAGAATGTGTGTGAATGAATGTGTGTGCTACACATGCATTTTACTTTGTGTCGATACATTGGTAAATGTGTGCAGATTATGCATGAATGGATGAAATGATTTCATAGATTCTCTTTTCCAGACTCGAGAGATGAGGCATCTTTAGGATCAAAGAATGTTGTTTTGACGATATGCCCCGGTTTGTGAGAGCTTATACTGTTTGCAAATGATGAGGATAGATAAGTCTGACATGAGAAGCTCTGGGGGCAAGGTTTCAGCTTGATGAGGATAGATAGGTCTGACATGAGAAGCTCTAGGGGACAAGGTTTCAGCTTGATGAGGCTCATATCTTTTTTCAGAAAGTGATGATATGTTCGTTTTTTCCTAATTTTTGCACGAGTTGCCGTTTTCGGGTTTTCAACTTAGCAGGATCTCTATGTTGTTCTCTATCTCTCATTTTGCCAGAACTGCCGCTAGGGGTTTTCAATTCATCTTTTTAACATTCCATAATTTTTTCTCTATCTCTCCTTTTACCTAGACCGCATCTTTTGAGATTTTCAATCCAAATTTTTTTTCTTCATTTTCACAGATGCAAGAGAAATTGGATAATTTGAAGTGCATGGACCCAATAGTCATTTCTTTGTTGATTTCTATACTTAGAATCGATGGTGAGTTGGTGCTCAATCTTTTGACCAGTGGAAAAGCCTTCTGAACTGGGTGATAGGTGATCAGATCATGTGGATGTGCCCCTGATGGAGATTAGAACTTGAGTGTTAACCAGAGGTTTGTGTGGGTGGATGCCCCTAAAAAACTTGAGGTGAGGCCTCATTTGCGTTTATATTATGGAACACCATAGCTGGGAGTGAACCATTATTACACACTATACTGGCTAGTCTGTGTATATTGATGAGGAGAGAAGAACTCAATGCATTCCCTAATTTGGAATCAAGTTTGCTACTCTTAATGATTACGAATTTACTTCAATCAAAGTCGACTCTTGAGAGGAAAACAGAGGAGTAGAGAGACCAATCTTCAAGGAGCATATAGAGGGAGGAGTAATCTTTTTTATTCATATTTTTTTATTTGATTTTTTTTTCTTTTTTCACTTGGGAAGTGATATTTATTGATTCAAACATTTCATCGAATGTACAGCTTCTAACTATTCAACTCAAATAAAACACTTGGCAAATATACATTGAATTGTTTATTGATCAGATTCTTAACCACTATATTGAAACACGTCTTTTCAGGTTTTCACGTTCCAACTATTTTATTTCCTCACTTTTATTCCCGAAATTTTTAAATGAACATCCTTTGTGGGTCTTCACTCATTGGAAAGTCCCTTATTATTGTATAGGTCATCCTTTGCGGATTTTCAACCTATCAAGATTTTTTTTTCATTTTTCATTTTTTTTTAATTTTTGTATGAGAAGGATTTCTTGGCTTCACTAATGGTGATGTCTTCATGGACTTGTTGTCGTCCTTGTCTTCTTTTAACTGCACTCTTGATCTTGATTTGGAATTTCCATATTGCACATGAAATTCTCGTAACATGATTGATAGACTCCAAATTTTCTTCTTTGACTAAAGTGAGCTTATCTTGAAGGCTTGATTAGCCACTTGTGAAGCATTGTTGATCATTTTTTTCACCTTTAAGTCACTTAGTTGACTGTGTTGGCTTTTAATCTCATTCGAATTCTGAAGAATATTCCTCTAAGATGGCTTTGGATGGCTTTATCTTCATTTTTTATTGCTAGACTTCGTCCCTAAACTTTTCTGGCATCTTCTTTATAGTCTTGGATTATCACATCATGGGTTTGGACCCTGTTGTTGCTCATGGAATAGGATCATTTGTTATCTATGGGTCGGTTGTGCCTTTATGTTTAAATCTCAATGGTGTACTCATGTAACTGTGTCCTTTTTGGAATTGGAGGTGACCTTCTTACTGAAATCTTAGTGCTTGAGACCAGTATGATTTCGGCTTACTACTCGCCTCTTTGAGAGCTTTGTCAATTGTTGGTTGACCTTCTTTATGGGCAAGTAGGTTAGAACTCTTCGCTTGATGAATTCAGGTCTGACTTATCATTGTAAGGCCAAGGAAACCCTTCTCATGATTTATTTTGTTTATTCACTCCATTAATTTTCTCTTTTCAGTGGTTAAGTTCTGAGCAATAAGTATATTTTTGGGACTTTCATCCATGCCACGATAATAATGGAAGTGTTTCAAATGAGCGAATGCTAAGTGCTGATATGTGGTGTGAATGAGAATGTATAAACTTATCAATATCGCACGAGTAAGAAGAAAACATAATTTTATTGAAATTAAAAGAAATAGCTCATAATGTTTATTTTCTTGAACAAAAGAAAGCTAAAAAACTAAAGACTAAAATTTAAATCTTGCACACTTTCTTGCTTCAAGGAGCTTTAGGTGCCCCTGCTTCATTAGTGTCCTTGATCTCGAGGACTTCTTCTTCGGCTCTTTCTGATCCATTATGGATTTTCATTGGAGGGTTTGTGCTTATGCGTGAAGGAAAATAGGCAAACGTTTGGCAGCGGAAATATAAAAAATTTTAACCTTTTTCCATCAACCCAAGATCCGTTAATCGTTATTTCATATAAAGAGGGATAGAAGGAGATACCTTTTGATGTTCTATCTACTGATGCAATCGAAGTGCCCACAACTCTTACTTCGAGTTCCCGAGCACAAGACAAAAACACAATCCAAAATCAAGTTAGATATCAACCGTATAAAACAATCAAGAATAGATTGTCTCTAATAAATCAACACAAGATCAAGGAATAAGAGAAAGAGATGAAAATCAATTGAACGGAAGGAAGTGGTAGATAATCTCGTCCTCAGTACTGTGGGTCGAAATTCTCTCTCCCGGGTTGTCTATGTGTGTTTCGAAAATTACATGTAGGGGGGTATTTATATTCTCTTGTATCTAAACCCTAGTTAGATAGAATTAGGTTACTGAATAAGAATTTAATTCGGAATATAATTCTTATTTATTATTTACAATTATATCTTAAATATAAAGATAATAATAATAACCTTATAGGATAATAATAGGAGCAATTTAATCTCATTAAAACTCCTAACTTATTTATCCTTTAATTAATTTAATTCACAATTATAATCTAATTAGAATTGTTAAAAACAAATTAAATATTTATGTATTTATCATACATAAAATCGCCCCCCCTCACTAACTGGGCCTTAGCGGACTCAGTTGGGCTTCCATCAATTAATTAACATATGTTTCTCTTTTGGGCTCCAAGTCTTATGTGTGACCCATTAGGTTCTTATTGCTTCTAGCCGTATGCAACTATTAAATTAATTTTCACAGAATTATATTTAATCTTTGCATAACGGAATGAGTACGCGAAATATGATTAGCAAATCCGAAACATTCCCCCAGAGCTATAAGAAGACAGGTTGATTCTGTCGTTGACCTTTCCGTATTAGTTACAGTATAATTCGATCCTTTATCAACTACATCCTTGAACTGAATCTTATGACTATGGATAATGTCAAGTCACATATAGCGAGACGTTCGTTTTACTTGTACAGGCCGAGTCAACTCCAATTAGATAGGTTAAGTGAAATCTGTATTTCAAGTCTTAAGCTATCACCTTGCAAGGATTTAGAGTCAAGTCTTCCACAAATGATCCTTGGACGTATCTCCCATTTATCGGGAGTGACAAATGCTCAATCCAATGTATAATTATCCTGCAATTACTTCCTGTGATACCCAACGTCTGCCGTTCACACCCCAGAGTCATCTCTGTTACGGATCGTGTTACAACAGGATCAAAGCATCACATTCCATAATCCAGAATCACCAATTAACATTCCTTTGAGTCTGAGGATTACTTATGCCTATTAATACCAATGAGATGAACAGGTGACAAGGATGAATCTACCCATCCTGTTATCTCAAGTCGGGTCCCCAATCCTAATGAACTCCCTTTCATTGGTTCCATGCAACTGTCCAAATTATCTGTATATCTGAAGCTTGTGAGATCAGCTCTCTGTCTTGACAGAAGACATTGTTACATGCAAGTCTCAACAGTGATACGTCAATCCTAAACATATTACTTGACTTGGGGTGGTTTTAAGTTTATTAGTTTATTATAAAGTTTCGTCTCACTTCATGCTTGTATGAACACTTTACAATCACTTTAAACAAACTTAGGGATTTCCTTTTATTAGACTTATTTAGTTCTTTAAAAGGGGTTGTCTTTATACAGTTATGAAACCATATCTTATTAAAACAAATGACATAAAGAACACTTCATTCATATTTAGTTTATATCCTAGAACAATTGTCTATAGGACACTAAACCCCAACATACTCCCACTTGGACTAAAGCCAATTGTTTCTACAACTTATCCCAGTAGAAGTTAGATGACGATCATGTACTTTCTGGGCTAAGGGCTTTGTCAACGGATCTGCAACATTGTCCTCAGTAGGTACTCTTTCTATTCTCACATCTCCTCTTGGCACAATCTCTCTTACAATGTGGTATCGCTTTAGGTAATGCTTGGATGCATTATGAGACCGTGGTTCCTTTGCTTACACAATGGCTACATTGTTATCACAGTACAGTGTAATGGGATTTACAATGTCAGGCACCACACCAAGTTCAGTAATGAACTTCTTAATCGAAACCGCTTCCTTTGCTGCTTCCGCAGCAACGATGTACTCTGACTCGGTCGTAGAGAAAGCTACGCTTCCCTGCTTGGAACTCTTCCAACTGACCGCCCCCCATTCAAGATAAACATGTATCCTAATTGGGATCTAAAATCGTTCTCATTTGTGAGATGACTGGCGTCTGAAAATCCTTCTATTTTCAGATCCCCTTCTCCGTACACTAGGAATATGTCTTTAGTCCTTCTCAAGTACTTAAGAATGTTCTTGACGACATTCCAGTGCTCATCTCCCGGATTACCTTGATAACGACTCGTTATACTTAACGCGAACGCTACGTCAGGTCTAGTGCAAAGCATAGCATACATAATCAAATCGATTGCGCTGACGTACAGGATTACAGCCATGCGCTTCTTATCATCTTCGGTTTTAGGACATTGATGATTGCTTAACTTTATTCCATGTACCATGGGTAAGTTACCTCGTTTCGATTCAAGCATGCTAAACCGCTTTAGCACATTTTCAATGTATGTAGCCTGTGAAAGACCAAGCAGTCTCCTTGATCTATCTCTGTAGATCTTTATACCAAGTATATAAGCTGCTTCACCATGGTCTTTCATGGAGAAGTTACCTGATAACTATACTTTTACTGACTGTAGTAGAGGTATGTCATTTCCCATTAATAATATATCATCCACATATAATATTAGAAATGCAACTGAGCTCCCACTTGCTTTCTTGTAAATACAAGCTTCTTTGCAATTCTGTTCGAAACCAAATTGTTTTATGGTTTCGTCAAAACGCTTGTTCCAGCTTCTTGATGCTTGCTTGAGTCCATAAATGGATCTCTGAAGTTTGCAAACCTTGTTTGCATCCTTTGATATAAAACCTTCAGGTTGCATCATATATACATCCTCAAGCAGGTTTCCATTTAGGAAAGTTGTTTTCACATCCATTTGCCAAATCTCGTAATCATAGTGAGCGGCAATAGCGAGCATTATTCTGATTGATTTGGACATAGCCACAAGAGAGAAAGTTTTGTCATAATCAATTCATTGTTTCTGACGATATCCTTTCGCAACTAACCTAGCTTTGTAGGTGCTAACCTTTCCATCCATGTCAGTCTTCTTTTTGAAGATCCACCTGCACCCAATGGGTTTTATCCCTTCGGGTGGATCAACCAAAGTCCAAACTTGGTTGGTGTATATGGAATCCATTTCAGAATCCATGGCCTCGAGCCATGCTTTAGAATCTGGACTGGTAAGAGCCTCTTCGTAGTTTTCGGGTTCGTCATCTAACACGGGAACCTCATCATTATCTCCCACTAGAAAACCATATATAATTGGGAGTTCACGAACTCTTTGTGATCTACGAATGGGTGGCACTAGAGTCTCATCTAATGGGACTGCTTCGGGTTCCTCAACCGCCTCTGTTGTTTCAGTCGGTGTTTCTTGTTCTTGAACTTCATCAAGTTCAATCATGCTTCCCTTTTCTATTTCTTCGAGAAACTCTTTCTCTAAGAAGGTAGCGTGCTTGGATACTATTACTTTCTGATCATCTGGATGATAGAAGTAATATCTCACAGTTTCCTTAGGGTATCCAATGAAGAAACACTTATCAGATTTAGAATCTAGTTTGTCTGGCGCTATGCGTTTAACAAATGCTGAACAACCCCATACTCTCATGAATGAGAATGTGGGTTTCCTACTGTAGACACCGAGTCGGAGGACCTGTGACGAAAACCTTTAACAAAGCAGTCGAAGCGGTTGATTCCGGAAAAATTTTGAAAGGAAAAGAGAAAAATGTATAGTAGCAAAGCGGTGAGTCAACGGGTCGCAGTCGTCGAGTAGACGGCTCGTGGACGCTCCGCGATGTGGTGCGAACGCCTAGCGGCAGCCGACGTGTGTCCAACGGCAGTCGGACGCACGCCTGGCAGCGCAGGGCGTGCGCTCAGCGCCCGACAGCCGTTGGGCGAGCGCCCGATGATCGTCGGGCAAACGCCCAACGTTCGCTGGGCGCACGCCCAACGACGTTGGGCGGACGCCCAACGATTGTTGGGCGAACGCCCAACGTCAGTTGGACGTTGGGCGTCCGCCCAACCAGGTTGGGTGATAGCCCAACCTCTTTTGGGCGACGCCCAACCTTAGTTGGGCGTCGCCCAAAAGATTCCGGGATCCGTTGCCTATTTAAGGCACGGATCCCAATGCATTAGAGGGGGGGGGGGATTTTCTTGGAGCTTTCTCACTCTAAACATTTTTAGAGAGAGAAAGTCAATTTTTTGGAGAAAATATTTTTTTTTCAAAAAAATCCAAATTTTCCAAAAGTTAAAATTTTACCAAAAACACCGGAAAAGCACGATTCGTGGAATCAACCGACTTCAACCGTCAATACCGAACTTAAGGTATTATCCGAGGACTAGACTCGTTTTATTTATTTTATTTTCTTTATTTATTTTTATGTTATAATTTTATTTATTTAGTTATTTATTTATTTATCACGTTTTATTTAATTTTTCGTATTTATTTAGTTTTCGTCTCGTATTAGATAAACGTTCGGTTTTGTTTTTAAATAAAAAACCTCGTCTTGATATCCCAATATGAACCGTGATCCGATTAAAAGGTAGTTCGGGTGTTAAAAACGTTGTAATTATAAGTTTTTGAAAAGATATTTCCGAATAACGTTTTAAAATAAAAACATCGTTTTAGGAAACTCCGTTATAGACTATGATCCATTTTTTGGTAGTTCGGAGATCCAAAACGATTGAATTAGACTTGATTTAAAGCTTTCGAATAAATCTGGAAACAGTTGGAGCAGTTCTGTAATTTTCCGTTTTCTGTCAATAAAGGCTGTTTACCGACGGATTTTCCGTCGGTAAAGCTGCTGAAATGTAAAAAATACTGTTTTGGTCCATCTTTCTCAACTTTTAAGCTTTTGGTCCTTTATATATATATGTATATTTATGTAATATTTACTTTCAAGTTATTTTTAAATACTTTATACATATTGTTATTTAATGTGTTTATAAATTATTTTTCATTAATTGGACTTAATAAAGTATATGTATATATATAGACTTTTCTTTTTATTTCACTTAAACTAGACATATTTGAGTGTTTTGGGAATCTTTGGGATTATTTTCTATATATATTCATCATATATCATTTTGGGGGGAACTAAATACTAATTTCTTATCTATAAACCCTATTCATTTTTTTGTATGTTTTTTGATTAGAATAAGAATTCATTATACTTATTAACATTTACATCACCATTTTTACTTATTTTTGTATAATGTTTTCTCTATTGTATTTTAATGGATATTATTACTTATTTTTGTATATATATATATTTATATATATTCCTCTATTTTCCTACTTATATGTATATTCTTTCAAATGCATTTGATTGGGTAAATTTTGGTTAAGTTGGTTTATTGTTGTGATTATGATAATGTTAAGGGTTAATTGAGTGAAAAGGGAGAAATAAAATCACAAAAAGAGAGTTTAATTCGCTTATTTAAATTTAAAGTTTTCTAGATATTCTTAAAGTGTAAATGACGTTTTCTTGATCTCTTTAAACCATTTCTTAAAATCATCACGTTTTAAAACCTTAATCCGTTCCAACGACGGGTTAAGCGAGCCTTGTAATTAAAATCGTTTTTCATTGTAAATAATGAAGTTTTGAATCGTTTTCTTAAATGATTTGTACAAAATAAATTGACTTGTATGCCTAACCACATTTTCGGGTTAAAATTCTTTATTCCACGTCTTCAAACGCTTGAGTCGTTCCAACGGCGATTCAAGTAGGCGCCATGTAAATCACCGGGGTTTTGAAACGTACCTAAATCGTTCCAACGGCGATTAAGGTATGAACCATGTAAATAAACTCGTTTTCGGGGAGTGAGTTTAGTATAGAGCTAACGTATGAATCGAAGCATAAGACACATAGTAAATAAATCAATTCTTCCTTCTCCCCCTCTCTCTTTTATAAATTTATGCAAAATGGGTGATTCTTTATCAAAGTGGCTTTTCAATAATATATGCTCAAAACGGTTTTCAAAACGAGAAAGAAAAAGGTTTCAAATGAATTTTAAACTTAAAGAAATATGCGATTAGTCCGTTATCGCCTAACACGCTGAGTAGGAGGCCGGTGGTTCATAACCGGGCGATGTCGGGGTGCCTAGTAGCCTTTCTCCAGAAAGGAGCTAGCCTTCTCGGCTCGTACCTAAGTTTCCCGAACCCTCACCGGTCTCCCGCAAGGGATCGGTGTTCATTTTCCCATTCGTGGGTGGCGACTCTTCCATACTCCGAGCTTCGGTCCTGCCGAGCAGCTTGATTCCACGATTGGTTGCTTTTGGCGCCAATCACCGCTTACGTCGCCATGAGGTGTCCACCCCCCGGTCCGCCCGGGAGATTAGGCCGCGGCACCTCGTCTAACACCTACCAACGAAAAATTCATATGGTGTGGAATTAGCGGATTTAGTTGGTACTCGATTTAGGGTGAAAAGGGCAGTTTCTAAGGCATAGCCCCAGAATGTCTTTGGAAGTAACGATATGCTCATCATAGATCGTACCATATCTAGTAAGGTACGGTTCCTCCTTTCGGATACACCATTGTGTTGTGGTGTATAGGGAGGTGTCCATTGTGAGCATATCCCACATTCAGTTAGATAATTCAGAAAATCATCTGAAAGATATTAGCCACCTCGATCGGATCGAAGTATATTTATTTTCTTTCCTAATTGATTTTCTACTTCATTCTTGAAGCATTTGAATTTCTCAAAAGCTTCGGACTTGTGCTTCATTAAGTAAATATAACCATATCTGGTATGGTCGTCTATGAATCTTATGAAGTATCTGAATCCTCCTCTTGCTTGGACTGACATAGGACCGCATACATCTGAATGTATTAATCCTAGAATGTCTGATACATGCTCACCTTTATTGCTAAAGGGTGTCTTTGTCATTTTACCTTTTAAACATGTTTTGCATGTTTCCAATGATTCAGAATCAATTGAATCTATAAGCCCATCTTTGTCACACCCGACCCTAAACGACCTCAATCGGCATCGGGCGTGAAATAGAAAGATCATAATCAATACTTAGGAGTCTCCAATTTAACCACATATCATTATATTACAATTGCAATACAAAAGTTCTAACCATAATTCTAACAATAAGCAGCCCACTTCCAAACCTCGCCTAAACGGTCGGTAACTTTCTCTATATCATGTATTTTTCACCTAAAAACATTAAAACATTTAAAAACGTGAGACAAAAATCTCAGTAAGAAACTATCAGCTATAAAAACCAACTTTACTTAACATAGCTACATATATACATTTATAAAGGGATTTAATCCAAACCTTATAAAATATACTCAAAACTTAAGTTCATAAAATAAAATTTGTGTATGTGTATCCATCCTCGAATTCCACCCGTGTAGCTTATCATAACATCAATCATATCAATAATCGAGATATCTCATTTATATCTCGTTCATTGTCTAACAGTTAGGACTACCAGCCGTGCACTCTGGCCATACCGCCATTAGGTATGGTCTTACAAATACAATTCCTATCCCGGGCAATCCTAGATGGACAAAACCATTTAATCTTTCGAAATATCACAACTCATAAAAATCATATTTGGACTTCAATCCAAAATAATAACAACAATCACCGCAACAGATTTCTCAATCCAAAAACAATTCGTAAGAAATCATCAAATTCATTTTGTTCAATATAGATATATATTGAAACCAAAAACATATATGTATATATGTAAATCAACCAAATTAAGCCTTAAATCAACATAATCAAGTAAAATCTGAAATTCACATAGAAGCATAATCAATAGCTTCATTTGAACCGTACTTTCACAATAAAAAGCAAAATCATGAAAAACCCTAATTTTACAAAATTCCTGCATAACCCTAAAATATCAATTTCTGAAAAATCTTTGATATATATTTATCTATATACATAAAACTCAAAATATAGTTGATATTTTTTTTTGGTAGGACTCAAAATATAGTTGATAGTTACTTACCTTTGTTACTAATTGAAGAAAATACACCCGATCGATTCTCCTCTAAATTCTGTCTAAGACGTTTTCCCTCCAAATATTGCCGAAACTTAAAAACTCTTCGGTTAGGACTTAGATCTATGTATCAGGATGCTATATTTTAAATTTCGAGTGATTCGGACGGTCGAATCTCCGTAAATCAAAGAAACGGTGGAGAAACGGTCGAAGAACGATTTGATAAATATGACAGATGAAAGAAAAAGAAAAGGAAAAGGAAAGAGAGATATAGGTGCGGCACCTCCTGGAAGATTCAGGATTTTATATCCAAAATTTGGTAAATATCCATTTTGGTCCTCCATCTTTATATAATCTTTTAATAATTACCCTAAACTTTTAATTTACACCTAAAACCATCAAATTAACTCCAATTTTTTTCCATAGCACCAAATAAAAATCACACACCTAATAATTATAAGATATATTAATACCAAGGTATAAATTCTAAAAATTTAGACACAGACATGACAATCTTGATGTAGCTTAAGCATGCGTCTTTTGTTTATATGGCCTAAACGACAATGCCACAAGTAAGTCGAATTATCTAGCTTATGTCTTTTGGTATCAATTGCGAAAACAGAAATTTTGTCATCTAGCACATAAATCCCATTTTGTGATATTCCTGAAAAATAGAAAATCCCATCTCTATGAAACTCGCAATGTTTGTCTTTTATTGAAATATGAAAACCGTCGTCAACAAGACGGCTAATAGAAATAATGTTTCTGGACATTTCTGGAACATACAAACAGTTCCCCAATTCTATTACAAGCCCAAAGGGCAAGCTTAAAGCATAATCTCCAATAGCGAGGGCAGCAACTCTTGCTCCATTTCCTACTCGCAAGTTTATGCTTCCTTTCTTCAATTCCTTAGTCCGATTTAGTTCCTGCATATTTGTACAAATATGAGATCCGCATCCGGTATCAAGTACCTAAGATTCAGACTGTGAAATTGTATTTATTTCAATATAAAACATACCAGATGTTGAAGCACCGTCATTTCCCTTCTTGAGGGAGGCTAGGTACTCCTTGCAGTTCCTTCTCCAATGCCCGTCTTTACCACAGAAGTGGCACTCTCCCTTGGGCTTCTTCACTTCCTTTCCCTTAGCTCTAGTGGGCATGGCCCTCTTGCCTTTCTTGGGATGTTTAGGATTGGGAAAATTCCCCTTCCTCTTCTTTGATCCCTCTATAACAAGAGCCGGTATTGCCTTATCTTTCTTCATATTGGGCTCAACTGATTTGAGCATATTTGCAAGCTTTTCAAGAGAGGTTTGCAAGTCATTCATCTGGTAGTTCATGATGAACTGTGAATAACTCTCTGGGAGGGATTGAAGAATTAAGTCTATGCTTAGTTCGTTATCCATCGCGAATCCCATACTAGAAAGCTTGGTAATATAGCCAATCATCTTGATACAATGTGTCATCACAGATGTGCCCTCTTGCATCCTGCAACGATATAGCAATTTTGATATCTCGTAGCGTTCGCACCTAGTTTGTTTCTCAAACAATTCTTTTAGGTGCATGATGATGGAATAGACATCCATTTTCTCATGTTGCCTTTGCAATTCCGGTGTCATCGATGCAAGTATGATGCATCCCGCATGATCATCATCAGCTTTGTGCTTCTGGTAAGCATTAATCTCTTCGATGGGAGCATCATCGGAAGGGATAGGGGGTATCGTTGTATCAAGTACATACCCTATCTTATCGAACTTCAAAACGATTTTGAGGTTACGAAACCAGTCGATGAAGTTTGAACCGTTCAACTTGTTATCGGTAAGTATATTTTGCAGATTGGTTTTAGTCATGATTTTAGGAGTGTTTTAATTTAAACCCGAGAGTGAGAAAGAGTAAACGTACGTTATTCATTTGCCTTAAAATACATCAATCTAAAATTATAGGTCTTTTAGTTCATTTTAGATTGCTCCCACTATTTTGCCAAATTAATAGCCCTCCATATTAATTCGAAGAACTTCGCAAATCCTTTAGTGAGCTAGGATCCTAACTCCTGAGATTTCACCTTGAGTTTGCTCAACAAGCTAGTCTCATTTGTTAGGTAGATTCATATAATCAATCACATCTTTGATGTGATTCCTAGGTTATTGGGTTATAACCACATTAGTAACTAATATGCTATTCATATTAATCCCAACCATATTGCCCATTAGTTTATGATAACATGGGTTTGCTCATCCAATTATTATAATCTAATTTAAGTATTACCCCATATTCATGAAAAGTTGATTTTCAATAATTCACGTATTACCATAAGACCCCGAGCTTGAGTTTGCTCAACAACCCAAAGGCCCCCAGTACTGCCGGCTGAATTATAATATTAGGGAGGGGCAACCGATTTTAATAACTTACTTATTTACTTAACTTTTAATTAGTGAGGGATTTTTATTTTAAGTCTCATAATCTAACTTAGTCTTGATTTGCTTTAGCATACATCAGACACATACATTGGTGTTATGGACATATCATCTAAATTATTCCGTCGAGCCAAAGACGGAATAAAAGGCCAAACCTAGGGAAATACTAACTATTACATATTTATCTTTAGGTCCTCCGTCTTCTCCATGGCGCCTTGAAATTACATATTAATTTCTATACTACTAAAGAAAACTTCAATTAACTTGAAGGGAATTAGATGAGAGGAGAAATTACAATAGGTAGTAGAAAGGCAGGACTCGCAGGCCCTATTTCAAAAATACCAAAAGACTAAAAAAGAGGGTCCAAATATGTCCATAACTCCAAACATGCATAGACTCAATTAAATAAATTTAATTGATTGATTACATAAAATACTTTATGTAATATTTAGGTTAATCACATTAACTCATCAATTAACTTTCATCCAATTTTAATTCTAATAGTTTCGTATCTTCTATATTAACCTTTTAGATTAATACAACTATACAAAACTTTATTTATGCATGTCCCAATTATTTTGATTTCAATTCATTTAATACTTTTGATTTACAAATAGGTAAAACAAACTTTTAAATAAATTCATTCATTCGATAATCAAAACAGAAAACTATTAATTTCTGAAATATATATATATATATATATATATATTTAAAACTATTTTAAAACGATTTAAAAATACGTGGGTTTCGGGACGGGCCCGAGGACGCGGCTGCTGCCGTTTGGCAGCAGCCCTACTGCGCCAGGCCCCGCCGCTGCCTCGTGGCAGCAACTGCAGGACAGCGGCCGGGTTGCGCCGTGAGGCGCGACCCGAGCTGCTGTCCATTTTTTTTATAATTATATATATATATATATATATATCAGTTTTAAAACGGTTTTAAAACGATTTTCAGAAAACAAGAAAACCTATTATAGATTTTCCGTTTTATCTTTAGAATCAATAAAATTAACTTTTATCAATCTAACTATAAAACTAATAGATTTTGTTATAATGATTATCAACCAAAATAATTAGGCACATATGCATAAATTATTTTAATTAACAATTAATTAAAACTTATTTATCTTTAGAACTAATTAATCAAAATAGATTTGTTAATTAACCTAACTATAAATATTTATTCAATCTGATTGAAAAACTTCTAAATTTTCATATATGAAATAACGGATTTAACGCAGGCTCTGATACCACTGAAGGAAAATAGGCAAACGTTTGGCAGCGGAAATATAAAATTTTTTAACCTTTTTCCATTAACCCAAGATCTGTTAATCGTTATTTCATATAAAGAGGGATAGAAGGAAATACCTTTTGATGTTCTATCTACTGTTGCAATCGAAGTGCCCACAACTCTTACTTCGAGTTCCCGAGCACAAGACAAAAACACAATCCAAAATCAAGTTAGATATCAACCGTATAAAACAATCAAGAATAGATTGTCTCTAATAAATCAACACAAGATCAAGGAATAAGAGAAAGAGATAAAAATCAATTGAACGGAAGGAAGTGGTAGATAATCTCGTCCTCAATACTGTGGGTCGAAATTCTCTCTCCCGGTTTGTCTATGTGTGTTTCGAAAATTACATGTAGGGGGTATTTATATTCTCTTGTATCTAAACTCTAGTTAGATAGAATTAGGTTACTGAATAAGAATTTAATTCGGAATATAATTCTTATTTATTATTTACAATTATATCTTAAATATAAAGATAATAATAATAACCTTATAGGATAATAATAATAAGAGCAATTTAATCTCATTAAAACTCCTAACTTATTTATCCTTTAATTAATTTAATTCACAATTATAATCTAATTAGAATTGTTAAAATCAAATTAAATATTTATGTATTTATCATACATAAAATCGCCCCCCCACTAACCGGGCCTTAGCGGACTCAGTTGGGCTTCCATCAATTAATTAACATATGTTTCTCTTTTGGGCTCCAAGTCTTATGTGTGACCCATTAGGTTCTTATTGCTTCTAGCCGTATGCAACTATTAAATTAATTTTCACAGAATTATATTTAATCTTTGCATAACGGAATGAGTACGCGAAATGTGATTAGCAAATCCGAAACATTCCCCCAGAGCTATAAGAAGACAAGTTGATTCTGTCGTTGACCTTTCCGTATCAGTTACAGTATAATTCGATTCTTTATCAACTACATCCTTGAACTGAATCTTATGACTATGGATAATGTCAAGTCACATATAGCGAGACATTCGTTTTACTTGTACAGGCCAGTCAACTCCAATTAGATAGGTTAAGTGAAATCTGTATTTCAAGTCTTAAGCTATCACCTTGCAAGGATTTAGAGTGAAGTCTTCCACAAGCGATCCTTGGACGTATCTCCCATTTATCGGGAGTGACAAATGCTCAATCCAATGTATAATTATCCTGCAATTACTTCTTGTGATACCCAACGTCTGCTGTTCATTTTCCCATTCGTGGGTGGCGACTCTTCCATACTCCGAGCTCCGGTCCTGCCGAGCAGCTTGATTCCACGATTGGTTGCTTTCGGCGCCAATCACCGCTTACGTCGCCATGAGGTGTCCACCCCCCGATCCGCCCGAGAGATTAGGCCGCGGCACCTCGTCTAACAAGTGGCGACTCTGCTGGGGAAGCGAGAAATTTGATTCCGGAAGGCGTGTATTAAGCCCTTAACGGGGACGGATCGTATTATTTCTTTTTGTATGCATTCATAAGCATTATTGCAAACCTTTTGGGTAATTTCCGCGAAACCTCTAGCGAGAGTCCATTCGTCGCTCGAAAGAGGCCAGTGTAAGTTCCCCCTTACAGTAAGGCGCCAAAGGGTCCCCATCCATTCGTTAGGGGCGAATTTGTGCGGTCCTGTGAGGTCCCGTGATCAGCCGTGTCAGCATATAGTAGCTTTAGAAGTTGTCATAGGATTACCCGTTACCATTTTTGATGTGATGAATGAATCAGTTCGTGTTTTCAAATTGCCATGATACGTGTCTAATCCTAAAACATGTAAAGAAAATGAAACGATACGTTAATATATACTCTTAGACCGATATACAAACTACCCCAAAACGTCGAAACGATTCGAACTAAAGACGACTTAGTCATCTCGTATGAATGAACTTGTGCGACCCGCCTGGTCCCTTTCCGTGTCCCGAAGAAGGCACATGTTCAGGAAATACGTTATGACGTAAGCACGTATTAGTACGAATTGGTTTGGTATTATGGATAGTTATATCTCGATTCAAAAGACTATATTAACAGTAGCCGTTATTCACATTCTTTAAATAGGTTGGGATGGAACGAGATTATGACGAAACGAAAACAAAGAACATTTCTATTTTGAATGACCCCGTTGTAACGTAAAGAGTTTCGCAAACGTGGCCCGTCCCTTCCGAATAAAAGACGAGCTCTTACGTTATGCCTTGTGTCGTTCTTAAGAGAAACGGACGTGTCCGCAAAAGTGACTAAGAAAATAAAAGAAAAGCAAAGATAGACAAACGACCAAAGTCATTCTGTATCTACGATATATATCCATCCCGAGGGTAGTTAAAGAAAATGAACCAATGTCGTTAAATACATGTCTCGAACTGGTATATACGCCACTTAAAAAACACAAAGTCGAATTAAACCAAACCGCATAATTGCGCCATGTGGTCGAGACTGTGGATTTGACTAATGGCTCGATCATTTCGACCATTACCAAAACTATAAGAAATATGGCCCGACCTGCGTGTTTGTTCAGTTCATGCCAAAGTGACAAGGACGGTAATATCCCTGCTTCGAATAAACATGCGATTCAACGAAACGTTGATTTTCTATAACCACGCTAAGGTGATATATCCCGTAGATTGGAATAGAGAGTTGTTAGCCGAAAGAGTACCGTGCGCTCAAATAAGACTCGCCGTCTTTTCACATAGCCAAAAAGGGCAAACGGGTTCTTAACGCTAGAAACAAACACGTTACGCGATGAGTCCGTTCCTTAAAATAAAAAGTGCTTTCATCACTGAATAAGCATGCGGTTACGTCTCTCGATAGATCCCAAAAGATCCCGTCGTAATCCAAAAATCGAGACACAAACCCACGCGAATAAAAGGGAACGAATCATTGTCAATAATGAACGATTGGACTAAAAGAATAACTCGTACCACGTCTAAAAACCGAGATGCGCTCAAAGGGAGTCAAAACCCGAGCTAATGCGTCTCGCAAAATGACAAAAGACGGGTTATTCCGATAGAACAATCCATTTGGTCGATATCTTAGTCACCAAACGCTGATACGTTAAAACAAACTGTATTGTCTGATGAATGATTTACTTTTCTGCAATAATCGACGGCATCACGCGTCCCCTGGACCACAATGTGAGCCCCAAACCAAAATCCTAGGAAAGAGACTTGGACCATCGAGTGGGTGGAGGAATAAGGGTGGAAGAGAGATGCTGTGATACGTGTAATTAGACTAACGTTTGTTCTTCTTATCTTATATATCCGTAAATAATAAACGCACACACCACGAATCATGCATATAAAATCATGCATACATACTAATGGATACCATTCACGCAGACGTCATCATTAAGCGGTTGTGGTACCGAGAGAGCAGTCGGCTAGTCAGGCAGTTTTTTTTTCATCTACAAATTGACAGTTCTGAATCAGCAATTGTGGCTTCTGATTCGTCTTCATCCGGGCATACTCATTCTTCCGTCAGCATGTCTGTGACCGATGAAAAGGTGACCGGATTGGAAAACTCTATGAACAACATTAATGAGCAGTTAGCCGCGATAGTGGCCCAGATAGCTAAGTTGGCCATGAAAGATGACAAAAGTGGCAGTAAGAACTCTGAGAATGAGGTGAACGATGGTCCTCGCTTTGGGAATGAGGATGACTATCAGGATTATATCCGAAAGCAGCTGGAGAAAGAGAAAGCTAAGGAGGAGGAGTGGAAGCAACACATCACTCAGGAGGTGCAGGATCTACGTGGGGGAAGTTCCAGGAGTCAAGACTTTTATAACTTGAAGAATTGTTTATCGGCAACGGCTTTGCCTTTGAAATTCCGGCTCCCTGACATGAAAAAGTTCGATGGAACTAGAGATCCCACTGCCCACATGAATCAGTATGTTGCTGTGATGAAGCACATGATCCTGACTGAGGATCAAGTCCTAGGGCTGTTTAACACTTATCTGGAGGGGGCTGTCCTCACATGGTTTCATGCATTGCCAATGGTGACGAAGAGGGATTGGAAAGAGTTAGCGAAGTCATTCATCGATCAGTATAGCTTCAACACCATGCTTGAGGTCACTTTGAAGGAACTTGAGAGCACTAAGCAGCAGACTGGGGAATCCTTTTCCGATTTTGTAAGGAGGTGGAGGGCCAAGGCCGCGGTCATGAAACAGAAGCCGCTTGAGTAGGACCAGATCCGAATGGTAGTGGGCAACACATTGCCATATATTAAGAATGAGCTGCGGTATATGCCCTTTACCGATTTCAATCAGATGTATAGCTGCGCCTTGACAGTTGAGGGGGATGGAGAACCGAAAAAGGCGTATACCAAGTGGACGAAGTCGAGATATAGTGCCGGAGGGCCAAGTGCGAGTGCAGAATCTGCAGCAGTGAAAGCGCTTGATCTTAATGCTATCGAAAAGAGGCAGTTCGCCAAATTTGATTAGACCTACGCAAAAGTCTTCGAACGATTGCAGAAAAAGGGGTTGCTGAAAGCTCTTACTCCGTATAAAAAAGCTCCACCTTCTCCACAGATACAAGCTAGGGGATACTGCGAATTCCACAGCAATTATGGGCATACTATTGAGAACTGTGAGAGGTTGAAGCACGAGATCCAAGATTTGATTGAGGAGAAGAAGATAGCTGATCCTTCGTCAGCAAACCCTTCCACTAGGCGTAATCCATTGCCTAATCATAGGGTGAGCATGATCGGAGTCGGTCTGGAAGAAAGTGTAGTGATGGAATCCTTCGAGGAAAACGAAGAGGAGTTGTTGGACTCCGACGAAAAGAGCAATGTAGGAAATGGTCTATATGTGTCCTTCCTTGGCGAGGAACAGGAAGGTGAACCGATGGATGAAGGTTTGGACGGTGGAGCACCGTATGATGAAGATAGTGCAGAAGAGACCGGAGAAGGGTCGTCTCGAACTATTGTGCCAGAATTGGGTCTGTTTAGTGGCGGGGAGAATCCCGATGTGCACTTGTGTGAATATATGCGTGATATGTTTGTTGAATCCTTCGGGGTGGACGAGATTGCTCAGTGGTTCCATCATTCGCTGATAGGCGAGCCTTTGGGGTGGTTCCACTCATTACCCGACTCTTGCAAGCATGATTGGGATCGATTGTCAGATTTATTTCTAGAAAAGTACCAAAGAGCTGAAGACAGGACTGCAGAGCGCTTCGCGATGAAGATCGGACCTATCAAGCGTCCGCTACCGAGGGTCAGTAAGTACAATGGCAACAAAGATCCCATGGAACACCTTCACTTCTACTTGTCGACCATGGGGCCTTTGGGCTTTAAGGAAGAAGAGATCACCAGTTTATTCTGTAATTCATTGATGGGTGAGCCGTTGATGTGGTATATGTCACTTCCGATGCATGTCAAGACCGATTGGGCGGCAATGACAAAGAGGTTTATCAAAGAGTATACGGTATGGATGCTGGCAGAGCAAACCCCGGACTCACCCTCTTATGAAACACCCGAGGCAGTGTTAGCAATGCCTAGGTATGGGGGATACCGTGATCCTATTGAGCATGCGAGGATATTCCGCAACCATATGTACGACGTCGGGTTCCCTCAATGTGAATTACATGAACATTTCCCGGGAACCCTCATGGGAGAAGCCTTGTTTTGGCACCAAGGCCTATCAGAGGAGGAAATGGGTCATTGGATACCGCTTAGGGATGCCTTTGTGGCGAGATATGAGATGTATGTTCCATGGACGGGATCCCTGGAGGATCTGGATAGGATCAGGCAATTCCACGAGGAACCATTCGTGGATTATGTTAGGAGGTTGAGGCACCGCTATGAGCAATGTCATGAAACAATGAGTGATAAGGTGCAGCTTATGTGCATACAGAGAGGCGCTATTCCGTTGGCGGCAAGAAGGATGAGTAGAGTGTCCCTCCGGGATTATGATGATTTGATAGGCTGGGCTTTGTATGGATCAGCGGATCCCTTCTATTTCAATCCGAACGTCCCTCACGTAATGGATCTAATGATTGTAGACATTTGGGAAAGTTCTTCGGACGAGGAGGATGCTAATCGGAGGATTCCTATCAATATCTGGGATGAATCTGATGATGAGCCGGAAATCGCCGTCATGACAAGATCAGGTCGAGTGGCCGAGGGAAAGGCACCTATGGTGGACACTGAGATAGGAGAAGGATCGGCTCCCAAGCCAGATGACCAAGTCCTCGAGCAGTTGAAGAAAACACAAGCTAAGTCCACGGTGTGGGAAGTCCTATGCCATTCCAAGTACCACCATGAAAATCTGATGAAAGAACTGCAGAATTTGGTTATTTCTACCGATACTGAGCCGGCAGCGTTAGTGGGGGCAATTATGGCTCGAAAGAAAACCGAAATCACGATTACTAACGAGGATCTCCCAGAAGAGGGGAAGGCTCACAACAAGCCTTTGTACATCCGAGCTGAGATTAACGGGAAGAAGACTAGCTGTGTGATGGTCGATGATGGATCGGCCATTAATGTTTGCCCACTGAAACTCTTGTCTAAATTGGGAGTAGAAAGAGGAGACCTGACGGCCTCGGAAACTGTAATCAGGGCTTATGATGATAGCCGTAGGCACATCGAAGGAGTTTTTAAGGCCAAGCTGAAAGTGGGGCCACATGAAGAAGAAACAGAGTTCACGGTGTTGGATATCCCGGTAACCTTTGCTGTATTGTTGGGACGCCCATGGTTCCACAAGTTAGGAGGTGTGCCCTCCATGCTCCACCAAATGATCAAATTCCCCTTCGGGGAGGAGATAGTGACGATCAGAGCAGAAAAATTAAGCTCGGTGGCGGCATTGGGAATTGAGCCTCAGCTTTTCTCCGGATTCCAAGTTTCTGGGATTTACGAGTCTATCATGACCACCGATGTGGTGAAGATGATGAAGGGGGGTTTCATCCCCGGTATGGGCTTGGGAGTACACCATCAAGGGTTGCCAGAATTTCCGGATTTCAAGAGCCAGAAAACCCGGAGGGGTTTAGGATATGAGCTGGGAGGTCCGTCCAACACAGGGGGTGAAGGAAAAGTGGGCCTAAAGAAGTACTTTGTGAATGAGGGGCACAGAAAGGCTTATTCAGGGACTCCCGAGTCATGGACTAGCACCGAAGGAAAGATTCTGCCAGGTTTTGAGATCTTCAATGATGTTGCCGACTGGGGCAAAGGAAAGGCAAGCTGCTTCGTCGAGGAGATTATGATGTTAGATTTGAATGCCGAGGAGCAGGTCATTACTATTGAAGCAACTGCGGGAGCGGTGGACGAGCCCAGCACCTCCAAAGCTTATGAGAAACCTGAGAACCCCGATGATGAAAATTGTATTATTGCTTTATTTGAATCTGACGATGTACTCGCCAACACTATCAATGAAATGAATTCTGATTTTGCTTACTTGCTTGATGTTGATCATGATCATTCCATGCATTCTCATTCATATAACATGCCTACATTTGAAATCAATGCAATAGAAATGTCAACTTTCAATCTTGGCACGGATGAAAATCCTAAACTTATACAAATTGCTCAAGAATTAACTATTGAAGAGAGGAAAGAATTTGAGAGAATAATTAAAAAATACAAAATAGTGTTTGCTTGGACATACGAAGACATGCCGGGAATTGATCAATCAATCGTAACTCACCGTATTCCAACATACCCCGACGCGAAGCCCGTAAAGCAGAAACTCCGACGCATGAGACCGGAATGGGCAGATAAGATCAGAGAGGAAGTGAAGAAGCAGTTAGAAGCAGGGTTCATCGAAGTAATCGACTATCCCCCTTGGGTCGCAAATGTGACGGCAAAGTGAGAATGTGCGTCGATTATAGAGATCTTAACAAGGCGTGCCCCAAAGATGAATTCGCGTTGCCTCATATTGACGTGTTGATCGACAGTGCAACATCGAGCGTCTTACACACGAATGTAGACGATTTCATGGGCTACATGAAAGTTCAGATGGCCGAAAAGCACAAAGCCAAAACCTCGTTCACAACTGAGTGGGGAACGTACTGCTACAGGGTGATGCCGTTTGGTTTGAAAAATGCCGGGGCAACTTACCAGCGAATGGCTACAACACTGTTCCATGATATGATACACAAGGAGGTAGAAGTTTATGTGGATGACATGATGGTCAAGTCGGAGACAAGAGAGGGGCATTTCGCTGCACTCGAGAAGTTTTTGGCCCGAATTGCAGAATTCAAGCTGAGGTTGAACCCGAAGAAGTGCTTCTTTGGCGTTTCATCGGGGAAGATCTTAGGCTATGTGATCAGTAACAAGGGAATCGAGGTAGATCCCGATAAAGTGAAGGCCATACAGGAAATGCCGGCACCAAAGAATGAGAAAGAAGTGAGAGGATTTCTGGGACAGGTTCAGTATATCAGTCGGTTCATAGCACGACTCACTGCGATCTGCGAGCCGATCTTTAAGCTGCTACGGAAAAATCAACCCACGGTTTGGAATGATAAGTGCCAGCAAGAATTAGAGAGTGCTCGGAACTATTTGTCTAATCCGCCAGTTCTGAGACCGCCTAAACTGGGAAAACCGCTTCTCCTCTATGTGGCGATCGAGGAGCAATCTATTGGGGCAATGTTGGCCCAAAAAGGAGACACCGGTGTGGAGCACGCGGTATATTATCTGAGTAAGAAGTTCCTGGAGTACGAACTTAAGTATAACATGATCGAAAAGACGTGTGTGGCAGTAGTATGGCTAACAAAGAAACTACGGCACTATTTTCAATCGTATAAAGTGATCATTATTTCCCGGATGGATCCCGTGAGGTATCTGTACCGAACTCCGTCTCTAACAGGGAAGCTAGCCCGATGGTTATTGCTTTTGTCTGAGTTTGATATTGAATATGTAACGAAGAAGGTTATCAAGGGGAGGGCCGTAGCAGAATTTCTGGCCAACCAACCTCTGAACGCAGAAGAGGAAGAGATAAACTATGATTTCCCCGATGAGCACTTGAACGCAATAGAAGTCATACCATGGAAAATGTTCTTCGATGGAGCAGTTAATTCGAATGGGGCCGGAGTAGGGGTGCTACTTATCTCACCAGAAGGAGAAAGGATCCCAATGGCAAAGAAGTTATCCTTCCCTCTCACCAATAATATGGCCGAATATGAAGCGTGCATCTATGGGTTAGAGTCGCTAACGATATTGGGAGCATCGTATGTGGAAATCTGGGGCGACTCAAAGCTGATCATCGAGCATGCACAAGGAAACTGGGAAGTAAGGGAAGAAAGATTACGTCCATACCTAGACCAGCTAGAAGGGTTGGCACAAAGATTCAATGAATGTCGTTTTTTATCATATTCCTCGAGCACAAAACCAGGCAGCAGATGCTTTGGCCACTTTAGTGTCAGTTTGGAACAATCCCCGGAACCTTGCCTCGAAGCCGTTGGTATTGAAGAGATCTCACAAACCATGCTACGAAGATGTAATGCTATTGGGGGCAGATGAAAAGTCGTGGTATTTCGATATCGTAAACTTTATGAAGAGTGGAACATACCCGGAAGAGTCGGAACTGAGGGATCAAGCTGTGATTAGAAGGTTAGCTCAGCAGTTCGTCATCCACAACGACTTGCTTTACAAGAGGCACACCGATGGGTTACAACTGAGGTGCTTGGATGCGGGAGAAGCCCGCGAGGCAATGGAATCAGTACACTCGGGAATTTGCGGAGCCCATATGGGAGGAGCGGCGTTAGCAAAGAAAATCATAAGGCAAGGCTTCTACTAGGTCACCATGGAAAGAGATTGTAACGAATGTGCGAAGAAATGCCACGTTTGTCAAATCCACGGAGATTATAATCATTTACCAGCTATGGAACTGCACGTGTTAGCACCCATTTGGCCATTTGTGGCTTGGGGCATTGATATCATCGGAGAGGTGAGGCCTAATGCTTCGAACGGGCACAAATTCATCGCAGTCGCTATTGATTATTTCACCAAATGGGTAGAGGCAGAATCATTTAGCAAGTTGGGGTCTAAACAGATGAGGAAGTTCATTGAAAAGCACTTGATCACCAGGTTCGGAGTGCCTCATCATATAATCATAGATAATGGGGTCCAGTTTCAAGGAGAAGTGAGAAGTCTCTTCCAAGAATATGGTATTGAACATCACAGGTCTTCTCCATATCGTCCCCAGGCTAATGGCGCAGTAGAAGCGGCTAATAAGAACCTTAAAAGGATCCTCGTAAAGACAGTAGAATCACACCGGAATGGGCACGAGCAGCTTCCGCTCGCTTTATGGGCTTATCGCACGACGGTTAGAACATCAACTGGGGCAACGCCGTTCTCCTTAGTGTATGGGGCAGAAGCAGTCCTGCCAATTGAGATTGAAAAACGATCGTTGAGAATCGCAGTAGAAGCAGAGATTCCCGAGACGGAATGGGTGAAGAAGCGACATGAACAGTTGGCGTTGGTGGACGAGAAAAGGATGGAGGCTCTTTACCATGTGCAGTTATATCAAAGAAGGATGGCCCGGGCCTTCAATAAAAAGGTCAAGGCCAGCCCTATCAAAGAAGGGGATATGGTGCTGAAACAGATCCGAATGACGCACACTAACCCTAGGGGCAAGTTTAGGCCAAACTGGGAAGGACCGTTCTTCGTGAAGAAGATCCTGAGCAAGGGGGCGGTGAAGCTTGCTACTATGGACGGCATGGAGTTCTCCGAACCTACCAACCTGGATAGGCTTAAGCAATACTTTTCGTAAAAAAAAAAGAAAATAAAAGAAAATAAAAATTCCCGATAGATTGAAAACCCGCAAAGGGCGATCTATGCAACAATAAGGGACATCCCAATGAGTGAAAACCCAAGAGGGCGCTCATTTGAAAATTCCGGGATAATAAAAGGAGAGTTGAAAAATCGCTGGGATCTGAAAACCGAAAAAAGGCGGGTCCTGGTAACAGTAGTTATATCTTGAGCAATTATAAAAATAATGTATAAGCGGCTAAGTATTTCTGTTGTTTGTAAATAAATAAAGCCATGAATATATTTGAAGAGAATGATTGGAATTATTATGATCGACTGAATGCATGGTATTGCAAGTCATGAGTTATACATTTCTTTTCCCCACCACCAAATAAAAAGCACACCCAAATATCTTTTTCACATATACCCGCCGTACATCATGGTAGTACTAATAAAGTTGTAAACCGAAATAATGACGGGACTATTAATGAGAAGGAATCCCAAAGTCCCAAAAGCCCTCAAACGAATCAAAGCCTCCGAAGTAAGGTTCCCGCTCCCTGACAACTCGGCGGCTCTCCACCGCAATCCGCAAACTCCCCTCAGCAGCTCGCTGGGCTTTTATATCCACACGAATCCTCTCCTCGGCTGCTCGGCCTCGCTCCTCCCAGTTGGAGCGCTCATTCTCCCTATCCCGACAACGACGTCCGATCTGAGCATCAGCATCCAGTAGCCGCTCCCCTTGCCCAATCGCCACGTTCTCCTGTAACCTTCGGTCAATAGAATGGAGGGAAGCAATGTATAAAAAAAAAGAAGAAGAGAAAAAGAGAGAAAAATATTCATTCATAATCATGTGCATACATATCACTACACTAGGTCATACCATAAAAATATTCACCAGGTAATGGGCGTGACTCAAGTCAAGCCGCATGCAGAAATACGCGGATAGCTCCAAGAAATCCGTGTGAGTTTAGGCAGGCTCCGATAGGTAAATTAAAATTCGATCAATGGGCACAGGCCCCGCTACGGACTACGGTCTACGGCATCATCAATGGGCACAGGCCCTGCTACGGACTTCAGTCTACGGCATCATCGACTCCGATCAAACGCAGACGATCCTGGTAAAAAGAAGCGACTGCGGTCACAAAATCTCAGATGAGTGATAAAGCCTGAATATCAAAGCGACTGCGGTCACAAACTCTCGGACGAGTGATAAAACCCAAATATCAAAGCGACTACGGTCACAAACTCTCGAACGAGTGATAAAGCCTAAATATCAAAGCGACTGCGGTCACAAACTCTTGGACGAGTGGTAAAGCCCAAATATCGAAGCGACTGCGGTCAAAAACTCTCGGACGAGTGATAAAGCCCAAATATCAAAGCGACTGCGGTAAAAAACTCTCGGACGAGTGATAAAGCCCAGCTATCATCAACAAAGGACGCCTGCAATCGGTGTAGAGATTAGGGTCGAACGGTTGGTTTGGAGATGTGCAAATGAAAGGACGCCTGCGATCGATGTATAGATTAGGGTCGAATGTTCGATTTGGAGATCTACGATACAAGAAAACGCCTGCGATCGATGTAGAGATTAGGATTTTGAGGTATGCAAAACGAGAGGATGCCCGCGATCGATGTATAGATTAGGGTTGAACGGTTAATTTAAAGATATGCTAAACGAGAGGACACCCACGATCGATGTATAGATTAGGGTTGAACGATTGATTTTGAAATATGCAAAACGAAAGAGTACCTGCGGTCGAGATAAAGACTAGGGTCGCTAGAAAAAGCAACTTTACCTGTGGTCGAGATAAAGACTAGGGTCACTAGAAAAAGCAACTTTACCTGCGGTCGAGATAAAGACTAGGGTAGCTGGAAAGAGAAATTTTACCTGCGGTTGATGTAGAGACTAGGGTAGCTGGAAAGAGCAATTTTACCTGCGATTGATTTAGAAACTAGGGTAGCTAGAAAGAGCAATTTTACCTGCGGTTGATTTAGAGACTAGGGTAGCTAGAAAGAGCAATTTTACCTGCGGTTGATTTAGAAACTAGGGTAGCTGGAAAGAGCAATTTTACCCACAGTCGTAGACTAGGGTTGCTTTTGAGCCATTTTCACCCGCGGTCGTGGACTAGGGTTGCTTTTGAGCCATTTGACCCACGGTAGTAGACCGGGGTCGCTTTTGAGCCATTTTACCCACAGTCGTAGACTAGGGTTGCTTTTGAGCCATTTTCACCCGCGGTCGTGGACCAGGGTTGCTCTTGAGCCATTTGACCCACGGTAGTAAACCGGGGTGGCTTTTGAGCCATTTTACCCACAGTCGTAGACTAGGGTAGCTTTTGAACCACTTTTACCCGCAGTCCACTTAGGCTAGGGTCCGTAAGAAGAACATCCGCCGGCAGCCGATTCAAAGGCAAGGACGGAAAGAATCGAGAATGACGCCGGAACGCGCAGCGCAAAGGTCATGTATTCTTCCTCCTACTCTTTACGTGTCTCTTACTTTTATATCTTTTACATTGCATGTGTTGCGTTAGCAAAAGACGTTTTCAAAACACACACATCACTGTCAAAATAGGAAAGTAGGGGCAACTGTAGACACCGAGTCGGAGGACCTGTGACGAAAACCTTTAACAAAGCAGTCGAAGCGGTTGATTCCGGAAAAATTTTGAAAGGAAAAGAGAAAAATGTATAGTAGCAAAGCGGTGAGTCAACGGGTCGCAGTCGTTGAGTAGACGGCTCGTGGACGCTCCGCGACGTGGTGCGAACGCCTAGCGGCAGCCGACGTGTGTCCAACGGCAGTCGGACGCACGCCTGGCAGCGCAGGGCGTGCGCTCAGCGCCCGCGGGACGCCCGACGACCGTCGGGCACGCTCCCCCGACAGTCGTTGGGCGAGCGCCCGACGATCGTCGGGCAAACGCCCAACGTTCGCTGGGCGCACGCCCAACGTTCGCTGGGCGCACGCCCAACGACGTTGGGCGGACGCCCAACGATTGTTGGGCGAACGCCCAACGTCAGTTGGGCGTACGCCCAACATAGGTTGGGCGTCCGCCCAACCAGGTTGGGTGATAGCCCAACCTCTTTTGGGCGACGCCCAACCTTAGTTGGGCGTCGCCCAAAAGATTCCGGGATCCGTTGCCTATTTAAGGCACGGATCCCAATGCATTAGAGGGGGGGATTTTCTTGGAGCTTTCTCACTCTAAACATTTTTAGAGAGAGAGAGAGTCAATTTTTTGGAGAAAATATTTTTTCTTCAAAAAAATCCAAATTTTCCAAAAGTTAAAATTTTACCAAAAACACAAAAAACATCGGAAAAGCACGATTCGTGGAATCAACCGACTTCAACCGTCAATACCGAACTTAAGGTATTATCCGAGGACTAGACTCGTTTTATTTATTTTATTTTATTTATTTTATTTTCTTTATTTATTTTTATGTTATAATTTTATAATTTTATTTATTTATTTATTTATCACGTTTTATTTAATTTTTCGTATTTATTTAGTTTTCGTCTCGTATTAGATAAACGTTCGGTTTTGTTTTTAAATAAAAAAACCTCGTCTTGATATCCCAATATGAACCGTGATCCGATTAAAAGGTAGTTCGGGTGTTAAAAACGTTGTAATTATAAGTTTTTAAAAAGATATTTCCGAATAACGTTTTAAAATAAAAACATCGTTTTAGGAAACTCCGTTATAGACTATGATCCATTTTTTGGTAGTTCGGAGATCCAAAACGATTGAATTAGACTTGATTTAAAGCTTTCGAATAAATCTGGAAACAGTTGGAGCAGTTCTGTAATTTTCCGTTTTCTGTCACTAAAGGCTGTTTACCGACGGATTTTCCGTCGGTAAAGCTGCTGAAATGTAAAAAATACTGTTTTGGTCCCTCTTTCTCAACTTTTAAGCTTTTGGTCCTTTATATATATATGTATATTTATGTAATATTTACTTTCAAGTTATTTTTAAATACTTTATACATATTGTTATTTAATGTGTTTATAAATTATTTTTCATTAATTGGACTTAATAAAGTATATGTATATATATAGACTTTTCTTTTTATTTCACTTAAACTAGACATATTTGAGTGTTTTGGGAATCTTTGAGATTATTTTCTATATATATTCATCATATATCATTTTGGGGGGAACTAAATACTAATTTCTTATCTATAAACCCTATTCATTTTTTTTATGTTTTTTATTAGAATAAGAATTCATTATACTTATTAACATTTACATCACCATTTTTACTTATTTTTGTATAATGTTTTCTCTATTGTATTTTAATGGATATTATTACTTATTTTTGTATACATATGTATTTATATATATTCCTCTATTTTCCTACTTATATGTATATTCTTTCAAATGCATTTGATTGGGTAAATTTTGGTTAAGTTGATTTATTGTTGTGATTATGATAATGTTAAGGGTTAATCAATGTTTTGAAAACCGGACCGGACGTTGAACCGGTGAGACAACTGGTTCAAGGTTCAATAGGTTCAACCGAAATGGTTCAACCGGATAAAAAAATAAATAAATATATATATAAAAAATAAAATGATGTTTCATTGAACATAAAATTAAAAATTTCATACATATAATAAACAATTCTTAAGTTAACATATTAATTAAAAATTAAAAATTCATACAAATAATATAAAAATTCACACATCGGTAACCAATCCTTAATTTAACACATTAATTAAAAATTCACACATCTAAAATCAAACCCATAGTTTAACACAATATTAAGATTAAAATTAAATTAATTAACACCAATTATTAAAGAGGTTGTTCTCTACCTAATTTTTAAATTTTTTCCTTAATTCAATATGTTTTTCAAAAAATGGCAAAAAACCAGGGTCAATCCGGTTCACTGGTTCAACACCGGTTCGCGGTTCAACCCCGGTTCGCGGTTTAAACCATTTCTTAAAATCATCACGTTTTAAAACCTTAATCCGTTCCAACGACGGGTTAAGCGAGCCTTGTAATTAAAATCGTTTTTCATTGTAAATGATGAAGTTTTGAATCGTTTTCTTAAATGATTTGTACAAAATAAATTGACTTGTATGCCTAACCACGTTTTCGGGTTAAAATTCTTTATTCCACGTCTTCAAACGCTTGAGTCGTTCCAACGGCGATTCAAGTAGGCGCCATGTAAATCACCGGGGTTTTGAAACGTACCTAATCGTTCCAACGGCGATTAAGGTATGAACCATGTAAATAAACTCGTTTTCGGGAAGTGAGTTTAGTATAGAGCTAACGTATGAATCGAAGCATAAGACACATAGTAAATAAATCAATTCTTCCTTCTCCCCCTCTCTCTTTTATAAATTTATGCAAAATGGGTGATTCTTTATCAAAGTGGCTTTTCAATAATATATGCTCAAAACAGTTTTCAAAACGAGAAAGAAAAAGGTTTCAAATGAATTTTAAACTTAAAGAAATATGCGATTAGTCCGTTATCGCCTAACACGCTGAGTAGGAGGCCGGTGGTTCATAACCGGGCGATGTCGGGGTGCCTAGTAGCCTTTCTCCGGAAAGGAGCTAGCCTTCTCGGCTCGTACCTAAGTTTCCCGAACCCTCACCGGTCTCCCGCAAGGGATCGGTGTTCATTTTCCCATTCGTGGGTGGCGACTCTTCCATACTCCGAGCTCCGGTCCTGCCGAGCAGCTTGATTCCACGATTGGTTGCTTTTGGCGCCAATCACCGCTTACGTCGCCATGAGGTGTCCACCCCCCGGTCCGCCCGGGAGATTAGGCCGCGGCACCTCGTCTAACACCTACCAACGAACAATTCATATGGTGTGGAATTAGCGGATTTAGTTGGTACTCGATTTAGGGTGAAAAGGGCAGTTTCTAAGGCATAGCCCCAGAATGTCTTTGGAAGTAACGATATGCTCATCATAGATCGTACCATATCTAGTAAGGTACGGTTCCTCCTTTCGGATACACCATTGTGTTGTGGTGTATAGGGAGGTGTCCATTGTGAGCATATCCCACATTCAGTTAGATAATTCAGAAAATCATCTGAAAGATATTAGCCACCTCGATCGGATCGAAGTATCTTTATTTTCTTTCCTAATTGATTTCTACTTCATTCTTGAAGCATTTGAATTTCTCAAAAGCTTCGGACTTGTGCTTCATTAAGTAAACATAACCATATCTAGTATGGTCGTCTATGAATCTTATAAAGTATCTGAATCCTCCTCTTGCTTGGACTGACATAGGACCGCATGCATCTGAATGTATTAATCCTAGAATGTCTGATACATGCTCACCTTTATTGCTAAAGGGTGTCTTTGTCATTTTACCTTTTAAACATGCTTTGCATGTTTCCAATGATTCAGAATCAATTGAATCTATAAGCCCATCTTGATGTAGCTTAAGCATGCGTCTTTTGTTTATATGGCCTAAACGACAATGCCACAAGTAAGTCGAATTATCTAGCTTATGTCTTTTGGTATCAATTGCGAAAACAGAAATTTTGTCATCTAGCACATAAATCCCATTTTGTGATATTCCTGAAAAATAGAAAATCCCATCTCTATGAAACTCGCAATGTTTGTCTTTTATTGAAATATGAAAACCGTCGTCAACAAGACGGCTAATAAAAATAATGTTTCTGGACATTTCTGGAACATACAAACAGTTCCCCAATTCTATTACAAGCCCAAAGGGCAAGCTTAAAGCATAATCTCCAACAGCGAGGGCGGCAACTCTTGCTCCATTTCCTACTCGCAAGTTTATGCTTCCTTTCTTCAATTCCTTAGTCCGATTTAGTTCCTGCATATTTGTACAAATATGAGATCCGCATCCGGTATCAAGTACCCAAGATTCAGACTGTGAAATTGTATTTATTTCAATATAAAACATACCAGATGTTGAAGCACCGTCATTTCCCTTCTTGAGGGAGGCTAGGTACTCCTTGCAGTTCCTTCTCCAATGCCCGTCTTTACCACAGAAGTGGCACTCTCCCTTGGGCTTCTTCACTTCCTTTCCCTTAGCTCTAGTGGGCATGGCCCTCTTGCCTTTCTTGGGATGTTTAGGATTGGGAAAATTCCCCTTCCTCTTCTTTGATCCCTCTATGACAAGAGCCGGTATTGCCTTGTCTTTCTTCATATTGGGCTCAACTGACTTGAGCATATTTGCAAGATCTTCAAGAGAGGTTTGCAAGTCATTCATCTGGTAGTTCATGATGAACTGTGAATAACTCTCTAGGAGGGATTGAAGAATTAAGTCTATGCTTAGTTCGTTATCCATCGCGAATCCAATACTAGAAAGCTTGGTAATATAGCCAATCATCTTGACACAATGTGTCATCACAGATGTGCCCTCTTGCATCCTGCAACGATATAGCAATTTTGATATCTCGTAGCGTTCGCACCTAGTTTGTTTCTCAAACAATTCTTTTAGGTGCATGATGATGGAATAGACATCCATTTCCTCATGTTGCCTTTGCAATTCCGGTGTCATCGATGCAAGTATGATGCATCCCGCATGATCGTCATCAGCTTTGTGCTTCTGGTAAGCATTAATCTCTTCGATGGGAGCATCATCGGCTGGGATATGAGGTATCGTTGTATCAAGTACATACCCTATCTTATCGAACTTCAAAACGATTTTGAGGTTACGAAACCAGTCGGTGAAGTTTGAACCGTTCAACTTGTTATCGGTAAGTATATTTTGCAGATTGGTTTTAGTCATGATTTTAGGAGTGTTTTAATTTAAACCTGAGAGTGAGAAAGAGTAAACGTACGTTATTCATTTGCCTTAAAATACATCAATCTAAAATTATAGGTCTTTTAGTTCATTTTAGATTGCTCCCACTATTTTGCCAAATTAATAGCCCTCCATATTAATTCGAAGAACTTCGCAAATCCTTTAGTGAGCTAGGATCCTAACTCCTGAGATTTCACCTTGAGTTTGCTCAACAAGCTAGTCTCATTTGTTAGGTAGATTCATGTAATCAATCACATCTTTGATGTGATTCCTAGGTTATTGGGTTATAACCACATTAGTAACTAATATGCTATTCATATTAATCCCAACCATATTGCCCATTAGTTTATGATAACATGGGTTTGCTCATCCAATTATTATAATCTAATTTAAGTATTACCCCATATTCATGAAAAGTTGATTTTCAATAATTCACGTATTACCATAAGACCCCGAGCTTGAGTTTGCTCAACAACCCAAAGGCCCCCAGTACTGCCGGCTGAATTATAATATTAGGGAGGGGCAACCGATTTTAATAACTTACTTATTTACTTAACTTTTAATTAGTGAGGGATTTTTATTTTAAGTCTCATAATCTAACTTAGTCTTGATTTGATTTAGCATACATCAGACACATACATTGGTGTTATGGACATATCATCTAAATTATTCCGTCGAGCCAGAGACGGAATAAAAGGCCAAACCTAGGGAAATACTAACTATTACATATTTCTCTTTAGGTCCTCTGTCTTCTCCATGGCGCCTTGAAATTACATATTAATTTCTATACTACTAAAGAAAACTTCAATTAACTTGAAGGGAATTAGATGAGAGGAGAAATTACAATAGGTAGTAGAAAGGCAGTACTCGCAGGCCCTATTTCAAAAATACCAAAAGACTAAAAAAGAGGGTCCAAATATGTCCATAACTCCAAACATGCATAGACTCAATTAAATAAATTTAATTGGTTGATTACATAAAATACTTTATGTAATATTTAGGTTAATCACATTAACTCATCAATGAACTTTCATCCAATTTTAATTCTAATAGTTTCGTATCTTCTATATTAACCTTTTAGATTAATACAACTATACAAAACTTTATTTATGCATGTCCCAATTATTTTGATTTCAATTCATTTAATACTTTTGATTTATAAATAGGTAAAACAAAATTTTAAATAAATTCATTCATTCGATAATCAAAACAGAAAACTATTAATTTCTGAAATATATATATATATATTTAAAACTATTTTAAAATGATTTTAAAATACGTGGGTTTCGGGATGGGCCCGAGGACGCGGCTGCTGCCGTTTGGCAGCAGCCTTACTGCGAGGCAACGGCGGCTAGCCGCGAGGCAGCAACTGCAGGACAGCGGCCGGGTTGCGCCGTGAGGCGCGACCTGAGCTGCTGTCCATTTTTTTTATAATTATATATATATATATAAGTTTTAAAACGGTTTTAAAACGATTTTCAGAAAATAAGAAAACCTATTATAGATTTTCCGTTTTATCTTTAGAATCAATAAAATTAACTTTTATCAATCTAACTATAAAACTAATAGATTTTGTTATAATGATTATCAACCAAAATAATTAGGAACATATGCATAAACTATTTTAATTAATAATTAATTAAAACTTATTTATCTTTAGAACTAATTAATCAAAATAGATTTGTTAATTAACCTAACTATAAATATTTATTCAATCTGATTGAAAAACTTCTAAATTTTCATATATGAAATAACGGATTTAACGCAGGCTCTGATACCACTGAAGGAAAATAGGCAAACGTTTGGCAGCGGAAATATAAAAAATTTTAACCTTTTTCCATTAACCCAAGATCTGTTAATCGTTATTTCATATAAAGAGGGATAGAAGGAAATACCTTTTGATGTTCTATCTACTGTTGCAATCGAAGTGCCCACAACTCTTACTTCGAGTTCCCGAGCACAAGACAAAAACACAATCCAAAATCAAGTTAGATATCAACCATATAAAACAATCAAGAATAGATTGTCTCTAATAAATCAACACAAGATCAAGGAATAAGAGAAAGAGATGAAAATCAATTGAACGGAAGGAAGCGGTAGATAATCTCGTCCTCAATACTGTGGGTCGAAATTCTCTCTCCCGGTTTGTCTATGTGTGTTTCGAAAATTACATGTAGGGGGTATTTATATTCTCTTGTATCTAAACCCTAGTTAGATAGAATTAGGTTACTGAATAAGAATTTAATTCGGAATATAATTCTTATTTATTATTTACAATTATATCTTAAATATAAAGATAATAATAATAACCTTATAGGATAATAATAATAGGAGCAATTTAATCTCATTAAAACTCCTAACTTATTTATCCTTTAATTAATTTAATTCACAATTATAATCTAATTAGAATTGTTAAAATCAAATCAAATATTTATGTATTTATCATACATAAAATCGCCCCCCCACTAACCGGGCCTTAGCGGACTCAGTTGGGCTTCCATCAATTAATTAACATATGTTTCTCTTTTGGGCTCCAAGTCTTATGTGTGACCCATTAGGTTCTTATTGCTTCTAGCCGTATGCAACTATTAAATTAATTTTCACAGAATTATATTTAATCTTTGCATAACGGAATGAGTACGCGAAATGTGATTAGCAAATCCGAAACATTCCCCCAGAGCTATAAGAAGACAAGTTGATTCTGTCGTTGACCTTTCCGTATCAGTTACAGTATAATTCTATCCTTTATCAACTACATCCTTGAACTGAATCTTATGACTATGGATAATGTCAAGTCACATATAGCGAGACGTTCGTTTTACTTGTACAGGCCAGTCAACTCCAATTAGATAGGTTAAGTGAAATCTGTATTTCAAGTCTTAAGCTATCACCTTGCAAGGATTTAGAGTCAAGTCTTCCACAAGCGATCCTTGGACGTATCTCCCATTTATCGGGAGTGACAAATGCTCAATCCAATGTATAATTATCCTGCAATTACTTCCTGTGATACCCAACGTCTGCCGTTCACACCCCAAAGTCATCTCTGTTATGGATCGTGTTACAACAGGATCAAAGCATCACATTCCATAATCCAGAATCACCAATTAACATTCCTTTGAGTCTGAGGATTACTTATACTTATTAATACCAATGAGATGAACAGGTGACAAGGATGAATCTACCCATCCTGTTATCTCAAGTCAGGTCCCCAATCCTAATGAACTCCCTTTCATTGGATCCATGCAACTGTCCAGATTATCTGTATATCTGAAGCTTGTGAGATCAGCTCACTGTCTTGACAGAAAACATTGTTACATGCAAGTCTCAACATTGATATGTCAATCCTAAACATATTACTTGACTTGGGGTGGTTTTAAGTTTATTAGGTTATTATAAAGTTTCGTCTCACTTCATGCTTGTATGAACACTTTACAATCACTTTAAACAAACTTAGGGATTTCATTTTATTAGACTTATTTAGTTCTTTAAAAGGGGTTGCCTTTATACAGTTATGAAACCATATCTTATTAAAAAAAAAATGACATAAAGAACACTTCATTCATATTTAGTTTATATCCTAGAACAATTGTCTATAGGACACTAAACCCCAACAACGCGTACTTTGTTGAAAATATCAAGCACCATTTCCAGTTGCCCTTTAGTCAATTTCTGCATGTTCTGGCCTATCCAATCACCTTCCTCTATCAAAGCTCCATTGGCTGGGGGGATAATACATTCTTCAAAGGAATTGAGGACCTCTTTTTCTATTACCATTGAGTTGATCAATAAAATTGAATAAGTAGAGAAAAGATTCCTCCTAGTATGGGGTTTGGAGATTTCCTGAAGAGTGATCTTTCCTTTGTCCAACAGGTCTTGTATCTCGTGCTTGAGGTGGGGGAAGTTATCTGTTCTATGTCCAAATACCTGATGGAAGTCACAATACCCCCTAACCACTGGTAAAGGTACCTCCTGAAAGTCAATTGGGGTCAGAGGCTGCAATAAGTTCTTATTTTCTAGTCTTTTCAAAACTTCAGACAAGGGCTGGTTAAGAGCTGAAAATTTCCTCTTATTGGATGGTGCTACAATGGCGGGGTTTGTGACTTTCTCCTTACCTTTGTGACTCATGTACTCCATTTCAGGATGCACTTGCCCATTCACACAATTCTTTGAAACCTGGTATGTAAGCATGTTGAATGACATTCTTAATGAAGGGCAATGAGTTCCGAATGACCATTTGCACTTGCTCCATCTCCCCTATCTTGCTTTCTACCATGGATGCTTTGGCTCTCCATCTTCCCACAAATTCTAGGAAGAGCTCTCTTGGTTTTTTTTATACTCTCTAATTCTGCCAAGCTTATTCTGGATTCAAACTTGTGAGCATATTGATCCAAAAATACTTGAATCATGAGATTCCAATCCTTCCTTATGGATAATGGTAATGAGTGGTACCAAGCAAATGCAGAGCCATTCAAGGATAAGCTAAAAAGGTCAATGATTTCTTCCCTATTGAAGGAAGCATCATGCATTGATGTCATATACTGGAGGACATGATCCATAGGACCTCCTTTTCCATTGAACTGCTTCAAGTCAGGTAGATTCTTCCCTTGAGGCGAGACATCCTAATCGAGATATTCATTATCCAACTGGTCGTGAACTAGAGATTGTGTAATGTCCATGAAAACTTTTATCATGTCCTCGAGCTGAGTTCTTCCCTCATTTTTCTGAGCCTCAACCCCCAAACTGTTCTCCATCGGTTGTAGGGGAGATGTTTCTTTTTCGACCACTTGGGCCAAGACTCCTGACAAGTTCTAAACCTGGCTAATAGAGCATCTATGTGCATCTTTATCATACTTTTTACCGTTGTTTTCTGTTCATTTAGAGCGACATGAACTCATGCAACCATAACTTTCATTTGGTCCTCTAAGGTGTTAAACCGCTCATTGATATGGGTAAAGTTGCCATTGGTTATTGGATTTTGTCTGAACAAGTTTCATCTAGTGGATGGCTGTTACAATACAAATGGTTAATGTATAGATGATGCATGAAATGACTTTATAATGCATGCTTTGGTGGTATGTGCTGAAAATAAAAGGAAGCAAAATGAACAAACGGTTAATGGCAATCACAAATAGCATGTATCACAACATTAATCCTTCCAACCTTATTCCTCCCATACACATAGTGGTTTAGGTCCTCTCCTAGGATTTTTGGTTTTAGTTTGTTTTGCATCAACGGGGGATGCACGAAACCGACGACATGCATAACTCTCAAAGTAATGTAATCAATCATCATATAAGGTTGGCCTTTAATTCACCTTTAGGATAGACCATATTAGTTTTTTAGGTCCCGTGGGACTATGGGATACGACGTGGACTATCTCAACAGTTAGGGTCTTATTTAGGACAAACTATACCAATCTAGTCTGTAGAATTCACTTGTTTCATCATTTCGAGTTTTAAGCCTCCTTGATTTCCCAAACTTGGATATAGCAAAGGTCGTCCTAGATAGGTCGATGTCCTTTAAAATAGGTTATGTCAACTTTAGTTTTGCGAGTACCCTTAAGATAGAGTTAAAATCTCTACTAGGTTTTCTTTCGCTTCAAGTATGACACATACTATCTTAAATGACATGTTCGTTTCGTTTACTATATATTGTACCAACCTTGGCCTCCAATACCATTTTGATTTGAAAGAGGTGAAAAGCTCTTTTGAGTAAATGGAGCCTTTGCATGTAGTACACACTATACTAAAAGACACGAAACCCTATTATTTTGACATAGATTATAGCAAACTCAAATTTCAATTCTAATATGACATGACTTGAACAAAAGATGTCAAAGTGGTCTCTTTGAATCATGGTTCATACCAACCTTAGATTTCATTTTTCCCTTTCTAACCAAAGAGGTAAAATCTCTTTTTGGAATATGAAACTTTTGTGTCTAGTGTAAACCATGGTTAAAGAGACTACTTAGTTTCTTTTAGAAGAAGTCATACTAAATTAGAATTTTTCTTCCTCTTTCGGGTTTGAACAAAGAAGTAAAATCTCTTTGAAAGGGGTATGAAATTCTAGGTATGTTATAGGCTATGACAAAAGACAAACAAAGGCCAAAATACAATGGAAACTCAAATCATTATTAGGGTCATGATTTATCCTAGGGGAAGTAGCTAACGCCATTATATGAGGTTTGGTTTGAGACGTGGGGACCATTGCAAAAAGATCAAACTGATCCTTTCGAGTGGAGTTAGTGAAGGAAAATAGACAAGCCTAGGCGCAGCTGAATAATAAAATTTTATCTATTTCCCCTTTCCAACATCTGTTAATTGTTATTTCATATAAAAAGGGATAGAACGAAATACCTTTATGACGATCTATCTACCGTTGCAAACGAAGTGCCCACAACTTCAAAAGAATAGAATCTGTCAACGAATCTGCCCCTTACCAGAACAGACCTTCCAGACCTCCGAATGAAAATCCCAATGGTGAAAACAAGGAAGAATATGTCTAGAAGCTATTGTCAAAAAATCGTGACGATCCGACGGTTCAATCTCTGGGAATCTGCGAAAATGTGAACTGGCCTGATGTAGGAGGAGCAAAACGAATTTCTCCTTTTGTTTGTCTTTTCTTCTTTCATGAGAACAACAAAACAAACAACACAGAAAAGAATAACTAATCAGTAATCAACCTTAATAATAGCAATCGCAATAATTGCCTCTAACAGAAATCGATACGAGATCAAAAAGAGAGTAAGAAAGATTGTAATTAGTCGAGACGGTTTCGGAACGGTTCCTCTTGCCTCCTTATTGTGTTGGGCGAAATATGTAGGCTAGGGAGTCTATTTATAGACTTCTCAAACCCCTAATCCTAGTTGTGTTAGGTAATTAATTAATTAGAATCTTATTCGGAATAGGATTACTAATTAGATAATTAAATAAACACTTTATTATTATCTAAATAATAACTAATTATATCTAGATAATATTATTAATCAAATTAATAATTTAATTATTGTTAGGGATAATTAATTAGAGTTTCAATCACATAAAACTTCTAATTAATATTATCAGATAATACTTTAATTTAATTTATAATCATAATCTAATTACAATTATTAAATCAAATTAATTATCCCTAACATTATTACAAATTTCGACCCACTATGTTAGTGTCTCACTAATTACATTTTCGTCCTCTGGTTCCAAGTCCCATATGCGACCCATTAGGTTCTTTATTGCCACTAGCCATATATATCGTTTGAGATTAATTCATCACGATTAATTCAACATATATATAACGGAATACCGTTGCGAGCTGTTACTAGCAGAACCTATGATATTCCCCCAGCAATTAAGAAGTCGGGTTGATAACTGACGTTAACCTTTCCGTATTAGGTACAGTATAATACGATCCTTCATCAACTATATCCTGTCGGTCAATTCCTTATAACCATAAAACGTGTCAAGGTTACATATAACGAAAAGTCCGGTTTTACTTGTACAGGTTGAATTCACTCTGAAAAATAAGTTAAGTGAAATGTTCATTTCTACTCTTAACTCTATCACCTTGCAAGGATTTCAGTCAATTCACCACAAGTGGCCATTTGGATATATCTCCCACTTATCGGGAGTGACGAATACTCAATCTGACATTAACTACTCTGCAATTACTTTGTGTGATACCCAACCCTGCTCTCACACACCCCAGGCTCTCACCTGTTGGATCGTGCTCGCATAGAATCAAAGTATCAGACTCCATAATCCAGAATCACTAATTAACAAATGTTTGAGTCTGAGGATTAGTTATACCTACTAATACCAATGAGATGAACAGTTGACACATTAGATAAATCAATCCATTCTGTTATCTCAAGTCGGGTCCCAATCCTAATGAACTCCTTCACCGGATCCATGTAACTGTCTAGATATCTGAATATCTAAAGCTTGTGAGATCAGCTTTCTGTCTCGACAGAAAACATTGTTACATGCAAGTCTCAATAGTAATATGCCAACCCCTATAACATATTACTTGACTTGACTTTAAGTCTATTGGTCTATTATAAAGTACAGTCTCACTTCATGCTTGTATGAACACTTTATAACTACTTAAATAAACTTAGGGTTACTTTCTTTATGAAAGATTTGTGCCTTTATATATAGTTACAGTTTAATGCTATATATCTGATTAAACAAATGATTAAATAAACAATTTATTCATTAATATTTATATCCTAAAACAATTGTCTATAGGACATAAACCCTAACAGTTAGAATAGTCCAAAATGTTTTACAAGGGGGCATTGACATTAGGTAATCTCCAAGTATCGAATGGATCTTAAAGCACTTTCATGAGAATTGCCCAAAAGGGTTTTCTTGATTTTAAGCAAATGCTATGTGCGCTTAAAAGAGAGTAAGAATAGTTCCAAATGTATAGAAGAAATTGCTTTTCGAAATCAACTTCTCTACATCCCCAGCAGAGTCGCCACTATAGATGAAGCCTACCTCGATAAGCTCTCACCCACGGGAGGTCTGTCATGACTACTACAGTGTTGTTTGGACTCAAGGTCCAATAGAGAAAATGACTAGCTCAACAGGGTCGGTGTCGGAGAAAGAGTAGCCACCCAGATTTTAGGTCCGAGAATGTTGCTGAGATTCCTTGCGGGAAGCAAGTGGGTTCGGGAAGTTAGGTATGCTTGGAGAAGGTTAATACCTCCTCGAAAGGAAATATTAAGTGTTGGTCCCGTGTAATGTGATAATTAGTTCCAAAAGGGGGTTAAGGAACTATTTAAAATTTTTCTCTTTAAGCTGACTTTCTTTTTCGATCTAAGGTTTTTCACTTAGTCGTTTAGCACAGTGGTGCTGAGTAAGATTAGAGGCAGCTTTAGTTAATTGGTAACTAAGGCTGCTTCTCACATTGAGTCAGGAGACAGCACTGAAGTCTATTCTTGAACTTAGTACTCAAGTCACACAACTCAGTATATATATTTTTTAGCATTTTACTAGGCACAGTTCAAAGCAAGCAGATAAGGAGTTAAGAGTTAGAAAATGTTACTCAGTAGATTTATCCTGGTTCGGCCTCTTGCCTACGTCCAGTCCCCAGAATCCTTCTAAGCTTTAATCCACTACTGAGCTCTTTCAGGTAGAGCACAAACGTCTTACAATAGTCAGTGAGTATATAGAGTACCTTCCTCTATATCCTATACCCAGTACTATATCTACGACTGAGTGCTATAACTGAGCAACTCAGTATCTCCTTCTAATCTCTAGAAATGATAAAGATTTGTTCTAAATATAAAGAACACTTTAGATGGTTTTACAATCTAGACTTTTACACAAAATGAGAGTGAGTGTAAGATTTCTTTGCTCTACTTTGGCATAGAACTTCAAGTAGCAATTTGCTCAGCGTTTCGACTTGGTGAAGATCTGCATCGAATGAAGCAAATGAGAGGCCTATTTATAGTGACATCTGAGGCTCCAGTTATTTCGAATTTCAAAATAACTGTTGGAGGGAAACGGCTTGCTGTCGCTTTCACTCGTCAGTACTCAGTGTCTTCAGCCAATGAGAATGTTGCCTTTTTTGTCTGATTCAGGTATCAGGTACTTCTGGTCAGTAAGCATCAGATTGTCTCTCTACTTATGGTAAAGTCTTCTAGACGGCTTTTTGTGACATCTGAATATTTCCCAAAGTGGAATAGCTTTGTCTCTAAGTTGTTCAGGTCAACTGCTGACCTGCCTTCTATCCGTTCGACTCAGCAGCTTCAGCGTGAAGCAGTTGGGAAGGCTTCTGGATCCTTCTTCGTGCTGGGTCGTGTGCTTCAAGTAGCTTGGATTAGTTGACTTTGGCTTTGACATTCTCTTGTGGGCTTTTGGGCCTTGGTCTTTAATGTCTTTTAATACTTATTAATTAAACACTCAACATTGAACAAACACATTAGCAATAAATAAATCAAAGCATTTAAATTTAATGTGTTGGAATATTTTATCATAGGAATTTAAATCTAATTTAAATAATTTTGTCAAATCAAAATCATTGTGGAAATGTGTTTCAATAAACTCCCCCATTTTGATGTTGGCAAAAATATTAAATTAGGAACTCAGTGTTGAGCTCCCCCATGACTGTTGACCTTTCCTTAACTTCTGAATTCTCCCCCATAAGGGTTGGACTACTAACTTAGCTTTACTTGAAACATTTCAAGGTTCAATCAAGTAAGACTGAGTTCAAAGGTCAGAAGTAGGTCAGTATTAAGAACATCTTAACTTCACTCAGTTCTGATACTTGTTGAATGGATTCTTTTAGAAGAGTTCAGTTATCAGAGTTGAAGATGTACTGAGTTAATCAAAGGTTGCTGAGTGGAGTTACTCAGTGGCTTATACTTGTATAAATTTTATGTTCTTAAGTTGAGTTATTTGTTCAATGATTTTTAAAGTGATAGACATTATGAGAATGATCAAGATAAATTCAACATGGCAGTTAGAGACTTAAGCAATTGAAGTATAGACAGAGTATTTAATTAACACATGGTATGTGAAAGATGAGTTCTCATATATATAACACAACAAGCAAGTAAGCACAACAATAATATGTTCCAACACACATAAAAAAAGATCTAAGTCGCTAGACTAAAAGGTCTATCTATTTTGTGTTGTATTGGACTTGATTAGGTTTTCGAGGTTGCTGTGAGGTTCCTTGTTGCTGAGGTTTTGGGCAGTGGAAGTGGAGTGTTGCTATTGAGTTCCTTGTTCAGTAGAACGACTCCTTTGATCTTCATTAGCCTTTCCCTTTTCTTTCTCCCCTTTTTTTCCAGCATCAGAACTTGGTCCAGAAGAAGAAGAAGGAAGAAGTTGACCAGCTGCAACAGCACTAGGGCAGCAGAAGTGGTGGCTTGAGACTTGTTCATGTCATTGACTAGGACAAAAGCAGAGTATATAATCTTTTGCCCAGACTCAGTGGCATTGAGGAAGGATAGTGGTTCTTGGCCAGCATCTTCATTGCCCATGGAAGTCTTTGTGGCCTGTTCCTTGTCCATTCCAGATGATTGATTGAGATTGGAAGGTTGTTGGATAAGAGTTGGAGAGTCAGTGCGTGCTTGCTCAGTGTTGGAAGCGTTAGCAGCAACGGTAGAGGACTCGGGTACTGTCTGCTCAGGATTGGAAGTGGATGTAGCAGCAGCCAAGTTAATCACTTGCTCAGTAGTAGATTGATTCAGAGCAGGTGTTTCTTTAATTACTTGCTCGGTAGAGGGTTGAGCAGTAGTTGCATCAAGCACTGGCTCAGTTGAGTGGATAGTAGGAGCAGCAGTGTTGGATGATTGAGGGCCCAAGTTGGGTTCGGAGACGGCTTGTTCCTGAGTTGTAGAAATAGGGGCTTGTTTTTGCTGAGCTGGTTGCTTAGGAAGAGGAATGTTGGGTGTGAAGAAGATGAAGTCAATGTTGTTAGGGTCAACAGAGTCTTGGTGAGGAGGTGAGTCATCATTAAGAAGATGAAGCTTAGGTCTTCTATTTGACTTCTTGTATCTCTTTTCTTTACTGACTCGATGATGATGTTTGTGGTGTTTAGGAGAGGCAGTAGGAATGGAGTTAGGTGATTTGAAGGAAGGAATTTCGGATTGCTGAGCAGATAGTTCCTTCTTAGAAGCTCGTATTCCTTCACCTTCAAGCCGCTCTCCAGCAGCCAAGTTATATCTTGAGCAATTATGGAAATAATGTGTAAGTGGCTAAGTATTTCTGTTGCTTGTAAATAAATAAAGGCATGAATGTATTCGAAGAGAATGTTTGAAATGATTATGATCGACTGAATGCATGGTATTACAAGTCATGAGTTATACATTTCTTTTCCCCACCACCAAATAAAAAGCCTACACAAACATCTTTTTCACATATACCCACTATACATCACGGTAGTACTAATAAAGTCGTAAACCAAAACAATGACGGGACTATCAAGAAGGAGGAACCCCAAAGTCCCAAAAGCCCTCAAGCGAATCAAAGCCTTTGAAGTAAGGTGCCCACTCCTCGGCTAAGGCCTCCTCGACAACCCGATGACCCTTTACCGCAATCCACAAACTCTCCTCAGTAGCTCGCTGGACCTCTATATCCACACGGCTCCTCTCCTCGGTTGCCCGGCCTCGCTCCTCCCAGCTGGAGCACTCATCCTCCATCTCTCGATAACGATGTATGATCTGAGCGTCATCATTCTGTAGTGACTCTCCTCGCCCGGCCGCCACGCCCTCCTGTACTCTTCGGCCCATAGAATGGAGGCCTCCCTGTAAAGAAAAATAGGAGGGAAGCAATGTAAAAAAGGAGAAAGAAAAAAAAAGAGAAAATATATATACATTCATTCATAATCATGTGCATACATATCACTACACTAGGTTATACAATACTCACCAGATGATGGGCGTGACTTAAGTCAAGCCGCACGCAGAAATACTTGGATAGCTCCACGAAATTTGTGCAAGTCTAGGCAGGCTTCGATAGGCAAATTAGGATTCGATCTATGGGCACAGGCCCCGCTACGGACTGCGGTCTACGACATTATCAATGGGCACAGGCCCCGCTACGGACTGCGGTCTATGGCATCATTAATGGGCACAGGCCCTGCTACGGACTACGGTCTACGGCATTATCAATGGGCACAGGCCCCACTACGGACTGCGGTCTATGGCATTATCAATGGGCACAGGCCCCACTACGGACTGCGATCTACGGCATTATCAATGGGCACAGGCCCCGCTACGGACTCCAGTCTATGGCATGAAGCGGTTGCAGTCACAAACTCTCGGACGAGTGATAAAGCCCAAATATCAAAGCGACTGTGGTCAAAACCTCTTGGACGAGGTCTCAATTCCAACTCTCGGACGAGTGATAAAGCCCAGCTATCATCAACGAAGAGCACCTGCGATCGATGTAGAGATTAAGGTCGAACGGTTAATTTGGAGATATGCGAAACAAGCAAACGCCTGCGATCGATGTATAGATTAGGGTCAGATGTTCGGTTTGGAGATCTGCAATACAAGGAAACGCATGCGATCGATGTAGAGATTAGGGTCGAACGATGGATTTGGAGATATGCAAATGAAAGGACGCCTACGATCGATGTATAGATTAGGGTCGGATGTTTGATTTGGAGGTCTGCAATACATGAAAACGCCTGCGATCGATGTAGAGATTAGGGTCGAACGATGGATGTGGAGATACGCAAACGAAAGGACACCTGCGATCGATGTGGAGATTAGGGTTGAATGATTAATTTCAAAACGAAAGAGTACCTGCGGTCGAGATAAAGACTAGGGTCGCTAGAAAAAGCAACTTTACCTGCGGTCGAGATAAAGACTAGGGTCGCTAGAAAAAGAAACTTTACCTGCGGTCGATGTGAAGACTAGGGTCGCTAGAAAAAGCCATTGACATGCGGTCGATTTAGACTAGGGTCGCTAGAAAAAGCTATTTACCTGCGGTCGATTTAGACTAGGGTCGCTAGAAAAAGCCATTTACCTGCGGTCGATTTAGACTAGGGTTGCTAGAAAGAGCCATTTTACCTGCGATCGATTTAGAGACTAGGGGCCCCAGAAGGAGCATTCGCCGGCAGCCGATTCAGAGGCAAGGACGGGACAGCCAAAGTGAAGATTGAAGACAAGATAGGAACTTGCGACATGGAGATCAGGTATTTCTCCTCCCACTCTATAGGTGTCTTTTACTTTAATATATTTCGCATTGCATGTGTTGAATTTACGAAAATGGTTTTCGAAAAAGCACACACGTCACTGTCAAAAATAGAAAAGTAGGGGCAACTGTAGACACCGGGGTCGGAGGACCGATGAAGAAAAATTATAAAAAGGGATCCGAATCAGTCGATTAAAATATGAGTCAATAAAAATAATAAATAAAAAAACGTTGTTCAAAGGAACCGTGGAGACCGGTTTGATCGACTTCGGAAATCGAATCGAGATGACGGGCGAATTGGTTCCGCGAATGAAATCTTAAATCGTCTCGCCGAGTTCGGGATATTTCATGCCCTTTTCTTATTAATTTTATTATTAATAAAATCTCGGGTCGATAAGGGTTTTGTTTTGGTATTCGAGCAATCCAAAAATATAGATAGTTTTGTAAAGGGATCGATTTTGTAAAAGTTAATTTTATAAAATCGATTTTGACAAAAATCATTTCCGATGAAAATCGTTATTGTTTGGTTAACATTAGGTGTATTTTGTTTGTTTAAATATTTTTTTATTATATATATATAAACGCGGCCCCGTCGGGGGCCGCTTTTTTCCGTCACGGCCCAGCCCAATAGCAACGAGCCAAGGAGGCGAACCCATGAAAGGAAGTGATCCCAGGTCCTTACCTCCACCGAGCCTTCAAGGCAGACTGCAATTCAAGTCTGAGGATGGGGCAACCAAGCAACGGCTGGACTTGGACTGCAAACTCTTTCCTCGCTAGCGAGATTGAAAATATCATAAGATAGCATCTTTTCTAAAATCATAGATTCACGGGGCCAACTACTTGACACCGTGTGGCGCTTGCTTCTTCCCCGAAAGCTAAGCCAGCCAAGAGTCACACCTTACAAGATCTGCAATAGGCACATGTACGGGTTAGGAACAAGCCATATATCCATTAGATAAAAGGGGCAAGCATCACAGTAATAACATACAGACAATCCACACCAGTCACATATCACAGTAAGCAACATCATACAGAAAGGAACACGATATATGAATAATGCACGTGGGCTTTTATTAATTATAAGGCAACCATATTACACCCTCAACATCCTAACATTGGCAGTGGGGGAGAAGGGGATATCCTAGGCTAATCCTAGTATCAAGTCCCGGGGAGGATAGTCCTTCCCCCCTATAGTGTGTCTTATACCAACTCGGGCCCCTTTTCCAACGGACATTACAAAGCCCCGTACACCAGAAATATTTTTATGGAATGTCCTACTCCTGCCTGAGCTTTCCGATCAACCAATCCCCTATTTCAGGGGCGAAAATCTTTAGAGAGATGTTGCATAAAGGTCTCTCATTTTCAGTTGATGTGGAATAGCCATATGGGGAGCCAAGTGCTTTGTTTAATTTATTTTTTAAAAAAATAAAAATAAAAATAAAACAATAATAATCATTAAAAAAGAAAAGTAAAAATAAAATAATAATAAAGCTAATGATGGTTAGGAAATTTCCATGAAATTCCCTAAACTCATTTAGCTTATCTTTGGCTCCAAGTTGGCTTGTAGCCAAAAATAAATTATGTTTGGGGCTCCATATGCCTATAAATAGGATGGAGTCCCAAGGCATTAAAAGAGGAGAAAATTGGACCAGAACCCCTGGAAAAATTCAACGAGACCCGAAATCTCCCAAAAACACAAAAAAACCGACTCAATCGACTTGATTTGGATCCCCATTACCGATTGAAGAGGTAATAATCCGAGGAACTAGACCCATTTAATTCTTTTATTGCATTTTGGTTATGTAGATCTCTTTATTTACTCTTTTATTGCACTTTTATTGTTTAGATTTGTCAAATTAATTTTTTGTTTTCATTCTACAAATACTTGAGTTTGGATTTAAAATAAAAACCTCGTTTTATATCCCAATACGAACCGTGACCCCATTTAGGGGTAGTTCGGGACTAAAACGTTGTAGATCTAGATTTAGAAAATGTTTTAATTAACGTTTTAAAATAAACATCGTTTTGGGAGTCTCCGTTATAGACTATGACCCGATTTGGGTAGTTCGGAGGCCAAAAATGATAGAATAGATTAGATCTAAAGCTTTTTAATAAATCTGGAAAGTTTGGGGCTATTTCTGTAATTCTATCTTTTCTGTTACTAAAAGCAGTTTACCGACGGATTTTCCGTCGGTAAAGCTGCTGGAATCCGAAAAAATGTCTTTTTAATCCCCCTTTCTTAACTTTTTGACATTTATACTTGTATATATATGTATATAATTATGTAATATATTTATTAAAATTATTTTGGAAGTATATAACTAATAAATGTTCATTATATATCTATTTATTGTCCCTTTAAGTATCATTTACACTAAATTAGCTTTTATAAAAATTACATGTATATATATATATATATATATAGGTTTTGCTTGTTTGGTTTTTTTGAAATAACTAATTGATAAATGATTTTTGGGGTTTATGGGCTATTAGTACATTATTTGTGTTTATAGATATATTTGGGTTAAATTGGAGGTCATATATGTATATAGGGGTATATTAGAACATTAAATATAGTCTTTATGCTTTTTGTTTTCCTAACTATTTTTAATAATAATCTACTTATTAGGTATAGTATAATAGTTATTTTCCTATTTAAATATCATTTATACTAAGTTAGCTTTGTAAAATTATATATATATATATATATATATATATATATATATATATATATATTTCTTTAAGTCTATTTGAGCTATATTAGTGATTATTTTGGGGATTGTTTATTTGGGCCTTTTGGGGTAATTAATTAATAAATATTTTTGGATTCATTAAACACTATTTTAAGTATTAATATTTAGATGTACATTTGGGGGTTATTTTCTATATATTTATTATGTAAAAACTATTTGGAGTTAAAAGTTATTTTCTTATTTATGAACCTTGTTCATCGTTTTTACATGTTTTTAATTAAGATAAAAAAGTGTATTATATCTAATATTATTTTCATCACTATTTCTACCCATTAATATATATTATCTTCTCTATTTTGTTTTAATAAGTATTATTACCCTTTTTGTATATATGTATATATTTCAAATGTATTTAGTTGGGTGAATTTGGGCTTAATTTGTTAATTGTTGTGATTATGTTAAAATGAAGGTTAATTGAGTGAAAAATGGGAAAATAAACCACAAAAAGAGATTTCAATTTGGTTATTCAAACTAAAGTTTTTCTAGATATTCTTAAAGTGTAAATAAAAGGTTTTTCATCATTTCAAACGATTTCCTAAAACATCACGTTTTAAAACCTTAATTCGTTCCAACGACGGATTAAGTGAACCTTGTAATTAAAATCGTTTTCATTGTAAATAATGAAGTTTTGAATCGTTTTCCTAACTAAACAGTTTTATACAAAATGAATGAACTTGTATCCTTAATCACGTTTTTGGTTAAAACTTCTTGTTCAAACGTTTTCAAACGCTCGAGTCGTTCCAACGGCGATTCGAGTTGATGTCATGTAAATTAACAGGGTTTTGAAACGTACCTAAATCGTTCCAACGGCGATTAAGGTACGAACCATGTAAATAAACTCGTTTTTCGGGGAGTGAGATTAGCTTAGAGTTATTGTATAGTCTAAAGCATAAAATCACACTGTGAATAAATCAATTCTCTCTTCTCCCCCTCTCTCTCCTGTATACTTTAAATTTATGCAAAATGGGTGATTCTTTACTAAAATGGCTTTCAATAACATGCTCAAAACGGTTTTCAAAGCGAGAAAGAAAAGGTTTCAAATGAATTTTAAACTTAAAAAAATATGCGATTAGTCCGTTATCGCCTAACACGCTGAGTAGGAGGCCGGTGGTTCATAACCGGGCGATGTCGGGGTGCCTAGTAGCATTTCTCCGGAAAGGAGCTAGCCTTCTCGGCTCGTACCTAAGTTTCCCGAACCCTCACCGGTCTTCCGCAAGGGATCGGTGTTCATTTTCCCATTCGTGGATGACGACTCTTCCATACTCCGAGCTTCGGTCCTACCGAGCAGCTTGATTCCACGATTGGTTGCTTTCGGCGCCAATCACCGCTTACGTCGCCATGAGGTGTCCACCCCCTGGTCCGCCCGGGCGAGGCCGTTCGGCACCTTGTCTAACAAGTGGCGACTCTGCTGGGGAAGCGAGAAATTTGATTCCGGAAGGTGTGTATTAAGCCCTTAACGGGGACGGATCGTATTATTTCTTTTCATATGCATTCATACGCATTATTGCAAACCTTTTGGGTAATTTTCGCGAAACCTCTAGCGAGAGTCCATTCGTCGCTCGAAAGAGGCTAGTGTAAGTTCCCCCTAACAGTAAGGCGCCAAAGGGTCCCCATCCATTCGTTAGGGGCGAATTTGTGCGGTCCTGTGAGGTCCCGCGATCAGCCGTGTCAGCATATAGTAGCCTTAAAAGTTGCCATAGGATTACCCGTTACTATTTTTGATGTGATAAATGAATCAGTTCGTGTTTTCAAATTGCCATGATACGTGTCTAATCCTAAAATATGTAAAGAAAATGAAATGATACGTTAATATATACTCTTAAACCGATATACAAACTATCCCAAAACATCGAAACGATTCGAACTAAAGACGACTTAGTCATCTCGTACGAATGAACTTGTGCGACCCGCCTGGTCCCTTTTCGTGTCCCGAAGAAGGCACATGTTCAGGAAATACGTTATGATGTAAGCACGTATTAATACAAATCATTTTGATGTTAAGGATAGTTATATCTCGATTCAAAAGATTATATTAACGATAGCCGTTATTCACATTCTTTAAATACGTTGGGATAAAACGAAATTATGACGAAACGAAAACAAAGAACATTTCTGTTTTGAACGACCCCGTTGTAACGTAAAGAGTTTTGCAAACATGGCCCGTCCCTTCCGAATAAAAGACAAACTCTTACGTTACGCCTTGTGTTGTTCTTAAGAGAAATGGATGTATCCGCAAAAGTGACTAAAGAAAATAAAAGAAAATAAACAAACGACCAAAGTCATTCTGTATCTACGATGTATATCCATCCCGAGGGTAGTTAAAGAAAATGAACCAATGCCGTTAAATACGTGCCTCAAGCCGGTATATACGCCGTTTAAAATCATAAAGCCGAATTAAGCTAAACTGCATAATTGCGCCATATGGACGAGACTGTGGGCTTGACTAATGGCTCGATCATTTCGACCGTTACCAAAACTACAAGAAATATGGCCCGATCTGCGTGTTTGCTTAACTCGTTCCTAAATGAAAAAGAACGGTAATATCCCTGTTTCGAATAAGCATGCGATTCAACGAAACGTTGACTTTCTATAACCACGCTAGGATGATATATCCCGTAAATTGGAAGAAATAAAGAATTGTTGCTAGCCGAAAGATTACCGTGCGCTCAAATAAGACTCGCTGTCTTCTCATGTAGCCAAAACGAGCAAACGGATTCTTGACGTTAAAAACAAACACGTTACGCGATGAGTCCGTTCCTTAAAATAAAAAGTGCTTTCATCACTAAATAAACACGTGGTTACGTCTCTCGATAGATCCAAAAAGATCCCGTTGTAATCCAAAAATCGAGACATGAACCCATGCGAATAAAAGGGAACGAGTCATTGTCAATAACGAACGATTGAACCAGAAGAATAACTCGTACTGCGTCTAAATCCGAGATACGCTCAAAAGGGAATCAAAACCCGAACGAATGCGTCTCGCGAAATAACAAAAGACGAGTTATTCGAAAGAACAATCCATTTGGTCGATATCTTAGTCACTGGATGTGGATACGTCAAAACGAACTGTATTGTCTGATGGATGATTTACTTTTTCCGCAATAATCGACGGCATCACGCGTCCCCTGGACCGCAATGTGAGCCCCAAACCAAAATCCTAGGAAAGAGACTTGGACCATCGAGTGTGTGGAGGAATAAGGGTGGAAGAGAGATGTTGTGATACGTGTAATTAGACTAACGTTTGATCTTCTTATCTTATATATCCGTAAATAAATAAACGCACACACCACGAATCATGCATATAAAATCATGCATACATACTAATGGATGCCGTTCACGCAGACTTCATCATTAAGCGGTTGTGGTTCCGCGAGAGTAATCGGCTAGTCAGACAGTTTGATCAGTTACGGATCGTCAGTTCCGAATCAGCAGTTGTAACGTCTGAATCATCTTCGTTCGAGTATACTCAGTCTTCTGTCAGTATGTCTGCGACCGACGAAAAGGTGGCCGAATTGGAAAACTCTGTGAACAACATTAACGATCAGTTGGCCGCAATTTTGGCCCAACTAGCTGAGCTGGCATTGAAGGATAACAAGAGTGGAAGTAAACGCGCTTAGAATGAGGTAGACACTGGTCCCCGCTTTGGGAACGAGGATGACTATCAGGACTATATCCGGAAACAGCTCGAGAAAGAGAAGGCTAAGGAAGAGGAGTGGAAGCAGCACATCACTCAGGAGGTGCAGGATCTGCGTGGGGGAAGCTCCGGAAGTCAGGACTTTTATAATTTGAAGAATTGTTTGTCAGCAACTGCTTTGCCTTTGAAGTTTCGACTTCCTAACATGAAAAAGTTTGACGGAACTGGGGATCCTACCACCCACATGAATCAGTATGTCGCAGTAATGAAGCACACGATCCTGATTGGGGATCAAGTCCTGGGGCTATTTAATACTTATCTGGAGGGGGCTGCCCTCATATGGTTCCATGCGTTGCCGATGGTTACGAAAAGAGATTGGAAGGAGTTGTCAAAGTCATTTATCGCTCAGTATAGTTTCAACACTATGCTTGAGGTTACTCTGAAGGAGCTAGAGAGCACTAAGCAGCAAGCCGAGGAATCTTTTTTTGATTTTGTGAGGAGATGGAGGGCCAAGGCCGCGGTTATAAAGCAGAAGCCGCTTGAGCAGGATCAGATCCGAATGGTAGTTGGTAACACATTGCCGTATATTAAGAATGAGCTGCGGTATATGCCTTTTACCGATTTCAATCAGATGTATAGATGCGCCTTGACAGTTGAGGGAGACGGAGAACCGAAGAAAGCTTATACCAAGTGGATGAAGTCGGGATATAGTACCGAAGGGCCAAGTGCAAATGCAGAATCTGCAGCAGTGAAAGTGCTTGATCTTAATGCTATCGAAAAGAGGCGGTTCGCCAAATTTGATCAGACCTACGCAAAAGTTTTCGAACGATTGCAGAAAAAGGGGTTGTTGAAAGCTCTTACTCCTTATAACAAAGCTCCGCCTACTCAGCAAATACAGGCAAGGGGATACTGCGAGTTCCATAGTAATTATGGGCACACTATTGAGAATTGCGAGAGGATAAAGCATGAGATCCAAGATTTGATTAAGGAGAAGAAGATAGTTGATCCTTCGTCAGCAAACCCTTCCACTAGGCGCAATCCACTGCCTAATCATAGGGTGAGCGTGATAGGAGTTGGGCTGAATGAAAGCATGGTTGTGGAATCCTTCAGGGAAAATGAAGAGGAGTTGTTGGACTCCGTTGAAAAGAGCAATGTAGGAAATGGTCTATATGTGTCCTTCCTTGGTAAAGAACCGGAGGGCGAACCGATGGATGAAGGGTTGGACGGTGGAGCACCGTATGATGAGGATAGTGCCAAAGAGACCGGGGAAGGGTCGTTTCGAACTATTATGCCAGAATTAAGTCTAGAGAGAATCCCGATGTGCACTTGCGTGAATATATTTGTTGAATCCTTCGGGGTGGACGAGATTGCTCAGTGGTTCCACCATTCGTTAATAGGCGAGCCTTTGGGATGGTTCCACTCGTTGCCCGACTCCTGCAAGCATGATTGGGAACGGTTGTCAGATTTATTCCTAGAAAAGTACCAGAGAGCTAAGGACAGGACCGCAGAGCGCTTTGCGATGCAGATTGGACCTATCAAGCGTCCGCTACCGAGGGTCAGTAAGTATAATGGCAACAAGGATCCGATGGAACATCTTCACTTCTACTTGTCGGCCATGGGGCCTTTGGGTTTTAAGGAAGAAGAGATCACTAGCCTGTTTTGCAATTCACTAATGGGGGAGCCGCTGATGTGGTATATGTCTCTCCCAATACATATTAAGCGCGATTGGGCCGCGATGACGAAGAGGTTTATCAAAGAGTATACAGTATGGATGCTTGCGGAACAAACACCGGACTCGCCCTCCTATGAGACACCTGAAGCGGTGTTATCAATGCCTAGGTATGGTGGATACCGGGATCCTATTGAGCATGCAAGGTTATTCCGCAACCATATGTATGACGCCGGGTTCCCTCAATGTGAATTACATGAACATTTCCCGGAAACCCTCGTGGGAGAAGCCTTGTTGTGGCACCAAGGCCTATCAGAGGAGGAAATGGGTCATTGGATACCGCTTAGGGATGCTTTTGTGGCGAGATATGAGATGTATGTTCCATGGACGGGATCCCTGGAAGATCTAGATAGGATCAGGCAATTCCCCGAGGAACCATTTGTGGATTACGCTAGGAGGTGGAGGCACCGCTACGAGTAGTGTCGTGAAACGATGAGTGATAAGGTGCAGCTCATGTGCATATAGAGAGGCACAATTCCGTTGGCGGCAAGGAGGATGAGCAGAGTATCCCTCAGGGATTATGATGTTTTGATAGGTTGGGCTTTGTATGGATCAGCGGATCCCTTTTATTTGAATTCAAACGTTCCTCACGTAATGGATCTGATGATTGTGGACATTTGGAAAAGTTCCTCGGATGAGGAGGATACTGATCGGAGGATTCCTATCAATATTTGGGATGCATCTGATGATGAGCCGGAAATCACCGTCATGACAAGATCAGGTCGAGTGGCCGAGGGAAAGGCACCTGTGGTTGAGACTGAGATAGGGGAAGGATCGGCTCCCAAGCCAGATGACCAAGTCCTTGAGCAGTTGAAGAAAACACAAGCTAAGTCTACGGTGTGGGAAGTCCTATGCCATTCCAAGTACCACCGTGAAAATCTGATGAAAGAGCTGCAGAATTTGGTTATTTCTACCGATACTGAGCCGGCAGCGTTAGTAGGGGCAATTATGGCCCGGAAGAAGACCGAAATCACGTTCACTGACGAAGATCTCCTAGAAGAGGGGAAGGCTCACAACAAGCCTTTGTACATCCGAGCTGAAATTAACGGGAAGAAGACTAGCTATGTGATGGTCGATGATGGATCGGCCATTAATGTTTGTCCACTGAAACTTTTGTCCAAGTTGGGAGTAGAAAGAGGAGATTTGACTGCCTCGGAAACCGTGATCAGGGCCTATGATGATAGCCGTAGGCACATTGAAGGAGTTTTTAAGGCTAAGCTGAAAGTGGGGCCGCATGAGGAAGAAACTGAATTCACGGTGCTGGATATACTAGTGACGTTTGCCGTGTTGTTGGGACGTCCATGGTTCCATAAGTTGGGAGGTGTGCCCTCCACGCTCCACCAAATGATCAAATTCCCCTTCGGGGAGGAGATAGTAACAATCAGAGCTGAGAAATTGAGTTCGGTGGTGGCATTGGGAATTGAGCCTCAGCTTTTCTCCGGATTCCAAGTTTCTGGGACCTACGAGTCTAGCATGACCACCGATGTGGTGAAGATGATGAAAGGGGGTTTCATCCCCGGTATGGGCTTGGGAGCACACCATCAAGGGTTGCCAGAATTTCCGGACTTCAAGAGTCAGAAAACCCGCAGGGGCTTGGGGTATGAACTGGGAGGTCCGTCCAACACAGGTGGTGAAGGAAAGGTGGGCCTAAAGAAGTATTTTGTGAATGAGGGTCACATGAAGGTTTATTTGGGAGCTCCTGAGTCATGGACTAGCACCGAATGAAAGATTCTGCCAAGTTTCGAGATCTTCAATGATGTTACCGACTGGGGCAAAGGAAAGGCAAGCTGCTTCGTCGAGGAGATCATGATGTTAGATTTGAATGCCGAGGAGCAGGTCATCAGTATGGAAGCCACTGTGGGAGTGGTGGATGAGCCCAGTACCTCCAAAGTTTATGAGAAACCCGAGAACCCCATTGATGACAATTGTATTACCGCTCTATTTGAATCCGATGATGTACTCGCCAACACTATCAATGAAATGAATTCTGATTTTGCTTACTTGCTTGATGTTGATCGTGATCATTCCATACATTCTCATTCATATAACATGCCTACATTTGAAATCAATACAATAGAAATGTCAACTTTCAATCTTGGCACGGATGAAAATCCTAAACTTATACAAATTGCTCAAGAATTAACTATTGAAGAGAGGAAAGAATTTGAGAGAATAATTAAAAAATACGAAATAGTGTTTGCTTGGACATACGAAGACATGCCAGGAATTGATCAATCAATCGTAACCCACCGTATTCCAACATACCCCGATGCTAAGCCCGTGAAACAGAAACTTCGACGCATGAGACCGGAATGGGCAGATAAGATCAAAGAAGAAGTGAAGAAGCAGTTAGAAGCAGGGTTCATCGAAGTAATCGACTATCCCCCTTGGGTCGCGAATGTAGTGCCCATCGCAAAGAAGGACGGCAAAGTAAGAATGTGCGTCGATTATAGAGATCTTAACAAGGCGTGCCCCAAAGATGAATTCGTGTTGCCTCATATCGACGTGTTAATCGACAGTGCAGCATCGAGCATCTTACACACGAATGTGGACGGTTTCATGGGCTACATGCAAGTTCAGATAGCCGAGAAACACAAAGCAAAAACCTCGTTCACAACTGAGTGGGGAACATACTGCTATAGGGTGATGCCGTTTGGTTTGAAAAATGCCGGGGCAACTTACCAGCGAATGGCTACGGCACTGTTCCATGATATGATACACAAAGAGGTAGAGGTTTATGTGGATGACATGATGGTCAAGTCGGAGACGAGAGAGGGGCATTTCACTGCACTCGAGAAGTTTTTAGCCCAAATTGTAGAATTCAAACTAAGGTTGAACCCGAATAAGTGCTTCTTCGGCATTTCATCGGGGAAAATCTTAGGCTATGTAATCGGAAATAAGGGAATTGAAGTAGATCCCGACAAAGTGAAGGCCATACGGGAAATGCCGGCACCAAAGAATGAGAAAGAGGTGAGAGGGTTTCTGGGGCAAGTTCAGTATATCAGTCGGTTCATAGCAAGACTCACTGCAATCTGCGAGCCGATCTTTAAGTTACTACGGAAAGATCAACCCACGATTTGGAATGATAAGTGTCAGCAAGCCTTAGAGAATGTCCGGAACTACTTGTCTAATCCGCCGGTTCTGAGACCGCCTAAACTTGGAAAACCGCTTCTCCTCTATGTAGCAATCGAAGAGCGATCTAAAGGGGCAATGCTGGCCCAAGAAGGGGACACCGGTGTGGAGCACGCGGTGTATTATCTGAGTAAGAAGTTCCTGGAATACGAGCTTAAGTATAACATGATCGAAAAGACGTGCGTGGCGGTAGTATGGTTAACAAAGAAACTACGGCACTATTTTCAATCTTACAAAGTGATCATTATTTCCCGGATGGATCCTGTGAAGTATCTGTACCGAACTCCGTCTCTAACAGGGAAGCTAGCCCGATGGTTGTTGCTCTTGTCCGAATTTGACATCGAATATGTAACGAAAAAGGTTATTAAGGGAAGAGCCGTAGCGGAATTTCTGGCCAATCAGCCTCTAAATGCGGAAGAGGAAGAGATAAACTATGATTTCCCCGATGAGCACTTGAACGCCATAGAAGTTATACCGTGGAAAATGTTCTTCGATGGAGCGGTTAACTCAAATAGAGCCGGAGTAGGAGTGCTACTTATCTCACCAGAAGGGGAAAGGGTCCCAATGGCAAAGAAGTTATCCTTCCCTCTCACCAATAATATGGCCGAATATGAAGCGTGCATCTATGGGTTAGAGTCGTTAGCAGCACTGGGAGCATCATATGTTGAAATCTGGGGCGACTCAAAACTGATTATCGAACAAGCGCAGGGAAACTGGGAAGTAAGGGAGGAAAGGTTGCGTCCATACCTAGACCAGTTGGAGGGATTGGCGCAGAGATTCAGCGAGTGTCGTTTTTATCACATTCCTCGAGCACAGAATCAGGCAGCGGATGCTTTGGCCACTTTGGTGTCGGTATGGGATAATCCCTGGAACCTTCCCTCAAAGCCTTTGGTATTGAGGAGGTCTCACAAACCATGCTACGAAGATGTAATGCTGTTAGGGGCAGATGAAAGGCCTTGGTATTTCGATATCGTAAACTTCATGAAAAGTGGAACATACCCGGCAGAATCAGAACTTAGGGATCAGGCTGTGATCAGAAGGTTAGCTCAGCAATTTGTCATCCACAATGACTTGCTTTACAAAAGACACGCCGATGGTTTACAATTGAGGTGCTTGGACGAGGGAGAAGCCCGTGAAGCGATGGAGTCAGTGCACTCAAGAATTTGTGGAGCCCACATGGGAGGAGCAGTGCTAGCAAAGAAAATTGTAAGGCAAGGTTTCTATTGGCTCACCATGGAAAGAGATTGCAATGAATGTGTGAAGAAATGCCCCGATTGTCAAATCCACGGCGATTATAATCACCTGCCAGCTATGGAACTGCACGTGTTGGCACCCATTTGGCCGTTTGCAGCTTAGGGCATTGATATCATCGGTGATGTGAGGCCTAATGCATCTAATGGACACAAGTTCATCGCAGTTGCCATTAATTACCGCACCAAGTGGGTAGAGGCAGAATCGTTTAGTAAGATGGGATCAAAGCAGATGAGGAAGTTTATTGAAAAGCATCTAATCACCAGGTTCGGGGTGCCTCATCACATGATCACGGGCAATGGGGTCCAGTTTCAAGGAGAAGTAAAAAGTCTTTCCTAGGAGTACAATATCGAGCATCATAGATCTTCTCCATACTGTCTGCAGGCTAATGGGGCAGTAGAAGCCGCAAATAAGAACCTTAAGAGGATTCTCGTAAAGACAGTGGAGTCGCATCGGAATTGGAACGAGCAACTTCCGCTCGCTTTATGGGCTTATCGCACGACGGTTAGAACGTCTACTGGGGCAACACCATTCTCTTTGGTATATGGGGCAGAGGTCGTTCTCCCAATTGAGGTTGAAAAGCGATCGTTGAGAATCGCAGTAGAAGCAGAGATTCCCGAGACGGAATGGGTGAAGAAGCGATATGAACAGTTGGAGTTGGTGGACGAAAAAAGGATGGAGGCTCTTTACCATGTGAAGTTATATCAAAGAAGGATGGCACGGGCCTTCAACAAAAAGGTCAAGGCCAGCCCTATCAAAGAAGGGGATATGGTGCTGAAACAGATCCGAATGACGCACACTAACCCTAGGGGCAAGTTTAGGCCAAACTGGGAAGGACCGTTCTTTGTGAAGAAGATCCTGAGCAAGGGGGCGGTGAAGCTTGCTACTATGGACGGCATGGAGTTCTCCGAACCTACCAATCTGGATAGGCTCAAGAAATACTTTTCGTAAAAAAAAAAAAAAAAAGAAATAAAAATTCCCGATAGGTTGAAAACCCGCAAAGGGCGATCTATGCAACAATAAGGGACATCCCAATGAGTGAAAACCCAAGAGGGCGCTCATTTGAAAATTCTGGGATAATGAAAGGAGAGTTGAAAAATCGCTGGGACCTGAAAACCGAAAAAAGGCGGGTCCTGGTAACAGTAGTTATATCTTGAGCAATTATGGAAATAATGTGTAAGTGGCTAAGTATTTCTGTTGCTTGTAAATAAATAAAGGCATGAATGTATTCGAAGAGAATGTTTGAAATGATTATGATCGACTGAATGCATGGTATTACAAGTCATGAGTTATACATTTCTTTTCCCCACCACCAAATAAAAAGCCTACACAAACATCTTTTTCACATATACCCACTATACATCACGGTAGTACTAATAAAGTCGTAAACCAAAACAATGACGGGACTATCAAGGAGGAGGAACCCCAAAGCCCCAAAAGCCCTCAAGCGAATCAAAGCCTCTGAAGTAAGGTGCCCACTCCTCGGCTAAGGCCTCCTCGGCAACCCGATGACCCTTTACCGCAATCTGCAAACTCTCCTCAGTAGCTCGCTGGACCTCTATATCCACACGGCTCCTCTCCTCGGTTGCCCGGCCTCGCTCCTCCCAGCTGGAGCACTCATCCTCCATCTCTCGATAACGATGTATGATCTGAGCGTCATCATTCCGTAGTGACTCTCCTCGCCCGGCCGCCACGCCCTCCTGTACTCTTCGGCCCATAGAATGGAGGCCTCCCTGTAAAGAAAAATAGGAGGGAAGCAATGTAAAAAAGGAGAAAGAAAAAAAAGAGAAAATATATATACATTCATTCATAATCATGTGCATACATATCACTACACTAGGTTATACAATACTCACCAGATGATGGGTATGACTTAAGTCAAGCCGCACGCAGAAATACTTGGATAGCTCCACGAAATTTGTGCAAGTCTAGGTAGGCTTCGATAGGCAAATTAGGATTCGATCTATGGGCACAGGCCCCGCTACGGACTGCGGTCTACGACATTATCAATGGGCACAGGCCCCGCTACGGACTGCGGTCTATGACATCATCAATGGGCACAGGCCCTGCTACGGACTGCGGTCTACGGTATTATCAATGGGCACAGGCCCCGCTACGGACTGCGGTCTATGGCATTATCAATGGGCACAGTCCCCGCTACGGACTGCGGTCTACGACATTATCAATGGGCACAGGCCCCGCTACGGACTCCAGTCTACGGCATGAAGCGACTGCAGTCATAAACTCTCGGGCGAGTGATAAAGCCCAAATATCAAAGTGACTGCGGTCAAAACCTCTTGGACAAGGTCTCAATTCCAACTCTCGGACGAGTGATAAAGCCCAACTATCATCAACGAAGAGCACCTACGATCGATGTAGAGATTAAGGTCGAACGGTTAATTTGGAGATATGCGAAACAAGCAAACGCCTGCGATCGATGTATAGATTAGGGTCAGATGTTCGGTTTGGAGATCTGCAATACAAGGAAACGCCTGCGATCGATGTAGAGATTAGGGTCGAACGATGGATTTGGAGATATGCAAATGAAAGGACGCCTGCGATCGATGTATAGATTAGGGCCGGATGTTCGATTTGGAGGTCTGCAATACATGAAAACGCCTGCGATTGATGTAGAGATTAGGGTCGAACGATGGATGTGGAGATACGCAAACGAAAGGACGCCTACGATCGATGTGGAGATTAGGGTTGAATGATTAATTTCAAAACGAAAGAGTACCTGCGGTCGAGATAAAGACTAGGGTCGCTAGAAAAAGCAACTTTACCTGCGGTCAAGATAAAGACTAGGGTCGCTAGAAAAAGCAACTTTACCTGCGGTCGAGATAAAGACTAGGGTCGCTAGAAAAAGCAACTTTACCTGCGGTCGAGATAAAGACTAGGGTCGCTAGAAAAAGCAACTTTACCTGCGGTCGAGATAAAGACTAGGGTCGTTAGAAAAAGTAACTTTACCTGCGGTCGAGATAAAGACTAGGGTCGCTAGAAAAAGCAACTTTACCTGCGGTCGAGATAAAGACTAGGGTCGCTAGAAAAAGCAACTTTACCTGCGGTCGATATGAAGACTAGGGTCGCTAGAAAAAGCCATTTACCTGCGGCCGATTTAGACTAGGGTCGCTAGAAAAAGCTATTTACCTGCGGTCGATTTAGACTAGGGTCGCAAGAAAAAGCCATTTACCTGCGGTCGATTTAGACTATGGTTGCTAGAAAGAGCCATTTTACCTGCGGTCGATTTAGAGACTAGGGGCCCCAGAAGGAGCATTCGCCGGCAGCCGATTCAGAGGCAAGGACGGGACAGCCAAAGTGAAGATTGAAGACAAGATAGGAACTTGCGACATGGAGATTAGGTATTTCTCCTCCCACTCTATAGGTGTCTTTTACTTTAATATATTTCGCATTGCATGTGTTGAATTTACGAAAATGGTTTTCGAAAAAGCACACACGTCACTGTCAAAAATAGAAAAGTAGGGGCAACTGTAGACACCGGGGTCGGAGGACCGATGAAGAAAAATTATAAAAAGGGATCTGAATCAGTCGATTAAAATATGAGTCAATAAAAATAATAAATAAAAAAACGTTGTTCAAAGGAACCGTGGAGACCGGTTTGATCGACTTCGGAAATCGAATCGAGATGACGGGCGAATTGGTTCCGCGAATGAAATCTTAAATCGTCTCGCCGAGTTCGGGATATTTCATGCCCTTTTCTTATTAATTTTATTATTAATAAAATCTCGGGTCGATAAGGGTTTTGTTTTGGTATTCGAGCAATCCAAAAATATAGATAGTTTTGTAAAGGGATCGATTTTATAAAATCGATTTTGACAAAAATCATTTTCGATGAAAATCGTTATTGTTTCGTTAACATTAGGTGCATTTTGTTTGTTTAAATATTTTTTTTATTATATATATATAAACGCGGCCCCATCGGGGGCCGCTTTTTTCCGTCACGGGCCGTTGGACGGCCCGTGACGGGGCTGGGCCGCCAGGCCCAGCCCAATAGCACTTGGCCTTGGCCAAGTGCAATTTCGCTGCACTTGGCCAAAGCCAAGTGCTTTGTTTAATTTATTTTTTAAAAAAAAAATAAAAAAAAAATAAAACAATAATAATCATTAAAAAATAAAAGTAAAAATAAAATAATTATAAATAATAAAGCTAATGATGGTTAGGAAATTTCCATGAAATTCCCTAAGCTCATTTAGCTTATCTTTGGCTCCAAGTTGGCTTGGAGCCAAAAATAAATTATGTTTGGGGCTCCATATGCCTATAAATAGGATGGAGTCCCATGGCATTAAAAGAGGAGAAAATTGGACCCGAACCCCTGGAAAAATTCAACGAGACCCGAAATCTCCCAAAAACACAAAAAACCGACTCAAAACACAATCAATCGACTTGATTTGGATCCCCACTACCGATTGAAGAGGTAATAATCCGAGGAACTAGACCCATTTAATTCTTTTATTGCATTTTGGTTATGTAGATCGCTTTATTTACTCTTTTATTGCACTTTTATTGTTTAGATTTGTCAAATTAATTTTTTGTTTTCATTCTACAAATACTTGAGTTTGGATCTAAAATAAAAACCTCGTTTTATGTCCCAATACGAACCGTGACCCCATTTAGGGGTAGTTCGGGACTAAAACGTTGTAGATCTAGATTTAGAAAATGTTTTAATTAACGTTTTAAAATAAACATCGTTTTGGGAGTCTCCGTTATAGACTATGACCCGATTTGGGTAGTTCGGAGGTCAAAAATGATAGAATAGATTAGATCTAAAGTTTTTTAATAAATCTGGAAATTTGGGGCTGTTTCTGTAATTCTGTCTTTTCTGTTACTAAAAGCAGTTTACCGACGGATTTTCCGTCGGTAAAGCTGCTGGAATCCGAAAAAATGTCTTTTTAATCCTCCTTTCTTAACTTTTTGACATTTATACTTGTATATATATGTATATAATTATGTAATATATTTATTAAAATTATTTTGGAAGTATATAACTAATAAATGTTCATTATATATCTATTTATTGTCCCTTTAAGTATCATTTACACTAAATTTGCTTTTATAAAAATTACATATATATATATATATATATATATATATAGGTTTTGCTTGTTTGGTTTTTTTGAAATAACTAATTGATAAATGATTTTGGGGGTTTATGGGCTATTAGTACATTATTTGTGTTTATAGATATATTTAGGTTAAATTGGAGGTCATATATGTATATAGGGGTATATTAGAACATTAAATATAGTCTTTATGCTTTTTGTTTTCCTAACTATTTTTAATAATAATCTACTTATTAGGTATAGTATAATAGTTATTTTCCTATTTAAATATCATTTATACTAAGTTAGCTTTGTAAAATTATATATATATATATATATATATATATATATATTTCTTTAAGTCTATTTGAGCTATATTAGTGATTATTTTGGGGATTATTTATTTGGGCCTTTTGGGGTAATTAATTAATAAATATTTTTGGATTCATTAAACACTATTTTAAGTATTAATATTTAGATGTACATTTGGGGGTTATTTTCTATATATTTATTATGTAAAAACTATTTGGAGTTAAAAGTTATTTTCTTATTTATGAACCTTGTTCATCGTTTTTACATGTTTTTAATTAAGATAAAAAAGTGTATTATATCTAATATTATTTTCATCACTATTTCTACCCATTAATATATATTATCTTCTCTATTTTGTTTTAATAAGTATTATTACCCTTTTTGTATATATGTATATATTTCAAATGTATTTGGTTGGGTGAATTTGGGCTTAATTTGTTAATTGTTGTGATTATGTTAAAATGAAGGTTAATTGAGTGAAAAATGGGAAAATAAACCACAAAAAGAGATTTCAATTTGAAAGGTTTTTCATCATTTCAAACGATTTCCTAAAACATCACGTTTTAAAACCTTAATTCGTTCCAACGACGGATTAAGTGAACCTTGTAATTAAAATCGTTTTCATTGTAAATAATGAAGTTTTGAATCGTTTTCCTAACTAAACAGTTTTATACAAAATGAATGAACTTGTATGCTTAATCACGTTTTTGGTTAAAACTTCTTGTTCAAACGGTTTCAAACGCTCGAGTCGTTCCAACGGCGATTCGAGTCGATGTCATGTAAATTAACGGGGTTTTGAAACGTACCTAAATCGTTCCAACGGCGATTAAGGTACGAACCATGTAAATAAACTCGTTTTTCAGGGAGTGAGATTAGCTTAGAGTTAGTGTATAGTCTAAAGCATAAAATCACACTGTGAATAAATCAATTCTCTCTTCTCCCCCTCTCTCTCCTGTATACTTTAAATTTATGCAAAATGGGTGATTCTTTACTAAAATGGCTTTCAATAACATGCTCAAAACGGTTTTCAAAGCGAGAAAGAAAAGATTTCAAATGAATTTTAAACTTAAAGAAATATGTGATTAGTCCGTTATCGCCTAACACGCTGAGTAGGATGCCGGTGGTTCATAACCGGGCGATGTCGGGGTGCCTAGTAGCCTTTCTCCGGAAAGGAGCTAGCCTTCTCGGCTCGTACCTAAGTTTCCCGAACCCTCACCGGTCTCCCGCAAGGGATCGGTGTTCATTTTCCCATTCGTGGGTGGCGACTCTTCCATACTCCGAGCTCCGGTCCTGCCGAGCAGCTTGATTCCACGATTGGTTGCTTTCGGCGCCAATCACCGCTTACGTCGCCATGAGGTGTCCACCCCCCGGTCCGCCCGGGCGAGGCCGTTCGGCACCTTGTCTAACATCAGTTATTGGCTCAGTAGAGGAAGGAATAGAGGAGGCAGCAGGGGCTTGTTGTTCCGGAGCAAAGGTTGTAACTGGAGTTTCCTCAGCAGCTACTCCTTGTGTTTTAAGGAAATGGGAATCCTCAGGAACAGCAAAAGCCAGCGGTGGTGGAGTTAAGCCCTTAACCCTGAAGGTAGTCTTCTTCCTCAGAGGTTGATCATCCTCAGGGAGATCATCAGTGGTAGCTCTTTTCTGAGGTGTCTCAACAGGCGTTGGCTCAGAGTTACTTGATAAAACTCTGACCTTTTTAGTTGCTGCCTTAAGAGATTTAGCCAAAGGTGCCTTAGACACTTCAGCCTTTCTTTTCTTCCCCTTGCTAGGTTGGGCATCTTCAGTACCTTGAGCAAACTCAACTTTCTTGTTCTTAGGCACTTGTGGTATGTTGTGTTTGAGACTGTTGAGAATCTCAGCAGTGATCGCATGCCAACTTCACTAACTTCCTTCTCAAGGGTCACCTTGTGGTCAGCAAGGATGGCTGTGATCAGTGAGCCCATCCTGAGTTATCCATTGCTCCATTGAAATGTGTCGATCAAGAAGACATGCATGTTCAAGGGGTTCTTTTCCAGCATGTGCCAAACGAAACATTGCTCAAAGTTTGAGGCAGATGTTGTGGCATTCACCTTAGGGAAAGGAAAATTGGTCAGGATGTAATGAGCCTGACATTGAGGTTGAGAGAGAGAAGTTTTTGCAACTTCACCGACAAAGCCTTTCGGCTTACAGTATTCCTTGTCAAGGTCTTTTTCATCTCCCACTCTTCGAAGCTTAATGCCATCGGCTTTCAGATTCAACAGGTCAACAAGGTACATTGAGGTGATGGTGATTGCGGTCCCCTTTACTGAGCTCACCATGTAGTCAATGTCATCTTCATCAATCTGAAGGTTTTAATAGAACTCAGTAACAAGTGCTGGATAAGTGGTTCCAGGCAGTCCAAAGAGGGTTTCCCAACCATTGTCAGCAATCCACTTGCAAAATGGCTCAGTTGTCTTAACGAATTCAGGTGAGAAGAACCGTGAGATATGAACCTTGGGATCCTCCAGCATCTCATATGCTAGGTAGAATGTTCGTTCTTTAGATTTCTTGGTTTTCTTCTTCTTAGGTCTAGATGACTCAACAGGCTGTGTTTGTTCAGGTTGCTCCAATATGCTTGCTTCAGCCATGACCTGATTATGTTGGCCATGAACGGACTGATGCTCAAGGGAGTCATCGTAGTCTAGTTGTTGTTCATCCTCCGCTGGGGAGGGGTTAATGTCAGAGGATCTATCCTCATACGATTCTGTTATATTGGAAGAGGTTCGTTCAGAAGACATGGTGTTCTTCGAGTTCTTGAGGATTTCCAGAAAGAGAATGGGATTTGAGAGAGAGAATGAATAGTGCGAATTTCAAGCGTAAAAGAGAATGGGGTAAAAACGCTCCACTATTTATAGCCGGTAGGATGTGATGGGATAAGTCAATGTAAACGGTGGGAATTTAAACCACTCAGGGTAATTAACCTGACATTTACTGCTAATTACGGCACATGGTTCCCTAATGATGATTGCTTACATCATCCTAGTCACTACTCTAGTACGCGTACAAACCCTAGAACGTCTATTCAGTATTATCACAAAGCATGCAAAACAATTTTATCACTCAGCATAGTTTACACTTAGAGTTATTGAAGAGGATTAAACATATCGATGACTTCTCTTAGTATGCAGAACTGCTCACGAACCAGTGGCTTCGTGAAGATATCAGCAATCTGCTCATCCGTTGGGACATATGTCAGTTTGATCTCACCCTTGAGTACATGATCTTTGATGAAGTGATGCCTTATGCTGACATGCTTCATGCTGCTGTGCTGGATTGGATTCTTTGATAAGTCAATGGCACTTTTGTTGTCACATTTAACCTCAATTGTTTTCGTTTTAACTCCATAGTCATCCAGTTGTTGCTTGATCCAAAGAACTTGGGCAACACAGCTTCCAGCAGTAATGTACTCGGCCTCAGTGGTTGACAGGGCTACTGATGATTGCTTCTTACTGAACTAAGATACAAGACTGTTTCTAAGAAAGTGACATCCTCTTGAGGTACTTTTTCATTCCAGTTTGTCTCGTCCATAGTCAGCATCAGTGTATCCAAGGAGTGTGAACTCAGCAGTATTGGGATGCCATAAACCTGCATTTACTGAGCCTTACAAATATCTAAGGATTCTTTTTACAGCTATGTAATGAGATTCCTTAGGATTAGCTTGATATCTAGCACAGTAACATACTGAGAACTGAATATCTGGCCTATTTGTCGTAAGATAGAGTAGAAAGCCAATCATACCTCGGTATAACTTACTGTCTACTGACTTACCATTTTCGTCGGTAGAGATGACAGTGTCAGTGCCTTCAATATTTCCTTGCATATTTAGTTTGGCTGATAAAGATACCATTCTTTCCTTGCTTGATTTGAAGTCCAAGAAAAAAGTTGAGTTCTCCCATCCATGGTTTTAAAAACCAAACTGGACCAACCGGTCGAACCGGTTCAACCGTGAACCGGACAGAACACCGGTCCGGTTATATAACAATAGGGTCAACATCAGTGACCCCATCTGAACCGGGGAAAACCGGTGAACCGGAATCAACCCAGTAAACCGGTTTAACCCCGGTTTTTATTATAAAAAAAATTTATTCACTGTAAAAAAAAATGGAATAGGCAATTTAGTTCAAAGGTTAACAGCCTTTACTAAAATCATTCCACTACTGCTGTGCGTTCAACACTAGCCTATAAATAGGCCACTAACTCACCACTTTAATTTCAAACTTCCGATGTGGGATGGGTGATATTCATTTTTTTGTTTTCTTTTTTTTTTAAATAGCCGAAAAAAGGCCTGCTACATTATATCCATTAACTACAAAGAGCCATGAAAAGTTTTCTTTTTTACCTTTTAACTTAAATCTAGTTTGGTAATATATTTATATAGAGTTATATAGTGATGAAAAAAAAGAATGTCAATAATTTTAACATTTTGGTGGTTTGGCCCAACTTTTTATTTATTATATACATATATATTTAATATTTTTTTATGTATATTATTTATGACGTCATCCGGTTCAACCAGTCCGAGTCAACCGATTGAACCCATTGACCCCTAAACCCTTTATCGCACCGGTTCGATGGCCGGTCCGGTTTTTAAAACATTGCCCCATCATAGACATTTCAAACTCAGTTTGCATTTGTTTACTAAATTCTTTGCAAAGAGACTCATTAGTAGCACCAAATATAATGTCATCAACGTAAATTTGTGGCAGTAGGGTATCCTTACCCTTTTTCTTTATAAATAAGGTTGTATCAGCTTTTCCCCTGACATAATTTCTGGTCAGCAGAAAGCTTGTTAATCGTTCATACCAAGCACATGGTGCTTGTTTTAAACCATACAGAGCCTTCTTGAGCTTATAAACGTGGTTTGGGAATTTTGGATCCTCAAACCCTGGAGCAATTTACATATACCTCCTCATTTATAACTTCGTTTAAACATGCACTTTTGACATCCATTTGAAACAGTTTAAAATTCATAAAGCTTGCATAGGCACACATTATTCTAATAGTTTATAGCCTTGCCACTGGGGCAAAGGTCTCAACGTAATCAATACCTTCCTGCTGATTGTAGCCTTGAGCAACGAGTCTTGCTTTTTTCCTCACAACATTTCCTTGCTCATCAAGTTTGTTGCGGAAGACCCATCTTATTCCTATTGTCTTCTGACTTTGCGGATGTGGTACTAGATCCCAAACCTCATTCCTTCTGAATTGGTCAAGCTCCTCTTGTATTGCACTCATCCAGAATTCATCGTTCTCAGCTTCTGAAAAGTTCTTTAGTTCCAGAATTGAGATGAAAGCTACGTTGCCGAGGTACCTCCTGAGTTGATTTCTTGTCATAAGGTGATTCTCACCAGCATCGGGAATGTTGCTTTTAGAATGTCCTATTGGGATTCTGATCTCTCTCGGTAGTGTAATGTCTTTAGTGTCTTGTGTTTCAACAAGGTCTGCAGTTGTAGATTGGTCAGTGAAAATGATTTCGGTTTCGTTTTTACCTTAAGTTAGTCCTTGAGGGAGTGACTCAGTGGTTGTGCTCAGCTCAGCAAGTGCTGGACCGGGATCATCTTCAGTTGTCTGATTGACCTTCTCTACAGGGTTAGCTTCATCGAACTCAATATGGACAAACTCTTCTAAAACTTGAGTTCGTTTGTTGAAAATTCTATATGCTTTGCTATTTGTTGAATAGCCTAAAAAGATGGCTTCATCAGCCTTTGAATCAAACTTTGCAAGATTGTCTTTAGTATTTAAAATGAAGCATTTATAACCAAAGGCACGAAAATAACTTATGTTAGGTTTTCGTCCTTTCCAAAGTTCATATGGGGTTTTCCTTACTATAGGTCTAACTAGAGCCCTATTGAGTATATAGCCTGTTGTGTTAACAGCTTCTCCCCAAAAATATTTCGGAAGCCTATTTTCACTCAGCATTGTCATGGCCATTTCAACCAGAGTTCTATTCTTCCTTTCAACTACCCCATTTTGTTAAGGAGTCCTAGGAGCAGAAAAATTATGGTCAATGCCGCTGGCTTCACAAAATTTATCAAACAGTTGGTTTTTGAATTCTCCACTATTATCACTTCGGATATGAGCGATTTTCAGGTCTTTATCATTTTCAATTTTTCTACACAGTGTTGAAAACATCTCAAATGTTTCATCCTTGCTACTGAGTAAGATGACCCAAGTATACCGAGAAAAGTCATCTACAATAACTAAGGAAAATCTTCTACCACCCAAGCTCAGCGGCTGGACTGGTCTGAAGAGATCCAAGTGTAGTAACTCTAATGGACGCTTGGTTGTGACAATGTTTTTGCTTTGAAAAGATTTTCTAGTTTGTTTTCCATACTGACAAGCATTGCATAATTGATCATTTTCAAACTTAAGTTTGGACAGTCCCTCAACTAATTGCTTTCTTGCTAATTTGGTCAGGAGGTCCATGCTTATATGACCAAGTCTCATATGTCATAGCCAAGAATTTTCTTCCTTTGAGACTAAGCATATATCTTTTGAAAATTTCTTTTCTAGATTCAGCATAAGGACATTATCAATACGAGCGGCAGTTAAAATTAACTCATTAGTTTTGTCCTCGATTATTTGACATCCAGAGGCATCGAATATAACTTTCCTATCGCTGTCACACAGCTGAGCTACGCTCAGTAGGTTATATTCAAGTCCTCTAACTAGGGAGACTGACTCAATATTAGGGTTACCACCAACCGTTTCTAACCCAACTATTTTACCTCTCTTGTTGTCTCCAAAAGTCATCTTTCCTCCATGTTTGTGCACAAGTGTGATGAACTGAGTTTCATCACCCGTCATATGCCTTGAGCATGCGTTGTCAATGTACCACAGTTTTGACTTCTCAGCACACCTCAGGCCTACCTGTAATATAACTAGTTACTTTTACACTATGCCAAAAAACCCTTTAGATGACGGTTAAAAACCGTCATCCCGCAAGATATAAAATGTCACAGGGCTCGCTGTCATCTGTTAATGCTTCAGATGACGGAACTTTCTGTCATCCGTAATGGCCTCACATGACAGGGAACAAATAGCGACATGTCATCTGACCACTACTTATATACGGATTATCTAATAACAACTGTCACGGAATATATGTTCTCATGACACCATTTTTAAATAATCTGTCAAAATATTAAGTTAGAATGGAGGTGTTATGTTAATGTTATGACAGTTTTTGTTTTCTCGACTGTCATCATAACGTAATTCACATGATATAATTTGTATTAAATTATGTCATTAGAACATAATTAGTATGTCAGTTTGTTATCAGTTCTGTATCGTTAGATAGAAAGTAAGATGACATTACGCCATAAGAATTTTGTCATTGTTTTTTTACCTCTTTCATAAACCTGTATATATAATCAAAGAAGATTGCAAATAATATGCAAATAACCTTTATATATAACAATGAATATGTACATATCTGAAGATCACAATCCTAACCAAAGGTTTCTCATTACAAAGCTAACATTTAACTATATAAGAAGCCTAAACATCTATGTACATATCTGAAGATCACAATCCTAACCAAAGGTTTCTCATTACAAAGCTAACATTTAACTATATAAGAAGCCTAAACATCTAAACCTTGAATCTCATGACTTGTTATGCTCATTCTTTGCAGGTTTTCTTCCATCCCTTTGCTCCCTACAACATAAAACACATAAGTTAATTGAGTGTTGATCTTCAAAGTATAAAGATAGATGCTTGAAATATGGCCAGCAAGGAAACCAACAGGTTCATATAGTGAATAATTTGATATTCTTGCTAATCAAACAACTTATAAGTTCATGCTTGCGATATATAGTTTGACAAGACGACTAAGGAAACAACTCAAAGTGAAATAGATATAAAGAGCAAAGGAGCAGGTTAATAAGTGAAAACACATCGGGTTCTGACTTGAATCGAATTTATTCTCTTGTAGAGGTGGTTAATAAGTGCAAACACATCAGGTTCTGCTAATGAACTTGTTTTCCTCTTGAGCCAAGCTGCAATTTCATCAATGGATCAACTTAAGAGAAATTTCAATCAATGCATATAAAATTAGAGTATAACTTTCTCCGATCACCTCGAGTAAGCTCAGTGACAATGCTAAACAAGGTAAACCGCGTTAAGATCAGTAGAACAGCTAATTGGACAATTTATTATAATTGAAAGGAAAGAATTAGTCACACTTAGACATCAGAATCACTCCAGCGACTCCTGTTCCCAAAAACAAATACTTCTCAAATCAAAAATTCCAAATAAACAGATGCTACTTCGATGTCATGATAAAATCAGAACAACAACCAATGCACTCAACCAAAAAACATACAATTCAAAGCAAAGATAAATGCTCTTCACAAGCTTTCCTATCTTTTTTTGCTATTGTATATCCATGCTTGGATAGTTGGATTAATAGCCAAGAAGCCCCGTGATGAATAAAATTGTTTGAACTTTGAACACATAAAATGACATTCCTCAAATGCTCATTTTAGATTACTAGGTGAATTTAAAAAATAAATCTAAAACTATCATTCCAGAGTATAATATTTTTCAAAATTTATACTGATAGCTACGAACTAAAATAGCAACTCATCTCAGAGATTCACATGGCTTGCTTATATGGGAAAACCTTAGAAACAAGACGACTTACCAATTACAAAAGGTTGTTTATACATGCTCTCAGTTGAAGAGGTTGTTGGTTGTCCTGTCTCTATATTTCTCGATTCCAAACCATCCATGTGAAACCCAGAAAAATGGACTCCTGAGGAAGCCTCTATCATATCTATCATTGACCTAGAATCCATGAGAAGAGTCCCTACAAAAGCTCAAGTAAATAAATAAACATGAAATGGATATAATAAGATTATCTAGGATTTAAAATAATAGAAAGGGTAGATAGGTCTTTTCCCTTTACTAGTCATTATATTTTTTGGCTATATAAAGGAATCTGTAGTTAGGTTTTCTTTTAATGAAAGTTTATCAGTTTCTCATTCTTGTTAATTGATATGGTATCAGAGCAAATATTTCCGCAAATCGATCTCTTTTGATTTCTCTTCATTTCATCTCTCTTCTCAACAGATTTTTTTTTGTTGAAATCGTTCCGGCAAAGAAAGTTCTTCTTTGTTTCAATTTTATAGATTGAGTCTTCAAACTATTTCATTCATTTTCTTTCTGATTCGATCTCTGGTCTTTACAATCTTTAATATTCTTTCTTCAGATTTTGGTTTTCTAGGGTTCTATCACCATGCCTGCAGAGCTATCTCGAGAGAACACTCAAAATCCACCGCTGAATCAGAATTTTACATCTAGCAACGGTAATTTTACCGATTCTTCTCAAAATCCATCTAGTCATTTTTACTTGCATCCTAATGAAAATACAGGTCTTACTATGGTCTCTCAAGTTCTTGATGGTAACAATTTTCATTCATGGAGTCGTGAAATGGAAAGAGCCTTAAAGGCTAAAAACAAAATTGTTTTTGTCGATGGATCTTTACCTCCACCGCCTTTAGGTGATAATGCTAGAGTAGCCTGGGAGCGTTGTAATACTATGGTCTTCTCATGGATTTCACGATCTTTGTCTCCTTCAATTGCTAAGAGTATTCTGTGGTTTGACAATAGCAGTGATGTATGGAAAAATCTTAAGGCACGCTTTTCTCAGGGAGATGCTTTGAAAATCTCAGAATTACAAGATGAATTTTATTCTTCTGTTCAAGGTTCAAGTTCTGTGACAGAATATTTCACTCGACAGATGTCTGTTTGGGAGGAGCCTATCAATTTTAGGCCATTATCTGTTTGTTCTTGTGCTCCTTTATGTTCTTGTGCTTCTGTATTGCTAAAAGCTAAAAAGTATCAAGAGGAAGATTATGTGATCAAATTTCTTAAAGGATTGAATGCAGAATTTGCACCAATCAAGTCACAAATCTTGTTGATTCATCCCTTACCAGAGATTACCACTGTTTTCTCATTGGTACTTCAACAGGAAAGACAATTAACTGGTCAAACTATGCCATTAATGGAATCTTCTATCAATCTTTCTAAAGGATATAAGTATGATGCTAAGAAGAAAGGGCCAATTTGTAGCTATTGTGACAAACCAGGGAATACTATAGACCAGTGCTATAAAAAGCATGGTTTTCCTCAAGGTTTTAAATTCACTAAGAAAGGTTCAGGTCCAGGGCAGAGTTCAGGACATGCTAATGTTGCTGCTGCCGTGTCTGATTCAACAAATCAATGTGCTGCTCAAGGTGATGTTGTTCCTGTACAAATTTAGTCTAATTTTTCTGGTTTGCAGTTGAATCCAGGACAGGTCAATAGATTGATGGCAATGCTACATGAGCCACAACAATTTGATTCTCATAATGTCAATAGTGTCATCACTACTCATGATGAAGGAGGTACATCTATTGTTTCTAATTGTGTTAAAATGCCTTCTAGTGATATTGTTTCATGGATATTGGATTCAGGAGCCACTGATCATATAACCAATAATTTGAATGTTTTTCACAAAGTTAGAAATGCTATGAATATTATTGTTAGGTTGCCTAATAATCAAACTATACATGTTGATACTGTTGGGGATGTAAAGTTATCTGATGCATTGATTTTATCAAATGTCTTTTATATTCCAAACTTTAGCTTTAATATTGTTTCTGTTAGTAAGTTAGTTGAGAATAATCAACTTACTTGTGTCTTTCTTCCTGGTGTTTGTCAGATAAGAACCAGCAATCATCAACAGATGATTGGTTCAGCTGATTATGATAAAGGCCTCTATGTGTTGAATTCAAGTTGTTGTAATTTTGATTTCAATAAAATTGTTTCTGATGTAAATTCAGTTACACAAACTTCTTTTTCTGATGAACAACTTTGGCATTTTAGGTTGGGTCATATGCCTATTTCTAAATTCAGTTTGATGAATAAATTTACAAGTGTAATTCCTTATTACAAGAATACTTCTTTTGATTGTACTGTTTGTCCCCTATCAAAAATGAAAAGGCTTCCTTTTCCTGATAGTGTCACTAAGACTCTTAATGCATTTGATTTAGTTGATGCTGATGTGTGGGGACCTTTTGACACTGTTTCACATGCCGGATATAGATATTTTTTAACCGTTATTGATGATTTTACTAGATATACTTGGGTATTTCTTTTGAGAAACAAAGCTCAAGCAACTAAATGTTTAGAGGGGTTTTATCAATATGTTCTTATTCATTTTGCTGTTCCTATTAAAATGTTAAGAACAGACAATGCTCCAGAGTTAAAATTGGAGGATTTCTGTTTAGTTAAGGGAATTATTCATCAATTCTCTTGTCCATATACTCTCCACAGCAGAATAGTGTTGTGGAGAGGAAACATCAACACATATTAAATGTAGCTAGGTCTTTACGTTTTCATGCATCTTTACCTTTGAGTTTTTGGGCAGATTGCATATTACATGTTGTTTATCTTATTAATATGTTACCTACGCCTTTGCTTAATAATACGACACCTTATCATTTGCTGAATAAGACTGAGCCTAATTATTCAAATTTAAGAGTATTTGGTTCATTGGTTTACATTTCTAATTTGAAGGGTTACAAAGCAAAGTTTGATGTCAGGGCCAGACCTTGTATATTTCTAGGATATAAAGCTCATGTGAAAGGATATAAGGTCTTTGATCTAGAGAGTAATAGTTATACTATTTCTCGTGATGTTAAATTTTTTGAGAACATATTCCCTTATGCTGATAAAACTAGGACTTTAAATGCTTGGAATTTTCCTCTTTTGACCTGTGAGTTTACTCGAGATTTGAACATTAGTGATTTAACTATAGATAAATCTTCTAATGACAATGAGGTTAATATTAATAAGGACACTAGTCTAGTTAATGAAGGCTTAGGCTTATCACGGTCTTTACTAAGTCCTAATGTTAGCAATGAGGATCTTCATTTTTCTCAGGATCATAATCAGGTTCATAATTTTAATGAATCTGATCATGAATCATCAATGGAATCTCATTCATTTGATAATTCTCTTAATACTCCATTACCTTTATTAGATAATGTTCAGTCTGTTAGGAGATCCACTAGATAAAAGCAAGTCCCTTCTTATTTACAAGATTTTCTATGTAATCAGGCCACTTTACAAAGTGATTCTGATATTTGTAAATCTTCAGTTCAGTCACAAAGTTCTGTTAAGTATCCTTTGTCTCAGTATCTTGATTATAGCAAATTAACACCCTCTTATAAACACTATGTGATGAATGCTACTATTATAGATGAACCTAAAAATTATAGAGAGGCAGAAAAGTATGAATGTTGGAGGAATGCAATGGCAACTGAACTAGATGCATTAGATAGTAATCAAACTTGGACTTTGACAGAATTACCTAAAGGAAAACAAACAATTGGGAGTTTATGGGTTTACAAAGTGAAATTGAAGAGTGATGGTACTCTTGAAAGGTATAAAGCTAGATTACTTGCAAAGGGCTATACTCAAATAGAAGGATTAAATTACATAGATACTTTTTCCCCTGTTGTTAAATTAACAACAGTGAGGCTTGTTCTAGCTATAGCAGCAATAAAACAATGGAAATTATACCAATGCGATGTTAACAATGCTTTCCTGCATGGTTACTTAGATGAAGAGGTTTATATGCTTCCACCTCAGGGATTAAAATTACCAAAGCCTGGATTAGTTTGTAAGCTAAATAAATCTTTATATGGTCTTAAGCAAGCAAGTAGACAGTGGTTTGCTCGCTTGTCCACTTTTCTTTTTCAGCATGGTTATAAACAGTCATTGGCTGATCATTCTTTGTTCACCAAGCATACATGGGGTTGTCATTTATTTTGTTAATCTATGTAGATGATATTATATTGACAGGGACAGATTTAGAAGAAATCAATAACATTAGACATTTGATGGATGTTGAATTCAAAATAAAATATCTTGGTGAGTTAAAGTATTTTTTGGGTCTTGAAGTTGCAAGGACTAAACATGGTATTAATATTTCACAAAGAAAATATACTATTGATATTTTGAATGATGTTGGTTTATTAGCAGCTAAGCCTGCTTCTACTCCTATGGAATCTACCCTTAGATTAACAAAAGAAGGGGGGCACACTTTTAGCAGATCCTACTGCTTATAGAAGATTAATAGGAAGATTAATTTACCTTACTAATACTAGACCAGATATCACATTTGTTGTTCACACTCTTAGTCAATTTTTTAGTAAACCAACTGATATACATCAACAGGCAGCAAATAGAATCTTGCATTATTTAAAAAAGGATCCGAGAAAAGGTTTATTTTATTCCTCAGATTCTGACATATTTTTGCAAGCATTTTCTGATGCAGATTGGGCTACTTGCTTGGACACTAGACGATCAATCACTGGATTCACGGTCTTTCTTGGACAATCATTGATTAGTTGGAAAAGCAAAAAGCAAGCTACGGTCTCCAAATCAAGCACTGAAGCTGAATATCGCGCAATGTCAGCGGCTACGGGTGAACTACAATGGTTGCTGTACATTTTTCAAGCCTTACAGATTCCTCATCCAAGGGCTATTCCTCTTTTTTGTGACAATGCCTCAGCTTTACACATTGTCAAGAATTCTACATTCCATGAAATGACCAAGCACATAGACTTAGACTGCCATTTTGTTCGAGAGAAATTTTTAGCAAAAATCATAAAACCTCTGCCTGTTTCTACTAGACAGCAGATTGCAGACATCTTCACCAACCCATTACCAATTAAGACTTTTTCTGTTTTACTTAACAAATTGGGTGTACATTCCATATACAGTCCAGTTTGAGGGGGGCTAATAAGATTATCTAGGATTTAAAATAATAGAAAGGGTAGATAGGTCTTTTCCCTTTACTAGTCATTATATTTTTTGGCTATATAAAGGAATCTGTAGTTAGGTTTTCTTTTACAGTTTCTCATTCTTGTTAATTGATAGGATAAGTATCCATAAAGAGAGATTCCTCTATATGGATAAAATATGGGTTATCCTCCATGGAATAAAATTACTACAAAAACAATCACCAAGCATTTTCTGATTCGACAATAGTTTTGTGGTTCCGAAAGATAAGGCAAAACCCCAAATCACTGAAAACAAAAATAATCATTCTCGTAAAAGACAATGAGTCGGCCAGTTCAAGTGTTGTGATGCCAAATAGATAGCATTCCTCGTACCACCGAAACATCACTTTTCTAAGATTACGTTCAGCTCCACCAAATCAGACCAAACTGAAAAAGAACCAGTTGGTACTGATCTAAAAAATAAAAGCAAGTAAATGAAAACAGTCAAGCAATCAAAGACAGCCACATTATATCCAGAAAAAAGCAACATCAACTATAAGCGTAGAAATAGTAACCACTTATTCAAACAGTTTTAATATCAGATCAGATGCAATCAAAACAAAATCCAAACTCAAAAGACTTCAACTTTGATGAAGGAAAGTAGAGCTCATTCTTCGAATGCAGCGGGTGACTTGTTAAGTGGGCAAAGGATACAATTGTGGTTGAGTTCAATAATAATAATAGATAGTGATAAACTGAGAAAATCAATTAGATACCTGCAGAATTCTATTAGAGTTGTCGACAACTCCTCAAACTTGGCTTATATCTATTCCATACTCAGCACTAATTGATATTATCTTCTTTTCAGTCAGTTTGGCTACAACTTCAGCATCAAATTCTGAAAAGGCCTCCCTGTAATGTTGCTTCAAATTTAACACAAATTAATTCATAATTAGTAAAATTAACCCACTTGATTGAATAACAATATATAATCAGACAAGGGAAGGACTAGTCTTGCAAAGTATAAAGCGGTTCACAAAAGCGGAAGAAAAAAGATTGATTCTGGGCCGTGTAAGAAAACTTGCAGAGAGAAGCACTAAAAGAAACTCCAACTCAAAGAGGAGTGCCATGTTCAATTGGTCGGTCCAGTTTTATGGATGCCTTTGAAATCGGAACTGGATCAATGGGATTGTAATCTTCTAAATTCATATGGTGAGAATCACTTGTTCTGTCAGTGGTAGGATTATAGCTCTTCTCCTGCAGTTTTAGAAAAATGACCAACTCCATTATACATATACATTATATCATGGACTTTGCACTCACATTTTACACCTTGAATCAAATGAAATTCTGGGTCTAATTCCTTTGCAAAGTTATCTCTGCCATTCTTAGTCATCAATAGAATAGAGGTAAGACAGATGAATGATTGTTACTAATGAAGTAAGAAATGATACATACCTCTAAATTTTGAGAAGTAAGCACATCAGCTGCTCAGGACATAACCCAAGAAAGACAACCTATAGCCAAGAGACAGTAACAATTGAAAAAGTAATATCGCATCCACTAAATCAATTATACAGAGTCTCAACATGAAATCACCTGAGGTTTCAAGTCTTTAACTTCTTTACATGATTCCTGCAATAGGTTTCAAGAATTGTATTAGATTATACCAAATTAATCAGACTACAAGTAAAACCTCAGCTTTGTCCTGCCACGAATCAACTGCTCTTCAGCTAATGATGCCCTCCTCTGAAGAACAACAATTATACGTGATGGTTTCCATAAAAGGGAATGATCAATCCTAACTTATAACTAATTAGACCTTCAAGGCTTTATATAAACTATAGACCATCAAGGCAGTAACTCTTATACCCAAACACAAAAATACATGCACAATGAGTGCTAAAGGCACAAAGCTAACAACTTAAATTTGTGTAAATTTAAAATAAGAATGTCAGTAACAATAATAACATTGCAAAGGCAATGTTTGTCATGTTGGTATGACGCACAAGGTGGCTGGAACTGGATTTATAAAGCAACAGCAGAGACTGCAGCATCATAGGAGGAAACACATAGGTGGAGCTTAAATATGAGAAAGCCTCCTGCCAGCCCTAGGACTCAAAGTTGAGACCTCTTAGTTAAAGGATTAGAGCCCATGCCTTCTATGATAGTTCCATTTCTGATACAAGTTAACACAGTTATTAAGATGTCTAAAATGCTGCAAAATAGTCAGAAATATAATGTCTACCATGGTGTAAAATCATAAAGAACGGGATGTACATGTAAACAGACATATCAGTTTCAGTAGAAACCTGGTATATACTCCAATATCAGAACCTATGTGGCAGTATAATCCCAAAATACCAGCTACAGGGACAAGTAAAAATATGTGCACTCTACTTTCATCAATAAGATACAGATTCATGTTTGCAGACATTAAGGTGCAACAGGAAAAAATTCAATGGAAAAAGCTAGAAGCAAGAAACATAAAGGTACTCGAATCCACAGTTGAGATTATTATCTTACGATCGATCCAAAGTTGGTTCTGCAATAGCAGAGGTAAGTAAAAGGGAATAAATTGAGTTTTAACATATACATGAGATATTGGGTATAACTGCACAATAAAACCCTAAGCCCCAAATTACTTATGAAATAGAACTATAAAAGAAAAACCCTAATCCCCAAATTACTTATGAAATAGAACTATAAAAGAAAAAAGTTAAACACTAGCCTTAACCTAGAAACTTCAACTAAGCTAATTGCAGATTTGGATTTCAATCTCCTCCAACTCCGACTACAACTGCTCCAGCAAAAGAAACACAAGTGATAAGAACACATATTAAAAAAATACAAATGAAAGTAAGCCTTTGTTTGGGAGTTTGGAGGTTAACGGAGGGGAGAGTTAAATGAGGTAATGGAAAGGGAAGGGAAGTGATGGAACGGAAAGTTAACAATTAACCTTGTTTGGGAGTTTATAGGATGTAAATGAGGTTAAATGTTTAACCTTGTTTGGGAGTTTAAATATGGAGGGGAAGGAATGTTAAATTTACTCTGCAGAGACAAGAAATTTTAAAAAAGTTTACGTCACTCCCATTAACCCCCAATTTGGAGGTTAGAGTTTGGAGGTTAGAGGAAGTAAACATTTAACCCTATTAACCTCCATTTACTCTCAAAAATAACTCCCAAACAAGGTTAACTCAATACTTAACCTTCCATTACTCCCATTTACTCCCATTAACCTCCTCCCAAACAAGGGCTAAGAGAGTGTCACAAGATGAACTCGTGAAGAATTGAAGAAGCAAGCTACGAGCAAGTTTACAGAGAAGATTACATCGATATTTTTAGGTTTTCTAAGAGAAAAAGAGAACAATGAAAGAGGAGAGAACAATATAAAGAGAGAGAAAAGAGAAGAGGGGTGAAATGGTATATTTTGAGTTTTGGGCGCGCGTTAAATTTTTGGATACTTTTTGCTCCGCCGCCCGCGAAAGTTAGAAAATTTTAGATTTTTTTTACTCGCAACAATGACAGTCATTTATTCGCAGTGTCGTCTTATGGTTAAGTGACTTTTCCATCAAAATTGCGTTCTTTTGGGATGACAGAAGCTGGTAATCGTAACGTCGTCTGAGAATCGAGCGCATTTTTATTACGTCATCAGATGACATAGAGTTAAAATACTATTACGAAAAATATTCAGACGACATGAAAACAAATGTCTGTCATCTACATTGTGTCATGTGAAAGGGAAAATGACATAGTGTTAGGTACCCAAATCTTTTTAGGTCCTCTTTTGTTAGGCTCAGCATGTAATACATTGTACTTCACTCAGTGGCAACACACTTTTGTAGTGTGGTCTTTCTTCCCAAAAAAGTCACACTGGACATTTTGCTGGGGATTCCATCTTCGCTAACTAGTACCCTGGTACTGAGCATTCTGATGGGAATTTCTCTTATTCGGAACCCTGAGTTGGTTCTAAATAGATGTGATGTCCTTTTTAGTTTCTTAGAATCTGATTGGATCTCAGTGACAAACCTATGCATGATTTTGAGATTCTCATCTTGCCTGGTATTTTCATGGATGAGATGTCAAAAGTCACTGAGTTTGACCTCTTTGATCTCATCACACCGCTTACTGAGTGCCTTTACCTGTTTGTTACACCTTTTGACCAGTGAGTAAAGATCACTTAGTGCATTTATCATTTCACTCCTAAGCACATGAAGAGATATTACCTCAGTGGCTTGTTCATCATTGTCTGATGCGTAGGAGGGTTCACCCTTCTCAGAAACACAAGGCTCAGCAAGCTCATCAGCCATGAAGCAGATGTTTGATGACTCAGTGGCACCGGCTTCAGAGGATGATGACTCGTCATTATCACTCCAGGTGGCCACCATTGCCTTCTTGCCGTTCCTTTTATCCTTTTTGAGAGTAGGGCAGTTTGACTTGATATGGCCAGGCTGATGACCCTCAAAACAGGTGATCGGCTTTGAGCTCTCTTTTCTGCCTTTGTTCTCGTTGTGCTCAGATTTGTACTTATCATACTTCCGGAACGGCTTCTTGCCATATTTGTCATTCTTCCGGAACAGCCTTTTCATTTTTCTGGTGAACATGGTCATTTCTTCATCATCTGACGAGCTGTCGTCAACGGAGTCTGCTTTCATGACAAGAGACTTCTACTTCTTGTCCTCAGACTTTTCCTTGACCTTGAAGTTCTCCATTGAGATCTCATGAGTCAGTGGAGATCCAATGAGCTCATCATACTTGTAGGTGGTCTGGGCTTGAGCTTCCTCAACGGTAGTTTTCTTTACTTGCCAGCTCTTGGGGAGACTCCTTAGTATTTTATTGACTTGCTCCTCTTTAGAGAAGTTCTTGCCAAGTCTCTTGAGCTCGTTGATTATGTTGGTGAATCTTGAGTTCATCTTAGAGATGCCTTCACCTCGTTCATCTCGAACAGCTCATACAGCCTCATTTATTGGTTCACCTTTGATTCTTTGACCTTGTCGGTTCCCTCGTAGGTGACCTCAAGCTTCTTCCAGATTTCTTGTGCTGACTCACAACCTGAAATCTTATTGTACTCTACAGCATCTATAGCATAATGAAGCATATTTATAGCCGAGGCGTGGTTTTGCAATTTTTTGAGGTCATCCTCAGTCCACTTTGCCTATTCCTTGACAACTCTTATGTTGTCAATAGTTTTATAATGAACAAACGGGCCTTGAACTATTGCTAGCCATGCACTCATGTTTGTTGCCTGAATGAAATTCTTCATCATGTTCTTCTAAAAGGTATAGTTTGACTCGAAGAATAGTGGAGGCATAGTGATATATAAACCCTCAGGTAGTATCTGAGTTGTTTCATTTCCAGGAAGGAAACGAGTGCTGTTTGCAACCATAACAGGGATCAGCTCAAGATAGTTTTATCTTGTGCGTTAAGCTACTTGCTTTGATACCACTTGTTGGTCCCGTGTAATGTGAGAATTAGTTCCAGGGGGGTTAAGGAACTATTTAAAATTTTTCTCTTTAAGCTGGCTTTTTTTTCGATCTAAGTTTTTTCACTTAGTCGTTTAGCACAGTGGTGCTGAGTAAGATCCGAGACAGCTTTAGTTAATTGGTAACTAAGGCTGCTTCTAATGTTGAGTCAGGAGATAGCACTGAAGTCTATTCCTGAACTTAGTACTCAAGTCACACAACTCAGTATATATATATAGGGGTGAGATACAGCGTGACAATGGTTTAAGTTGTGACAATGAGCTTATTGTGTGACATAACAAAACTACGTAGTTTTGATGATAATTAAAAAGGGCAAGATGGCAAATTGGTAAATAAAATGAAAGAGATGATAGAGAAAATTGTTTTATTTCTTTTCTTTAAAATACATTTTCCCGACATCTCTAATATTGTTTTTCGAAAATTTTTATACTATTAGACTCGTCTAAATTAGACGGTCATTTTAAGATCCCTGAAGCTCAAGTAAAAAAAATTTCGGTGAACGGAATCCGGGTGGGCGTTTTTCGGTGAGAAAAAAAGTGCCCAGAAAATTCTCAAAAAATTTCAGAAAATGTAAAACATTATTCTAAGAAACTTTAATTCTTGGGTCGAAATAGGATTTCTTACGGTTTAGTCCCAATAAAACGTTTTCCTTAATTTTATCCATTTTGCATGCTTCAACAATTTATTGGGACTATACCGTAAGAAATCCCGCTTCAACCCAAGAATTAAAGTTTCTTAGAATAATGTTTTACATTTTCTGGAATTTTTTGAGAATTTTCTGGGTACTTTGTTTCTCGCCAGAAAACGCTCACCCGGATTCCGTTCACTGGAATTTTTTTTACTTGAGCTTCAGGGATCTTAAAATGACCGTCTAATTTAGACGAGTCTAAGAGTATAAAATTTTTCTAAAAACAAGGTTAGAAATATCAGGAAAATGTATTTTAAAGAAAAGAAATAAAACATTTTCTGTTGGAAAAATACAAGTATTATGTTGGAACAAATGGTACACTGATTTGGAACAAATGATACACTGATTTGGAACAATGTAAGTAGGACAAAAAACATGGCCAGAAAATTATCAAAACTTTCGAAAACATGTAAAACATCATTTTAAGAAACTTTAATTCTTGGCTCAAAGCGAAATTCCTTACAATTTTGACCCAATAAATTGTTGAAGCATGTAAAATTGATAAAATTAAGGAACAAGTTTTATTGGGACTAAACCGTAAGAAATCCCACTTTGACCCAAGAATTAAAGTTTCTTAGAATAATGTTTTACATTTTTTGGAATTTTTTTAGAAATTTCTGGGCACTTTTTTTCTTGCTAGAAAACGTCAACTCGGATTCCGTTCACCAGAACTTTTTTTACTTGAACTTCAGGGATCTTAAAATGACTGTCTAATTTAGACGAGTCTAATAGTATAAAAATTTTCGAAAAACGAGGTTAGAAATGTCAGAAAAATGTATTTTAAAGAAAAGAAATAAAACAATTTTCTATTGGAACAATATAAGTATTATGTTGGAACAAATGGTATATTGATTTGGAACAACGTAAGTAGGACAAAAAAAGTATCCAGAAAATTATCAAAAAATTTCAAAACATGTAAACCATTATTTTAAGAAACTTTAATTCTTGGCTCAAAGCGAGATTCCTTACAGTTTTTACCCAACAAATTGTTGAAGCATGTAAAATGGATAAAATTAAGGAAAAAGTTTTATTGGGACTAAACCGTAAGAAATCTCGCTTCAACCCAATAATTAAAGTTTCTTAGAATAATGGTTTACATTTTATGGAATTTTTTGAGAATTTTATGGACACTTTTGTGCTTGCCGGAAAACGCACACCCGGATTCCGTTCACCGGAATTTTTTTTACTTGAGCTTCATGGATCTTAAAATGACCGTTTAATTAAGACGAGTCCAACGGTATAAAATTTTTTGAAAAACGAGGTTGGAAAAGTTGGAAAAATGCATTTTAAAGAAAAAAAATAAAACAATTTTCTCTTTCTTTTTATTTACAAATTTGCCACCTCCTTTTGGTTAATTACAAAATTGGTTTTTGTCACACAATAAAGCTTGTCGCACCATAAGCAATGTGTCACACATGATCTCTCCTATATATATATACTAGTCTTGCACCCGTGCGATGCACGGTACATAACATATTTTTAAATATATTAAATATAAGTAAATAATATAAAAATATGTATGAATATGTAGTTTACAACTAATTTTATTATAATAATTCACTATAAATTATTAAAAATCTCTTTGAATACAACATTTTGAGTATGATTACATGTCCTATCTTTATCGTCGCAAATAAGAATCTTCAATCAACTTTTACTTTTTGACTCTAGATACTGCAACATACATCTGACCATGACTAAAAACTGAACGGGGTAGATATAAACCAACATGTGAAAGTGATTGCCCTTGACTTTTATTTATTGTCATTGCAAAACAAACTGCTAAAGGATATTGTCTTCTTTAGAATTTAAATGACAATCTGATATCCGAAGGAGTCAGAGCAAGTCGAGGAATGAAAACCTTGTGGCCTATATTGCAAACAGTAATTACTTTTGCTTCAATGACATGTTTTCCCAATTGAGTGACTACCAATCGAGTACCATTACACAATCCAGAAGTTTGATCTATATTACGAAGTAACATCACAGGTACACCAATCTTCAATATCAATTGATGATTTGGCAAACCAGAAGATTTAATAGTATTTAAAAATTCTGGAGTATAAACATCCTCATGACTATCAAACTGATTTTCAACTTTGCATATAGTATCAGAACTTAGATAAGCTACTTCTTCACCTGGCCATGTAGCCAAAATATGATCATTTACTTTATTCACAATATCCAATGTAGGCGCAAGAATTGCACGCTCTTGTAAATATCCCGCATCTTGACATTTTTGCAACAAATTGGGATATGTGCTATCAACAATTGCTCCAATAGGATTTTCAGTAACTTCGATTAGGATATCATTAGGTACATCAAATGTAACTTCACCATCATTTTCTCCACCAATTGTTCCATTTCCAATGCTTAACATCCATTCAGAAAATGACCTTAATTCATTATAATCAATGTCGGAATCACCAGTCTGAAGCCTCATATTCTTGTTTAACTTAAGCACTTTACAGTAACTCCATAAGTAAGAAGAATTGAGAGAAGCTGAAACTATATTTTGTCTACTGCCTTTTGGGATAACGGGTAATATTTGTCGGAAATCTCCACCAAAAACGATGACTTTTCCACCAAATGGCAAATTCAAGCTATTAGGCCTCTCGAATCTCAAAATATCTCTTAGAGTTCTATCTAATGCTTCGAAACAGTGTTTATGAACCATTGGTGCTTCATCCCATATAATAAGCTGAGCTTTAACAATTAACTCAGCTAATGGACTTCCTTGCTTAATATTGCAAGTGGACTCTTCATTTATTACTAATGGAATACCAAACCTGGAATGAGCAGTTCTGCCACCAGGCATAAGAAGAGAAGCTATTCCACTTGAAGCTACCGTGAGAACAATATCACCTTTGGATCTTAGAATAGATGATAATGTTCTCCATATGAACGTCTTTCCAGTACCTCCATATCCATAAACAAAAAAGACCCCTCCATCATTTTTTTTCACTGCATCCATGATAGTTTCGAACACCATTCTTTGATCATCATTTAACAACGGAATCAACTTTTGACTTTCTTCTGCCAATAAAACTCTATTGTAACTAAGTTCATCATGAAGAAGCCTATTTCTTCCCTCCTCAACTAATGATAAATCTGGAAATGGTAAAGTAGGAAATTCTCTTAAGCTTCTCCCACTTCTCTTGAGAAGTTTCTCAATTTCAGCAAGTGCATAGTTCATCAACTGCTCATCTGTCATTTGTAGATCTGTAAATACAAAGGAAAAAAATAAGATTATTAATTTGTTCCAAGAAAAAATAAGATAATATGGTAGAATAAGATAATATAAAAATCGATTGAATATTAAGTTGCACAAAAACATATTAAATTTTGAGCATTAAAAGTTGAAATTAACAATATTGGATAAATATATTTGAAATTAATAATTTATTACCTTGATCATTGATCATTTTACGTTGGCGATGAAGAATATCTTCAGATAAAAGATGTCATGTGTGATTCCAAACGTTCTCAAGCCTTGAAATACAGTTTGAAAACAATAATGTAGTAAATAATGATCGTAGATAATGACCTGTTCCCCAAAAAGATGCTTCTATTATTGCATCGACGTACTCCTTGTCATCATCTAGTAGTCCCAATGCGAAACATGCATCCTTGAAAGTTGGATGTAATACACCATTTACAGTTTTGATGTCATCGTATTTTGTTGGACCTTTCACAATATTCAACAAAATCCTCAGATAGTATAATTCACCAACTCCTGGATGAACATAAAATATTCTTCCAACACTCATACCTCGCTGCCTTGGGCACCATTTTTTTTATCTTCTTTTTAGCTCTAGATGATTCAATATTCTGTTCAACTTCTTTCCACACAATCTTATTTGGAAATTCTACATAAGTTAATTCTCTAGCCTCAGGATATTGCTCATTTGCCTTCATCCATTGTTGAAACATAGTACTGTCTTCGCCACCTTTTTTTACAACATCATCAATAGGGTCATCATCATGAAATATAATACTTTGCTCATCTGGAAGATGAAAGCTAAGTCTTTCCACTGCAAGCTCACGATGATTAATATTAAACCCAAATATTCTCCAAGCCGCCTCACACGGAGAAATGTATCTGCAATCGTAATACATTTTCACTTCATCAAGTTCTCCATTATCACCATATCCATTCAACTGATAAAATGATGTAGTTATACGATTATTTCCTTTATTTATGTACTTGAACAAATATTTGATGGCCCTGTGTTGATTGCACCACTCAACATTTATATGTGCGTTATATTTCAACAACAACAATTGAGTGTTATAAGGAACAACAAATCTGTTGTCAAGAAGAATTTTATTTTTCTCAACAATTCTTCCGTTATCTCTTCTTCTATACAAAGGATATCCTTCTTCATCAACAGTTGTCTCCTCGATAAAATTTTTGGGGAATCGTTTTGAACATTTCCCTTCATTCATACATGGTGAATTTTTATTTGAAGCACCACAAGGACCATGTATCATGAAGTTTTTCACAGTCTCATATAAGTTAGGATTCTCCTCTTCATCCGGAATCTCAGCTGAAATTATCTTATCAATATCTTTTCCAGATGGATGTTTGTCTTTTGAGTGCAAAAACAACAATATATGTGCATGAGGGAGACCACGTTTCTGGAACTCTATTGTATACATAACTGCAATAATAAATTAAATTAATATAGTATATATAAAATATCCACTTAGAAAATATTTTGATGAAAAAAAGTTGAGGATACATACGTGCTTTCACCCTCCCAAATATTTTATCTGTTTTTATATCACGAACAAACCTATCTAGCTTCATTTTGAAAACTCTGGATATTATATCAGGTCTGTCCTCAGGTCTGAGACATGTTTTATCAACAAATCTTTGTATTTCTGGCCACTTAGAATTACATGTGAAAGTGATGAAAATATCAGGATATCCAGTCCATCTACATATCGCCATCGCATCTTGATAGTTTTGTATCATGTACCTTAATAAAACAAAACAAAAGTGATGATCCGCGAAGCCAACCGGGCCGAATCATAAACACGGGCCCAACCTAAACTTAAGCCCACGGTTCAAGATTAAATGGGCTCCTAATAAAGGAGGAGGCTAACCGTCCCGAAATCCTAACAAGGCACTAAACCACCCACTTAAACAAACGAGACCACGTTTGTGGCCACGTAGAGGACGTGGCACAGAAAGAGTAACCGCCCTCGGCGGTTACCTAGAAAGGCTTATAAAAGAGATAAGAAAGCCAAAAGAGGGGTAAGTTCACATTTCTTTTCCTCAATACGATTATCGATCTACTAAATTCCACACAAAACTGACTTGATCGTCGGAGAGTTTTCCCGGAGATCCTGTCTCCGGTTTTGTTTTGCAGGTAACTACGACGAGGATCATCAAATCAAATCCGGCAAGTTATCATTGGTGCGGTGAACGTGGACCTTTTTTACCAACATCTGGTTAAAGGTACACCAAGAACATGTCAGAGCCATCACGAACAACCGGAGTTACAACCAGATCAACTAGTATGAACTCAAGAGGTCCACGGACTGTGAGTTCGCAGCCTGCGAGTACACAGCCTGTGATACCTAGCTCGACGAATCCTTCAGGACAGTTGAGTCCATTATTGGAGGTCCAAGTGCAAACTGAGATGGAGATGTCGAATAGTGAGTTTGTGCAAATGGCAGGACAGGTCTTGGCTACGAATATAAGCCAAGCGGCTGGAGATCGAATGATTAGTTTATTAACTGCAATCGCAGATCACAATACCGCTATAGCGGCTGCCCCATAAGAACCCGTTGTCACTTCGACACAACCATCGACTATTCCTGCCGTATCTACGCTTCCGCAGTCATCTCGAGAGACGAATCGAGTGGGTCAGAGTAGTCGCATGACACCACATAGCCATCCAAGCAACTACTCGCACCAAGATCCTAACATGACGGTCCATCCGACCTGGCAAACATCCCAACCGATGTCAGGAATGCAAGGAATTTTTCCGCTACAACAAACGGAGCCCTCTGTTCACAGACATTCAGAGTTGATGACATCTGGAGCGAATGTGTCTGGGCGAGAGCACACTTGGAATTTTGATCCCATAACTGGACAGCGGTTAGACCCACAGCGAGAACAAGTGTCGACACAGTATGGCAGGTGGATATCACCCAGAATTCACCAGCAGCGGATGGAAGAAGTTCGGCGGGAACCCAATACTGAATTGGAAGATCAACTGCGAAGCATGATGGAGCGAATGGGGTACACCCCTAGGGCGAGAGCGGTGGTGCAGAGTGATTCGCCTTTTGCCCCATCGTTGCGGGAATTTATTCCATATCACAGAATAAAAGCACCGGCGATACCTAAATACTATGGGGATCCAAATTCTGACCCTGAGGCGCATGTCAGGAACTATAGAGAGTTAATGGATGTTGCAGGAGCAAGCGAAAGCATAATTTGTCGATTGTTCTCGATCACTTTGGGTGGAGCAGCATCCGATTGGTTCCGATCTCTACCCACCGAATCCATTCACAACTGGACTCAGTACAGTCGTGATTTCTGTGCAAAATTCGTGGGCTGTAAAGCGGCAGATGTGACGGATAGGCAGCTGAAAGAGATCAAACAGAGAAATTATAATTCCCTAAGGGAATTTGTTGTAGCATTCAACGATATTCTGGTGCGGTTGCAGAACCCAGATATCGTGAGCATTCGCAACATAATGGCGGATGGAACCACAGATTGGAGCATGCGGGAGGAAATCATCCGCAACAAGCCACGCACAGTGGCCGAACTCATGAAGATAGCAAAGGAATTCATGGAGGTGGATGATGTTAAAAGGGAACATAGAGCTCAAACCCGGCGAGAGAGAGATGCGGCTAGATCCACTTCGGACAATCGGCGCCATCAAAATCAAACCCAATCTAAGGGTAATTTTGTTCGGAAAGGCGATCGCTCCTTTCAGGGGGGGGGGATATCAAACACCATTGAACACGACTCGCCATGAGGTGTTACTTTGGATTGAAAAAAACCCCCTGAAGAAGGATGTGCAGTTTCCTGAGGCGAAAGGTCGAACCAGTTTGGGGCGATATCCTAACAAATACTGCAGGTTCCACAGATTGAACGGCCATGACACGAATGATTGCTACGAATTGAAGAGGGAGATTGAAAAGCTGATTGAGAGAGGAAAACTGAGTCAATTCGTTAGAAAAGAAACGATTGATGAAAAAGCAACACTCCCACGTGAGATAGAAGCAAGACCAGAAAAGAAGCAGAAAAAAGGAGTGATTAACGTAATAGCAGGCGGGATCTATGAGCCTCCAACGAAAAGGGCTCGCCGTGAACAGCGAAAAAGCAACACGGGTAGGGGGGATGCCCTCAATTATTCATTTGCGCGAATCACGGAGCCGCATGCGGATGCGTTGGTGATTACGGTGGCCATTGAAGGATGGGACGTCAAGCGGGTCCTTATTGATACAGGCAGTTCTTGCAATGTTATTACTCGAACTGCATTCAACCAGTTGGGAATTAACGACGAGCGAGTAGAACATACGTTCATGGATGTAACTAGTTTTGGAGGTCAATCATCTCAAACAAGTGGACAGGTGGTGTTGGAGACAGAAATGGGCGATAAGAATCTAAAATGGAGAGGTGATCTAGAATTCGCAATTGTTGATCTCCCATTGGCCTATAATATAATTCTGGGGCGTCCGTTCCTGTCGGAAACGGAGTCGCTCATTTCAATGAAGCATTTGACATTACATTTGCCAACACACCAAGGGCGAGTCATTGTTAAGGGTAATCAACTTATATCTCAACAAGCTTATACATTGTCACTTAAAACAAAGCCAGATGAAGAAGATAAAGTTGATGAGAAGTTGTCGGCTGAAGCGTTAGGAGAAACAGAACTATTCGCCATTTCAAATGACAAGAAAGTAAGGATAGCGGCAGGACTTCCAGAGGAAACGAAGAAAGCCATTACCGAGGTGTTGATCCAATGCGAGTCGTCATTCGCCGCTCCAGATGAAGTGCTGAAAGGGCTAAGTCCAGAAATAGCAACACATCGTTTGAATGTGGACAAAAGTGCAACCCCAGTGCGACAGAAAAAGAGAGGACATGCTCCAGAGCGGTAGAAGGCGATTGAAAAAGCAGTGGCGGATTTGCTAAAATCAGATGCAATTCGAGAGGTCGCTTATCCGGAGTGGCTAGCCAATGTGGTGCTAGTCAAAAAGCCGAATGGAACGTACAGAATGTGCGTAGACTTCAAAGATCTGAATAAAGCTTGTCCGAAGGATATGTATCCGCTACCTAACATTGACATATTGGTAGATGGGACTGCGGGATTTGAAGCTTTATCATTCACCGATGTGAAATCCAGTTACCACCAGATACCAATGGAGAAGGCGGACGAGATCAAGACGTCATTCATAACTCATCAGGCAACTTATTGCTTCAAGGTGATGCCCTTTGGACTGAAAAATGCAGGAGCAACATATCAACGGATGATGAACAAGATCTTTTCAGACAAATCAGGCGAGAACTTCTCGATCTATGTAGACGACATGCTCATTAAAAGCAAGAAGATGCAAGACCATCCGCAGGATATTAAAGAAATCCTGGAGGTGCTGATCAAATATGGCCTCAAATTGAACCCGGAGAAATGCACATTTGGAGCGAGAGCAGGGAAGTTCCTGGGTTTCATTGTTAGTGGCAAAGGAGTTGAGGCGAATCCTGAGAAGGTTAAAGCAGTGATGGAGATGAAGACGCCAAGGAGCATCAGAGAAGTACAGAGACTCAATGGGCGGTTGGTGGCATTAGGGCGATTCATATCATGCTCAGCTAGGAGATGTCTACCTTTCTACAATGCCATCAAAAAATCTAAGTCCTTTGAATGGACACCAGATTGTCAAGAAGCATTCGAGGGGATAAAGCGATTACTATGTTATCCGCCCTTAATGAGCAAGCCAGAGGATGGAGAAGATTTATTTCTTTATGTATCCGTCACCAGCACGGCGATATGCACTGTAATGGTGCGGGAAGAAGAAGGGCAACAATATCCGGTGTACTACGTGAGTAAAGTCTTAAAGGATGCAGAACTTCGATATTCGAGGTTAGATAAAATGGCCCTCGCGGTGATAACCACGGCGGCTAGGTTGAAGCCATACTTCCAGGCGCATACTATCATTGTGAGAACTGGAATTCCAATGCGAAAGGTACAGCAGAAACCTGATGCATCCGGGCGATTGATGGAATGGTCAATTCGCTTGGGAGAGTTCGATATTCGTTACGAAGGAAGACCAGCTCTAAAAAGTCAAGTACTTGCCGATTTCGTGAATGAGTTCACGTGGGATGAAGACGAATGTCCAAAAGCACAAAAAGAAGAATGGAGTATGTTCACAGATGGGGCATTATCCACAGATGGAGCTGGACTGGGAGTCGTCATCAAGGGTCCGGATGTTATTCGCATGTACTATGCGGCAAAGTTAACATTCAAAACTACCAACAATGCCGCGGAATATGAAGCAATGATATGCGGATTGAAGTTGCTTAATGAACTTATGCCAGAAAGAGTGGTAATCTACAGCGACTCTAAACTCATGATAAATCAGATCACAAAAAATTATCTGGTGAAACAGGAAGATCTGGTCAAATACCATCAGGTTGTCGGTAGATTGACGCAGGAGTTAACACATAAAGGAATCGTCTGGGAGATGGTGCATGTTCCAAGAGGCCAGAACACAAAGGCTGATGAGTTGGCAAAAGCAGCGGCGAGTAGAGACCCATGGAATCAAAAAGCATGTAATTTGGAAATAAGGTCGTCACCAGCATTCGAAGCCGAACAGATTATGGTCATCGAAGGGCTAGAAGATGATGAAGATTAGCGGATGCCCATCCGCCAATATCTGGAACATGGAGATTTGCCGGTTGATAAAAGTTTATCCAGAAAGCTAATCGGGCAGTCGGCGAGATACTCAATTCGGGATGGGACTTTATACAGGAAGTCATATACATGTCCATGGTTAAAATGTATTAGCCGCAATGAAGGAGATTACGTGCTGAGAGAACTCCATGAAGGAATTTGTGGTGCGCATGAAGCATCCACGGCGTTGGTAAGAAAAGTCAAGTTGATGGGATATTATTGGCCGAAGGTGGTGGAAGATTCCCAGAAAATGGTAGCGGAATGTCACAGCTGTCAAATCCATGCTAATGAAAAGCATGTCCCAGGAGCCGAACAAGTAACTATAATGACGGCGTGGCCATTCGCAACATGGGGGATTGATATAGTGGGGCCATTCCCAGAAACAACAAGGAAGAGGAAGTACTTGGTAGTCGCAGTTGACCACTTCAGCAAATGGGTAGAAGCAGAGGCAGTAACCGCTCAAACACCTGAGCGAATGATCGAGTTCTTACGAGAGAACATTATCATGCGGTTTGGAATCCCATAAACGCTTATAACCGACAACGGTACCCAGTTCAACTGTGTCAAATTCAAAGCATATTGCGAAAGCATGGGGATCAAGAATCATTTTTCCTCCGTAAATCATCCCCAATCGAATGGTATGACAGAGGTTACCAACAGGGCCATAATTCAGGGAATCAAGAAGCGACTAGGTGATAAGAAAACAGGTTGGGCGGATGAGATACCTCATATGTTATGGGCATATAGAACTTCTGTAAAGGTAGCAACAGGCGAAACACCCTTCTTGCTGGTTTATGGAGCCGAAGCAGTCCTACCTGTTGAAATCCATTCGCCTACAGATCGGGTAATTTATTACTGCGACACCCAAAATCCTATCAACATTAGCGATGCATTGGATTCTGTTGAAGAACGAAGAGAAAAAGCTTACATGCGAATGGCAGTATATCGCAATAGAATCAAGAAGTATCATGACAGAAGGGTGCGAAAGGTGATAATCAATGAGAGCGACTTGGTCTTGAAAAAAGCAGATAAAATACAGTCCAGAGAAGGCAAAGGAAAATTAGGCGTCAACTGGATCGGACCTTACAGGGTATCCAAGAAGTTGGGACCATCAACTTTTGAAATAGAAGAAATGAGCGGCAAAAAGCTCACGCGCACCTGGAATCTAGAGAACCTACGCCTATATAAACAGGCCAAGTAGTTCAGGGAAATGACGAGTACTCTTTTTCCTTTTATGAGTTTTTTCCCACTGGGTTTTCTGATAAAAGGTTTTAATGAGGCTTGGATCCCACACAATTTATGTATCCATGTAATGAAAAGTCTTTTTTCTTCAAAAGAAAAATAAAGACATTACAACGGTTACAATCATTCAATATGTTACAATTGAATGCAGGTCCTTTTGAAACTGATAAATTTAAACACATAAATGTGTTGTCTACAACAGAAAGGCGGATGCATTATGCATCATTCGCAAAACCCTATGGTTAATCTTAAACACATAAATGTGTTGCCTACAAAAGAAAGGCGGATGCATGATTACGCATCATTCGCAAAACCTTATGGTTAATCTTATGATTATTTGAAAGAAAAATTATAAGGCATAAAATTAAGCGAATAAACGAGTACTCAAAAATTGCAAAAAGGGTCTGGCCACCCTAATAAAAACAAAACTAACTACGAAAAATTACAAGTATGAAGTCGGCAAAAGGCAAGGGTCGCATACGAAAATAACCGGCATTAAGGCAACGAAGAATAAAACAGCAATTGCACATATATGAAAAGCGGCAGGTGAAGAAAGCAAAGTCGCTCGATTGATATATATACTGGCAGTTTGTTACATACAACAGTTCAGATATAAATAAAATTATACTACAGTTCCTTCTCCTTCGCCTCTATTGCCCCCTTCGCCTTCAGCGGCTCCTTCATCTTCTCCAGTGGGGTGCCCTTCGCCTTCAGCGGCTCCTTCATCTTCTCCAGTGGGGTGATCTGCTTCAAGCGAATCCCCAACAATCAGATCAGTAACCGCATCAGAGCGAGGTACCTCTTGTTCAACGTGAGAAACATCTTGTGGTGCCCCTTCTTCTACGTTCTGATTTGGGATCTCGCGGCTGGTTGGAGAGTCATTGGGACTCTGCCAGTCAAGGAGAAGTACCTCATCCATGTCAGCATCCTCCGCCTCCAACTTGTCCCATTTTTCAGCTAAATCCTTTTCAGGGATGGAAACTTTGGGGCGGTTGAGTACTAGCTCTGGATTCCCATGTTCATAAGCTGCATGGATTCGCTCTCCATACCAGTAGATACGGGAGCTATCTTCAGATATGGTCTCCTCCGTCTTCTTCTTTTGCATCTCCAAGGCTTCCTTGGACGAATTCAGGTCATCAATTACTTTCTGAAGCTCATTGGATTTCGCCTGAAGTAATTTAAGAGCTTCCTCCCTCTCGCCGACGGCCTTTTGACAGGCACCCTCGAGAGTCTTCACTTGGTTTTGAGCGTCATCGAGAAGCGACTTCTGAGTCGCCAATTCGGTACCAAGGTGTTCCAGCTCTCTCGCACTTTCAGCATCCCTACAGAGGGCACCCTCAGCGAAATTGATAATCTGCACATTAGGCGATACATGAATGAAAGAGGAAAAAGAAGCGTATATTTGAAAGATAGAACATGAGTGAAAAACAGTATACCTCTATGGCACGCTTCTCAATTCCCTCCATGGCAGTTGGAAGCGGCACCTTTTCGCGGATGCGAGAGGCAGATGGGAGTCGTCCAAGGACATTGCCTATAGACGAAACAATGTCCTTACAAGAAAAGCTCACAGCCTTACCAAAGGTTCTAGTCCACCATCCGCTTATATCGGGGATCGGCTGCGAATGCGTAAGGAAAAGGGTCAGGAGAATACGATGAGGCGAAAAGTAAAGAAACCGAGAAACGGGAAAATAAAGAAGGCAAAACTATAATACCTCGTGGATGGGAGTGCAGTACTTTTCCTTTGATGGGGAGGATACGGGCGTACCTCCAACAGGCAAGATCACTGAAGTGTTTTTCTTCTTAGGGCGGGAAGACTCTACATCCGCATTGTTCTTCCGTTTCCGATTTAATGTAAGGTCCTCAGAAACGGGGTCCGGTGGCACGAAAACAAGGGCAGTACAAGTTGCCTCGACAGAAAGAGACGCCCCCACAGATGGATTCGCCCCTGCGGAAGAGGTCGCTTCTGCCAGCCGTCTCTTCCTCCTCGCCAAAGCTTTCGCCTCTCGATCTGCAGCGAGTTGGGATAAAGGGTCACCCCTGCAAAGGGTTAAAAGAATTCATCAAAAGGGAAATAAACTAACAATACCTTGTACGAAAACGCGATAAGGGATATAGACAACATGATCTCCCTCGCGATAGGCAATCGCCACTCGGCTCCTTAACATATGGAATGCCTGATCATACGTCCATATGAAAGGGGGAGTGTTCTTCAAGAATTTTATAATGGCGGATTCTTCCTTGCTCGGATAACCAAAGTTCAAACTCTTTACATTAGGTCGACCCCAGCGGCGAAGAAAATTTGGATTCTCTTCATTAAACTTGATGAAGAAATAAGACTTATCCCACTCGCGGATTTTGTTCGACTTCTCGTCAAAGCCGTAGTAACCGCTCTGTCGGATGAAGGTAAAATACTCCCCCGAACTTTTGAAGTGATGAAGCTTGGAGAAGATCTTGAGCGAGAAGGGGACCTCTAGACAATCTGCCAAAAATTTATCCAGGGACAAGTAGGCCCATCCATTAGGGTGCAGTTGTCCAGGTGCGATTCCATAACCACCAAGGATAGAAGCAATCTCATCCCCCAGCGGATACGTGAAACCGCAGATAATTTGGGCGACAAAAATGGTAAAATACCCCTTTGGGAAGTCGCCGGGACCTCTATTTTCCCCGGGAATGCTTGTTTCCAGGCCTTGAAGCCAGGGATACTGCTCCCGCAAGTCGTCAATCGTCTCGCGGCAAACTAAGCTTCCCGACCTATCCTTCTTCGGTAATAAGCGGAGAGTTGGGATAGGTGGTGGAATCAACTTCCTAGGGTCGAAACCTAGGCCCTCATCAGTCGTATTCGCCAGATGGAGAAACTCGACGGGATGAGAATCAGACCTGGGAGAGCTAGTTGAAACTTCATCAATCATCTCATCAACCTCATGAGACACCTCGCGATTGTAATTTTCGTCGAAGGGGGTGAAATCAAGCTCAGGGTTCGACATATCGGTAAGAGGAACGAACAGAAAGAAAATAGTTGAACGAGTTACAAGTTACAGAAAGGGAAACTTACATGTGAGAAAGAATGCAGAGAAAAACGAACGCAAAAGAGTTGATGCCGGAGAGGAAATGACAGAAAACGAAAAGACCACTTTCGAATTTTGAATACCCAGACAAAGATGAAGAGTTGCCTAAAACATATGAAAAGACCCTAAAGGGCTCTTGTCAAACTAGGGGGGAGGCATGTGATGATCCGCGAAGCCAACCGGGCCGAATCATAAACACGGGCCCAACCTAAACTTAAGCCCACGGTTCAAGATTAAATGGGCTCCTAATAAAGGAGGAGGCTAACCGCCCCGAAATCCTAACAAGGCACTAAACCACCCACTCAAACAAACGAGACCACGTTTGTGGCCACGTAGAGGACGTGGCACAGAAAGAGTAACCGCCCTCGGCGGTTACCTAGAAAGGCTTATAAAAGAGATAAGAAAGCCAAAAGAGGGGTAAGTTCACATTTCTTTTCCTCAATACGATTATCGATCTACTAAATTCCACACAAAACTGACTTGATCGTCGGAGAGTTTTCCCGGATATCTTGTCTCCGGTTTTGTTTTGCAGGTAACTAAGACGAGGATCATCAAATCAAATCCGGCAAGTTATCAAAAAGTTGTCACAAATTTATTATAATAAAATTATCAAGGTGCGTGTGACTTATATTATTTACATGTCTTAAAAAAATGTTTGCAATATGAGTTTCAACAAAACACACCTTGCACCACCTGTATAAGATGATGGTAAGATAATCCTTTTACCAGCCGATGATGGATTTGCCTCCCCTCTCAATACTGCTTCAGTTAATCCTTTGTATAATTCTGCCCTAAGATTCTTTTGGTTATGTCTGATGTATGATAATCTTTCTGCCTCAATCATTGTATAAGCATCAACTATAAACTGTTGAAATAACTTCTTTGAACTTAAAATGGTTGCTGGTTCATTATTTCTCTGTTGTATTCTAAAGCAAAAAAATTGACGCATGCTTATAGTTTCCCTTTTTCCCTTTTTTGATTCACTGAACGGAATGTCCTTTCTGAAACCATCTTCACCACGTGGGAAAAGCAAAGGATATTGCATTGGGAGATAAGAAGGATGCAACTCATTGATGCATTTCAGCATACCAGTCTTGGTCTCAACGATTATGTCTCTGAAGTTATTTGTACTGTCAATGTCACCAATAATTAAACCAGCTACTTCTGAAGCAGTGGCCATATTGTACCTTCGTCCATCCGATTTTCTGCCTCCAATCAACCTTAACTTCAATTCTCTACATTCTTGAGTAGACATTCTATCTCTAGCCAATCTAAATGATTGAACCAAAGCATTATTATCATCAAGCATTTCTTTCAAGTCATGAATTATAGAATGATCAAAATTTGTCATAGTACTTCGTGAATGTTAAGCCCAAAATATACCTAAAATATCATCAATAATTACATCAATATTGCTACGAATTTCTGCTATTCATACCTATTTAGAATACTTTTACTCTCGAATATGTTTCTTTCGTGCAAGGTACATAAATATTTGGTAAAATCCAAATAAGAGTAAAAAGAGCTCAAAAATAGAAGAAAAGCCCTACAAAAGGAGTCAAAGACGACAGAAATTAATAACGCTAAATCGAGGACACGAACGAAAGCTGAAAAACCGAAAAAGCTTCGTGCCGCGACCGCGGCCCCCGCTATTCACGGTCGCGACACGTGTCCATCAGCCATTTTTCCCTTCGTCCGAAGTACAATTGATGCTCCCCCATTCTCGGTAGAGAATTTAATAATTCTCGGTACGAGCAGGAGATTTTAGAGCCTAGTTACACACTTTCGTTTTCGACGAAACGCAATCGTTCGGGTGGATAAAGACGTCCTTTCGCAGCGGACACGATCCTTCACAATGGACACGACACTTCAATCAAGACTCTTCAACATCTATAAATAAAGAGTTGATGGAGAGTTGAAGATAATAATGATATAGAATGTTATATGTGTAGAAGAAAGAGATTAGTGTAGAATTTATGCAGAAATTCCGAATCAAGTGATTTAGAAGTTAGATTTCGATTCTGTTCAAAAGCAATATGATGTACACACATTGTTTACAAAATAATAACAAATTCAGTAGCGTTTAGACATTGTTCCAGTTTAGTTTACATTTTGGTAGTGGACCGACCCAGTCTCTATTACGAAGATTCAGCGAGAAGATTGAGTAGAGGATTCGCCCCTGAGCCTGACAAACTCTAACGAAACCCAAAGAAAGGATTGACAACCCGTTCACTTGCACGCCGTCGAAGAATTCAATGCTCCATGTTCTCTGTAAACTTGTATCAATTTATATTTCATCTAATAAAGTCTGTTCTATTCGATAGATTTTTATGCAGCACTTATGGTAACCAATCCACTAAAGTGACTGCTGGTGTTTTCATTAAAACGTATTTAATCCAAAATCTTTACAAGGAAACTTTGTTGAACACTTAAGCAAATTATTATCTCGGTAGAGTTTTAATTTGATTAAGGGAAATTATCCCGGATAAGGGTTTTGTCGCGTTCAAAGCCAATTAATTAGAGGTTCCGTCATTTATTTCATCTTTATAATTCATACAAAGTTTAAAGTTGTTTTCTTTGTTTAATGCAAACGAATATACTTGTTTACTTTTCTAAAGTACTAAAACGTTCCTGTTTTGCAAATTCATTTTTAATCAGATATTTTCTAACATCTTCACATTCTAATCTAACTCTTATTCTAGCAATTTCAAAACCAAAACCGATTAAACGATTTTTTCCATATTATAAACCTTAAAGTAATTTTAACCGATTGTAAATAAGTTTTGTTAAAAAACATTCCCTGTGGGATCGATATCTTTTATTACTACAAGCGTATACCGTGCACTTGCGGAAATCGCTCAACAAGTTTTTGGCGCCGTTGCCGGGGAGTGCCAAAATTTTTGACAAAATTTTAAATTTTTCGTGTTTTATTACGAATCTAGGTTTATTCATACTTATTCAAACTTTTACATTTTATTTATTTTCAATTACTAACATATTTATTTTTCAAATTCTGTTTTATAGGTAGTTTCGGTTCGTGCGAAATTTCAAGTTCATGCGCAGTTCTCGAAGTTCGGGCAGTCACCAGATCCTATTGACCCAGAAATTGAAAGAACTCTTAAAAAGAACAAGAAAGAAAAGAAAAAGAAAAACCAAACCCCAATAAAAACTAAAATTACCGAGCCAGAAGTTATGGCCACACTTATGGATTACGCTAGGCCAGGAGTGGCCGGTGTAACAAACAGTATAGTTAGACCCCAAATTAATGCACATCATTTTGAAATTAAGCCTGCGTTGCTTAATATGTTGCAAAATAATGTAACGTTTTACGGGTTACCTAACGAAAATCGTAATACCCATTTGACAAATTTCTTAGAAATTTGTGACACTTTTAAAATTACTGATGTAACTGCAGAAGCAATCAAACTTCGCCTTTTTCCTTTTACTTTGAAGGATCGAGACAAAGAGTGGTTAACTTCTATGCCAGCCGCATCAATTGAGACTTGGGAGCAATTAGCCCAAGCATTTTTATCAAAAAAATTTCCTTTAGCAAAAACCGCAAGAGTCATTAAAGAGTTAACATCTTTTTCTCAAAATGATAATGAAACTCTTTATGAGGCTTGGGAACGTTTTAAAGAACTTCAATGTTTATGCCCACACCACCAATTGCCCGCTGAACTTTTAATGCAAACATTTTATAATGGACTAAATCCTACAACTAGAGGTTCATTGGACGCTATGTCTGGAGGGTTATTCATGAAGAAAACATCTGCCCAAGCAAGAGAACTTTTAGAGGAAATGGCAATCAACAACAGTATGTGGCCCGCGGAACGTGGACACATACCAGTAGTGAAACCATCATCCTCAACAACATCATCAGTTAAAGGTATAGTGAACCTTGATCCAGTAGCGATGTTGCAAGCCCAATTTTCTGCCTTATCGCACAAAATTGATAGGTTTATGGCACCGTGTGATCCTAATGGTCAACCAATCCAAACAGATGTGGATTACGAAGGTATGAGTGAAATTGAACAGGTAAATTTTGTCCAAGGACAAAACCAAACTAATAACCCTTATTCCAATACATATAATCCTGGATGGAGAAATCATCCTAACTTTAACTGGAGAGACAATAATAATGCTAATGCTAATCAAAATCGTACTACTAATTATCAAAATCAATCAAGAGATTCGATTAGCACTTTATCTTCTAAAATCGACAAATTCATTGATGCGATGAGCGGAAAAATAAGTAATCACGACGATGGTTTTAAACGGATCGAGAATAAATTCGATCAGCTTATTAAAAACCAATCATCTAGCATCCATAATTTGGAGATTCAAATTGGACAACTCGCTAAATCAATTCCATCCCGCAAAGAGGGAAGTCTTCCAAGCCGTACGGAAGAAAATCCGAAAGAGCATGTTAAGGCTATCACTCTTCGTTCAGGGAAAAATTACTTAGGCCCGGAAATGCCCGGAAATTCGACTTTACCTGGAACTGATTTACCAAAGCCCAAAGAAGATACATTAAAACAAAAAGATGCACCAATTGACTCTAGTAAAAAAACTTTTGTACCCAAACCACCTTTTCCACACAAAGTCCGCAACAAGGACTATGATAAACAACTTTTAACATTTTTAGACAAACTTAAAAATTTGCATATTAATTTGACATTTATGGATGCGATTACGCAAATTCCCAATTATGGAAAATTCCTCAAAGATTTAATTTCAAAGAAAATCAGTTGGGAAGGAATTTCATCCATTTCACTAACTGAAGATTGTAGTTCGATTGTGTCAAGCAAATTTGCCCACAAAACTCAAGGATCCCGGATGTTTTACCATTCCGTGTAAATTGGGAGATATTGAATTTTCCAGTTGTCTCTGTGATTTAGGAGCAAGCATTAACTTGATGCCATTATCTATTTTTAATAAGTTAGGCTTAGAAGAAGACATCAAACGTACCAATATGGTTTTGCAATTAGCGGATCAAACACTAAAAGACCATACGGTATAATTGAGGATGTTTTAGTTAAAGTTGACAAATTTATTTTTCCTACCGATTTCGTTATTTTAGATTTTGCTTATGATGTAAATTGTCCGCTAATCTTTGGTAGACCGTTCATGAACACGGGACGTGCTCTAGTTGATGTGTCGGAAGGGAAAGTAGTTTTACAAATAGGAGATGATAAGATTGAGTTTGATATGAACCAAGCGATGAAATATCCTATGGAAGATTTTGCTTGTATGAAACTTGATTTAATTGAAGAATGTGTAAATGACATTGTTCAAAAAGAAGAAATAATAGAACCTATAATGAGTGAGGAACTAGAAGATAAGGACCCAGAACCTTTGATTCGTGAAGATGGACCAGTTCCGCCTTCAATTGTAGTTCCACCTAAATTAGAACTTAAAGAATTACCAAGTCATTTGAGGTACGCTTTCTTAGGCGAAGGCGATTCTCTACCTATTATTATCTCTAACAAACTAACACAAGTCCAAGAAGAGAAATTGAAAGAAGTTGTTAGAAATAGGATAGGAAGCATGGGTTGGCAAATTTCTGACTTAAAAGGTATTAATCCAAGTATTGTGATGCATAGAATTCATTTAGAAGAAGATAAGCCACCTAAAGCGGATAGGCAAAGACGCCTAAATCCGAACATGAAAGAAGTAGTAAAAAATGAGATTACTAAACTTCTTGACAATGGAATCATTTATCCTATTTCGGATAGTGAATAGGTTAGTCCTATCCATTGTGTACCTAAAAAGGGAGGCATAACAGTTGTAAGGAATGAAGAAGGTGAATTAATACCTACGCGAACCACCACTGGTTGGAGGGTTTGTATAGATTATAGAAATCTAAATAAAGCAACTAGGAAAGATCATTTTCCTCTTCCTTTCATTGATCAAATGATCGAAAGGATAGCTGGTCATGCTTTCTACTGTTTTCTTGATGGTTACTCCGGATTCTTTCAAATATACATTTACCCGGATGACCAAGATAAAACAACCTTCACATGTCCTTACGGAACATTTGCATATAGAAGAATGCCCTTTGGTCTATGTAACGCACCTGCAACATTTCAACGTTGTATGACTGTAATTTTTAATGATTTCATTGAAGATATCATGGAAGTTTTTATGGACGATTTTTCAGTTTATGGAGATTCTTTTGATTCGTGCCTAGAAAATTTGGATAAAGTTTTGTCTAGGTGTGAAGAAACAAATTTGGTATTAAACTGGGAAAAATGTCATTTCATGGTTGACGAAGGAATTGTTTTAGGTCACAAAATATCTGAAAAAGGATTAGAAGTAGATAGAGCAAAAACCTCAGTAATAGAGAAATTACCCCCTCCAACTACTGTTAAGGGAGTAAGATCATTCTTAGGACATGCTGGTTTTTACAGAAGATTTATTAAAAAAAATTCTGTAATTTTCAAACCACTTACTAATTTACTCATGAAAGATTCAACCTTTGATTTTAACGAAGAATGTGTTAAAGCGTTCGAAACATTGAAAACAGCTTTAGTCAGTGCACCTATTATTGCTAAACCCGATTGTGATCTACCATTTGAAATTATGTGTGATGCAAGTGACTTAGCTGTCGGATGTGTTTTAGGTCAAAGGAAAGATAAGAAACTTCATGTCATTTATTATGCAAGTCACACACTTTCCGGTGCACAATTAAACTACACCACAACAGAAAAAGAAATGTTAGCCGTAGTTTTTGCATGTGACAAGTTTAGGTCATATTTATTAGGTTCAAAAGTTATTATTTATACTGATCATGCAGCATTAAGATATTTATTTGCTAAAAAGGATGCAAAACCACGTCTAATTAGATGGGTTTTATTGTTGCAAGAATTTGATATAGAAATAAAAGACAAAAAGGGAGTTGAAAACCTTGTCGCCGATCATTTATCGAGACTTGAAGATGAAAACGGTCCTATAGGTGAAACTACCGGTATACGAGATGATTTCCCTGATGAACACCTCTATCAAATAAAAAGTGCCATGTCACCATGGTATGCAGATATTGCTAATTATCTTACAGCCAATATTGTTCCGGAAGGATTAGATTTCCAGCAAAAGAAGAAATTTTTCTTCGATATTAAACAATATTTTTGGGAAGATCCCTTTTTGTTCAAGACTTGTGGTGACGGGATAATTAGGAGATGCGTTGGTGAAAATGAATACGAATCCATAATGTCGGAATGCCATTCTAGTTCTTATGGAGGACATAATGGAGTTAACAAGACAGCTGCTAGAATATTTGAAAGCGGTTTCTTTTGGCCTACGATGTTTAAGGACGTCCGTTCATTTATTACTCGTTGTGATAAGTGCCAAAGAACAGGAAATCTAGGAAGGAAAGATGAGATGCCCCTCACAACCTTATTAGAAGTTGAAGTCTTCGATATATGGGGAATAGATTTCATGGGACCTTTTCCCCCTTCCAATGGTAAAACTTACATACTAGTCGCCGTTGATTATGTTTCGAAGTGGGTTGAAGCAATTGCAACCCCGACAAACGATTCTAAAGTTGTCTTTAATTTTCTTGACGATATATTTTGTAGATTTGGTTGTCCAAGAGCTATCGTTAGTGATGGCGGTACTCATTTTATAAACAAGAGTTTTGAAACACTTATGAAAAAATATGGAGTACGCCACCGCGTATCAACGCCGTACCATCCTCAGTCAAATGGTCAGGCGGAGATATCAAACAGAGAACTCAAATGGATTCTCGAGAAAACAGTTTCATCTTCTAGAAAAGATTGGTCTTCTAAACTCAATAATGCGCTATGGGCATACCGTACTGCATTTAAAACGCCAATAGGAATGACTCCGTACCGTTTAGTGTATGGTAAGGCATGTCATTTGCTAGTCGAATTAGAACATAAAGCCTATTGGGCTATTAGAGAACTAAATTTTGATTTACGACAAGCAGGTAAGAAACGTTTGCTCCATTTGAATGAGTTAGATGAGTTACGTCATCTATCTTAAGAAAATGCAAAGATTTATAAAGAAAAAGTGAAAAAATGGCATGATTCCAAAATTAAAGTCAAACACTTTAATGTTGGGGATAAAGTGTTGTTATTTAATTCACGACTTCGTTTATTTCCAGGAAAACTTAAGTCCAGATGGTTAGGACCATATTTAGTCGTCAAAACATTCGATTACGGTTCTTTAGAACTGGAAGGTCCTACCGGAGTTCGATTCAAAGTTAATGGTAATCGATGTAAAATCTATTACGAAAATATTTCCCAACTAGGAATTGAATTCGTAACAAGATTATCTGATATATGAATTATTCAGTTTATTTTACACAGTTTATTTTATTTTATTGTTTTTATGATTTTGTTTATTTTATTTTATTTTATTTTTATTTTTTCCAAAATTCCATTTTTATAATTAGATGACTTTATGTTATGATTTAAATGCATAAAATATTTATATTTCATGATTTTAGATTTATTTTTAGGAAATTAAGATGAATTTGAAGTTTCAGGCAATTCTCTGCCGTGAATTTAGAATTCCCTGCCGAGAATCCCTTTATTTAAGAATGTCACAAACAGGTTCGGATTTCTCTGTTCATACCGAGAATTTTTAAATTCTCTACCGTGAATCAGAAGGTAGCTTTGATGCCTGATTTCCGCAAGGAAATCAGCGTGTCGCGACCGCGGCTTTGCCATTCGCGGTCGCGACACGCGTGTTTTCTGCACTATCAAGTCTGAAACACTCTCACCCTTTCGACGAACCTCTTGGCAATTGAAACATTAAGTTTTTTCATTCCCGAAAGGTGCAATTTATACCTTTTCATAATTAAAACGATACCTCTTTTCATCTTAAACTCTTATAAATTAGTCTTAGAGGATTCAAGTTCTGTTACAATTCTTTTCATCTTTGTCAGAACTCTGATTTTCTTCGCAAACACCGTCCTTTGCTAAAATAACACTAACTTTGCACCATGCCTACCAAATACAAATCACCTAGGCACAATGCTGCCTCAATCAACAAACGCCCAGACTTATCCAAGCGATATGGGGCGCCTTTTCCTATCTTCAATCACGATGAAGGTAGGCGTTATTGGAATCACCGTTACAAATTCTTCACCGGAATGTTGTATATGGATGAATTTCTTAATAGCCAATTAGGCATTTCTGATGACATGAGCCGCTATATGGAGCGCCTAGGGTGGACAAAATTCGCCCAAATGCGATTTCCAATAATAGGCGACTGGATACTCGAATTCTTCTGTACCGTGCGTTTTACTAATAAACGACGAGTACGTCTCAGTTTTCGTCGAGAAGGCAAAATCTTCACTTTCGGCTATCCCGAGTTGCATGCTTGGTTTGGTTTTCCCCCGAGGGATACAATCAAACGTCATCCTAGACGAGACATGACATCCTCGGACATTTGGAGAATGCTCACTGGATTCTGGCGATTCAATTCAAAACTCGCCTATAATCACTCTTTTCGCTCCAACTCCATGCTGTATCTACACAAATTTCTGTGTCACAGTTTATTCGGGCGCACATTCAGTAGTGTGGTCTGTGACACAGATTTGTATGTTCTTGGAGATATATTCCAGGGCAATGCAGTGGATTCTTCCAAAATTCTGATGGAAGGTCTTGTCGCCGCTTCTCGATCCAACGATAAGAAGATTGGGTTCGGCAATATAATATGTGGAATAATTCTCGGTTCAAAGGGTACCATTGATGTTCCCTGGAGTGATGATGAATTCTTCCCAACAATTGAGTATGAATTTCTCGAGCACGAAGGACTTGTGAAACGTGTCTTTCGAGCAGGGCCTCAATTTTTGTCTGCACCAGAACGTGAAACTTTCGTGCAGTTTCAAATTGATCGTATTAAGGCCAGAAATATCCCGTTAGATAGGGATGAATATGTAGAATAGTTTCTGTTTTTCATTTTTTATTTTTTTTGTATATGTTTTGTTTTGTTTTAATTATTGGTTTGTTTTCATTATTTGTACATATGTTACGATAATAAAAATCTTATTTAGTTCAATTCTTAATTTTTATCCATTTGATCCATAATCTATACTTAGCATATTTCATATGGGTACTTTCTAATTTTTCATAATCAAATTAAGATAAAAAGGATTCACTTGAACAAATATGGTTTTCTATTTTTCCACACGTATATCCACATTTAATCCACTTTGTAACTCAATTTATTTTTAATGAATTAAGTTATCATTTAATCAATTCAATTCATGTATTAAATATGTATTACCATGCACTTATTATGCATTTAATATGGTTCTCTTAACTTATATGCATAAATGAACATTTAAGTTTCATTAATTACTCATAAATCAATTTATTATACTTTAATTCAATTTATTAAGGTAAAACCTTTGGTTTTCCTTGGAATTAATGACATTTATTTAAGTTTTAAGTGCAGGAACACATCATATTAAGTTCAGGAACCATTTTCTCAACAAAAATTACATAAACCATGTCAAAAGGCACCAAAATAGGCATTTTTACCAATTCTCTACCGAGAATTTATTAATTCTCGGTATGAGCAGCAACTTTGGCAAGATTTCAAGGCGAATATTGCCTGAAATTCGCGTGCCGCGGCCGTGGCTTTGCCATTCGCGGTCGCGACACGCATATCTTTTGCCCTTTTCAATCCGATTTTAACTCTAAATTTTGCCTATTCCTATTCCTATTCTACCTATTCACCTACCTATACAACACTATATAAACCTACCTCTTACACAAACCTCACATCACCTCTATTTTTACCCAATCCCTTACTCTAAACTCTTCCCCAAAAATCTACTTTTTGTCTTCCCAATTTATTCACTCCAATTTCTATCCTCTTTTCTATTCAATCAATCCCATATTCCAAACCCCCAAACTCATCTTCAAGCTTTGCTTTCTCTCTCAATTTCTTCTTCTTCTTCTTCTTCTTCTCAAACCCTAAACACACAAAACACAATCACCATAGTTAGGACTAAGCGTGTTGGTAACAAGCCCGCCGTTACGGAAGCTAATCGCCTTCGGGTTCAATGTGGAGCTTATTTTGACATCTATTCGGAGGAAGAAGCCGCTTGTTTCAAACATTTTTCTCAAGACCGACCGCCAATTTGTTGATATGCACTTCTTAGACTTCCATTCGGTAAGAGCATTAAATTTCTCTACTCGAATTGATGCCTTTATTGAAGCATTGGGTTGGCAAGCGTTCGTTAATATGCGTTTTCCGCGTATTAATGAATATGTTGCAAAATAATGTAACGTTTTACGGGTTACCTAACGAAAATCGTAATACCCATTTGACAAATTTCTTAGAAATTTGTGACACTTTTAAAATTACTGATGTAACTGCAGAAGCAATCAAACTTCGCCTTTTTCCTTTTACTTTGAAGGATCGAGACAAAGAGTGGTTAACTTCTATGCCAGCCGCATCAATTGAGACTTGGGAGCAATTAGCCCAAGCATTTTTATCAAAAAAATTTCCTTTAGCAAAAACCGCAAGAGTCATTAAAGAGTTAACATCTTTTTCTCAAAATGATAATGAAACTCTTTATGAGGCTTGGGAACGTTTTAAAGAACTTCAATGTTTATGCCCACACCACCAATTGCCCGCTGAACTTTTAATGCAAACATTTTATAATGGACTAAATCCTACAACTAGAGGTTCATTGGACGCTATGTCTGGAGGGTTATTCATGAAGAAAACATCTGCCCAAGCAAGAGAACTTTTAGAGGAAATGGCAATCAACAACAGTATGTGGCCCGCGGAACGTGGACACATACCAGTAGTGAAACCATCATCCTCAACAACATCATCAGTTAAAGGTATAGTGAACCTTGATCCAGTAGCGATGTTGCAAGCCCAATTTTCTGCCTTATCGCACAAAATTGATAGGTTTATGGCACCGTGTGATCCTAATGGTCAACCAATCCAAACAGATGTGGATTACGAAGGTATGAGTGAAATTGAACAGGTAAATTTTGTCCAAGGACAAAACCAAACTAATAACCCTTATTCCAATACATATAATCCTGGATGGAGAAATCATCCTAACTTTAACTGGAGAGACAATAATAATGCTAATGCTAATCAAAATCGTACTACTAATTATCAAAATCAATCAAGAGATTCGATTAGCACTTTATCTTCTAAAATCGACAAATTCATTGATGCGATGAGCGGAAAAATAAGTAATCACGACGATGGTTTTAAACGGATCGAGAATAAATTCGATCAGCTTATTAAAAACCAATCATCTAGCATCCATAATTTGGAGATTCAAATTGGACAACTCGCTAAATCAATTCCATCCCGCAAAGAGGGAAGTCTTCCAAGCCGTACGGAAGAAAATCCGAAAGAGCATGTTAAGGCTATCACTCTTCGTTCAGGGAAAAATTACTTAGGCCCGGAAATGCCCGGAAATTCGACTTTACCTGGAACTGATTTACCAAAGCCCAAAGAAGATACATTAAAACAAAAAGATGCACCAATTGACTCTAGTAAAAAAACTTTTGTACCCAAACCACCTTTTCCACACAAAGTCCGCAACAAGGACTATGATAAACAACTTTTAACATTTTTAGACAAACTTAAAAATTTGCATATTAATTTGACATTTATGGATGCGATTACGCAAATTCCCAATTATGGAAAATTCCTCAAAGATTTAATTTCAAAGAAAATCAGTTGGGAAGGAATTTCATCCATTTCACTAACTGAAGATTGTAGTTCGATTGTGTCAAGCAAATTTGCCCACAAAACTCAAGGATCCCGGATGTTTTACCATTCCGTGTAAATTGAGAGATATTGAATTTTCCAGTTGTCTCTGTGATTTAGGAGCAAGCATTAACTTGATGCCATTATCTATTTTTAATAAGTTAGGCTTAGAAGAAGACATCAAACGTACCAATATGGTTTTGCAATTAGCGGATCAAACACTAAAAGACCATACGGTATAATTGAGGCTGTTTTAGTTAAAGTTGACAAATTTATTTTTCCTACCGATTTCGTTATTTTAGATTTTGCTTATGATGTAAATTGTCCGCTAATCTTTGGTAGACCGTTCATGAACACGGGACGTGCTCTAGTTGATGTGTCGGAAGGGAAAGTAGTTTTACAAATAGGAGATGATAAGATTGAGTTTGATATGAACCAAGCAATGAAATATCCTATGGAAGATTTTGCTTGTATGAAACTTGATTTAATTGAAGAATGTGTAAATGACATTGTTCAAAAAGAAGAAATAATAGAACCTATAATGAGTGAGGAACTAGAAGATAAGGACCCAGAACCTTTGATTCGTGAAGATGGACCAGTTCCGCCTTCAATTGTAGTTCCACCTAAATTAGAACTTAAAGAATTACCAAGTCATTTGAGGTACGCTTTCTTAGGCGAAGGCGATTCTCTACCTATTATTATCTCTAACAAACTAACACAAGTCCAAGAAGAGAAATTGAAAGAAGTTGTTAGAAATAGGATAGGAAGCATGGGTTGGCAAATTTCTGACTTAAAAGGTATTAATCCAAGTATTGTGATGCATAGAATTCATTTAGAAGAAGATAAGCCACCTAAAGCGGATAGGCAAAGACGCCTAAATCCGAACATGAAAGAAGTAGTAAAAAATGAGATTACTAAACTTCTTGACAATGGAATCATTTATCCTATTTCGGATAGTGAATAGGTTAGTCCTATCCATTGTGTACCTAAAAAGGGAGGCATAACAGTTGTAAGGAATGAAGAAGGTGAATTAATACCTACGCGAACCACCACTGGTTGGAGGGTTTGTATAGATTATAGAAATCTAAATAAAGCAACTAGGAAAGATCATTTTCCTCTTCCTTTCATTGATCAAATGATCGAAAGGATAGCTGGTCATGCTTTCTACTGTTTTCTTGATGGTTACTCCGGATTCTTTCAAATATACATTTACCCGGATGACCAAGATAAAACAACCTTCACATGTCCTTACGGAACATTTGCATATAGAAGAATGCCCTTTGGTCTATGTAACGCACCTGCAACATTTCAACGTTGTATGACTGTAATTTTTAATGATTTCATTGAAGATATCATGGAAGTTTTTATGGACGATTTTTCAGTTTATGGAGATTCTTTTGATTCGTGCCTAGAAAATTTGGATAAAGTTTTGTCTAGGTGTGAAGAAACAAATTTGGTATTAAACTGGGAAAAATGTCATTTCATGGTTGACGAAGGAATTGTTTTAGGTCACAAAATATCTGAAAAAGGATTAGAAGTAGATAGAGCAAAAACCTCAGTAATAGAGAAATTACCCCCTCCAACTACTGTTAAGGGAGTAAGATCATTCTTAGGACATGCTGGTTTTTACAGAAGATTTATTAAAAAAAATTCTGTAATTTTCAAACCACTTACTAATTTACTCATGAAAGATTCAACCTTTGATTTTAACGAAGAATGTGTTAAAGCGTTCGAAACATTGAAAACAGCTTTAGTCAGTGCACCTATTATTGCTAAACCCGATTGTGATCTACCATTTGAAATTATGTGTGATGCAAGTGACTTAGCTGTCGGATGTGTTTTAGGTCAAAGGAAAGATAAGAAACTTCATGTCATTTATTATGCAAGTCACACACTTTCCGGTGCACAATTAAACTACACCACAACAGAAAAAGAAATGTTAGCCGTAGTTTTTGCATGTGACAAGTTTAGGTCATATTTATTAGGTTCAAAAGTTATTATTTATACTGATCATGCAGCATTAAGATATTTATTTGCTAAAAAGGATGCAAAACCACGTCTAATTAGATGGGTTTTATTGTTGCAAGAATTTGATATAGAAATAAAAGACAAAAAGGGAGTTGAAAACCTTGTCGCCGATCATTTATCGAGACTTGAAGATGAAAACGGTCCTATAGGTGAAACTACCGGTATACGAGATGATTTCCCTGATGAACACCTCTATCAAATAAAAAGTGCCATGTCACCATGGTATGCAGATATTGCTAATTATCTTGCAGCCAATATTGTTCCGGAAGGATTAGATTTCCAGCAAAAGAAGAAATTTTTCTTCGATATTAAACAATATTTTTGGGAAGATCCCTTTTTGTTCAAGACTTGTGGTGACGGGATAATTAGGAGATGCGTTGGTGAAAATGAATACGAATCCATAATGTCGGAATGCCATTCTAGTTCTTATGGAGGACATAATGGAGTTAACAAGACAGCTGCTAGAATATTTGAAAGCGGTTTCTTTTGGCCTACGATGTTTAAGGACGTCCGTTCATTTATTACTCGTTGTGATAAGTGCCAAAGAACAGGAAATCTAGGAAGGAAAGATGAGATGCCCCTCACAACCTTATTAGAAGTTGAAGTCTTCGATATATGGGGAATAGATTTCATGGGACCTTTTCCCCCTTCCAATGGTAAAACTTACATACTAGTCGCCGTTGATTATGTTTCGAAGTGGGTTGAAGCAATTGCAACCCCGACAAACGATTCTAAAGTTGTCTTTAATTTTCTTGACGATATATTTTGTAGATTTGGTTGTCCAAGAGCTATCGTTAGTGATGGCGGTACTCATTTTATAAACAAGAGTTTTGAAACACTTATGAAAAAATATGGAGTACGCCACCGCGTATCAACGCCGTACCATCCTCAGTCAAATGGTCAGGCGGAGATATCAAACAGAGAACTCAAATGGATTCTCGAGAAAACAGTTTCATCTTCTAGAAAAGATTGGTCTTCTAAACTCAATAATGCGCTATGGGCATACCGTACTGCATTTAAAACGCCAATAGGAATGACTCCGTACCGTTTAGTGTATGGTAAGGCATGTCATTTGCTAGTCGAATTAGAACATAAAGCCTATTGGGCTATTAGAGAACTAAATTTTGATTTACGACAAGCAGGTAAGAAACGTTTGCTCCATTTGAATGAGTTAGATGAGTTACGTCATCTATCTTAAGAAAATGCAAAGATTTATAAAGAAAAAGTGAAAAAATGGCATGATTCCAAAATTAAAGTCAAACACTTTAATGTTGGGGATAAAGTGTTGTTATTTAATTCACGACTTCGTTTATTTCCAGGAAAACTTAAGTCCAGATGGTTAGGACCATATTTAGTCGTCAAAACATTCGATTACGGTTCTTTAGAACTGGAAGGTCCTACCGGAGTTTGATTCAAAGTTAATGGTAATCGATGTAAAATCTATTACGAAAATATTTCCCAACTAGGAATTGAATTCGTAACAAGATTATCTGATATATGAATTATTCAGTTTATTTTACACAGTTTATTTTATTTTATTGTTTTTATGATTTTGTTTATTTTATTTTATTTTATTTTTATTTTTTCCAAAATTCCATTTTTATAATTAGATGACTTTATGTTATGATTTAAATGCATAAAATATTTATATTTCATGATTTTAGATTTATTTTTAGGAAATTAAGATGAATTTGAAGTTTCTGGCAATTCTCTGCCGTGAATTTAGAATTCCCTGCCGAGAATCCCTTTATTTAAGAATGTCACAAACAGGTTCGGATTTCTCTGTTCATACCGAGAATTTTTAAATTCTCTACCGTGAATCAGAAGGTAGCTTTGATGCCTGATTTCCGCAAGGAAATCAGCGTGTCGCGACCGCGGCTTTGCCATTCGCGGTCGCGACACGCGTGTTTTCTGCACTATCAAGTCTGAAACACTCTCACCCTTTCGACGAACCTCTTGGCAATTGAAACATTAAGTTTTTTCATTCCCGAAAGGTGCAATTTATACCTTTTCATAATTAAAACGATACCTCTTTTCATCTTAAACTCTTATAAATTAGTCTTAGAGGATTCAAGTTCTGTTACAATTCTTTTCATCTTTGTCAGAACTCTGATTTTCTTCGCAAACACCGTCCTTTGCTAAAATAACACTAACTTTGCACCATGCCTACCAAATACAAATCACCTAGGCACAATGCTGCCTCAATCAACAAACGCCCAGACTTATCCAAGCGATATGGGGCGCCTTTTCCTATCTTCAATCACGATGAAGGTAGGCGTTATTGGAATCACCGTTACAAATTCTTCACCGGAATGTTGTATATGGATGAATTTCTTAATAGCCAATTAGGCATTTCTGATGACATGAGCCGCTATATGGAGCGCCTAGGGTGGACAAAATTCGCCCAAATGCGATTTCCAATAATAGGCGACTGGATACTCGAATTCTTCTGTACCGTGCGTTTTACTAATAAACGACGAGTACGTCTCAGTTTTCGTCGAGAAGGCAAAATCTTCACTTTCGGCTATCCCGAGTTGCATGCTTGGTTTGGTTTTCCCCCGAGGGATACAATCAAACGTCATCCTGGACGAGACATGACATCCTCGGACATTTGGAGAATGCTCACTGGATTCTGGCGATTCAATTCAAAACTCGCCTATAATCACTCTTTTCGCTCCAACTCCATGCTGTATCTACACAAATTTCTGTGTCACAGTTTATTCGGGCGCACATTCAGTAGTGTGGTCTGTGACACAGATTTGTATGTTCTTGGAGATATATTCCAGGGCAATGCAGTGGATTCTTCCAAAATTCTGATGGAAGGTCTTGTCGCCGCTTCTCGATCCAAAGATAAGAAGATTGGGTTCGGCAATATAATATGTGGAATAATTCTCGGTTCAAAGGGTACCATTGATGTTCCCTGGAGTGATGATGAATTCTTCCCAACAATTGAGTATGAATTTCTCGAGCACGAAGGACTTGTGAAACGTGTCTTTCGAGCAGGGCCTCAATTTTTGTCTGCACCAGAACGTGAAACTTTCGTGCAGTTTCAAATTGATCGTATTAAGGCCAGAAATATCCCGTTAGATAGGGATGAATATGTAGAATAGTTTCTGTTTTTCATTTTTTATTTTTTTTGTATATGTTTTGTTTTGTTTTAATTATTGGTTTGTTTTCATTATTTGTACATATGTTACGATAATAAAAATCTTATTTAGTTCAATTCTTAATTTTTATCCATTTGATCCATAATCTATACTTAGCATATTTCATATGGGTACTTTCTAATTTTTCATAATCAAATTAAGATAAAAAGGATTCACTTGAACAAATATGGTTTTCTATTTTTCCACACGTATATCCACATTTAATCCACTTTGTAACTCAATTTATTTTTAATGAATTAAGTTATCATTTAATCAATTCAATTCATGTATTAAATATGTATTACCATGCACTTATTATGCATTTAATATGGTTCTCTTAACTTATATGCATAAATGAACATTTAAGTTTCATTAATTACTCATAAATCAATTTATTATACTTTAATTCAATTTATTAAGGTAAAACCTTTGGTTTTCCTTGGAATTAATGACATTTATTTAAGTTTTAAGTGCAGGAACACATCATATTAAGTTCAGGAACCATTTTCTCAACAAAAATTACATAAACCATGTCAAAAGGCACCAAAATAGGCATTTTTACCAATTCTCTACCGAGAATTTATTAATTCTCGGTATGAGCAGCAACTTTGGCAAGATTTCAAGGCGAATATTGCCTGAAATTCGCGTGCCGCGGCCGTGGCTTTGCCATTCGCGGTCGCGACACGCATATCTTTTGCCCTTTTCAATCCGATTTTAACTCTAAATTTTGCCTATTCCTATTCCTATTCTACCTATTCACCTACCTATACAACACTATATAAACCTACCTCTTACACAAACCTCACATCACCTCTATTTTTACCCAATCCCTTACTCTAAACTCTTCCCCAAAAATCTACTTTTTGTCTTCCCAATTTATTCACTCCAATTTCTATCCTCTTTTCTATTCAATCAATCCCATATTCCAAACCCCCAAACTCATCTTCAAGCTTTGCTTTCTCTCTCAATTTCTTCTTCTTCTTCTTCTTCTTCTCAAACCCTAAACACACAAAACACAATCACCATGGTTAGGACTAAGCGTGTTGGTAACAAGCCCGCCGTTACGGAAGCTAATCGCCTTCGGGTTCAATGTGGAGCTTATTTTGACATCTATTCGGAGGAAGAAGCCGCTTGTTTCAAACATTTTTCTCAAGACCGACCGCCAATTTGTTGATATGCACTTCTTAGACTTCCATTCGGTAAGAGCATTAAATTTCTCTACTCGAATTGATGCCTTTATTGAAGCATTGGGTTGGCAAGCGTTCGTTAATATGCGTTTTCCGCGTATTAATGAATATGTTGCAAAATAATGTAACGTTTTACGGGTTACCTAACGAAAATCGTAATACCCATTTGACAAATTTCTTAGAAATTTGTGACACTTTTAAAATTACTGATGTAACTGCAGAAGCAATCAAACTTCGCCTTTTTCCTTTTACTTTGAAGGATCGAGACAAAGAGTGGTTAACTTCTATGTCAGCCGCATCAATTGAGACTTGGGAGCAATTAGCCCAAGCATTTTTATCAAAAAAAATTCCTTTAGCAAAAACCGCAAGAGTCATTAAAGAGTTAACATCTTTTTCTCAAAATGATAATGAAACTCTTTATGAGGCTTGGGAACGTTTTAAAGAACTTCAACGTTTATGCCCACACCACCAATTGCCCGCTGAACTTTTAATGCAAACATTTTATAATGGACTAAATCCTACAACTAGAGGTTCATTGGACGCTATGTCTGGAGGGTTATTCATGAAGAAAACATCTGCCCAAGCAAGAGAACTTTTAGAGGAAATGGCAATCAACAACAGTATGTGGCCCGCGAAACGTGGACACATACCAGTAGTGAAACCATCATCCTCAACAACATAATCAGTTCAAGGTATAGTGAACCTTGATCCAGTAGCGATGTTGCAAGCCCAATTTTCTGCCTTATCGCACAAAATTGATAGGTTTATGGCACCGTGTGATCCTAATGGTCAACCAATCCAAACAGATGTGGATTACGAAGGTATGAGTGAAATTGAACAGGTAAATTTTGTCCAAGGACAAAACCAAACTAATAACCCTTATTCCAATACATATAATCCTGGATGGAGAAATCATCCTAACTTTAACTGGAGAGACAATAATAATGCTAATGCTAATCAAAATCGTACTACTAATTATCAAAATCAATCAAGAGATTCGATTAGCACTTTATCTTCTAAAATCGACAAATTCATTGATGCGATGAGCGGAAAAATAAGTAATCACGACGATGGTTTTAAACGGATCGAGAATAAATTCGATCAGCTTATTAAAAACCAATCATCTAGCATCCATAATTTGGAGATTCAAATTGGACAACTCGCTAAATCAATTCCATCCCGCAAAGAGGGAAGTCTTCCAAGCCGTACGGAAGAAAATCCGAAAGAGCATGTTAAGGCTATCACTCTTCGTTCAGGGAAAAATTACTTAGGCCCGGAAATGCCCGGAAATTCGACTTTACCTGGAACTGATTTACCAAAGCCCAAAGAAGATACATTAAAACAAAAAGATGCACCAATTGACTCTAGTAAAAAAACTTTTGTACCCAAACCACCTTTTCCACACAAAGTCCGCAACAAGGACTATGATAAACAACTTTTAACATTTTTAGACAAACTTAAAAATTTGCATATTAATTTGACATTTATGGATGCGATTACGCAAATTCCCAATTATGGAAAATTCCTCAAAGATTTAATTTCAAAGAAAATCAGTTGGGAAGGAATTTCATCCATTTCACTAACTGAAGATTGTAGTTCGATTGTGTCAAGCAAATTTGCCCACAAAACTCAAGGATCCCGGATGTTTTACCATTCCGTGTAAATTGAGAGATATTGAATTTTCCAGTTGTCTCTGTGATTTAGGAGCAAGCATTAACTTGATGCCATTATCTATTTTTAATAAGTTAGGCTTAGAAGAAGACATCAAACGTACCAATATGGTTTTGCAATTAGCGGATCAAACACTAAAAGACCATACGGTATAATTGAGGATGTTTTAGTTAAAGTTGACAAATTTATTTTTCCTACCGATTTCGTTATTTTAGATTTTGCTTATGATGTAAATTGTCCGCTAATCTTTGGTAGACCGTTCATGAACACGGGACGTGCTCTAGTTGATGTGTCGGAAGGGAAAGTAGTTTTACAAATAGGAGATGATAAGATTGAGTTTGATATGAACCAAGCAATGAAATATCCTATGGAAGATTTTGCTTGTATGAAACTTGATTTAATTGAAGAATGTGTAAATGACATTGTTCAAAAAGAAGAAATAATAGAACCTATAATGAGTGAGGAACTAGAAGATAAGGACCCAGAACCTTTGATTCGTGAAGATGGACCAGTTCCGCCTTCAATTGTAGTTCCACCTAAATTAGAACTTAAAGAATTACCAAGTCATTTGAGGTACGCTTTCTTAGGCGAAGGCGATTCTCTACCTATTATTATCTCTAACAAACTAACACAAGTCCAAGAAGAGAAATTGAAAGAAGTTGTTAGAAATAGGATAGGAAGCATGGGTTGGCAAATTTCTGACTTAAAAGGTATTAATCCAAGTATTGTGATGCATAGAATTCATTTAGAAGAAGATAAGCCACCTAAAGCGGATAGGCAAAGACGCCTAAATCCGAACATGAAAGAAGTAGTAAAAAATGAGATTACTAAACTTCTTGACAATGGAATCATTTATCCTATTTCGGATAGTGAATAGGTTAGTCCTATCCATTGTGTACCTAAAAAGGGAGGCATAACAGTTGTAAGGAATGAAGAAGGTGAATTAATACCTACGCGAACCACCACTGGTTGGAGGGTTTGTATAGATTATAGAAATCTAAATAAAGCAACTAGGAAAGATCATTTTCCTCTTCCTTTCATTGATCAAATGATCGAAAGGATAGCTGGTCATGCTTTCTACTGTTTTCTTGATGGTTACTCCGGATTCTTTCAAATATACATTTACTCGGATGACCAAGATAAAACAACCTTCACATGTCCTTACGGAACATTTGCATATAGAAGAATGGCCTTTGGTCTATGTAACGCACCTGCAACATTTCAACGTTGTATGACTGCAATTTTTAATGATTTCATTGAAGATATCATGGAAGTTTTTATGGACGATTTTTCAGTTTATGGAGATTCTTTTGATTCGTGCCTAGAAAATTTGGATAAAGTTTTGTCTAGGTGTGAAGAAACAAATTTGGTATTAAACTGGGAAAAATGTCATTTCATGGTTGACGAAGGAATTGTTTTAGGTCACAAAATATCTGAAAAAGGATTAGAAGTAGATAGAGCAAAAACCTCAGTAATAGAGAAATTACCCCCTCCAACTACTGTTAAGGGAGTAAGATCATTCTTAGGACATACTGGTTTTTACAGAAGATTTATTAAAAAAAATTCTGTAATTTTCAAACCACTTACTAATTTACTCATGAAAGATTCAACCTTTGATTTTAACGAAGAATGTGTTAAAGCGTTCGAAACATTGAAAACAGCTTTAGTCAGTGCACCTATTATTGCTAAACCTGATTGTGATCTACCATTTGAAATTATGTGTGATGCAAGTGACTTAGCTGTCGGATGTGTTTTAGGTCAAAGGAAAGATAAGAAACTTCATGTCATTTATTATGCAAGTCACACACTTTCCGGTGCACAATTAAACTACACCACAACAGAAAAAGAAATGTTAGCCGTAGTTTTTGCATGTGACAAGTTTAGGTCATATTTATTAGGTTCAAAAGTTATTATTTATACTGATCATGCAGCATTAAGATATTTATTTGCTAAAAAGGATGCAAAACCACGTCTAATTAGATGGGTTTTATTGTTGCAAGAATTTGATATAGAAATAAAAGACAAAAAGGGAGTTGAAAACCTTGTCGCCGATCATTTATCGAGACTTGAAGATGAAAACGGTCCTATAGGTGAAACTACCGGTATACGAGATGATTTCCCTGATGAACACCTCTATCAAATAAAAAGTGCCATGTCACCATGGTATGCAGATATTGCTAATTATCTTGCAGCCAATATTGTTCCGGAAGGATTAGATTTCCAGCAAAAGAAGAAATTTTTCTTCGATATTAAACAATATTTTTGGGAAGATCCCTTTTTGTTCAAGACTTGTGGTGACGGGATAATTAGGAGATGCGTTGGTGAAAATGAATACGAATCCATAATGTCGGAATGCCATTCTAGTTCTTATGGAGGACATAATGGAGTTAACAAGACAGCTGCTAGAATATTTGAAAGCGGTTTCTTTTGGCCTACGATGTTTAAGGACGTCCGTTCATTTATTACTCGTTGTGATAAGTGCCAAAGAACAGGAAATCTAGGAAGGAAAGATGAGATGCCCCTCACAACCTTATTAGAAGTTGAAGTCTTCGATATATGGGGAATAGATTTCATGGGACCTTTTCCCCCTTCCAATGGTAAAACTTACATACTAGTCGCCGTTGATTATGTTTCGAAGTGGGTTGAAGCAATTGCAACCCCGACGAACGATTCTAAAGTTGTCGTTAATTTTCTTGACGATATATTTTGTAGATTTGGTTGTCCAAGAGCTATCGTTAGTGATGGCGGTACTCATTTTATAAACAAGAGTTTTGAAACACTTATGAAAAAATATGGAGTACGCCACCGCGTATCAACGCCGTACCATCCTCAGTCAAATGGTCAGGCGGAGATATCAAACAGAGAACTCAAATGGATTCTCGAGAAAACAGTTTCATCTTCTAGAAAAGATTGGTCTTCTAAACTCAATAATGCGCTATGGGCATACCGTACTGCATTTAAAACGCCAATAGGAATGACTCCGTACCGTTTAGTGTATGGTAAGGCATGTCATTTGCTAGTCGAATTAGAACATAAAGCTTATTGGGCTATTAGAGAACTAAATTTTGATTTACGACAAGCAGGTAAGAAACGTTTGCTCCATTTGAATGAGTTAGATGAGTTACGTCATCTATCTTAAGAAAATGCAAAGATTTATAAAGAAAAAGTGAAAAAATGGCATGATTCCAAAATTAAAGTCAAACACTTTAATGTTGGGGATAAAGTGTTGTTATTTAATTCACGACTTCGTTTATTTCCAGGAAAACTTAAGTCCAGATGGTTAGGACCATATTTAGTCGTCAAAACATTCGATTACGGTTCTTTAGAACTGGAAGGTCCTACCGGAGTTCGATTCAAAGTTAATGGTAATCGATGTAAAATCTATTACGAAAATATTTCCCAACTAGGAATTGAATTCGTAACAAGATTATCTGATATATGAATTATTCAGTTTATTTTACACAGTTTATTTTATTTTATTGTTTTTATGATTTTGTTTATTTTATTTTATTTTATTTTATTTTTATTTTTTCCAAAATTCCATTTTTATAATTAGATGACTTTATGTTATGATTTAAATACATAAAATATTTATATTTCATGATTTTAGATTTAATTTTTAGGAAATTAAGATGAATTTGAAGTTTCAGGCAATTCTCTGCCGTGAATTTAGAATTCCCTGCCGAGAATCCCTTTATTTAAGAATGTCACAAACAGGTTCGGATTTCTCTGTTCATACCGAGAATTTTTAAATTCTCTACCGTGAATCAGAAGGTAGCTTTGATGCCTGATTTCCGCAAGGAAATCAGCGTGTCGCGACCGCGGCTTTGCCATTCGCGGTCGCGACACACGTGTTTTCTGCACTATCAAGTCTGAAACACTCTCACCCTTTCGACGAACCTCTTGGCAATTGAAACATTAAGTTTTTTCATTCCCGAAAGGTGCAATTTATACCTTTTCATAATTAAAACGATACCTCTTTTCATCTTAAACTCTTATAAATTAGTCTTAGAGGATTCAGGTTCTGTTACAATTCTTTTCATCTTTGTCAGAACTCTGATTTTCTTCGCAAACACCGTCCTTTGCTAAAATAACACTAACTTTGCACCATGCCTACCAAATACAAATCACCTAGGCACAATGCTGCCTCAATCAACAAACGCCCAGACTTATCCAAGCGATATGGGGCGCCTTTTCCTATCTTCAATCACGATGAAGGTAGGCGTTATTGGAATCACCGTTACAAATTCTTCACCGGAATGTTGTATATGGATGAATTTCTTAATAGCCAATTAGGCATTTCTGATGACATGAGCCGCTATATGGAGCGCCTAGGGTGGACAAAATTCGCCCAAATGCGATTTCCAATAATAGGCGACTGGATACTCGAATTCTTCTGTACCGTGCGTTTTACTAATAAACGACGAGTACGTCTCAGTTTTCGTCGAGAAGGCAAAATCTTCACTTTCGGCTATCCCGAGTTGCATGCTTGGTTTGGTTTTCCCCCGAGGGATACAATCAAACGTCATCCTGGACGAGACATGACATCCTCGGACATTTGGAGAATGCTCACTGGATTCTGGCGATTCAATTCAAAACTCGCCTATAATCACTCTTTTCGCTCCAACTCCATGTTGTATCTACACAAATTTCTGTGTCACAGTTTATTCGGGCGCACATTCAGTAGTGTGGTCTGTGACACAGATTTGTATGTTCTTGGAGATATATTCCAGGGCAATGCAGTGGATTCTTCCAAAATTCTGATGGAAGGTCTTGTCGCCGCTTCTCGATCCAACGATAAGAAGATTGGGTTCGGCAATATAATATGTGGAATAATTCTCGGTTCAAAGGGTACCATTGATGTTCCCTGGAGTGATGATGAATTCTTCCCAACAATTGAGTATGAATTTCTCGAGCACGAAGGACTTGTGAAACGTGTCTTTCGAGCAGGGCCTCAATTTTTGTCTGCACCAGAACGTGAAACTTTCGTGCAGTTTCAAATTGATCGTATTAAGGCCAGAAATATCCCGTTAGATAGGGATGAATATGTAGAATAGTTTCTGTTTTTCATTTTTTATTTTTTTTGTATATGTTTTGTTTTGTTTTAATTATTGGTTTGTTTTCATTATTTGTACATATGTTACGATAATAAAAATCTTATTTAGTTCAATTCTTAATTTTTATCCATTTGATCCATAATCTATACTTAGCATATTTCATATGGGTACTTTCTAATTTTTCATAATCAAATTAAGATAAAAAGGATTCACTTGAACAAATATGGTTTTCTATTTTTCCACACGTATATCCACATTTAATCCACTTTGTAACTCAATTTATTTTTAATGAATTAAGTTATCATTTAATCAATTCAATTCATGTATTAAATATGTATTACCATGCACTTATTATGCATTTAATATGGTTCTCTTAACTTATATGCATAAATGAACATTTAAGTTTCATTAATTACTCATAAATCAATTTATTATACTTTAATTCAATTTATTAAGGTAAAACCTTTGGTTTTCCTTGGAATTAATGACATTTATTTAAGTTTTAAGTGCAGGAACACATCATATTAAGTTCAGGAACCATTTTCTCAACAAAAATTACATAAACCATGTCAAAAGGCACCAAAATAGGCATTTTTACCAATTCTCTACCGAGAATTTATTAATTCTCGGTATGAGCAGCAACTTTGGCAAGATTTCAAGGCGAATATTGCCTGAAATTCGCGTACCGCGGCCGTGGCTTTGCCATTCGCGGTCGCGACACGCATATCTTTTGCCCTTTTCAATCCGATTTTAACTCTAAATTTTGCCTATTCCTATTCCTATTCTACCTATTCACCTACCTATACAACACTATATAAACCTACCTCTTACACAAACCTCACATCACCTCTATTTTTACCCAATCCCTTACTCTAAACTCTTCCCCAAAAATCTACTTTTTGTCTTCCCAATTTATTCACTCCAATTTCTATCCTCTTTTCTATTCAATCAATCCCATATTCCAAACCCCCAAACTCATCTTCAAGCTTTGCTTTCTCTCTCAATTTCTTCTTCTTCTTCTTCTTCTCAAACCCTAAACACACAAAACACAATCACCATGGTTAGGACTAAGCGTGTTGGTAACAAGCCCGCCGTTACGGAAGCTAATCGCCTTCGGGTTCAATGTGGAGCTTATTTTGACATCTATTCGGAGGAAGAAGCCGCTTGTTTCAAACATTTTTCTCAAGACCGACCGCCAATTTGTTGATATGCACTTCTTAGACTTCCATTCGGTAAGAGCATTAAATTTCTCTACTCGAATTGATGCCTTTATTGAAGCATTGGGTTGGCAAGCGTTCGTTAATATGCGTTTTCCGCGTATTAATGAATATGTGGTGGAATTTTTGGTCACTTTGTCCATGAACAAGAAGAAAACTTCAATTTCTTTTAGGAATAATGGTATACCTTACACCATTAACTATGAAGCAATGGGAAATATGTTTGGTTTCCCTACTTCTGATTTTTATGATAAGCCTAAAGATTTTGATAATGATGCGGTTTGGCAAACTCTTTCGGACCAAGATTATTTTAATTCAAAAAACACTTCAAGCAAGTTGATTAAGGACAATTGTGTGTTCTTCTTTCACAAGTTTTTGAGTTTCTCCTTGTTTGGTCGTGTTGAGAGTTCTAAGGTTCAGGTTCGGGATTTATATGTTTTGGATAGTTTGCTCAAAGGCTTGCGGATTGATAGCATTGGCATAATATTTGATAATTTGTTCCGTGCTTCGAGGGCTAGTACCATTCAAATCCCTCTTTGTAATTTTATCACCGGTATTGTGTTGGGAGCTCGGGGTGAATTGGCCGACTATGACATGTCCACCTACCGTGGGTATGTTCCGCTTTTGGACATCTCGGCTCTTGAGCGAGCTCATTTATTGCTTCCCCAAGGACCTCCCGTCTTTATTTCATATGCTACCCGAATTGCCCATCTTCGTGGCACTATGGGTGGTGGCGCTTCAAGTTCTCAATTTGTAGGTACCGAAGGCGGCGGAGATGCGGAAGGAGAGGAAGATGAACCACCGGCTCAAGCACAACCCCAAGCACCTCAAGCGGAGGATGATCCGGTAGATTTGCGGAGGATTTTGGACCAAATCAATTCCAACAATCGTCAAATGAATTTAAGAATTGATGATTTGGTTGACAACAATATGGTGATGAATGACAACCTCAACCTTTTGAGGCGTGAACATCGTTCGACTCGGCATCGGATGTTTTCCTTTTTCCGGCGCCGCAATGTGGAGACGTCACCTACACCTCCCGATTCACCACCTCAAGCTTAGGTTGTTTTCCTTTCATTTTATTTTTATCTTGTTATATTTGGTACAATTTTCATTTTCTTATGTTTGGTACATTTTCTATTTTTAATTTTATGTTGAATGTTTCATTTCCTACAATTTCAATCTTTGTTTCGTATGCCTTATTTCGTATTTATTTGTTATGTTTTCTCCATTTTTGCACCAATGAGGACATGGTCCAATTTAAGTGTGGGAGGAGATATACATATATCATTTCCATATATACGAATAAATGCTACGAAAATATTATTTTGCAAACAAATAAATGCAACACATTTTATTTTACAACACTAATATATTGCAACACATTTTTCATTTTTCATATGTTCATAAATTAATCATAAGTTAATATGATTATTTGTTTAGGTTATTATTATCGTTAGAAATAATATTTCTATACGGGTACTATTTTTCAAATTTTTTTTACAAATCTCCGTTACGATTTTAAGAAAATTGTCTCGAGTGAATGTATTTAAGTAAAAAAATTCTTTATTCAATTTCTATTTTTATATCATGTAATTCATGATAGAATAAATCTTATTTTAAATTTTCAATTAGGTTTATAGGCATTAAATTGAACTAACAATTTTAGCTCGGTTTGATTTCGTCTTACATTAACACCAATTGAAGTTTTTAAGGAAACTTTAGCCATAATACATGTTGAATTTTAAAGTCAATATAGGATGAATGTGCTATTTTTCTTTTTCCCAAGTTACAATTTCATGTTTCATATTAATTAATCAATTAGTTGAATTCTTAACTTTTGGCCACGATTGAGACCACCCTTATCACAATCGAGATATGAAAGGGAAGAAAATTAAGTACCGTTTACTTTTGGCCACGGTTGCGACCACCCTTATCACAATCGAGGTATGGAAGGAACGTTTAAAAAATAATAATAAGCGTGTATAAGTTTAAAGTAACGATTGCGTCCACCCATGGCATGGTCGGTACCTCTTAAGCAAACACAAAGCAATAAAATACGTATAAGGTTACGGTTGAAACCACCCTTATTTCGGGCGTAACCAAGCAAATAAAAACAAGTACTTATTCATTTTAATATATCTTATATATTAGTTTAGGTTTGGGAAAGAAAATTTTGTGCTTTGAAATGCCTTGAGATGAAAGACTCAAAAACATGCGTGCTTACATTGTCCCGAATGCTTCAATTCAAAATTGGAAATACAAGACGAATGATATATCGTATTTATACTAAGTTAGTTTGATATTTTGCGTATAAATTTGTCATGCGAAGTTAGTCTTTTCGGCTTAACTAATTTAAGAGATAAATACCAAGATATATGTTTTATTTTCATAACGAGATTAGTTAAAAAATAAATTCAGTGAAATTTTGCTCGGGACTAGCAAAAGATTAAGTGTGGAGATTTGTTAAGCCCAAAATATACCTAAAATATCATCAATAATTACATCAATATTGCTACGAATTTATGCTATTCATACCTATTTAGAATACTTTTACTCTCGAATATGTTTCTTTCGTGCAAGGTACATAAATATTTGGTAAAATCCAAATATGAGTAAAAAGAGCTCAAAAATAGAAGAAAAGCCCTACAAAAGGAGTCAAAGACGACAGAAATTAATAACGCTAAATCGAGGACATGAACGAAAGCTGAAAAACCGAAAAAGCTTCGTGCCGTGACCGCGGCCCCCGCTATTCACGGTCGCGACACGCGTCCGTCAGCCATTTTTCCCTTCGTCCGAAGTACAATTGATGCTCCCCCATTCTCGGTAGAGAATTTAATAATTCTCGGTACGAGCAGGAGATTTTAGAGCCTAGTTACACACTTTCGTTTTCGACGAAACGCGATCGTTCGGGTGGATAAAGACGTCCTTTCGCAGTGGACACGATCCTTCACAACGGACACGACACTTCAATCAAGACTCTTCAACATCTATAAATAAAGAGTTGATGGAGAGTTGAAGATAACAATGATATAGAATGTTATATGTGTAGAAGAAAGAGATTAGTGTAGAATTTATGCAGAAATTCCGAATCAAGTGATTCAGGAGTTAGATTTCGATTCTGTTCAAAAGCAATATGATGTACACACATTGTTTACAAAATAATAACAAATTCAGTAGCGTTTAGACATTGTTCCAGTTTAGTTTACATTTTGGTAGTGGACCGACCCAGTCTCTATTACGAAGATTCAGCGAGAAGATTGAGTAGAGGATTCGCCCCTGAGCCTGACAAACTCTAACGAAACCCAAGGAAAGGATTGACAACCCGTTCACTTGCACGCCGTCGAAGAATTCAATGCTCCATGTTCTCTGTAAACTTGTATCAATTTATATTTCATCTAATAAAGTCCGTTCTATTCGATAGATTTTTATGCAGCACTTATGGTAACCAATCCACTAAAGTGACTGCTGGTGTTTTCATTAAAACGTATTTAATCCAAAATCTTTACAAGGAAACTTTGTTGAACACTTAAGCAAATTATTATCTCGGTAGAGTTTTAATTTGATTAAGGGCAATTATCCCGGATAAGGGTTTTGTCGCGTTCAAAGCCAATTAATTAGAGGTTCCGTCATTTATTTCATCTTTATAATTCATACAAAGTTTAAAGTTGTTTTCTTTGCTTAATGCAAACGAATATACTTGTTTACTTTTCTAAAGTACTAAAACGTTCCTGTTTTGCAAATTTATTTTTAATCAGATATTTTCTAACATCTTCACATTCTAATCTAACTCTTATTCTAGCAATTTCAAAACCAAAACCGATTAAACGATTTTTTCCATATTATAAACCTTAAAGTAATTTTAACCGATTGTAAATAAGTTTTGTTAAAAAACATTCCCCGTGGGATCGATATCTTTTATTACTACAAGCGTATACCGTGCACTTACGGAAATCGCTCAACAGTGAAGTGCCAAAAAAATATTTAAAAATACACTTATATATTATTTGGTGAATAAAACCATAAATTACTTACAAAAATAAAAAATAATATAACAGGATACCTTATAGCGCCGGCTCTGTTTGAAACCTCATTTTCTGAATCATAAATATACAGTTGTGCAAACTTCAGATTTGATCCAGATTCTGGCATGAGACTTCCAATCATATGACAATTTTGGCCATGAAGTCTAAATACGTAAGGACCATTTCCATTATTCACAGATGTATCGATCTTACCACCCATTGAGGTAAATGAGAACATCATATTATAACTCCGAATATTCTCTAAGAAATTATTACTTCTACTATCAACCCGAAATAGTAGATTTTTTAACGTAGCAGGTGGATCTTTCAGAAATGGAATTTTGACTTTACCAGCACCACAACAAAGTGAAAATAAAGGCGTAGCACTATTTCGATCCTTGTGAATTCGTTCTTGATACCACATTAGTGCACCACAAAATGAACATGCAAAATCTGGATCGCCCATATCCAAAACATCTAAATTGGAAAAGGTAAAAAATAAAATAAAATATAATAATAATTATATTAATCTAAACTAATAATAGAACACAACAATAAAAATTTAATCATAGAATAATAAAATTTTATCAAGTCTAAAACCAAATTATGTGTTAGTTAATAGATCATAAATTAATTTATAACATCAAATTTTATACCATTATTATTTTGTAGATCATTGAGCATTATATTGTTACCATCAATAACTTGTTCAAATGTTGAGTTCATTATAGAGGAAACTGCAAAAAAAAATCATAATTAATATAAAAAAATTTTATTACTCAATCGATATCTATACATGTATATATATATATATATATATATACACTTTTTACCATTAGCACTGTCTTGAAGGTGAAATCTTCTGTTATTATTTTCGTCAATATGATTACTACTGTAAGCTGCATTGGAATTATCACGTTAAAATTTTAAGAGATAAATATTATTTTAATCATTTTTTTATTTGTAAATTTTAAAATTTATGAGATCCTTAAAAATTGTAGTGACTCTAAAAATATACCAAGATAAAAAAACTATTTGATTGATTTGAATATTTTATTTTTCTACATATTTATTCAACATACTATTGTTCAAATTATATGAGTTGAAAAAATAAAAAATATTTAATGATTGGTAACAAATAATTCAATGATTAAAAATTACCTCCACCAACACCATGGGACCTTGGAAGCTTATTAGGAAATCGTCTTCAATCATTTTGTTCTTCCTTTTCAACCTTGCTAGACGTGCTTGTGAACCCAATTCATTGCCCAAATTAAAATTAGGATTATTTTCATCCATCTATATAAACCACGTTAAAGTTTATATCAATAGTGGTAATATATCAATAAAGTAAAATAGAATTAAGAATATTACAATAAAGCATTCAGAATAAAAATTAAATGTTTCGGTTTTATTAGACTTAAGTTTTTTAAGTATGAATATTATAAAAATGTCTAGATAAAAAATGTATTTAAATTAAATTAAATAGAATTAAGGATCTTATAAATCAAATCAGAAAACCAAAAAGTAACTATAATATTAGCGATCAATAACAGAATAAAAAATTAGAATTTAAGAATGTGGAACAAAATTATAAATAAATTCGAACTTAAATGAAGTGTTTGATTCCTTATAGGAATATGATTTTTATATTATTTCTAATATTAACATATAGAAGACTAAATGGATTATTGAAAAAGTGTATATTACGCTAGAAATACTTGGTTCCTTTTAGGAATATAATTTTATATTATTTATAATAGTAATGGTATATTCTTGATATTATCAAAATCAATAAAGTAAGCTATCTACTTGTAGTATATCCCAGACCACACTAATAATTTTATAGGTAAAATTAATTAAAGAAATACATTTTTTTTGTAATCGAACCTATAGCAAATTTGAAACTTTTTTTAATATCGTAAAAAAATTTAACAGTTTTTATTATTAACCCATTGTATTTTTTTTTGTTATTATCCATATGGTATTATTTGAACAGGGTTTAAATTGATTTTTCTTAAAACATTATAGTTAAGTTTGTAATTATATTGAAATAATAGGAGTTAATTTGCACTTCTGTTGAAATATTAGGAGTTAAAATTGGCACTTTATTCATTCTTTTTAATAAAGGTTCAAATTGACTCTTAAAATTGATATAAAAATTCAATTTAGTCCAAATCAATCTTTATGTAACAATTCAAATATTAAAGTGTGTCTTAACCATGATCAAATAAACAATTGAATTAAAAAGATGGGGTGAAATTGAATTAAAAAAGATGAAATTAACCCACTAATTACGCCATCTAGTATTTTTGTCATATTACTAAATAAATTCAACCCCGCCATTGGAAAAGATGAAGCAGGCGGTTGAGATGGAAAATTGGGGGTTTTCATGAAAAGTGTGTATTTTTGAGGCATGCACTAGGGATAAACTTTACCTTCTCGGTAAAAACTCTCCCACAGACTCCACTGATACTTTCTCTGCCATTGTTGTAGAGAAAAACAGAAAAAAAGAACGATCAAATTGAGGAAGACGAAGATTAGAACACTGTTTTTTTCTCTTATCCAGAGCTTCACTCAACTGCTGAAGCCCTAAGTTTGATTAGGAAATTGCGAAAATTAAGCAAAGATTGGGGGAATTACTAATTAAAAAGGGAAGAACTAAAGGATGAAAATAAAAGGGTAATTAATAGGAAGAGAAGAGAGAACAGATCAAAGATCTTTCTTCCAAAATTGAAGAACAATAATTAATTAAGGAAGTGAGAGCAAGAGATAGAAATATAGAGTCAACAAAATAATCCATGAGAGAGGCTGAGAAAAAACTTTGAGAATACCTGAAACAGATGCAGAGCTAGAGCTTCAAATTGTTTTAAAAAAATTAAAAAACAAATGTATTTAAAGAGGATGAGTTAGTGGCTGGATCGGAGAAGTAATTGTATGAGGTAGAGTTCTAATTGATTACCATTTAGAGATTGTACTTGTGCTGGAAGTCTTAATAAAATTTATATTTAATAATATTAAAATAAAGAAGTTGTTATATATGGATAAATTATACACTTTCGTAGAACCTATCTATTAATGTGCTTTGCTAAGCAAATATTGATAATGTACTTTTTCATTATCCATAGCACAATTAATTAAAAATAAGTGTTTGATTCCTTCTAAATAAATAAATTAAATATTTCATTTGTTTTTTTGTAAAATTAATTAAATAAATATAAATGTTTTGTAATTGAATCCATATAAAATTTTAAACTTTATTTAAAATCGTAACACAATTTAACAGTTTTTTTAGAATGGAGTGTTGTTTTTTTTTTTTATAGTTTAGGGATCTGATTGATGGTTTTAATAATTTAAGGTTTTAATCGACATTGAAGTCGTAGTTTAGGGATCCAAATGGATATTATACCTTTTTCTATGGGTACAAATAATTAAAGAAAGGGTTAAGGTGTAAAAATACCCCTAACATTTTGGGTCAGGAGCAAGTTTACCCCTAACGTCTAAAATTATGCAATTTTAACCCTAACATTAGAGGTTAAAAGCAATTTTATCCATAACTTTAGAAGTTAAGAGCAATTTTACCACTAACGTCTAAAATGGTGCAATTTTATCCCTTATGTTGGTAAAATTGACCAAACTTATCAATGTTATGGGCAAAATTGCTCTTGGCTACCAATATTAGGAAAAAAATTGCACCATTTTAGATGTTATGAATAAAATTACCCCTGATCCAAAATATTAGAGTATTTTTACACCTTAACCCTTAAAAAAATACAAACATATGTTATGATGGAACCTAGCCGATTTTAAATTTTATTTAAAATTCTAACAAAATTTAACAGTTTTTTTTTATGTTTAAAATTCTCAACTATTTAATAAAGAAACTCATTCATTCAAAATATTTCATAAAAATGAAAATAAAAACTATTGTAAAAGAAAAAGTAACATCCGGAAAACTAAATGAATTTCTTAAAAAAAACAAAAAACAAAACTAAATCCATCAAGCATCCTCTTCAATTTTGATTTTTTTCAGCGACACTTTACTGGTGGAAAATCCATCTTCGATATAAATAGTCTCATCATTTATTCCAACGTCAATAGTTCGCTTTCCGTTTGAAGTAGTCGATGTTACTAAACTGTTTTCTTCATCGCATACACCACCAATAGATTCCTTAATTCACAACAAACAAATTATAGTTAATTGGACGAATAATGAAATATTTTGTCAACCTAATAACCCATTGATAAGTAAAAGAATTGAAATTGAAATTTTCACTTTTTAACTTTAAAATTAGACTCACAATATTATCATCACCATCTATACTGAATGCTTGTATTATTCCAGTGTCGTTGGACATTTTAACAATCCTATATGTTGAGAATCCTTCTTTGAGATTGAATTTAGTGATTTCAATCTTGAAAACATATTTGTTATCCAAAAAAATGTTCAAGGCTTCCGGATAAACTTCAGGATCATCATCCTAAATCCATTGAGAAGCAAAAATTAGATTATATCATTCAAAGTAAAATCTAATACAATACATAATACCTTTGTTTGGCTCGAAATGAGATCTAAAGCACTTTTTCCAATCAACTGGGCAGCCTCATGATCAAACAAAACAAAGCTAGCACTTGAACTATCATCAACAACACAAAATTGAATCTTGTACCTATAAATTTATTTTATTTGGTATTAGATATGCATATCACAAATTATCGTAGCTTTTGTCTAAGTTCTACTTTTTTATTAGCAAAGAAAGATAGATTTTTAAGAGAGAATTCAATTGTTTGTATTTTTATATCCAACTTACCTCGGGATAACGAATTTAACAACTGTTCCGCATTTACCGCACCAATATTTGTCATCTTCTATCTTAACTTTCTTTCGGCATTTACTGCATGATATATAATACCAACCGTATGTTGTCTCAATGTTATGCACAATTGCCATTACAACACAAATACACTCCTACATGTAATAAAAACCAAATTTAGTAGTATAAAATAACATGGAATAGTAATGGTAAAAACCGAAATTCATTAATTTTTCACAAAATTTCTACAATTTTTTTATATATCAATAGATTGAACTTTTTATTATCATTTTTAAATTTATAAATATACTATTAAAACTATAATAGTTTGAAATAAAAACTAATCAAATTTAATTTATAGTATATACCTCAGTGGAATCCAATATATTGCTCAAAGTTTTTCTTACACCGGACAATTGGAAATCATTAGTTGTAGTGCTGATATTGCTGGTAGAAAAATGACTTATTATGGATGAGTCATATCTATCCTCCTTTAAGCTGTTCAATATATGTTCCAAAAATAATTTCGAATAAATTTTGTTAGCGATAAGTTTAAATGGGAATGGGAATAAAAATAAACATTTAAATTGGAAAACTAAAAAGCCACCTTTGTTTAAATGTGACAATCTCATCAATATGATCATTGTGTAGAAGTCTTGTCTGATAAAGCGTATTGGATATTTTTAATGCATCTAAGAATAAACTTATTTAATTAGATTTCGAATAAACTTATTTAATTATATATATAAACATAGGTGCAGGCTACAATTACTTTGTTGAGAAACAAAGTAAGAGTTACTTTGCCTAATTTACCGTCCATCACAGTTAGACTTAATATAAACCATTCAATTATTCTAAACGTATTCAGTAGATTTTACTGGTTACCTTTTCTTCCAGTCTTAAGACTTTTCTCTTCAATTTTTATTGCCACGCCTCTTCCTCTCTAACTGACCTTTTGTTTCTTCCTCTCCTCTACACCTCCATCTTCAACATTCAACTCTACCGCCAAACATCTCCATCTTCTACGTTCGACTTCAGCGCCAAAACTCCAGTAATTATCAAGTTTTGGAACCCCATCTTCATCTTCCATCAATCTTTAGAACCAAAGCTTTTACCCCTCCTAGGAAGAAATTCGCCGGAATAAAGAGGGTTCGACAATGAATACCACCGCGACTGGAGGTTGAAGCAAAGTTTCAGCCAGAAAAAGGCCCTTTTGAGTCATCTCGTACTCCAACAGAAAAAATCATAGGTGAGCAATTAATTTAAAATGTAGGGGCTTCATTTGTAATGAAATTGAATGTTCAATTACACTCCTTATTTTAGTAGATCATACTAGGACCAGTAGAAAAATTACATCACTTTCTTTTCTTTGGTAGATTGTAATTTTTGTCTTGATTTTGCTTTGTCTTTGGATTTGCTTATGTTAGTCAAGTTTAAGCATTCTGTTAATATATCTTGATTTTTTAGAAAGAAAAAAAAAAGATAAATTATGGTCACAAAATGTACAACATTCACCTGTTGCAACACCCAAATACAATTCTTTCTCAATTTAGCTATTTTGTTTTGCAACTGAGATATATGGATTCGCAACTGATGCGGAGAGCCCGCACCCGTATCCCGCGCCTCCGTGGGGGTGGGGGCGGATGCCGGACGGATCCCGCACCAACCCCCGTTCTGCAAACACGTCCGCTAGTCGTTCTGCTGTGCAAGTTTCGACAATGATCCTTCCGCAGGTTCACCTACGGAAACCTCCGTCCGAGGCCTCCTAACAAAACCCCGGTGCACGACGAGCCAAGGAATCAAAAACGAAAAGATCGCACGCTCTGCGCGTCCTGGAAACCGTGAGCGCGCGGAACGCGTGGTGCTTTTAGAAAGCTAAATCCTTCTATTTATTTTGTTGTTTGGTCATTTATATGTAGTCTCTTTTTTTTATGACATTTTCCCTTTACTAGCAAGTTTCCACCGAATATAATAGACTAATATCAACATTTGCTCTTTTAATGTAATATGACATTGATATGGCGTAAACTATTAATTCAATCTATTTGAGCTATGTAGTTCGTATGTAAATATATGTACATGAGAATCTACGATTGGTCTTTGTGTTATTATGTAAATATTTGCTCAAATTATTTTCTTCTTATCCCTCTATTTGCAAAAGTCGCATGACTAAGTAATCTAAAATGTCTCAATCAGCTATCAAGTTGGCTTCATTTGTTCTAATATCAAGTTCATGTATGAATTTTCTGATGTTATTAGTCTAAATAATATTTATGTCAATTGATCTTAGTCTATATCACATTCATAATGTATACCATATCTTAGATTATACATTGGTCATTGGTTATCATACTTACTAAGTCCTTCCGCCTAATAGACCAAAATCAATTCTTCATTCTTTAACTTGTAGCATGGCTGCTAAAAATGGTTTAGATCCATTTTTTTTATTTATGGTTTTCTTACTCATGTCTAGGAACATTCAGCCTTCTCAAATTACTTTATTTTTCAGATTGATCAGTCCGAGATTCATTAGATTGAAAATTACTTTCACATTCTACCTATGACCATCTCTTGTTCTTTTAATATATACATAAAGCTCGACATTTAATTGAAGAGTTTGACATGTGATTTTCTGATTAGGCACTCAAGAGGAAGCAGCTGGAGCTTATGATGCAGCATCAATAAAATTTCAGGGAGTTAATGTCGTAACGAACTTTGACATAACAAGATACGATGTTGAAAGAATCATGGTCGAAATCAATACACTTCTTGTAGGAGAAGTAGCAAGGCAAAACAAAGACATAGGACCAACTGATGAGGCTACTATACCAATCCCATGAAGCTCAGCAACTGGATCAGAAAGGCTCCATTTATACGAAATATTAGAGTTTGAGAAAATTCTCCAGAGAAACAATACAGTAATGGATGATTCATTTATATGAAATTAAATTGAGGTTCTATTGAAGAATGCCTGAAGTTAAGTGCTGCTCAAACTTATTAAACCTTATACGATAATCCAGATTCCTTTCATATCAGCATCGATGTGCACTGAGATTGTATTGGCAGGTATCGAGTCAAGTTACTTTTGGTTTTTCAGTATTTAGTATATCGCCAAGAGGACTCATTTCTCTTATAGGAGACCACAATTTAATAGATGGATGATGTTAGTTCTACATGTAGTCAATTAGATTAAGATTTTCGGTGGTTTCATATTAAGTATATGTCAAGTGAACATCTAATCTAGTTAGTGATTATCCTAAAATTTTAGTCTATTTCCATGCATGTTTTCATACTACAAAAATAGGTCTCCCAATTCATCTATTCATTTTCAATTCTTTTTCTTTTAGTATAGAAAGAATTACCATTACAAGTTTTAGAATTGTAATGACACATAAAGATATAGGAAACACTTTTCAGGGTTGATGGGCTGCCTATGGTGGAAAATTGCATGTTTGGGTACAATAGCTGCATGTTTGTTTATGGTCAGGTAGTGATTTTCAAAATGATTGGGTAGTTACAATAGCTGCAAGTCGAGAAGGCAGCTAGAGAATCAAAGGTTTATACACTTTTTGCTATTACTTTTTATGTGTATTATTCCTTTCGCACTATTGCAAACTCAGAGAAACTTTACCGCATCTGTAGGCTGAGGCAATCAGAAAAATTCTGGGACAAGAATCCACTAGGAAGAAGCGTGACCATAAAATGAAGAAACCGCAAGAAGAAATAGCTCAGGTATCATATAATGCATCTTGAACATTTTCCTACTGTCGAAAATTCCACTTCTCCGTTTCTCTAAAATAAAAATATAATAAATGCTAAATCGTGACAATATTATTCGTGATCTATTGGATTTGGTTACATACTACGATAGACATTGGTACTAGATGTACACATCTACCTTTTTTTTATACATGTTCTCATCCCTGATTAATATATTTTTGATGCGAATTGGATCTTCCAGCTATCCGCCCCGGGAGAAAGGTGTCGGGCCATTCTGTAGTAATCCATACAAATATCGGGATTCGAAGTCAGAAGCTGCCATTGTGTAGCCTTGAATGCTACAAGGCAATACAAACATAGATGATTTATGCAGGAAAAATATGCTTATAAGCAGTTTCAATTATATCTTGTATAATAGGAGTTTGTGTGGATAACGTTTCTCTTGATTGCATATAAAAAAATCACACAAGAACATAATTTCAACTTCATTTTTTTTAATACAAGGATAAAAAGGTCTTCCACTTCTCTTGCAGAATTTGTTTACTGAAGCTTTGTTTGGTTAATTGTTTACTATTTTTTCAGTAACTACAAGACAAAAACTACAATGAAAATTTCAGTAACGTAATTCTATTCTAGGATTTTTGTCCTGTTGGAGTTCCTACTCGAGGCATTTTTGTCAATTCCAGAATATAGGTGAATATCGCTCATGTGCTTCACAAATGCATTGGTCAAAAATTTAAATTTTATGTTTCTTGTAAGCTGATGATATTATTGTCTATATAGAGCTCCATTCAATACAAATTTAAATATTTTACTATTTACAAAAATCCGTCACAAATTCTGTCAAAAAAAAAGTCATTTGTGTCGGCCCTTTAAAAATTGCGATGCAAATGCTACAACATTTGCGTCGGTCCTTTAAAAAATGTGAGCCAAATGCTACATCATTTGCATCGATCAACGGCCGATGCGAACGCATTTACATCGAGGGCTTTTGCATCGGCCAATGGTTGATGCAAATGGCCCTTAATGGCAATTTTTCCACTATTAACTTAACTAGAATATTACGTAAAACCTATGAATTTTAGGATGAAAAATCCACAAACCTTGTGAAAATTGTAGTTTTACGTAACCTTTTTATTTTAGGAGAAAAAAATTCACAAACCTTGTGAAAATAGAGTTTTACGTAAAACCTATGAATTTTACGTAAATCTTTTATTTATAGACATAATTTACGTAAGGTTTGACTAAATTTACGTAACCTTGTTATTTTAGGATGAAAAATCGACAAACCTTGTGAAAATTAGAGTTTTACGTAAAACCTTTGAACTTTACGTAAATCTTTTATTTTTTAGATATAATTTACGTATAGTTTGAGTAAATTTACGTAACCTTTTTATTTTAGGAGAAAAAATTCACAAACCTTGTGAAAATAGAGTTTTACGTAAAACCTATGAATTTTACGTAAATCTTTTATTTTTAGATATAATTTACGTAAGGTTTGACTAAAATTGCGTAACTTTGTTATTTTAGGAGAAAAAATCCACAAACCTTGTGAAAATTAGAGTTTTACATAAAACATTTGAACTTTACGTAAATTTTTTATTTTTAGATATAATTTACGTATAGTTTGACTAAATTTACGTCACATTTTTATTTTAGGAGAAAAAAATTCACAAACCTTGTGAAAATAGATTTTACGTAAAACCTATGAATTTTACATAAATCTTTTATTTTTTGACATAAATTACGTAAAGTTGGACATAAATTACGTAAGGTTTGACTAAATTTACGTAACCTTTTTATTTTAGGAGAAAAAAATTAACAAACGTTGTCAAAATAGAGTTTTATGTAAAATCTATGAATTTTACGTAAATCTTTTATTTTTTGACATAAATTACGTAAGGTTTGACTAAATTTACGTAACCTTGTTATTTTAGGAGAAAAAATCCACAAACCTTGTGAAAATTGGAGTTTTACGTAAAACCTTTGAACTCTACGTAAATATTTTATTTTTACATATAATTTACGTATAGTTTGACTAAATTTACGTAACCTTTTTATTTTAGGAGAAAAAAATTCACAAACCTTGTGAAAATAGAGTTTTATGTAAAACCTATGAATTTTACATAAATCTTTTATTTTTAGACATAATTTACGTAAGGTTTAACTAAATTTACGTAACCTTGTTATTTTAGGAGAAAAAATCCACAAACCTTGTGAAAATTAGAATTTTACATAAAACATTTGAACTTTACGTAAATCTTTTATTTTTAGCTATAATTGACGTATAGTTTGACTAAATTTACGTAACCTTTTTATTTTAGGAGAAAAAAATTCACAAACCTTGTGAAAATAGAGTTTTACGTAAAACCTATGAATTTTACGTAAATCTTTTATTTTTAGACATAATTTAGGTAAAGATTTGACTAAATTTACGTAACCCTTTTACTTTAGGAGAAAAATCCACAAACCTTGTTAAAATTAGAGTTTTACGTAAAACCTATGAATTTTACGTAAATCATTTATTTTTAGATATAATTTACGTAAGGTTTGACTAAATTTACGTAACCTTTTATTTTAAGAAAAAAAAATTCACAAACTTTGTGAAAATAGAGTTTTACGTAAAACCTATGAATTTTACTTAAATCTTTTATTTTTTGACATAATTTACGTAAGGTTTGACTAAATTTACGTAACCTTGTTATATTATGAGAAAAAATCCACAAAACTTGTGAAAATTAGAGTTTTACGTAAAACCTTTGGACTTTACGTAAATCTTTTATTTTTAGATATAATTTACTTATAGTATGACTAAATTTACGTAACCTTTTTATTTTAGGAGAAAAAAATTCACAAACCTTGTGAAAATAGAGTTTTACGTAAAACCTATGAATTTTATATAAATCTTTTATTTTTAGATATAATTTACGTAAGGTTTGACTAAATTTACGTAACCTTGTTATTTTAGGAGAAAAAATCCACAAACCTTGTGAAAATTAGAGTTTTACATAAAACATTTGAACTTTACGTAAATCTTTTCTTTTTAGATATAATTTACATATAGTTTGACTAAATTTACGTAACCTTTTTATTTTGGGAGAAAAAAATTCACAAACCTTGTGAAAATAGATTTTAAGTAAAACCTATGAATTTTACATAAATCTTTTATTTTTTTGACATAAATTACGTAAAGTTGGACATAATTTACGTAACTTTGTTATGTTCGGAGAAAAAAATCCACAAACCTTGTGAAAATTAGAGTTTTACGTAAAATCTTTGAACTTTACGTAAATATTTTATTTTTAGATATAATTTACGTATAGTTTGACTAAATTTATGTTACCTTTTTATTTTAGGAGAAAAAAAATTCACAAACCTTATGAAAATAGAGTTTTACGTAAAACCTATCAATTTTACGTAAATCTTTTTTTTTGACATAAATTACATAAAGTTGGACATATGAAAAATCCACAAACCTTGTGAAAATTAGAGTTTTACGTAAAACCTTTGAACTTTACGTAAAACCTTTGAACTTTATGTAAATATTTTATTTTTAGATATAATTTACGTATAGTTTAACTAAATTTACACAACCTTTCTAATTTTAGGAGAAAAAAATTCACGAACCTTGTGAAAGTAGAGTTTTACATAAAACCTATGAATTTTACCTAAATCTTTTTTTTTACATAAATTACATAAAGTTGGACATAATTTACGTAACCTTGTTATTATAGGATGAAAAATCCACAAATCTTGTGAAAATTAGAGTTTTACGTAAAAGCTTTGAACTTTACGTAAATCTTTTATTTTTAGATATAATTTACGTATAGTTTGACTAAATTTACGTAATCTTTTATTTTAAGAAAAAAAAATTCACAAACTTTATGAAAATAGAGTTTTACGTAAAACCAATGAATTTTACGTAAATATTTTATTATTTTACATAATTTACGTAAGGTTTGACTAAATTTATGTAACCTTGTTATGTTAGGAGAAAAAATATACAAAGCTTGTGAAAATTGGAGTTTTACGTAAAACCTTTGAACTTTACGTAAATCTTTTATTTTTATATATAATTTACGTATAGTTTGACTAAAATTGCGTAACCTTTTTTATTTAGGAGAAAAAAAATTTACAAACCTTGTGAAAGTAGAGTTTTACGTAAAACCTATGAATTTTACGTAAATCTTTTTTTTTAACATAAATTACATAAAGTTTGACATAATTTACGTAACCTTGTTATTATAGGATGAAAAATCCACAAATCTTGTGAAAATTAGAGTTTTACGTAAAACCTTTGAACTTTACATAAATCTTTTATTTTTAGATATAATTTACATATAGTTTGACTAAATTTACGTAATCTTTTATTTGAAGAAAAAAAATTCACAAACCTTGTGCATATAGAGTTTTACGTCAAACATATGAATTTTACGTAAATCTTTTATTATTTGACATAATTTACGTAAGGTTTGACTAAATTTACGTAACCTTGTTATTTTAGGAGAAAAAATCTACAAAGCTTGTGAAAATTGAAGTTTTACGTAAAACCTTTGAACTTTGCGTAAATCTTTTATTTTTACATATAATTTACGTATAGTTTGACTAAAATTACGTAACCTTTTTTATTTAGGAGAAAAAAAATTCACAAACCTTGTGACAGTAGAGTTTTACGTAAAACCTATGAATTTTACGTAAATGTTTTATTTTTAGACATAATTTACGTAAGGTTTGACTAAATTTACGTAACCCTTTTACTTTAGGAGAAAAAATCTACAAACCTTGTGAAAATTAGAGTTTTACGTAAAACCGTTGAACTTTACGTAAATCTTTTATTTTTAGATATAATTTACATATAGTTTTAGTAAATTTTCGTTACCTTTTTATTTTAGGAGAATAAAATTCACAAACCTTTTGAAAATAGAGTTTTACGTAAAACCTATGAATTTTACGTAAATCTTTTATTTTTAGACATAATTTACGTAAGGTTTGACTAAATTTACGTAGCCTTGTTATTTCAGGAGAAAAAATCCACAAACCTTGTGAAAATTAGAGTTTTACCTAAAAACTTTGAACTTTACGTAAATCTTTTATTTTTAGATATAATTTACGTATAGTTTGACTAAATTTACGTAATCTTTTTATTTTAGGAGAAAAAAATTCACAAACCTTGTGAAAGTAGAGTTTTACGTAAAACCTATGAATTTTACGTAAATTTTATTTTTTGACATAAATTACATAAAGTTGGACATAATTTACGTAACCTTGTTATTATAGGATGAAAAATCCACAAACCTTGTGAAAATTAGAGTTTTACGTAAATATTTTATTTTTAGATATAATTTACATATAGTTTGACTAAATTTACGTAACCTTTTATTTTAAGAAAAACAATTCACAAACCTTGTGAATATCGAGTTTTATGTAAAACCTATGAATTTTACGTAAATCTTTTATTTTTTGACATAATTTACGTAAGATTTGACTAAATTTACGTAACCTTGTTATTTTATGAGAAAAAATCCACAAACCTTGTAAAAATTAGAGTTTTACGTAAAACCTTTGAACTTTACGTAAATCTTTTATTTTTATTTATAATTTACGTATAGTTTGACTAAATTTACGTAACCTTTTTATTTTAGGAGAAAAGAATTAACAAACTTTGTGAAAATAGAGTTTACGTAAAACCTATGAATTTTACGTAAATCTTTTATTTTTTGACATAAATTACGTAAAGTGGGACATAATTTACGCAACCTTGTTATTTTATGAGAAAAAATCCACAAAACTTGTGAAAATTAGAGTTTTACGTAAAACCTTTAAAGTTTACGTAAATCTTTTATTTTAGATATAATTTACATATAATTTGATTAAATTTACGTAACCTTTTTTATTTAGGGGAAAAAAAATTCACAAACCTTGTGAAAGTAGAGTTTTACGTAAAACATATGAATTTTACGTAAATCTTTTTTTTTGACATAAATTACATAGAGTTGGACATAATTTACGTCACCTTGTTATTATAGGATGAAAAATCCACAAACCTTGTGAAAATTAGAGTTTTACGTAAAACCTTTGAACTTTACGTAAATCTTTTATTTTTAGATATAATTTACGTATAGTTTGACTAAATTTACGTAATCTTTTATTTTAGGAGAAAAAAATTCACAAACCTTGTGAAAATAGAGTTTTACGTAAAGCCTATGAATTTTACGTAAATCTTTTATTTTTATATATAATTTACGTAAGGTTTGACTAAATTTACGTAACTTTTTATTTTAAGAAAAAAAATTCACAAACTTTGTGAAAATATAGTTTTACGTAAAACCTATGAATTTTACTTAAATCTTTTATTTTTTGACATAATTTACGTAAGGTTTGACTAAATTTACGTAACCTTGTTATATTATGAGAAAAAATCCACAAAACTTGTGAAAATTAGAGTTTTACGTAAAACCTTTGGACTTTATGTAAATCTTTTATGTTTAGATATAATTTACGTATAGTTTGACTAAATTTACGTAACCTTTTTATTTTAGGAGAAAAAAATTCACAAACCTTGTGAAAATAGTGTTTTACGTAAAACCTATGAATTTTACGTAAATCTTTTATTTTAAATATAATTTACGTAAGGTTTGACTAAATTTACGTAACCTTGTTATTTTAGGAGAAAAAATCCACAAACCTTGTGAAAATTAGAGTTTTACATAAAACATTTGAACTTTACGTAAATCTTTTCTTTTTAGATATAATTTACATATAGTTTGACTAAATTTACGTAACCTTTTTATTTTGGGAGAAAAAAAATTCACAAACCTTGTGAAAATAGATTTTAAGTAAAACCTATGAATTTTACATAAATCTTTTATTTTTTTGACATAAATTACGTAAAGTTGGACATAATTTACGTAACTTTGTTATGTTCGGAGAAAAAATCCACAAACCTTGTGAAAATTAGAGTTTTACGTAAAATCTTTGAACTTTACGTAAATCTTTTATTTTTAGTTATAATTTACGTATAGTTTGACTAAATTTACGTAACCTTTTTATTTTAGGAGAAAAGAATTAACAAACGTTGTGAAAATAGAGTTTACGTAAAACCTATGAATTTTACGTAAATCTTTTATTTTTTGACATAAATCACGTAAAGTGGGACATAATTTACGGAACCTTGTTATTTTATGAGAAAAAATCCACAAAACTTGTGAAAATTAGAGTTTTACGTAAAACCTTTAAAGTTTAGGTAAATCTTTTATTTTAGATATAATTTACGTATAATTTGACTAAATTTACGTAACCTTTTTTATTTAGGAGAAAAAAAATTCACAAACCTTGTGAAAGTAGAGTTTTACGTAAAACCTATGAATTTTACGTAAATCTTTTATTATTTGACATAATTTACGTAAGGTTTGACTAAATTTATGTAACCTTGTTATTTTAGGAGAAAAAATCTACAAAGCTTGTGAAAATTGGAGTTTTACGTAAAACCTTTGAACTTTACGTAAATCTTTTATTTTTAGATATAATTTACGTATAGTTTGACTAAATTTACGTAATCTTTTATTTTAAGAAAAAAAAATTCACAAACCTTATGAAAATAGAGTTTTACGTAAAACCTATGAATTTTACGTAAATCTTTTATTATTTGACATAATTTACGTAAGGTTTGACTAAATTTACGTAATCTTGTTATTTTAGGAGAAAAAATCTACAAAGCTTGTGAAAATTGGAGTTTTACGTAAAACTTTTGAACTTTACGTAAATCTTTTATTTTTATATATAATTTACGTATAGTTTGACTAAAATTACGTAACCTTTTTTATTTAGGAGAAAAAAAATTCACAAACCTTGTGAAAGTAGAGTTTTACATAAAACCTATGAATTTTATGTAAATCTTTTTTTTTACATAAATTACATAAAGTTGGACATAATTTACGTAACCTTGTTATTATAGGATGAAAAATCCACAAATCTTGTGAAAATTAGAGTTTTACGTAAAACCCTTGAACTTTACGTAAATCTTTTATTTTTAGATATAATTTACGTATATTTTGACTAAATTTACGTAACCTTTTTTATTTAGGAGAAAAAAATTCACAAACCTTGTCAAAATAGAGTTTTACGTAAAACCTATGAATTTTACGTAAATGTTTTATTTTTAGACATAATTTACGTAAGGTTTGACTAAATTTACGTAACCCTTTTACTTTAGGAGAAAAAAATCTACAAACCTTGTGGAAATTGGAGTTTTAGGTAAAACCATTGAACTTTACGTAAATCTTTTATTTTTAGATATAATTTACGTATAGTTTTACTATATTTACGTTACCTTTTTATTTTAGGAGAAAAAAATTCACAAACCTTGTGAAAATAAAGTTTTACGTAAAACCTATGAATTTTACGTAAATCTTTTATTTTTAAACATAATTTACGTAAGGTTTGACTAAATTTACGTAACCTTGTTATTTTAGGAGAAAAAATCCACAAACCTTGTGATAATTAGAGTTTTACCTAAAAACTTTGAACTTTACGTAAATCTTTTATTTTTAGATATAATTTAAGTATAGTTTGACTAAATTTACGTAATCTTTTTATTTTAGAAGAAATAAATTCACAAACCTTGTGAAAATAGAGTTTTATGTAAAACCTATGAATTTTACGTAAATATTTTATTTTTTGACATAATTTACGTAAGGTTTGACTAAATTTACGTAACCTTGTTATTTTAGGAGAAAAAATCTACAAAGCATGTGAAAATTGGAGTTTTACGTAAAACCTTTGAACTTTACATAAATCTTTTATTTTTAGATAATTTACGTAACCTTTTTTATTTAGGAGAAAAAAAATTCACAAACCTTGTGAAAATAGAGTTTTACGTAAAACCTATGAATTTTACGTAAATCTTTTATTTTATCAGTCCCTATGTTAAATATCTAACATATTGTTTATTTCTCGTATTTTAATAATTTATTGTTTAGTTCTGATTTTTTATTTTGATCAACAGTTTTATCACTTAAAATTTTAAATTAGTGAACAGATTAGTCCCTTTATAAGGGACTAAACTGTTGAATTGAGCTAAAATTAAGGACTGAATAGTGTATTATTAACATATAATAACTAAATAGTAATTAAATTAAAATATAGGGACTCATATATTATTTACCTTGTAATTAATAATCTTTAAAATTCCCATAATTAAATATTACCTGCTATAGCAGGTTACCTTTTTTATTAATTTTAATTAATATAATTTTAATTAACACATGTCCAAATACTATTTGATACTAAAACAAAGTATAACTACTTTGTTTTCCAACAAAGTAGCCATAGAATTTACCATAAACATATTAAATGCAAAAATTATAATAAAATATAATAATATTATTTTACCTCCAAACTTTTTAATCTTGGCATGCTGCAAAATGATCACATATGGAGGATTAGCCGTAGTAATATATGCTTTTAAGTTTAGAGCAAAGTCATCCCATATAGTACAATTGATTCGATTTTCTCTACCATGTAGAGAAAAAATATGTTTATGGTAGAATTAAAAAAAAATTAAATATAAGAGATAAATATATATTTTAACTCACCCAGCATCTAACAATGTAAAAGAGAGTCTATAGCCAATCTTTTCATCTCTTTTAGTTTCTACAATATCTTGAATTTGTTTTACCTCTCCGATTACATCTACACCAAAATATAACTATTTTCAAAAGCTATAATTAGATGATAATATAGCATTAATAAATTACATACTTACCAACTAAAAATGCTTGATCGGTAGAATTGGACATGATGTCTTCAATTGACGTGAAATCAAACAAATTCTTTTTAATGGTTGTACATTCATGTTTCGTGACACATGTTTTGTACAAAAAATTCAGTTTAAATGAATGTTTAGTTGCTTTGTAGTCTCCATTATTTTTTGCAACATTGAAGTACTCAAGAACATATGTTTTGTGCTCTTCCAAAACTTTGTCAAATTTCATAAATAAATCTGGTTTAATTTTTGCCTCAATTGTTGTATCCTACAAAATATTTAATAAAATAAGGATCAAAATTCATGAATTGAATGAAAAATTAAATATAAAATATAAAATTTCAATACCTTTTCATCTAATAATATCATCTCGATAGAATGATATTTATTGGTGAATCTCGGTGGCACTTTCCATAGTCTCATGATTCTAACTTTTATTTTCCATTTATCTTTGGCATCCGTAATATTTTTAAGAAAATCGTATGTTCTAGCCATCCTACAAAATTGCAGCCATACTTAAAAACATAACAAAAGCTGCTCATGAGAATATGCACCCGAAAGGAATATTTATAATATTTAGGACAATATTATTATACATATCGTGTACCAGAAAGGAAGAGAGAGACCGAGAGAAAAGCTAAAGTTTACCTGAAAGAAAATAAAACACATAAAATTAACAACGCAAAATAATAGTCACATTGAATTGCCAAGAAATTACAAAGTTATTCAAGTTGATTCGAGCAAACTGGTCATACTTAGTTTGATTAAGGTGAGAGAAAATTTAGAGTTTACCTCAAAGAAAGGTTGAACGGAATGTGTAAATTGAACTAATTAAAAGAGGAGTTAGAATCCCAATTGGAAAAGAGTTGAATAATATAATCTGTTATTGTTATTGGTTTAATTACCATTCGAATTAATTACAATTCAAATTTAATTTTAATTGAAAGAGATGTTGGGCCAATTCGAATTAATTACAATTCAAACTACTCATTTGTGAAAATCTAATTTACGTACATTAGTAATTATCTCTTAAAAAAAACATTAGTAATTATCTTTTAGAAAAAGAATTGTTTTCACAAATGAGTAGTTTTGTGAAAATCTAATTTACAACATTAATAATTATCTCTTAAGAAAAGTAATAGTAGTTATCTCTTAGAAAAAGCTTTAGTAATTATACATATTAAATAATTATATAAATCTTGTAGATAGTTACATAATGCCTGAAATTAGATATTATCTAGGAAAGTAGTTTATTGAAGTTGGATTTTTTTTTCATTAATATTAGCAAAAGATATAAGAAAGAGATAAATAATTAATAATATTTTTAATCAATAAAAATCGAGGAGTCGACACCTCAACTACATCGTTACTATTTTATATTATATATATATATATATATATATATATATATATATATTTTAGCGTTTTGCTAGGCACAGTTCAAAGCAAGCAGATAAGGAGTTAAGAGTTAGAAAATGTTACTCAGTAGATTTATCCTGGTTCGGCCTCCTGCCTGCGTTGAGTCCTCGGAATCCTTATGAGCTTTAATCCACTACTGAGCTCTTTCGGGTAGAGCACAAACCTTTTACAATATAGTCAGTGAGTATACAGAGTATCTTCCTCTATATCCTATACCCAGTACTATTTCTACCACTGAGTGCTATAATCGAGCAACTCAGTATCTCCTTCTAATCTCTATAAATGATAAAGATTTGTTCTAAATACAAAGAAGACTTTAGATGATTTTACAATCTAGACTTTTACACAAAATGAGAGTGGGTGTAAGATTTCTTTGCTTTGGTTTGACATAGAACTTCAAGTAGCAATTTGCTCAGCATTTCGACTTGGTGAAGATCTGCATCGAATGAAGCAAATGAGAGGCCTATTTATAGTGACATCTGAGGCTCCAGTTATTTCGAATTTCAAAATAACCGTTGGAGGGAAACGGCTTGCTGTCGTTTTCACTCGTCAGTACTCAGTGTCTTCGGCCAATGAGAACGTTGCCTTTTCTGTCTGATTCAGGTATCAGGTACTTCTGGTCGGTAAGCGTCAGATTGTCTCTCTACTTATGGTAAAGTCTTCTAGACAGCTTTCTACGTCGTCTGAATATTTCCCAAAGTGGAATAGCTTTATCTCCAAGTTGTTCAGGTCAACTGCTAACCTGTCTTCTATCTGTTCGACTTAGCAGCTTCAGCATGAAGTAGTTGGGAAGGCTTCTGGATCCTTCTTCGTGTTGGGCCGTGTTCTTCAAGTAGCTTGGATCAGTTGACTTGGGCTTTGACATTCTCTTGTGGGCTTTTGGGCCTTGGTCTTTAATGTCTTTTAATACTTATTAATTAAACACTCAACATTGAACAAACACATTAGTAATAAATAAATCAAAGCATTTAAATTTAATGTGTTGGAATATTTTATCATATGGATTTAAATCTAATTTAAATAATTTTGTCAAATCAAAATCATTGTGGAAATGTGTTTCAACATTAAGCACCCCCAAAATTGTCAGATGAACCCACCGGCCTCCCACTTAGCATTTCTAAATACACCCAAGCTATTAATAACTCTTTTAGGCTTTTTAAATTCATTTTGAATGCTTGATTTGTTTGGAAAAAATCATTTTTATGTCATATTACATATTTATACACGAAATCAAATAACACAACAAAATATTACAACCCAAAAGCAATGAAATAGGTACAAAATTAAATATAACTACATCCGGGGATTCCCGGGTCTTCACTCCGCACCAAAACAATATTCTCACATACTCATATCCACCAAAATAGAAGGTTAGAAAGAAATAACATAGATATATAATTAATTATGGTGTAAAAATGGACAAATGACTAAATTAAATAAACTTAAAAAGTTTATTTAGGGACCTAATTGAAAGAAAGAGGAAAACTTTAAATTAAGGACCAAAGTGAATAAAAGATAAAGTTCTAAATTAGGGACTAAAATGAATAAAACAAGAAGTTCTAAATTAGGGACTAAAATAAATAAAACAATAAGTTCTAAATTAAGGACTAAAACGAATAAAATAAAAAAGTTATCAGGTTAGAAATTAAATTAAATAAAAATAAAGTTATTAGATTAGGAATTAAAAGAGAATAGAAATAAAGTTATTAGGTAAGAAATTAAAAGAGAATATAAATAAAGTTATTAGGTTATAAATTAAAAGTTAATAAAAATAAAGTTACTATGTTAGGGATAAAAATAAATAGAAAAGAAAGTTTTATTATAACTATTGGCACTTAAACGATTGTGAGATATTTATCTCGAGTTGGTTCGTTTATCCCAAATCATCGTTCTGAACAAAAAGAACCAATTAGATCAATAATATTAACTTGTAATATTATTAATATTAGATTCAAAAATAAAAGTATAAAAAGAGCAAATTAATTGGAGTAAATAAAAAGGCTAAAAAACAAATGATTTAACTGGTAAATCATTGTTTTAGGGTTAGATTAAATCAATTTAGGAATCAAATATATACAGAAAATATATTTAACAGCCTATTGACAATAAAAATCAACAATGAAAAAGAAAATAAGAAAAAAGGATGAACAATCAATATTTTATAATGCAAAAAATTAAATAATAGACATGATTTGTCCCTCAGAAACCTTTATCTAGATTGTGGGATGATTGGAAAAATCACAAATAATAAAACACGGGTAATGAATGTAAAAAACTAGAATTTATTCAGAGTGTTTTGGTAGAGTTTCAGCTATTTATCAGTATATTTTCGTCCCCCTAAACTAATCTAAAGAGCTGCTATTTATAGATGAATATTAGGTTTGAGGATTAATTTTGGAATTAATTAAATGAGGCAGGGCTAAATAGGATTTTTCAACATTTTTAACAAAAAAGAAAAAGGTTTCCAGCGAAACCTAAAAGAGGAGAGGGGCAGATTACCGACGGAACGCGAGCTGTCGTTTTTAATACAAAATTCGACCTTTTTTATATCTGATTTTGACGATTCTTGTGCCATTATACTTGTTTTGATGAGACATACATTTTTATATCTTGGCCTAAGGCTAAAATTGACCTGAACTAAGGTTATTGCCCATTTTATCCTCAATTTCATCCGAAAACTTCAACTAGTCACAGATTCTTTGTTAGACCTTCGAATTGACCTCGGAAAAGTGCGTTATGACAATCTTGGAGGATGACTCACTAAGATATCCTAAAATTCAATTTGATGCTCTGAAAATTTTGGTTTTGAATGGGAAGGGGTTGACTTTGACTTTTTAACGACGGAGTTTTCCGTGATCCATTTTCGATCATATTTCCAATCATCTTTAAAAGGTTTTCATCATAGGGTTCCGACTCTAGTGTCTACAACTGTCTCCTAGACAGAGCATCATGCGTCTTGTATACAAAAGAGTCATTAAGATATAGATACATGCATCCGCGCATACATCTACTAACATGTCAAATAGGCTTATCGAGAACAAGGCATTGTCCTTCTGAAGCCGATGTTCTATCCCTCGGATGAGATGGGTCATCCTAACACTAGTAGCTTGGGGGGTATATTTATACACAAATATCACAACATCAACATCTTAAACGACCTAATTAATGATTGAAAACCAAATTATGAAGGAATTAAACTTACACGAGTGGTGGTCGATGGGTCAAAGGATAGCTGCTATGACAGCTTTAGAGGATACTCCATGGTACTATACGTACCATCAGCACGTGAGAGTAATATGCCAGAATGAAAATGCTCGGTTAACTCACCGATCATAGTATCTCTTCTAGGGGCACACGCACCTGAGATGGAGGCATAAGCAACTACAGAAGGCCCGGATGAAGGCTCCACTTCAGCACTCTGAACAGACTACTCGACTATGATCCTACGCTATGACTACAACACCCAAAGTATCAACAATGCATTCACTCAAGCAGATAGAATGCAACACAAGTAAACCACTCATACCTGCGAAAGTGCCTCGGGGACATAGCCATCATCCCCACGACGAACTAGAGTCCAGTGTAGGAACACATCAATAAAGGTGGGATAGTCACCCTCCACATGCTCAGTCACACGTTCTCCCCTGATTAGCTCTGCAAAGGTCGGGTCCTCAGTGTAGCATGCAATATAAAGCGTCTCCGCAGGCGGAGGCAAATGAGTGAAGCACCCAATAAGTCCCTCTTACTAGCAGCAACATACTCTATCTCCCAAATAATATACCCAAATCAATAGGCACTCAACTACGAATCTCCGGATGCTCAACCGGGAGGCCTTCCTCATGTCAGCATTCTAGCCAACCTCATTCCCCTAGGGGGATTCATGCACCTATCATACACGAGAAAAAGGGTAAGCACTCAAACTAGTGAATTTACTTTAAACTAACAAGTTCATTTCCTTGTGTACCTGATCCCAGGTCAGTGCAGCTAAATAGTTTCTGATACCATCTACCAAGAAGTCCACAGTCCAAGTCCAGCTAAATCTAAGATACCCTCCTAGAACTGGAGTAGCGGCAACACGCCTACTCAATATGGGCGATGGTACCAACCCATGCTCATAAGCCCAAATATGCGAAAAATAAATATGTGTGTCAACTCACTTACAAGAGAATAGTCAGAATCAATCAATCAAGGTCTAGGAATCTGACCTGAACAAGGACACCCATGCCCTTGAGCTCCCTTAAGGCATCACGGATGCAAATGTCTAGCTTGTGAAATAGATGGGCTAAAGCAGGTCTATCCCAATTAAGTGATGCCACTGCATCCAAGTCAGATAAAGTAGGCAGGATAGACAGCACCAAACCTGGACTACCCATACAGAAAAAGGATAGTATACAGCAATGTTATGACAAAGCACCTAGCGTACCTCTCAATGTCCATAACTGTCAGAGGCCCTCGCGCTTCTGCCAAACGTGATGACAGTCTTCGGTTGGATGTGAACGCTCATAGGTCGATAACCAATTAGCCTTTCAATCTCTACGTCCCTAAGCTCGGGATGGAACAACATGCAATCGAAGCAACTCTCGTGCCTAAGAATTGATAAGAGCAATATGGACAAGTGTAGGTTGATGCTCGTAAAATATATAGCAGTTAATAGGACAAGTGTATCCTATGGCAACAAGTAATATTGTGTTAAGCACGAGATCGAACCACAAAGACTATTATCCTAATTAGCAGATTAGAAGGGTAAATCTATCTATTTAGCGGAGTTGATAACAAGTTGGTTGTGAAACAAATAAAATAAATAGCTGTCTAAAGAAAGCAATAAACAGAACAAGTCGTAGGGTGGATTGTGATTCAGTGGAGGGTACAACCTAGGATTGGGAATTCATTGGTTAACTCCTAAGTATGAGTTTTAGGACTTCGGGTTTATGTTCTACTAGTGATTGTTGGTAATTGTCCTCACAAGAAAGACAAATGTGATCAATATCCATCTAACCTATTCACATGCATTCGGGTGATGGCTTGATTAGGCATATACCCTAGGTCATGCAAAGCATTAGTTTCTTTGACAATTAAGACTAAAGCCGTAGCCCAGTCACTTAGCCACACTCCTAGTGGTCTCTAGCGAGGTTAGATTAACACAGATTCAGTATAGACAATTCCGTGGTTGGGTTCTTATCTATCTATAATCCTATCTATGTCAGGTTTATAGGCATTAGGCACAATTATATACAGAACAGGCTAGTTCATCGTCATCGAGTCTCATTTTAGCAATAATCCTATTCCTGGCATTATCTAGGCATTAAGCATGCATAATCTGATGAATCAAGAGCGAATACAATAAACCCTAAGTCCTAATCATACATATTCATTTAGCCAATTTCATCCCCATCCTAGATTGGATGGGGATTAGTTCATAGACAAACTAATCATATTTAAGATGCAAATACGAATAATTGAAGACATTCTTGATTAAATGTAAATAAAGTTAAAAGGGAATGAGAAAGAAATTCTAGAACCCGTTCATCTGATTACAATGTAAACAAGGGTAGATCCTCCACCCATTGAGCTTGTCCTTCAATTGAAAATAAAGCTAACCTACAACTAAAACTGAATTTAAAGCTGGAAAATAATGTACTGAAAGCTAGTAAAAATCTAATTGTCTAATCCCCTGAAGAACTGAGAGTAGCTCTCTATTTATAGAGATAGGGCGAAACCCTAGGTCTCCCGAGGGTACAATAGACATTTCGTACACTTAAAAAAAGGTTTCCAGGTTAATAATTCGAGATTTCGGAAAGGGAAAGGCATTTTTACGCCTTTCCCCACCTTGTCTCGTCGAGACAGACAGTGTCTCGTCGAGACGAGGACCTGTCTCGACGAGACATATAAGTGTCTCAATGAGACAGCCGCCAGAATGGGGTAAAACTTCCGATTTTTATCCGTTTTGGTCACTGGGCTTCCGAAATATGCTCTAATTGTCCCTGACGAATCCCAAAAGTGCTCCAACGGTCTCTGAATAGTCCGGAAATGCTCTAAAAGGCTTGGGTCTGGTTCGAAAATGCTCAAATAGTCCTGAAAATCCCTAAAAATACCGAAAATGCCATAAATAACGGAAAATGCTGAATTTAACTAAAAACTAACAAAATGATACTGAAATCGAATGGAAACAAAGCGAAAACAATCTAAAACAACCCTAAAAACGCTATAAAATAGGGAGCTATCATAGGTGCTAGGCCTCGCCCGGAGGACTCGAGGGGTAGACACTGTTGACGACAATGTTGTGATTAGCGTCGAAAGCAACCAATCTAGGAACCAAGATACTCGGCAGGACTGGAGCTCGGAGTATGGAAGAGTCACCACCCACGGATGGGAAATGAACACCGATCCCTTGCGGGAGACTAATGAGGGTTCGGAAAATTGGGTACGAGCCGAGAAGGCTAGCTCCTTTCCGAAGAAAGGCTACTAGACACCTCGACATCGCCCGGTTCTGAACCACCGGCCTCCTACTTAACACCTTAGGCGCTAACGGACTAATCACATATTTCCTTAAGTTTAAAATTCATTTGAAACATTTTCTTTCTCGTTTTGAAAACCGTTTTGAGCATATATTATTGAAAGCCATTTTATTAAAGAATCACCCATTTTGTGAATTAATATATGTTAGAGGGGGAAGAGAAGAAGAGGAATAAGTATGAAGATTACAACAAAAGAACATTCTCCTAAGCTATATACATCAAGTCTAAGCTAATCTCTCTAAAAAAAACTATTTATTTACATGGTTCGTGCCTTAATCGTCGTTGGGACGATTTAGGCACGTTTCAAAACCCCGTTAATTTACATGCTTCTCGCTTAAGTCACGTTGGAACGACTTAAGCGTTTTTAAAACGTGAAGTAAGAAAAAAAGAAACATTTACATGAAAACGTGATCAAGCATACAAGTCGGTTATTTTATACAAAATCATTTTGAAAGGGAAATCAAGTCTAAAACCTCTTTTATTTGCATTAGGAAAAACATTTAAGAAAAAAAACTTTAATTAAGGAAACCTTTTTATTTACATGTTCGCCTAGTCCACTGTTGGAATGGACTAAGGTTTCAAAACGTGAGATTTTTGGAATTTGTTTGAAGATAAAAAAAAAAGGAAATCAAAACTTTTAATTATAGTTGGAAGTATTTAAAATGTTTTTTATTAGGAAAAACTAAATTAACATTTCCTTACTTACTATCTTATTTTCCCTTTTTGACTTAATCCCTTAATATCTCCGACCACTAAAATGCAACCATAAAGTCACCATATCAACCCAAAAATCATTTATCCTATAATATCTAAGTATAGATATATATATATACCCAAAGGATGGAAAATACTTAGTAAACATATACATATATGTATAAGGAAAATAACTATTATACCCATACGTCCTAAACGATTAAAATAGAGTAAAAAACTAATTATATATTTAATGTATATAAAAACTAAATATGTATATATGTATAAAATCAATCTTTTTACTTTTTTGGATTTTTCGAATACTAAAACAAAACCCTTATCGACCCGAGATTTTATTAATAATAAAATTAATAAGAAAATGGTATGAAATACCCCGAATTAGGCGAGACGATTTAAGATTTCATTCGCGGAACCGATTCGCCCGTCATCTCGATTTGATTTCCGAATTCGATCAAGCCGGCCTCCACGGTTCCTTCGAACGACGTTTTTATTTATTATTTTTATTGAATCATCATTTATTTTAATCGACTGATTTAGATCCTTTTCTATAATTTTTCTTCATCGATCCTCCGACCCCAGTGTCTACAGTTGCCCCTACTTTGCCATTTTGAGAGTGACGTGTGTGCTTTTTCGAAAACCGTTTTCGTGAATGCAACACATGCAATTCAAAATATGTTAAAGTAAAAGACACGTATAGAGTAGGAGGAGGACACCCTAAATACCTGGTCAGGTTGCCACATCTTACCTTCCAATTCCAGGCTCCGAATCGAGCAGGTGTAGATTCCCCCAAGCGATCTTCTATTTGGTAGGTCTCTGGATCGACCTTTCAACCTTAGTCTCTAAATCGACTGCAGGCATAGATCTCTAAAGCGATCCTCCATTTTGCAGGTCTCTAGATCGACCTTTCAACCCCAGTCTCTAAATCGACTGCACGTGTAGATCTCTAAAGCGATCCTCTGTCTTGTAGATCTCTAGATCGACCTTTCAACTCCAGTCTCTAAATCGACTGCAGGTGTAGATCTCTAAAGCGATCCTCTATTTTGCAGGTCTCTAGATCGACCTTTCAACCCTAGTCTCTAAATCGACTGCAGGCGAACGATTTCTTGAGCGAATTTTATGCATGTGAATATTTTTTAGCAAACGTGAATTTCATGCATGCTAATATTTTATTTTTAGAACACGTGAATTTTATGCATGCTAGCATTTTATTTAGAAAACGTGAATCTTATGTGAATATTTTTTCTTTTTATTTTTCATTTTTCTCGTTATGAACATTTTATTTAAGAAACATGAATGTTATGCATGTGAACATTTTTATTCTTTAGAAAACGTGAATGTTATGAATGTGCCTACGTGAATCTCCAAACTTAGAATTATTTACATAGATTTCACGTCATATCTTAATTAAACATTATACCCAAGTAGGTTAACGAAGTCTTCTCGAAAGTGAAAAATACATTTAGTCAAATTCTACGCAAATGCACATGGGAATAAAACATTTTTAGGAAAGAATAAAGAATTTAGTTGAATCCTACACAAATGCACATGGGAATAAAACCTTTTAAGAATGAATAATGAATTTAGTTAAATTCTACGTAAATACACGTGAGAACACAACATTTTAGGAAAGAATAAAGAATTTAGTTAAATTCTACGTAAATGCGCGTGAGAATAAAACCTTTTAAGAATGAATGATGAATTTAGTTGAATTCTACGTAAATGCATGTGGGAATAAAACCTTTTAGGAAAGAATAAAGAATTTAGTTAAATTCTACATAAATGCACGTGAGTATAAAACATTTAAAGAATTTAATTAAATCCTACGTAAATGCACATGAGAATAAAACATAAAAAAACGAATTTAGTTGAATCCTACGTAAATGCATAAGAATAACGAAATTAATTAAATCCTACGTAAATGCACGTGAGAATAAAACATTCAAGAATGACGAATTTAGTTAAATCCTACGTAAATGCACGTGAGAATAAAATATTTAAGAATAACGAATTTAGTTAAATCCTACGTAAATGCACGTGAGAATAAAACATTTAACAATAACGAATTTAGTTAAATCCTACGTACATGCACGTGAGAATAAAATATTTAAGAATAACGAATTTAGCTAAATCCTATGTAACGTGAGAATAAAACATTTAAGAATAGCGAATTTATTTAAATCCTACGTAAATGCATGTGAGAATAAAACATTTAAGAATAACGAATTTAGTTAGATCCTACGTAAATGCACGTGAGAATAAAATATTTGAGAAAGAATAAAGAGAACCAAATCTTACTCTTCTTGATGGAGTTGTGCCTTGCGAGACGCGCCCTCCGCTTTACTGGGGCGAGTCTTCTAGAGCTACTGGAGGATTCAACCCCCCACCAGGTATACCTTCCCGGGTCGTAGATCTAAGTTATACCTATTTTAGACCGACGAAAGTGGGTGTAGGGAGTCTAGAGACTCGACTGTTGAGTCTGATACCCCATTTAGACCTGTACTTAGATCCCCTTACATGTGAGTGCGGCCGACGGCTTTCGAGACCTACTCAGCTTGTGCCACGTAGATCGCCATGTGAGTATCTGTAGGTTTGTTATGTGTGTAGTGAAATGTATGTTTATGCAATGCATGTGATATTATTTTTCTTTACAAACTTTGTCCCTCTTTTTTCTCATCGAGAGAATCAAGCCCGGGAGGATGCGCGAGTGCGTGATTGGGCTTACTTCCACCAGGAGATGGCGTTCCAACACGATCGTCCACAGGGAGGGAATGCCGATCTTTTGAGGCACTAGCAGTGGGTGGCAGCGGACATGTATCAGGCTTTGGAGGAGCGGTCACGGGCTGAGGCTTGCTAGGCTAGAGAGATGCATCGGGACCAAGAGGAGCGACTCCGGATATCTGAGGAGACTTTGGCTTCGGAGCGAGTGAGGAGCCTTGACAAGACGTACTATGACATTTCGTGGGAATCAGTGGATTTCCCCGATCTTCCATACCCTAGACCTCCTGCAGTATGGCCTTTTATCATAGCTTTGTTAGGTGGTAGGGGCATTTATCATAGGTATTTGGTGGGTTTGTATTTTCTCTTTTTTTTTTGGATATGGCTTATGTGTGAAGAAACGAGACATTTAGGGTTTTTTGGTGTGAAAGAAAATGTACAACTCGTGACCCGTTTTACTATGCATTTAGTTGATCGTAATCATTTCAATCATTCTCTTCAAATATATTCATGCCTTTATTTATTTACAAACAACAGAAATACTTAGCCAATTATACATTATTTTTGTAATTGCTCAAAATATAACTACTGTTACCAAGACCCGTCTTTTTTCGGTTTTCGGATCCCAATGAATTTTCAACTCTCCTTTTATTATCCCAGAATTTTCAAATGAGTGCCCCCTTGGATTTTCACTCATTGGGATGTCCCTTATCGTTGCATAGATCACCCTTTGCAGGTTTTCAACTTATCGGGAATTTTTATTTCTTCTTTTTTCTTTTCTCTTTTTTATTTTTTACGAAAAGTATTCCTTAAGCCTATCCAGATTGGTAGGTTTGGAGAACTCAATGCCATCCATCGTGGTTAGTTTCACCGCCCCTTTGCTAGGATCTTCTTTACGAGGAACGGTCCTTCCCGGTTTGGCCTAAAGTTTCCCCTAGGATCGGTGCGCGTCATGCAGATCTGCTTCAGCACCATGTCCCCTTCTTTAATTTGACTAACTTTTACCTTTTTGTTGAGGACTCAGGCTATCTTTCTCTGATACAGCTGCACGTGGTAAAGGGCCTCCATCCTTTTCTCGTCCACCAATGCCAACTGCTCATATCGCTTCCTTACCCATTCTGCTTCAGGAATCTCTGATTCTACCGCGATTCTCAGCGACCGCTTCTCAATCTCAACTGGCAATACTACTTCTGCCCCATATACCAAAGAGAACGGTGTTGCCCCAGTAGACGTTTTAACTGTCGTGTGATAGGCCCATAAATGGAAGCTGCTCGTGCTAGTTTCGATGCGACTCCACTGTCTTTACTAGGATCCTCTTAAGGTTCTTATTGGCCGCCTGCACTGCCCCATTAGCTTATGGATGATATGGAGAAGATCTGCGATGCTTAATACCATATGCCTGGAAGAGACCTTTCACTTTTCCCTGAAACTAGACCCCATTATCTATGATAATGTGATGAGGCACCCCGAACCTGGTGATCAGATGCTTCTCAATAAACTTCCTCATCTGCTTCGATCCCAGCTTGCTAAACGATTCTGCTTCCACCCACTTGGTGAAGTAATCAATGGCAACCGCGATGAACTTATGTCCATTTGACGCTTTAAGCCTCACCTCACCAATGATGTCGGTGCCCCAAGTTGCGAACAACCAAACGGGTGCCAACACGTGCAGTTCCATAGCCGGCAAATGATTAATCTCCGTGGATTTGACAATCATGACATGTCTTCGCATATTCATTGCAATCTCTTTCCATGATGAGCCAATAGAAGCCTTGCATTAAGATTTTCTTTGCTAACACTGTTCCTCCCATGTGGGCTCCATAAATTCTCGAGTGCACTGACTCCATTGCCTCACGGGCTTCTCCCTCATCCAAACGTCTCAATTGTAACCCATCGGTATGTTGGGGTTTAGTGTCCTATAGACAATTGTTCTAGGATACAAACTTAATGTAAATGAATTGTTCTTTATATCATTTGTTTAATGAGATATATGTTTTATAACTATATAAAGGCAATCCCTTTTAAGCACTAAATAAAGTCTAATAAAAGGAAATCCGTAAGTTTATTTAAAGTGATTATAAAGTGTTCATACAAGCATGAAGTGAGACAAAACTTTATAGTAAACTGATAAACTTAAAACCACCCCAAGTCAAGTGATATGTTTGGGATTGACATATCACTGTTGAGACTTGTATGTAACAATGTCTTCTGTCCGACAGAAAGCTGATCTCACAAGCTTCATATATACAGATATCTGGACAGTTACATGGGTCCGATGAAAAGGAGTTCATTAGGATTGGGGACCCGACTTGAGATAACAGGATGGGTAGATTCATCCTTGTCACTTGTTTATCTCATTGGTATTAATAGGTATAAGTAATCCTCAGACTCAAAGGAATGTTAATTAGTAATTCTGGATTATGGAATGTGACGCTTTGATCCTGTTGTAACACGATCCTTAACAGAGATGACTCTGGGGTGTGAACAGTAGACGTTGGGTATCACAGGAAGTGATTGCGGAGTCGTTATATATTAGATTGAGCATTTATCACTCCCGATAAATGGGAGATACATCTATGGATCGCTTGTGGAAGACTCGACTCTAAATCCTTGCAAGGTGATAGCTTAAGAGTAAGAAATACAGATTTCACTTAACCTATCTTTTTGAGTTGACTCGGCCTGTACAAGTAAAACGAACGTCTCGCTATATGTGACTTGACATCACCCATAGTCATAAGATTCAGTTCAAGGATGTAGTTGATAAAGGATCGAATTATACTGTAACTAATACGGAAAGGTTAACGACAGAATCAACCTGTCTTCTTATAGCTCTGGGGGAATGATTACGGACTTGCTAATCACATACTCTGTACATCATTCCGTTATGCAAAGATTAAATATAATTCTTTGAAAATTAATTTAATAACGTTGCATACGGCTAGAAGCAATAAGAACCTAATGGATCACACATAAGACTTGGAACCTAAAAGAGAGATAGATGTTAATTAATTGATAGAAGACCAATTGAGCCCAATAAGGCCCATGGACATAAGGGGATCGAAATTCATGTAGTAATATACATGAATAATTAATTTGATTTTGTTAATCCTAATTAGATTAGGAATATGAATTAAATTAATTAAGAGATAATTAAGTTAGGAGTTTTAATTAGATTAATATACTCCTATTATTATCCAATAAGGTTATTATTATTATCCTTAATATATTAGATATATAGTGAGATAATAATTAGGAATTCTATTCTGAATGGAATTCCTATTCAGTAACCTAATTCTATCTAACTAGGGATTAGATACAAGAGATTATAAATACCCCTTCCCTTGAGATTTTCGAAATCCAAGAAAGCCATACCCTACTGTGATTTTCGAAAATCACCTAGTCCAAGAGAGAGAAAATTCGACACCCCTAGTTCGAGGATGAGATTTCTCTACGGCTTCGTTTGATCAATTGATTTCATCTATTTCTTTTATCCTTGATCTTGTGTTGATTAGTTAGAGGCAATCTACTTTGGTTGCTATTCAACGGTTGATTCTAAATTAATCTTCCCGTGTTTTATTTCGTGTTTGGGAACTCGAAGAAGAAAAACAAACGAAAGGGAGAAATTCGTTTTACTACTCCTACATCAGGTCAGTTCACGATTTCACGGATTCCCGGAGAATGAACCGTCGGATCATCGCGATTTTTGGACAGGAGCTTCTAGACATATTCTTCCATGTTTCCACTGAAGGGATTGTCGTTCGGAGGTCTGGAAGGTCTGTTTCGGATAGGGGCAGATTGGTAGACAGTTTCTATCTCTTTTGAAGTTGTGGGCACTTCGTTTGCAACGGTAGATAGAACTTCTAAAAGGTATTTCTTCTTATCCTTCTGTATATTAAATAACGGTTAACGGATATTGTGGTTAAATGGAAATAGGTTAAAATTTTATATTTCCGCTATTATACCTTAGCCTAATTTCCAACACGGTATGCCTTTTGTAGAGCAAGTCGTCGTGGATGATGAATTGCTGGGCTAACCTTCTGATCACGGCCTGATCCCTAAACTCTGATTCTGTCAGATAAGTTCCATTTTTTTATGAAGTTCGCAATATCGAAATACCAAGGCTTCTCATCCACCCCTAACAACATCACATCTTCGTATCACGGTTTGTGAGACCTCCTCAACACTAGAGGCTTTGAAGCAAGGTTCCGAGGATTATCCCATACTGACACCAAAGTGGCCAAAGCATCCGCCGCTTGGTTCTGCGCTCGAGGACTATGATAAAAATGGCATTCACTGAACCTCTGTGCTACACCTCCCAATTGATCTAGGTATGGGCGCAACCTTTCTTCTCTCACTTCCCAATTGCCCTGAGCTTGCTCGATGATCAACTTCGAATCGCCCCATATCTCAACATACGATGCTCCGAGTGCTGCTAATGATTCTAGCCCATATATGCAGGCTTCATACTCGGCCATATTTTTGGTGAGAGGGAACGACAACTTCTTTGCCATGAGGATCCTTTCCCCTTCTGGTGAGATAAGCAAAACTCCTACCCCTGCTCCATTCGAGTTAACCGCTCCATCAAAGAACATTTTCCATGGTATAACTTCTATTGCATTTAGATGCTCGTCGGGGAAGTCATAGTTTATCTCCTCTCCCGCACTTATGGGTTGATTGGCCAGAAATTCTGCTACCGCTCTCCTCTTGATAACTTTCTTCTTTATATACTCGATGTCGAATTCAGATAGAAGCAATAACCATCGGGCCCGCTTTCCGATTAAGGATGGAGTTTGGTACAGATACTTCACGGAGTCCATTCGGGAAATGAGAACCACTTTGTAAGATTGAAAATAGTGTCGTAGCTTCTTCGTTAGCCACACCACTGCTACATACGTCTTCTCGATCATATTATACTTAAGCTCATATTCTAGGAACTTCTTACTCAGATAATACACTGCGTGTTCTACCCCTATGTCCCCCTCCTAGGCCAACATCGCTCCAACCTATCGCTACGTATAGGAGAAGTGGCTTTCTGAGTTTAGGGGGCCCCAAAATTGGTGGATTGGTCAGATAAGTTCGGATACTCTCCAACGCATGCTGACATTTGTCATTCCAGACGGTCGGTTGATCCTCTCGTAACAATTTGAAGATTGGTTCACAGATCATGGTGAGTTGTGCTATGAACCGACTGATATGCTGAACATGTCCCAGGAACCCTCTGTTAGGGATTAAAGCCAGTTAATCAACTGTAGCGCAGCGGAATTGCGGTTTAAAATTTATTTCTAATCCCTTTGAGTTTGATCTTTGTCCATTAACCATTAATTGAATAAAACCTTTTGATCCGTTTAGGGATATAAACATACCCGGACTGTCTCTTCTAGAGACGGCTGAAGAATCCACAAGGTAGTAAGATCTCCGTAGTCAGGTGCACGAACAGCTATTGAGCTAGAACCGGTGCTAGCCGAAGAACGGATGAAGAACTGGAGAGAAAAGGAATTTTTCCAAACAAAATCCACTATCTCACTTTGTGGTTCTGGCAAAAAATCAAGAGTGATTTTTCTGATATTGCCGCCGAATGTGAATAGTAGTTAATTAGGTTGTTTTAGGTTTTAGGCTTTTATTATATATAGTGTAGTTATTCCTAAACCTAATTGGTTTAGGGTTAATTGGTTAATTACAAAACTAATCTAATCCTAACATAATCACTTAAATAAATACCAATAGTATTTATTCTATGCAATTAGTTATAATCAGATTAAATTTAATTACCCCAATTAAATAAACAACACTAATTAATAAATTGACGTATTAGCTTGATTAATTATTCACGAATGCAATTTCATTAATTTACAAATTAATTAATTACATCCCGTAAACTAATTAACCAATTAAATACTGAACGCCTAAATCTATTAATCAATTAATTAACCACCAATTAATTACCTTGACATTTTACTGTCAACCACTTAATTAATCTCATCCCTCTAGTGTACCGTTCTATAAGTTCTAACTCAGATGTTCAATGTGCACGATCCTATGGGACTGTTCTTAGCTAGCAGTGGGCTCACGGCCCACAGACGGTAAGTGGGTTCTAGCAAACCATTACTGCCCCTAACCAATACAGTTATTTCAGCAGTCTAAAGATGCAGAGACCCTGTAGTTATCTCTTAATGTCTTTTACCATTTGATATCGATATTATAAACTAGAGGCATGGCGGCTGTCATCCTCTCTGATGTTTATGATATTTCTTGATCTTAAGTAGATTAATGAATCCGATAAGTAAACTACTTATCAGGGTGTGGCCACACACTTATCAATCTCACTCATCAAGTGGCCTGTGATATCATCTCACTATTATGTGAGCGGTAATTCCATCACTTCACTATCAATGCCAATGTGTTCACCTGTTCACCCAAACATACCCGTATTTGGCATCCTGTTACAGACCTGTTAGGCGTATGTCAAAGTGAACCGGATCCCACATTGATATTATAATGAAATCTAGTCTGAAGACAGTTAGAGACCTACTTAAGAAAACTAATGACACAACCGCCATGTAGTTTTCTCGGGCGGATCGATCCAGTCACATGTATACAACATGTACCCATATTCACAACTGACTTATCAAGTGCTATGGCTAGTATCAATTACTACCACACAGTCATCGAATATGCAAGTCTGTGGTCCTAATCAATTCTTTCTTTTTCCAACCTTTCACCTCTAATAGCTGCAGCTTTTAGTTTCTGATAACTTTCAAGATCAGATGATGTAATTTTACTTCGAATTTCATATTTCAAACCTTCCTCAAACTTCTTACATTTGTCTTTTTCTGTAGCCACCAAGGAAGGAACATAAGCTGAAATGTTGATTAAATTTGACTTCATATTCAGCCACTATCATTCTTTCCTATTTTAGATTCATAAATTCCCTCCTTTTGTCATCTACATACACCTCTAGCATATAATTATTACGAAACTCACGAACAAAGTCATCCCATGTTAACACAGGGGGCTGAAATGTGCTATTAGGAATAGTTTCCCACCAATCATATGCATCTCCCTGGAGTAAAAATACACCATAATCAAACTTTTCTTCAGGAGTGAACTTCATCAAATTGAAAACCCTTTCCAATCTCTTCAACCATCTTTCTGCTTGTGTAGGATATGTGGTACCAGTAAATTCTTCAGCACCCTGCTTTTTCAGTTTATCGAACCTCCTTTCTCTTGGAACCACTAGTTCTTGTATCTGCCTATGAGGAGGAGCTTGATAGTGTACATTTGATCCATGAGAATGTGCAGGTGATGCTAGTGGATTATTAATTGGTGCTCCTACAGAAGGTGGTCTGACTGGTTCCTCTCTCCTCGTTTCATTTTCATTTCTATTCTATTCTCCAACTTCTTCTAACCTATATGATTGTAATATCATATTATAAACAATATGCTTATGTATTTCCCTATGGTCATATTCCTGCTCTGATACCGATAAATGTAACACCCTAGACGTATAATTTTTTTTTTTTTAAAAACTAAAGCTATTCATTAGATAAAAGCATATATTAACAACTTATACTCGTAGGTTTATCAAACATATACACGTTAATATATACATATATATATATATATATCTTTATACATACAGTCTATAACTTATATAGTCCAAAAGTTTACTTATTCTACATGCTTATAATGAAAGGAGAGAGTGTGAGACGGAACCCAGCAAACCGACCTTTCATCCATGGAATCTACAGTTCTTTAAGCGTCTAAAGTCCAGTCTAACCTTCACTTCAACTAGCTGGAAAATTTAGCGATTTATATGAGTCGCAACTCAGTGAATATAAACAATCAATGAATACCAATCACACACAATCACGTAAACAAGTCTCTCACCCAAGTCATACAAATGCAAATTAATGAACCGTTTTATTAATGTTGTGACACCACCAGCCAGTTGTTGGTATGCCCTAGTTCATAGGCATTGGTTCTTATAAAATGTATTTGTGTCACATTAATAAAGCATTAATCTAGTTCATTTATATCTTGTGCTATAATATTAATAGAGAATCCATTGATTGATAATCGTAAAACCATATCCCAAGTCTATTCTATCATGGGAATGATTGGGACCACAGACTTGTATATTCGACGACTGTATGGTAGTAATTGATACTAGCCATAGCATAAGTTAGTTGTGAATATGGGTACATGTTGTATACATGTGACTGGATCGATCCGCCCGAGAAAACTACATGGTGGTTGTGTCATTAGTTTTCGTAAGTAGGTCTCTAATTGTCTTCAGACTAGATTTCATTATAATATCAATGTGGGATCCGGTTCACTTTGACATACGCCTAACAGGTCTGTAACAGGATGCTAAATACGGGTATGATTGGGTGAACAGGTGAACACATTAGTATTGATAGTGAAGTGATGGAATTACCACTCACAAAACAGTGAGATGATATCACAGGCCACTTAATAAGTGAGATTGATAAGTGTGTGGTCACACCCTGATAAGTAGTTTACTTATCTGATTCATTAATCTACTTAAGATCAAGAAATATCATAAACATTAGAGAGGATGACAGCCGCCATGCCTCTAGTTTATAATATCGATATCAAATGGTAAAAGACGTTTAGAGATAACTACAGGGTCTCTGCATCTTTAGACTGCTGAAACTCTGTCTTAGTTAGGGGCAGTACTGGTTTGCTAGAACCCACTTACTGTTTGTGAGCCATAAGCCCACTGCTAGCTAAGGACAGTCCCATAGGATCGTGCACATCGAACATCTGAGTTAGAACTTATAGAATGGTACATTGGAGAGATAGAATTAATTAATTGATTGACAGTAAAATGTCAAGGTAATTAATTGGTGGTTAATTAATTGATTAATTAATACTTTGTATCAAGGTAATTAATTAATGGTCTTAAGTGTTGAGTATTTAATTGATTAATTACTTTGCGCGATGTAATTAGTTAATTTGTAAATTAATCAAATTGCATTCAGTGAATAATTAAATAGATCAATACGTTAATTTATTAATTAGTGTTATTCATTTAATTGGGGTAATTAAATTTAATCTAATCATAATTAATTGTATAGAATAAATATTATTGGTATTTATTTATGTAATTAGATTAGGATTGGATTAGTTTTGTAATTAACCAATTAACCCTAAACCAATTAGGTTTAGGAATACACTATATATAAAAATTAAAACACTCAAAACCTAATTAACCTAACATACATAACATTCGGCCACCCACCTAAATTGAATTAGGATTTGCGGCGAAAACATGTATTCCAATTGAAAAGTGGGATTTTGATTTGGCAAATATCACAATCTCTCTCGTTCTTCGGCTAGCACCGGTTCTGGCTCGATAGCTGCTCGTGCACCTGACTACGGAGATCTTACTACTTTGTGGATTCTTCAGCCGTCTCTAGAAGAGACAGTCCGGGTAAGTTTTTACCCTTAAACAGATCCAAAAGAGTTTTATTCAATCAATGGTTAATGGACAAAGATCAAACTATAAGGGATTAGAAATAAATTTTTAAACCGTAATTCCGCTGCGCTACAGTTGATTAACTGGCACTAATCCCTAACAGTGGTATCAGAGCCATGGTTTAGTCCGTTTTGATTGATTGTAAAATTAATATGATTTGGTTTTATTATTTTTCCAAATCAAGCTTTTTGACATTTCCTATTAATTCCTCGCGTAGAAATTGTTCTAGGAAGTTTTCAATTTTATTTATGTCTGTATTTTTGGTGTGTTTGGTTCTGAAATTAATTTTAGAATAATAAATTTTAAAAAAACAGCAGCAGTTTTATTTAAACAGTAAAAAAGGAAAAAAATAGTTTCGGACACGGAATAGCAGTCGCGGGACTGCTGTCCGCGAACAGCAGGCCCGCGGCTGCTGTTGGGCGGACAGCAGCACTACTAATGTCCGCTAGAGAGTAGCCACGGAGCTGCTGTCCGTGGACAACAGCCCCGTCGCTGTCCCGGGTCCGTCAAAAATTCAGAATTAGTCTAATTTTGGATTTAACGGGACTAATTATAATCTTTAAAAAATTTCACGGGTGATTTTAATAAAATCAGGGACTAATACCGTTTAATTTATTAAACAATTTTTAATAAAAACTAATTGGTATTAAAATGTTTTTGATTGGCATGCATATTTAATTTTTGATCGAATTGATAATTTGTATAAAATTGAATATGGTTAATTTGTGAAATTGGCCCAATGGACCGTGACACCGGTTTAAATTGTGAGGGCTAAATTTTAAATATGTGACGACCCTAAAATTCAGTGAGAGCAAAATTGTAATTTTGCATTCAAATGGATGTTAACCGTTTGGGCCTTTATGGGCCTTAATCACATATGGTAAAATTGGCGATTTCACCCTAAGTAACTCGGCTTAACTTTATTAGATGATTTTGGAATGTCATGATCATGCATTATATTTATATGTCTTACCGTGCAGCAATGTGTTATAGAGTTCTATGTGCCCTAAATTAAAGTCGGTTTGTAATTTAATTTATTTTGGGAAATATGGCATGCGTGCCATTCTTTCATTAATGTAATTTTAGAATAGGTTCTATTCATAAAATTGTAATTGGTCGTGAAGAAGCCCATGGTGGGAGCCCAATGAGACTTGAAGCAAGCCCGTGAAGATTAGATAGTATATCTAGTTTCACTAGGATGTATTATAAGGCCCATAGAGTCTCTATGTTTATTTTGATTATACAATTGCTTAGTATAACATGAAATATAAGTAGCAATGATCATCAGATCATCACCCGCGATAATTATATGTTAAAGCCGTATCACTTAATTAATCCGGATAATGAAATATTGAGTCTCTTAAAAGTGCTTTCCAGATTCACACCTCTTCCTCCCAGGTGGTGCTACAGTGTATGACGTGCCCTAGCAGGTATGCTGTAGTAATTAGTGGGCCGTCGAGGGTTAGGATACTTCGGTATGGCTAACGCGTGTATGGTGGTTGGACTCAACGTGGGTAGCATTAGCTCAGAGCGGGTCCTAAGCACAGATGGGCTAAGTGTCACAAAGCCCATCAAACCAAGAGTCCTTGCGGAGGATTGGATAGTTTATCCTACCAAATCGTCAATGGTCGATGGCGGAGCCCTAGCTCGGTCTATTGTTGATGGATTGTGGATCTTGGTCAAGACAGCCAAATAAATATCACCAATAACGAATTAAAATGGATTATTAATTTGATATTTGGCTTAAGCCCATTATTCTAACTCTAATGTAATTTTTCCACGTAGATTAAACTCCACATCAGAATTACATGAAAAGAAACTTAAATGGCTGCAACAAGCAATAACTCACTCAGACCACTCCTGGAAAAGGAAAAGCTTTCAGGGACTAATTTCCTTGACTGGTCCAGGAACTTGCAAATAGTTCTTAGACACGAGTCGAAGGAATATGTGCTGAATGTTGCCTTACCAGTAGCTCGTCCTACAGGTCGGGGCGTAACCGCTGATCAAATGGCAGAGTATGACCGACATGTTAAAGATGATAGAGATGTGTCATGCATTATACTGGGTACCATGGTTCCTGATCTTCAGAAACAATTCATGGAGCAGCACGCCTTTGAGATCATGGATCAACTCAAAAGGATGTTCCAAGATCAAGCTCGTCAGGAAATATACTTGACAACAAAGGCGCTATGCATCACTACGATGCAAGCCGGGACTTCTGTTAGCACACACGTGCTAAAGTTGAAGGGTTTTATTGACACATTGTCAAGGCTTGGCTCACCAATGCCTGCACAACTAGCAGTCGATATCATTCTTGGATCACTTCTGGCATCCTACAATCAGTTTATCATGCACTTCCACATGCAGGGCGTTGATAAGTCTATAGTAGAATTGCATAGCATGTTGAAACTTGCTGAGCAATCCTGCAAGAGGACCCCAGAAGTGTTGCTGGTCAACAAAGGGAACGTGCCTAAGGGAAAGGCCAAGTCCAAGTCCAAAGCGAAGGCCCAAAAGGCCAAGCCCAAGGCTAGGAAGGCGGCAGCTTCTAAAGGTAGGTTGGCCTCAGCAGATGATATCTGCCATGAGTGTAATGAGAAGGGACACTGGAAAAATGGGTGTCCAAAGCTAAGGGAGAAATAGAAGAACGAAGCTTCTGGTTCAGGTATTTATGTTGTTTAACTTAATCTGGCTATTTCTACATCTTGGGTTGTAAACACTAGATGTGGTACTCACATTTGTTCAAATGTGTAGGGACAAAGAAATAGGAGATTGTTGGGATCTGGTGAAGTGGATCTTCGAGTCGACAATGGTGCTCATGTAGAGGCCTTAAAGATTGAAGATTAATCTTAAAGATACCTAGTGGATTAGTTTTAGAAATTAGAAATTGTTATCTTGTACCTGCAATGCACAGGAATATTATTTCAGTTTCTTTGTTGGATATTTATGGTTTTAATTTTAATATTGGACGTGGTATGGTGTCTATACATCGTGGCAATATTATTTATGGAACCGCATTTCTAGAAAATGGTTTGTATATCCTTGATCTAAAACGTAGTGAATCAATCTATAACATAAAAGCTAAAAGGATTAAGACTAATGAATTGAATCCTACATATATCTGGCACTGTCATCTTAGCCACATAAATGAGAAACGCATAACTAGGCTTCACTCTAATGGAGCGCTAGGGTCATTTGACATGCAGTCTTATGACACGTGTGAATCTTGTTTAAGAGGGAAGATGACAAAGGCGCCTTTCACCAAAACTGGTGTAAGGGCCACGGAGCTGTTAGAGCTGATACACTCAGATGTATGCGATCCAATGAGCACCAGTGCTAGATCTTTCTGCACTTTGTTACCTTCACAGATGACTTGGGTATGTGTATCTGATGAAACATAAATCTGAAACTCTTCTGAGATTCAAAGATTTCAAAATGAAGTAGAAAATCAACTTGGCAAGAAAGTAAAAGCGCTTCGGTCTGATAGAGGGGGCGAATACTTGAGCCAAGAGTTTGTCTCATTCTTGAGAGAGTGTGGGATTGTATCCCAACTCACTCCTCTTGGTACACCCCAATGGAATGGAGTGTCAGAAAGGAGGAATAAGACCCTGCTCGACATGGTCCTCAATGATGAGTCAAGCTTCTCTCCCTATCTCCTTTTAGGGATTTGCTTTGGAAACTGCTGCTCATATAATTAACAATACACTGAGCAAGGCAGTTGAAGGAACACCATATGAATTATGGACAGGCCGAAAGCCCAACGTTTCCTTTATGAAGATTTAGGGCTTTGATGCACACGTCAAGAAATTGATAAGTGGCAAACTAGAGTCCAGATCTGTTAAATGCCAGTTCGTGGGTTACCCTAAGGAAACTAAGGGTTATTACTTCTACAACCCAGCTGAGAATAAAACATTCGTGGCTAGGTTTGCAGTTTTTTTGGAAAAGGAATTCCTTTCCAAAGTAGACAGTGGGAGTGATATTGATCTCGTTGAGATTCAAGACTCACAAACTCTTGCAGCTTATGTTGAGGATGCTTTGGGAACTGATATAGATCCTCAAAACATTGAGGAGGCTAAATCGGTTATACAGGTGGTGTTTCAAGTAGATTAGTACAGAATTCCGATGAACCCTGTGTGTATATGAAATTCAGTGGGAGCATATCCACTTTTCTAATATTGTATGTCGATGACATACTGCTCATTGGAGGCAATATATTAACACTGCAAGATCAAGCAGTGGTTGAGTAAATGCTTCACAATCAAAGACTTAGGAGAAGCCGATCAAGATCTACAAGGTTAGATCCAACCGACTTCTAGGCTTGAGTCAGGCATCGTACATAGACAAGAATACATCATGTACTCTATGTTATGTACAAGGCCAGATGTTGCGTGTTGCACCAAACATGACTAGTCGGTGCCATTCAGATCCCGATAAGGAACACTGGAAGATAGTCAAGGCAATCCTGAAGTACCTCAACCGTACCAAGGATGTTTTTCTTAGTATTTGATGGGTAGGAGGAATGGCAATATCAGGTTACATTGACCGGGGTTTTAAGGATGATAACTAGTCACATACTGGGTATGGATTTCTCCTGAATGGCGATGCCATTAGTTGGAGATCCTTAAAGTAGCCAACCATTGCCGAATCTATGACGGAAGCTAAGTACATCGTTGCATGTGATGATGCAGAGGAAGAAGTTTGGATTAAGAAGTTCATAACTGATTTAGGAGTAGGTCAAACTCTCTAAGATCAGTTGATGTTTTCTATGACAATAATGGGGCCATAGCACAAGCACTCACTACACCATAGATGGTCTTTTGCAACCTAAAACACATGTGTTGCCCCTAAAGTGTTGCAATTTATAGGATTAAATTCGATCAATTGCAACATTATTTAGAAAGTGTTGCCAAAGATATGTTAAATTAACTTTACTATGGTATTTTCGAACACTATTTATAAAGTGTTGCAAGAGATATACAAAAAATTGAAACACTTTATTATGTAGTATGTTTTACATATGAGGAAAAAAAAGAGATAAGGTGCAAAAATACCCCTAACGTTTACAGTCATGAGCAATTTTACCCCTAACGTCTAAAATGGTGCAAGTTTACCCCTAACATTGGTAGCCAAGAGCAATTTTATCTCTAACATTCGCAAGTTTGGTCAATTTTAAATATTATTATAAAACACACGCACTACAAAAATACCTGTGTTTTTATAATATTGTCTGAAATTGATCGAAATTATCAACGTTAGGAGTAAAATTGCTCTTGACTACAAACGTTAGGGGTAAAATTGTATATTTTAGACGTTAGAAATAAAATTACTCATAAACAAAATGTTAGGGATATTTTTACACCTTAATCCATTTACTAAATTTAGATTTTATTATTCTCATAGTATTATTTTAGGTTAATATTAATTAGACTTTTTTTTATTGTCATTGAATCTCCCCAAATAGTTTTCCTTAAAATATTTAACTTTCCCGCTTTACTTTCCCCTAATTTTTCGTGGTTCCCTCCACCCTTTCTCATTCCCAATTTCATTGCTTATTCCCAATTTTATACATCACCCCCAAATTCAAAGTTGACCCCGATGCCTGTTCTCTTATCGGTAAGTTGTGGCTTTCCCTCTAGCGTCTCAACCGCATTGGAGCTTCGAGGAACCCAGACCTCTTCATCAACCTACTTGCTCGCCGCTTCCACAATGTCAAAACCATTCATACGTTTTGGTTTTCGTTTGTTGTTTGATTTCTGATTCTGGTATTATCGCAGTTTTTATGGTTCAATGGCCTCTTTGGTTTCAAAACTTGTATCTCCATTTGAAAGTGGTCACAGGGTTTGGGAGGATCCGTCATTTATAAAGTAAAGAAAGAGGGATCCTCATGTCAATTTGCACTGCCATGAATCCGTTGAAGGTACGATTTCCATTAATTTTTAATTTTAATTACTTCACTCTAATTACTTATGATTGCCATTTCGGAATTTGAGAGTTTATGTGCTGTTTAATTTTTGTTAAAAATGATTCACGGATTCTTTTATTCGGAATTTGACACTTCGTGCATTATTTATATTGATTTTTTTCTTTGAATCTGGTTAAGTTTCCATTATTTTCTTCTTGTAAAGAATCTATGGGTTTTAGTGTCTTATCCAAATTCTCTCGCTTATCTGGGAATCCTTTATTGTCTTTTTGTGTGGATAGGATCTCTAAGATACTGGTATCAGCGCAATCAAGTGGATTTTTCGGTATCCAAGAATGCTGTTTGGGATGATGATGCAGTTCAAAAATCTCTTGATTCTACTGCCTTCTGGGCTAAGGGCTTACCCTTTGTTAAGTCTTTGTCTGGCTTCTGGAATTTTTTCTTGGCTCCCAGCCCTACTACAGTTCCTTCAAAATTTTATGACCCTGCATTTCAGGATTCTGAGTTGGATTTATTATACTGCCAAATGATTAACTAAGGGCTGTACGAATCTGAACAAACTTCATGTTGGTCGTTGTTATGAGGTATCCCTTTGCATTTCTTTCTAATTTCCCAGCACACAGCTCAATACCTTCATTTGCACATCTACCTGGGAACTTCTACAACCCAATCTTCACCACCACAATTTTCATGCATTAATTAATTTAGTTTATAACATTAACATCAGTACTTGATGCATTGAGGCCTAAACCATGCGAAACAGGATCAAGTATTTGCGAAAGTCCATCTAAATTTTAGTATGCATTATTATATGGAGACTTAATCCTGGGTTGTATTGGATTTGGAGTATCTAGATTTGTATCATCAACAATGGGAGCAAACCAATTTGATAAACAAAAGGATCAAGCTACGTTTTTCAACTGGGTTTTCTTCGAATTGTACTTTTTTGCTGTCATAGCTTTCACAGGCATTGTGTATGTACAAGATAACGTCAGTTGTGTTTGGGATATGTTTTGTAGCTACTTTTATTGGTCTAGTTGTTTTCCTTGCTGGTAACAAATTTTACATCCATGATAACCCAAAAGGAAGCCCTTTCACAGGCTTAGCTCAAGTTGTAGTTGCTTCTATTCGGAAAATAAAGATGCCTACCAAAGTTCAGAACTTGTACTATCAGAATCATGCTACCCCATATCAACACCATTTACCTCCCCAATTAACCGACACATTGAGGTTCTTCAACAAAGCAGCAATGGAAAAAGGAGATAAAAATCCAGACGGATCAATTGCAAAACCATGGAGACTATGCACAATACAACAAGTAGAAGATTTCAAAGCATTTATAAAAATATTCCCAATATGATCAAGCAGTATACTAGTAGCCGTTAAAGTAGCACTAGTCCAAGGCAGTTTAACCGTCCTGCAAGCTCTATCCATGGACCGTCACTTAGGCCATTTCAAAATCCATGCAGGCTCTATTACAGTCATAATAGTTCATCCGTTTCTCTAACCTTAATCGACCGCTTTTTCCCCTTTTTGTGGCGAAAAGTGATGCGGAAAATGCCAACACCTCTCTTTAAACTTGGGATCGGACATGTGCTAACAGCATTGGCCATGGGTTAGAGAAGGCAGTGCGTGAGATGCGTGGTGAAAATGCGGAACTTAAGTTCACTGCTGATTCAAAATTGGCTGAAGCAAATGCATTAATAACCAATGTTGAAGAGAAATCACTAGAAGTGGAGGCAAAATTACGAGTTGCTGATGACAAACTTGCTGAAGTGAGTAGAAAGAGCTCAGAACTAGAAAGGAAGTCACATAAGGTGGAATCTCGAGAGTTCTCTTCGCAAGGGAGCGTTTGTCTTTCATTGCCGAGTATTCTCATTGATCCTTCCGATGCTTATATTTGTTCTATTTGCTTCCTAAATTATCTTTCTATTATGGTTATTCAAGTTTTTTGACAATTTAATCTGGAATTTTCTTAGGAGAGAAGCACATGAGTCTGCATTCTCTAGACAAAGGGAGGATTTGAGAGAATGGCAACAGAAATTACAAGAGGGAGAAGAGAGGCTGTCAAAAGCACAAAGAATTATTAACCAAAGAGAGGAAAGGTCCGATGAGAATGATAAGATCTTTAAGCAAAAAGAGAAAGACCTTGAAGAGGCTCAAAGGAAAATTGATGAAGCAAACTCCATGTTGAAAAAGAAAGAAGATGAAATGAGCTGTAGACAGGCTAACCTAGTTCTAAAAGAGAAGGCATGTTTTTTCCTCTTGCTGCATTGTACATTCTTTATATATCTTGACTTTTCTCTTTTGTTTCTGCATGAATTTGATGCCACAAGAAAGAAATTAGTAATAAAAGAGGAAGAATTACGTGTTCGGGAAGAGAAGCTAAATGACAGAGAAAAGGTGTGTCCTTGCTATACTTCTGTGATAGTAAATTTTACTGGCAATTCATTGTGTATTATTATGTCAACAATTCACTTGGTGAGGATTGGAATTTGTTTGTTAACTTTTTAAGTTATCTGTATTTACTGTTCAAGTGTGTAGTGTGAGATTCAGAAGCTAATTGATGAACACAATGGTGGATTTAGGATTCATATGGGTTATTTGTGTAGCTTTACCATGGTGGATTTATGATTCATATGGGTTCTATGTGGATTTAGGATATCATATTAACGAATTAGTTTGCTGATTTGTGTTTGAATCAGTTTGCATTTATGCAAAATTCATGATAGATTGTAAGCAGTTTTCTTGGGTTCTATGTGGATTTAGGATTTAGGATATCATATTAACAAATTGGTTTGCTGATTTGTGTTTGAATCAGTTTGCATTTATGCAAAATTCATGATAGACTGTAAGCAGTTTTCTGATTTTAAATTGTATAAATGACGCTGGTTTAAGTCATTTTCTTTCTAATTAATGCTTTAGAATTGCATATAGAATATACATGATGGGAATTTTTAATTGCATTTTATGGTAAATGTGTGTGATAGGATTGCATTTACTCTTACTATCACAACTTAGATACGCCTGCTACAAATCTTCTTTTTTTCCTAGGTTCAAGAATTATGATTGAATTTGTACCTTGTATTTTATTATCTTTTCTAACTTTTTTGCCTTCCTAGCTAATATTAGTAACTATCAAGAAATAGAATTAAGTTTTTGGATATGTACAATATCATTTATATGAATCTCACAAAGTATCCTAATTTTTTAACAGGTTTAGTTTTTCCTGTGAAAAAGAAGTATTATATAATCTCACACATGGGTTGATGTGAAGATTCTATTAGAATGTGACATAATAAACCAAACTGATATGTTCCGTCAGCTCTTATTAATTGTTGAATTCGGTCAGCCTTGAAACATGACATTAATTGTTGAATTCGGTCAGCCTTGAAACATGACATAATAAAATCGTTTTTTCTATAACCTTCGAATGAATCTTCATGCTTACATAATTATTACGGTTCAACTAGTATAAGTAGTTAAATGACTAAATTAATGTAAAATGAACTTCTTCTGTCTGGTCTGCTGTTAATGGAGTCTGAAATTATTCCATTTACAAAATATTAGTGCGAATGTTGCTGTTAATTAGAGCCATGTTTTATTATGAAAATGAGTCATTTCAGTTTTGATTCTTGTTTTCACTAGAACATGCTTTCACACTAGCTGATTGTTTTTTTTATAAAATGAGGAAAGCAGGTTAGATATGCCTACAACCCTTCTCTTTTTTTTTCCAAGGTTCAAGAAGTATGATTGCATTTATACCTTATATTTTATTATGTTTTCTAAATTTTGTGCCTTCCTAGCTAATATTAGTAATTGTGAAGAAATATAATTAAGTTTTCTGATATATACAATATCATTTACTTGAGATAGATCAAGAGTTAGCTGTCACTTTTTTCATGCTTACTGAAATGAGAAAAGTACTCCTATTAGAATTCCATTGGCTCTTTTTTATTCTATCACAGTAATGTAGAAGAATCTTTCATTTCTATGTTAGAATTTTACCTCCTCCTTTGGTAGAAGCTCTTGATTACCGGTTGTCTATAGAAAGGCATCAACTTTTGCTTATCACATATTGCTTAATTGCTGCCTATCGGAAGGCAGCATGGCTGCTTCCATTTACTGCCATTAATTTTATTGCTTCTAATATTAATTTTTCGAATTAAATAGGGAGATATTACTCTTCTATTTTAGGTTCATTATACCTGTATGTTTATTTTGTTGATATTATCAAAATTTAAGATATAGAAAACAATCTAATTTCAATCATTAATGGTTTTGGGAAGTCTAACGTCTAGTGAATTTTTACTTTCCCAGGTCAAAAGTGGGAAGTCATAGTTTTGGGTCATTATTTTCGTCTGCTTGGGTCATTATTTTCATTTCCCTTCCTTTCCAGAACTTCGATCGGCTTCATTTCCATTTATTGTCTTCAGATATAGGCTCGTTTACTTCTGTCATGTTTTTCTTTCTTCTTTTGATGGATTTTTTGTTAAATATTCTTATCATGTATATACATTCAATCGTTTTGTGGTTTCAAAGGTAATTTCTTATCTTAGTTGCTGTTTTTTATTTTTGGGTTTATAGGTTAGTTTCGATCCACTTCATTTCGGTTTGTTATGTGTAGATCTAAGATGCTGCTAATCGAAATGTTAGGCTTTTTGATATAGGTATTGGAGTTGTTTTGCTTCCATATTCAACAGATTTACTCACTTTAGCAAAGGTATCATTGTTGTTCCATATCTCTTCTAAGTTGTTCCATGTTTGTGGGCCTTCACCAATATTGTTTTGGCTACCTATAATGGAAAACCATTATTTAAAAAGTACAACACTAATCCTGATCAATCTAATGAAAGGAACAACTAAGCCAAGATCTGATATGATTTTTTTTTTTGCTAATTGGTTAGTTTTTCCCTGAATATAACCTAAAGATTATCTATATTCACTTGTGTCATTTGCCCTTATGCTTTTTATAACAATTTGAAAAATCATATCCAATCAGGCTATTGCTACAATCATGATCTGTTAAGAAATGTGTTAGGCATGAAATTGACTAAGTTTAACAAATAATTTATAAGGGAATTCGGGTATTTTTATATCATTTTGTAAGGAATAAGGGCTAATTAATGTCCTTGTGCAGATAAGCAAAGAAAAATGCTAAACTCGCTGGAAACAGCTTATTTCGCTAATGTCAATGAGGAGTGGAGCCTTACTTGTATCCAACGGTTAAACGCCGGATTATCCAATGACAGACAGCGACAGATCGATTGGTGGCAGTGGCAGGAAAGTGGCAGAGCGGCAGGTGAAAGTGTGTGGCGATGGGATTGCCTAAAGAAGCAAGATGATTTGAAGTCTCACCCCCTTGAGTGTTCAAGGGTTAATCTAAAGTTAATCATTTTAGTTTATTTTAATTGTAGTAGGTAGTTGACTTAGTTTGTAGAAAAGGGTACGAAAGTTGTACCGATTTTGGTGGTCTCTGTCTTTTCCCTTTAAATAGGAAAAGCAGAGAAGGATTAGTATGGGATATTTTTCTTAGTTTTGTTTTTAGACAAGTAGAATAGAAGGAAGAAAGGGAGCTCCCATGGAGTCTCAAGCTGTATCAGGAATCCTCTTCTGCTCACTGCTCGATATGAGTGAGTAGACATTTTGAACGGGCACGGCCTGGCCGGCCCAGTGATGTAAGCTTTACAACGTTTTTATGAATATTTAGTGTTTTTCCAATGTCGTGGTCAATGAGGATTTAACTTTCTTGCTCAAGCATGTATGTATGTGTTAGATGAATGATAGGACACTGCTTTCATTTTCACCGATATCTCTATTGATCTCTCAACTTCGAAGCTGACAAGTTAGAAGGTTGTGTCAAGGGTTTTCTCATCTAGAAATGCAGTTTTGCTCTTAATGCTAGAAAGAACGTATCTTTAGGACGCTAAAGATGTTAGTAAATCTTAGGAGTTTGAGAACACACGACAGTTGACTCATACTCACTTCAAAACTGATACTTTGGTTTCATTGGCATTGTCTTTTATTCATGGAATGTTGTAAGACGTAGCACACCGTGTTCGATTATGTCGAGCCTGTTCTATTCCCTAAAATCTTTGCAAAGTAACCTCATTTCCTTGTTTTATCATTCTGCCTGAGTCATTAAACAACCAATATTAAACAATCAACCATAAAGGAAGACACTGTTGTAACACACACTGTTTAGCAACGATTTTCGATATTGATTTGAATCACAATCCCTGTGGAGACGATACTCACTTATCACTTTATTACTTGTATCTAGTGCACTTGCTAGAGTCTCATCTGAGGACAACAAGTTTTTGGCGCCGTTGCCGGGGATTGAGAGCAACAAATTTATAGCTGAAATTTCTGTAAAACAGGGTGTTTTTAATCTGTGTGTTAAGGCGTGTAGGAACAAAGAAGTCATTTTCCGTTTATGCGTAGAGCTGCACCTCCTGTTTTTCCTATCGATCTCGAATTAGAGAGAACGTGTAGACGAAACAGAGTGGGAGCTCGATGTGCTAGACAGAGAGAAAGGCAAAGAGAGAGAAGAATGGCTGGAAGGGAAGGACCAGAACAGCAAGTTCCACCAAACCAAGAAGAGGAAGGAGAAAATAATAACCCTCCTGTTATGAGAATCAGAGACTACTCTAGGCCAACTACCAAGGGACACTCATCGTGTATCGTATTGCCCAACGAGGGGAATAACATGTTCGAAGTCAAAGGGTCCATGATACAAATGATCCAAGCCTCGGTGCAATTTAATGGGTTTCAATCTGAAGATCCTAATGGGCATCTTTAAGAATTCATCACCTTGTGCAACACATTCAGGTCGAACAGAGGTGTCTCTGATGACGTGATCAGATTGAAGCTGTTTCCTTTTTCACTGAGGGATAAAGCAAAAACATGGCTGCGAAATTTACAGCCTGGAACGATCACGAGTTGGGAAGAGATGGCAAGAACTTTTCTGATGAAGTATTTTCCGCCTCGACAAGCCATCAAGCTACGAAATGAAGTGTCACGCTTCATACAGGACGAAGATGAGTTGCTGGCGGAAGCATGGGAAAGATACAAGGAGCTGCTCAGAAGGGTGCCAAATCATGGTATCCCTATGTGGATGCAAATGCAGAATTTTTACAATGGCGCGACCAACGTTTACAAAATCCAGATCGAATCTATCGCGAATGGTAACCCAGAAGATCTAGAGCCACAAGCTTTATATGACCTAATAGAGAAAGTGGTCAGCACGAGTTACAACTGGCATTCGTCAAGAAGTGAAGGAAAAAGGATAGGAAACGAGGATGTCGTGTCAAAACTAACAAGCCAAGTAGAACAGCTTACTCGGCAGCTGGGAAAGATAAATGTCTCGTCCATTCACAATGAACCACCATTTAGTGAACCACCATTCAATGACAGTTGTGGTTTTTGCGGAGGAGCTCATTTCACTATCAACTGTCCTGGAGTTAAGCAAGGAAAAGGCACACGGGCTGAATGCGACTACGCAGAGTACAATCAGAGGAATCAGCCCAACCGTTATTCTAACACCTACAACTTTGAAACCAGGAACCATCCAAATTTTGGATGGACTGGCCAACCAGACCAGCAGGGACCATCACAGTATCAAGATCAGCCGAGGTATCAACAACAGCAAGGAGGACATTACCAAAGACAACCTCAGCAGCATTATAAGCAACCTGTGCCACAAAAGGAAGAAGTCGAACCAGATATGAAAACAATGATGATGCAGTTCATGAAACAAACGCAGGCATCGATCAAGAATCTGGAAACACAAGTCCACCAAATCGCCGCATCCACATCAAAAGGAAAGGGGATAATGCCGAGCAATACTGAGCCAAATCCTAAAGGCGACGTCATGGCAATCACCTTAAGGTCTGGTAAGGAAACTCAACCAGTAGTTTTATCTAATAAGGATGCTGAGCGTGCAGGAACATCCAAAGAAGCTGAAGGGGAACTGGAACAAGCTGTTCCTGGTAATGAAGAAACGAGGAAGGCTAACCAAGAAAGTAAGCCAGATCAAGAGGAGGAAAGAGCATGTAAACCACCACAGCCGTATGTCCCACCTGTGCCATATCCAACGCGGCTAATCAACAAGAAGTTGGAAGAGCAGAATTCTAAAGTGTTGGACACTTTGAGGAAACTGCATATCAACATACCTTTTGTGGAAGCACTGGCGCAAATGCCAACATATGCAAAGTTCCTTAAAGATATCCTATCGAACAAGAAGAAACTGGAGAACATTTCCATGATACAACTCAACAGAGACTGTTCGTCCATACTCCAAAACAAGCAGCAGCTTCTAAAGAAGTTAAAAGATCCAGGGAGTTTTTCGATTCCTTGTTCAATTGGAAAGCTGACTATTGAAAATGCACTTTGCGACCTAGGAGCTAGCATAAACCTAATGCCGTATTCTGTATATGCACAACTCGGGTTAGGAGAACCACAACCCACTCGTATGTCAATTCAATTAGCTGATCGTTCTGTATGCTATCCTAGGGGAGTAGTGGAAGACGTGTTAGTCCAAGTAGGAAAATTCATTTTGCCCGTTGATTTCATTATAATGGACATTGATGAAGATTTGCATGTCCCTATTATCCTAGGTAGACCATTTCTAGCGACAGGAAAAGCATTGATAGATGTAGGAGAGGGAAAGTTATTCTTAAGGATAAATGGTGAGGAAGTCATATTTAAAATGAATGAAGCAATGAGGCGTGCGAATAATAATGATGACACATGCTGTTTCTTAGATGATTTTCAGAGTCTTACTACTTTGCAGGAACAGGACACATTAGAAACTTTATTGGGGAGAGAGGTGAACATATGCGAGGGAACAGGCTGTTCCATTGAAAGCAACTTTCCGACACCTCCGTCAGACCCTGCTATTCCAACTCATCAGGAACCACCAGAGGTACCAACTGTGCCTGTGTCTAAGCCAGAATTGAAGCCGTTGCCTGAACATCTCGAGTACGCTTTCCTTGAACCACCCAGCGGAAGTCCTGTCATCATATCATCAAAATTAACTCCTGACCAAAAGGCGCAACTAATGGCAGTCTTGCGAAGAAACAAGCGTGCAATAGCATGGAAAATAGATGACATCAAAGGAATTAGCCCTGCAGTCTGTGTTCATAGAATCTTGATGGAAAAGGACCACATACCAACTGTTCAGCCGCAACGAAGGCTCAATCCCCACATGAAGGAGGTTGTGAGAAAGGAGGTGATCAAGCTTCTCGATGCTGGCATTATCTACCCAATATCTGATAGTGTGTGGACAAGCCCTGTTCACGTTGTGCCAAAGAAAGGAGGAACAACCGTAGTCCTAAATGAGAAGGACGAGCTAGTACCCACAAGAACAATAACAGGGTGGAGAGTTTGTGTCGACTACAGAAAGCTTAATGAAGCCACAAGGAAGGACCATTTCCCCTTACCCTTCATTGACCAGATGTTAGAAAGACTAGCGGGCTACGCATTCTATTGTTTTCTTGATGGGTATTCAGGATATAACCAAATCGCAATTCATTGTGAGGACCAGGAGAAAACCACGTTCACATGTCCGTATGGGACTTATGCTTACAGAAGGATGCCTTTCAGACTGTGCAATGCTCCTGCCACTTTTCAAAGATGTATGATGTCTATTTTTCATGACATGGTGGAGCGGACTGTGGAAATATTTATGGATGACTTCTCGGTCTATGGAAGCTCATTTGATAGCTGTCTGAACAACCTTGAAGCGGTGCTCACGCGATGCAAGGAGACTAACTTAGTCTTGAACTGGGAAAAGTGCCATTTCATGGTCACTGGAGGAATTGTCCTAGGGCATAAAATTTCTGAGAAAGGAATGGAAGTGGACAAGGCAAAAGTGGAAGTAATCGAGAAGCTGGCTGTGCCTACAAACGTCAAAGATGTGAGAAGTTTTTTGGGGCACGCAGGGTTTTATCGCCGGTTTATAAAAGATTTTTCAAAGATTGCACTCCCATTGTCAGCCCTACTCCATAAGGAAGCCGAATTCTCTTTCAATGCAGACTGTTTGAAGGCCTTTGAGCTCTTGAAGACTAAGCTGATCAACTCACCTATACTGGCAGGACCAGATTGGGAGCAACCTTTTGAAATGATGTGCGACGCAAGCGACACTTGTGTGGGAGCTGTTCTTGGACAAAGGATTGAGAAGAAGTTTCGACCTATCTACTATGCCAGCAAGACATTGAACAAGGCCCAGCAAAACTATACAACTACCGAGAAGGAACTTCTGGCAGTTGTGTATGCTTTCGACAAATTCAGGCCCTACTTGGTCTTATCCAGGGTGATTGTTCACACAGATCACGCAGCGTTGCGATACTTGTTCGCGAAAAAGGATGCTAAGCCAAGGTTGATCCGATGGTTGCTATTACTTCAGGAGTTCGATTTGGAAATTAAGGATAAAAAGGGAACGGAGAATGTTGCAGCAGATCATTTATCAAGGATAGATCACAAAGGCAGGTTTGAACAAGCAGAAATCGTTGAAAGGTTTCCTGACGAGCATCTATATGCGGCACAGTCTGCGCCATGGTTCGCCGATATAGCTAATTACCTTGCAACTTCGCTCAAACCACACAACCTATCCACGAATCAAAAAAGGAAGTTTTTCTCCGAAATCAAATATTACTTTTGGGATGACCCTTACCTTTTCAGGTTGTGCGCGGACCAAATCATTCGAAGATGCATATCGTAAGAAGAAGGACAGGATGTTCTAAGCCACTGTCATGACCTGAAGCTGGAGGACACCATAGTGCAAGCCGTACCGCAGCAAAGGTCCTCCAATCAGGTTTCTTCTGGCCCACTCTTTTTAAGGATGCTAATGCATTCGTTGGAACTTGCAATGAGTGCCAACGAACTGGAAACATTTCGGCTCAAAATGCTATGCCCCTAAACAACATAGTTGTGCGCGAAATTTTTGACATCTGGGGCATAGATTTTATGGGACCATTCCCAACTTCCCAAGGGAATAAATACATCTTAGTGGCTGTGGATTATGTGAGCAAGTGGGTCGAAGCAATAGCTAGTCCCACCAATGACGCCCGTGTAGTAGTCAAATTTCTGAAAAGACTGTTTGCCAGATTCGGGGTCCCGCGAGCGATCATCAGTGATCAAGGGACCCACTTCTGTAATGCGAAATTTGAAAAATTAATGGGAAAACTCGGAGTCTCACACAGGGTTGCCACACCATACCATCCACAAACCAGTGGACAGGTGGAGATCTCCAATAGAGAAATAAAAAGAATCTTAGAGAAAACTGTTGGCAACTCTCGGAAGGATTGGGCAAACAAGCTCGATGATGCTCTATGGGCATATCGTACCGCTTATAAAACACCGATTAGAATGTCTCCGTTTCGGTTGTTATACGGGAAATCTTGTCACTTGCCAGTGGAAATGGAACACCGCGCATTTTGGGCGTTAACATTTTTAAATTTTGAGACGCAGGCTGTTAGTGAACAGAGAAGTTTACAACTGAGCAAAATGGAGGAATTCAGACTGTTCTCATACGAAAATGCGGTGAATTACAAAGCCAGGACCAAGCAGTGGCACGACAAAAAGCTCATGAACAAGGTATTTCATGAGGGACAAAACGTCCTTCTGTACAATTCATGATTGAGGCTATTTCCAGGAAAGCTCAAGTCAAGATGGTCAGGACCATTCATTGTAAACCGTGTATTTGCACATGGAGCTGTTGAAATTTTCAAATATGGGGGTGATCCTTTTAAGGTGAACGGGCAAAGATTAAAACCATATTTAGAGAATGATCACACAAGGAAGATCGATACTGTTCACTTCCAGGATCCCCCAAGTCAGTAAAAGTACATGAACAGGGTGTTCGCTACAAACACCAATTGTAGCACAAGTAACTTTGCATGTGATTGATTTTTTACTTTTACTTTTATTTATTTTAATTTTGTGTCAAATTTGTTGAATTTTGTTTCTTGTTGATTATCTTCTGGTCAGGCACAATTGTAAAACCCAATACCCATTTAAATGGGTGTGGTAGTACAATTGTACCTGGTTAGTGGGGAAAGATTTTATCAAGGAAAGTAGAAAAAAGTGGAAACGTCCACTCCTATACACATAGGCACTCTTACCGCCTATTTTCTCCTCGATAAGATTGAACGGTTAGGGGGCAATAAATTCTCAATTCAAATCGGGACCGTTCATTGCCCCTCGTTCTAATTCGAAAATACGCGCCTTTCCGCCAATCTGTCCAGGTGGCATGATCAGATTCGACCTCTTAATGACGGATTGGCGAAAAGACGTCTCTTCTCCCCTACTTAAAGAAGGTTTATCTCATATCAGTTCGTCATTCAGCATATTTCTTTTCTTTTCTTTGAGATTTCTTTTCGCATGGCCAGTTCATGATCTGTGCCCTATACCACTGGAAAACCCTACTTAAACTGGACAGTGAAATGAGAACCCGAGGCTCGGGCAAAAACGTGAAAATAGAGGGATCTTCCAAGAAAGAAAAAGCAAAGGCAAAAATGGCGGAACCAAGCACTGTGGCTTTTGTCCCTGATGAAAAGCTGGTCAAGAAGATCTCCCAGTTCAAAGACGTAACTGTACAAGCATACTACGATGAGTTAACAAAACTTCAGTTCGGACCCATCCGAACAGTTTGCTGGGAAACCCTAAAGCGGGTAAGGCTCGAAGATCGGGTTCACACTCTCATGAAGGCAGGGCACTTTGAATGCTTCTTTGAGATGAAGGAACCTGCCTATCGGGAACTAACCCTCGAGTTCTTGGCCACTTTTAAGCACAATGTGGAGATAATCGATCCTGATGAAGAGGGAAAGTTTAGCTTCAGACTCATGGGTCACTCCTAGAGGCCTTCGCTTAACCTGTTTAACCAGATGTTAGATGTTGCCGATGATGACGACCTAGAATCCGAGAGCTATAAAGAGGCATTCACCACGACGCCTGATGTTTTCGACCTTTGTGTCTTTCTGGGAATCACTTTTCGGACAGAAAAATTACGACGGTAGTTCATCCAAGGCGTCCAATATCGATGATTATGCTGTTCGGCATTTGCACAAATTAATCTCCGGTACAATCTTCGCCCGGGAAAACCAAGCCACCATGCCACATGCAGATCTTACCGCATTGTGGAGTATGGCAGTTGGTCCAAGAATGAATTTGGGATTCTGGTTCGGAGAGTACATCAGCGCTTTTTGCAAGAAAAACTCGTCGATCATCTGTTATGGGAGCATAGTCACCAGGATTACGGAGTCGATCGGGGTCTTTAAACCAGAAGACCGATCTCATCTCACGATTGTGAATCACCCAGACCCAATTGATCTCAAGAGCCTCCAAAAGATGTTATTCGGAAAAATTATGAACGGGAAGTGGGTCTGGATGTCTGACTTTGTTACGTCTCGGCAGACAGAGAGCCGAAAAAGGAAAAGCGAGCCTACTGTATCAGTATCGTCAGATTCCGAGCAAGTCGAGAAGCCGAAGGACTTGGAATTTTACAAGAAATGTGCAAAGCTGACCTGCGAAGATGTAATGGATCGATTCAACGCCCTGTTTGCCCAGAATATGGCAAACCGCGAAATGATACTCGCTATGGAGCAAAAGTATGCATCGCAACAAGGCGAGATCGATATGCTCAAGAGCCTTTGCATTGAGGAACATGCCAAGGAAAGTCCCTCTGGTTTCTCTGTGAAAAGTCCGGTAAGACAAGTGCCCGAAACACCTGCCAGTGCTAATGTTAAGGCTAACGCTGCTGCCTCCTCGAAAGAGGAGGGTATTCCTGCCCCTGTGGATAGAGAGGTTAACTCCTCTCTTTCCCATCACGCCTGATCTGTCCCAATATTCGTTGTCCTAGAATATCTGGTAACCTCTAACACCCTTACTCTATCATGTTTTGGTCCGCCTATTTTGTTGTCACCTTATCTACAATCTGCTGTCGTGATTAATAACATTGAGGACAATGTTTTGTTTTCTTTTGGGGGTGGGGATTGTGTGCATCACAATTTATGCGGAAATAACATGATAAATGCTGTTAATTGGTTTGTTTAAATTAGTGATTTGATGTAGAACAAATACCCCTTGAGAATTGTTGTGCATATCCTTGGTAATTATTGTTTGTTTCCATTGTTTTCTCTCCGCTTGTGTATGTTCCATCTAGGGAATTGTTTGGTGCTATGTAGGAATCGAAGAGAAGACTGTGCATGCTATTTGGTGTTATGTTGTGTTACTTGCTTGTTTGCACTTCGTGTTCCTTAATTTAGGAAGTTCCAAAAAATTTTAAATTTTTAATTCCTCTGTCAAAATTAGTAATCATGGCCTTACTGTATTTTCCCCAAAAATAGTGAGAACTTGAGCCTTATAATGCATCTATAGTATGCATTGAATTTTTATGAGTGGGCCAGCACTCACTATCTTTAGGGAGAATTTGCCTTGGTGCCCTGTTGAAACGGTGATTGGTTCTGACTTTCATAGGAGGAAAAAGGCATTTAGTTATTCCCTCCGCTACACAAAAGGCACCTGTGCTATGCACCCCAATTATTAGGATAACCAAGTCGAGCCATGACCTGCTCTTTCTGAAAAACCACGAATGATAGCCCTCTCCCTTCACTTATAACTCTAAAATACCCTGAGTTCTGTCTTATGCTTCGAATAGCCAATTGTTTAAAATAAAAATCATGAGCTTAAGTTATGCGAATATAAGCAATGGAGCAAACATTGCTTAAGGAAAAGATTGAAAGAACTGGGGAATATAATATGGGGAGGAAGGAACCTTTATTAATATTCAAAAGAGTACTGGGTTATGAGTGAACAGGTTGTGTAGATAAAGTGTGTGTAAACACTAATCATTATAGGCTGCGTATGTTAAATAAAGTGCAAAAAGACAGAATTCATACACTGAAATAGCTTTTCACTGTCAAACCAGAGCCTAAGCCTAACATTACAACCTTTATAAAGTCCTTTGGACTATGTCTGGAGGAACTTTGACCCATAGATTCGGGACCAATAGGCAAACTCGCACCCTAAGGGTGTGGTGTCTGAGCTGAGGAGTGAAATCGCATTTGTTGTCCTATGGCAAGTAGATGCCATGCGAGAGTGAGTGAATTATTCCATTCCTTAGTGAGGCATGTCTGGCAGTTGGTAACTCTTTGTGAAAGAGGAAGTCTAAATTTTAAGATTTGAGGAATTTCTTGAACATAAAGGACACAATTTTTAAAACAAGCTTTTACTCTTCGATGAAACCTTAGCATGCATATGTTCATTTCCTAATTGTGCCAAGCGTTCTGTGTTTCTGTACTCCTCGTTCTCATTCCTTGAAACTAATTTCATTCCTAACTTTTTTTTTTCTGATTCCTTCTTACAATTTGTTGCTTGAGGACAAGCAAAGGTTCGATTTGGGGGTATTTGTTAGGCATGAAATTGACTAAGTTTAACAAATAATTTATAAGGGAATTCGGGTATTTTTATATCATTTTGTAAGGAATAAGGGCTAATTAATGTCCTTGTGCAGATAAGCAAAGAAAAATGCTAAACTCGTTGGAAACAGCTTGTTTCGCTAATGCCAATGAGGAGTGGAGCCTTACTTGTATCCAGCGGTTAAACGCCGGATTATCCAATGACGGATAGCGACAGATCGATTGGTGGCAGTGGCAGGAAAGTGGCAGAGCGGCAGGTGAAAGTGTGTGGCGATGGGATTGCCTAAAGAAGCAAGATGATTTGAAGTCTCACCCCCTTGAGTGTTCAAGGGTTAATCTAAAGTCAATCATTTTAGTTTATTTTAATTGTAGTAGGTAGTTGACTTAGTTTGTAGAAAAGGGTACGAAAGTTGTACCGATTTTGGTGGTCTCTGTCTTTTCCCTTTAAATAGGAAAAGCAGAGAAGGATTAGTATGAGATATTTTTCTTAGTTTTGTTTTTAGACAAGTAGAATAGAAGGAAGAAGGGAGCTCCCATGGAGTCTCAAGCTGTATCAGGAATCCTCTTCTGCTCACTGCTCGATATGAGTGAGTAGACATTTTGAACGGGCACGGCCTGGCCGGCCCGGTGATGTAAGCTTTACAACGTTTTTATGAATATTTAGTGTTTTGCCAATGTCGTGGTCAATGAGGATTTAACTTTCTTGCTCAAGCATGTATGTATGTGTTAGATGAATGATAGGACACTGCTTTCATCTTCATCGATATCTCTATTGATCTCTCAACTTCGAAGCTGACAAGTTAGAAGGTTGTGTCAAGGGTTTTCTCATCTAGAAATGCAGTTTTGCTCTTAATGCTAGAAAGAACGTATCTTTAGGACGCTAAAGATGTTAGTAAATCTTAGGAGTTTGAGAACACACGACAGTTGACTCATACTCACTTCAAAACTGATACTTTGGTTTCATTGGCATTGTCTTTTATTCATGGAATGTTGTAAGACGTAGCACACCGTGTTCGGTTATGTCGAGCCTGTTCTATTCCCTAAAATCTTTGCAAAGTAACCTCATTTCCTTGTTTTATCATTCTGCCTGAGTCATTAAACAACCAATATTAAACAATCAACCATAAAGGAAGACACTGTTGTAACACACACTGTTTAGCAACGATTTCCGATATTGATTTGAATCACAATCCCTGTGGAGACGATACTCACTTATCACTTTATTACTTGTATCTAGTGCACTTGCTAGAGTCTCATCTGAGGACAACAAAATGAATTGCTCATACCAGAGAATCTTGCATTTCTCTGTTAAACTATATGTCATGAAATAATTCAGCCACATTTACAGAGTTAGTCTTTACTTTGTGCGTGTGTGCATGCTTATCACTATATTTAACTCCCTTAGTCACTTAATTCATAAATTTATGGTGAATATTTGTGATTGAGTATTCTAATTATATGTGTAATTTCTACATATATGTGTATGCACGAGCTGCTCATGAGCTCTCCATATTTGATTTATAGGCAAGATAACATACTTGTTTTTGTATGTGTAGATTCTATATATGTTATATGCTCACCTGTACCTATTCTGCAGGATGAAGAGGATCATATTGCTGCTATTCGAACTATCAACTCGACTCTAGATCAATTGTAAGAAGTTAAATTTTAATAAACTTTAATTACATTTACATAGTCTCTCCCATTGAACCCCAAGAGAACAGAAATTGAAACGACAATTCAATTTCTTTTAATAATTTTATTAATAACCCATATTTTTCAGCACTATTTAGCTGTTCTACTTAAGGCCATTTGCTGTTGCTGCTTTTTTTTTTTGTCAGAGTTGTGCTATCTCAGTGTTTCAGTTCAATTAAACGAAAACCAATGTGAGATTATTTCTTTGTTTCTTGCAATTTAATTTAATTTGATGTGTATGGCTTAAATGGATTATTTTAACTCTTACTTCTATTTCTTTACTGATATAATAGTCGAGGGATCAAGGATTTTAGTTAGCAAGTTCATATCTGATAAGTTCTCGGATAATTTTGAGCCGGGTCCGGGTCAGAATATTATCAAAGAAAAGAATAAGGTGGTCGTTTTGTTTTATTTTTTTGATCTGGATGTCCTTTTTATCATCAATATGGTGTATTTTATAGCAGAGACATGTTTTGAACTGTATGCAATTGTTAGTGAAAAGAGAAGAATTTAATTGTATCCAATATTACTCTCATTTCAGTGTGTTGGAAGATGGATTCATGGGAATGGCAGCATCTTCCAGTTCTTGTTGATATTGTAGATTGGTGAGCAATACCAAAGCAACAAACACATCATAATTTTCATGGGAATTTTAACTATGAAGAAATAAAGGAATTGGGTCACTGGCTAAACTTTTAGCTTTGCGGGAATGCCAAAAGATTGCTCAAGTAGAAAATGAACAAGAAAATGATGTTAAAGAAAAGCATGTTGTTGAATTGTCCTTGCCCCAAAAGATTTTTTCTAAGGAGTTTGAAGGATGGGTTACATTATGACTTTATTATACTTTTTTATTATGTATTTTGGATCATGTGAGAATTTTAAATTTCATTATTAATATATTGACCTATTAAGGATTAAATTAAAATGTCAAATTAAAAAGTGTTAAATTAAAAAAAAAGTTGCAAATTGTATATAAAAGAGTTACTTGAAACAAAAAAAATGTTAAATTAAAAAGTGTTGCAATTTATATAAAAACAGTTGCATGTAAAAAACAATGTTGCATAAGGCCATGTTGCAAGAAAGTTTAAAAGTGTTGCTTATAATTTTATTCGATAATAGTGTTACCTGCTTTATGGTTTAGGCAACAAATTTATTTTAGTTGCCATTGGGTAGGAAGGTGTTGCCACAGATAATTGTAGCAACACTTGTATCGATGTTGCTAAAAATGTGAAAAAATGTTGCTAAAGACATCTTAGGCAACGCGCGAAAAAGCAACATCTTTTTTTGGCAAAAAATGTTGCCTAAACGTCTTTAGCAACACAATAACGACTTTAGCCAACACCTGTTCGGTGTTGCAACAGACCATCTATGGTGTAGTGACTGGATCTCATGTCACACGAGATCCAAATGCGTACTTAGATAGTAACACCTTACCCGGTGACATTACATTGTAGAGGGTTGACACTAAGAACAATGTCGCTGATCAGTTTACCAAGGCAATTGGTAGTACTAGATCTATAGTGTTTAAGGCAATACCCGCTTGGAACTAGTTCAAGTGGGAGACTATTGGTGTGTCCTAGTTCATAGGCATTGGTTCTTATAAAATGTATTTGTGTCACATTAATAAAGGCATTAATCTAGTTCATTTATATCTTGTGTTATAATGTGAATAGAGAATCCATTGATTGATAATCGTAAAACCATATCCCAAGTCTATTCTATCATGGGAATGATTAGGACCACAGACTTGTATATTCGACGATTGTATGGTAGTAATTGATACTAGCCATAGCACTTGATAAGTTAGTTGTGAATATGGTACATGTGACTGGATCGATCCGCCCGAGAAAACTACATGGTGGTTGTGTCATTAGTTTTCTTAAGTAGGTCTCTAACTGTCTTCAGATCAGATTTCATTATAATATCATTGTGGGATCCGGTTCACTTTGACATACACCTAACAGGTCTATAACAGGATGCTAAATACGGGTATGATTGGGTGAACAGGTGAACACATTAGTATTGATAGTGAAGTGATGGAATTACCACTCACATAACAGTGAGATGATATCATAGGCCACTTGATAAGTGAGATTGATAAGTGTGTGGCCACGCCCTAATAAGTAGTTTACTTATCTGATTCATTAATGTACTTAAGATCAAGAAATGTCATAAACATTATAGAGGATGACAGCCGCCATGCCTCTAGTTTATAATATCGATATCAAATGGTAAAAGACGTTTAGAGATAACTATAGGGTCTCTGCATCTTTAGACTGCTGAAACTCTGTCTTAGTTAGGGGCAGTAATGGTTTGCTAGAACCCACTTACTGTCTGTGAGCCATAAGCCCACTGCTAGCTAAGGACAGTCCCATAGGATCGTGCACATCGAACATCTGAGTTAGAACTTATAGAACGGTACATTGGAGAGATAGAATTAATTAATTGATTGAGAGTAAAATATCAAGGTAATTAATTGGTGGTTAATTAATTGATTAATTGATACTTTGTATCAAGGTAATTAATTAATGGTCTTAAGTGTTGAGTATTTAATTGATTAATTAGTTTGCGCGATGTAATTAGTTAATTTGTAAATTAATGAAATTGCATTCAGTGAATAATTAATTAGATCAATACGTTAATTTATTAATTAGTGTTATTCATTTAATTGGGGTAATTGAAGGAAATTAGGCTAAGGTATAGCAGCGGAAATATAAAATTTTAGCCTACTTCCTTTTAACAGTAGGATCCGTTAATCGTTATTTCATATAAAGAGGGATAAGAAGAAATACCTTTTGAAGAACAATCTACCGTTGTTAAAGAAGCGCCCACAATTCTTCTCCGAGTTCCCAAGCACGAAGTATAACACGGTGAGGTTAAGTTAGAATCAACCGTATGAGATGCAACCAAAATAGATTGCCTCTAATTAACCAGCAAAAGATCAAAGAGAAAGAAAGATAGATGAAATTAATCGATCGATGGAAGCCGTATGAATTCTTGTCCACGAACTAGGGGAGTCGAATTCTCTTTCTCTCTCTAGCTAGGGATTTCGAAAATCACAAAGGGGAAAGTATATAGTTTGGTCGAAATTCATGTAGTAGGGGGTATATATAATAACTTGTATCTAAACCCTAGTTAGATAGGAATAGGTTACTTAATAGGAATTCAATTCGGAATAGGATTCCCAATTATTATCTCTTTATATATCTAATATATCTAGGATAATAATAAATAACCTAATTGGATAATAATAGGAGTATATTAATCTAATTAAAACTCCTAACTTAATTATCTCTTAATTAATTTAATTCACAAACCTAATCAAATTAGGATTAATGGAATTAAAATAATTCCTTATTATTACATATAAACTAGTCGAAAACCCGTGCGATGCACGGGGTATGAAACTTTTATATAATTTAGATAAATAAATTGACATATTTACTTTTAAGTAATTTTATATCATGCTATGAAAAAAAAAATTATATTATGTATATTTGAAATTAATATATATTTTTTAATGATAATTCAAATTAAATTAATTTTAAAAATAATTGACTACTTTTTTTTATAGAATTTTAACTAAAGAAGAATGATTTATTTATTTTTACAAAATTCAATGATTTGTACTTTTTAGGAATTTTAATACAATAATAATAAAATAGCAGATTAATTAAGAAATATATTAGAATATAATAAAAAACTAAAAATTGAATTAAACTATAATTAAAATTAAATATTATATTTACGATACAAAAGAATTACAATATAGGTTAAACAAAAATTGAATTAAACTACAATTAAAATTAAATATTATATCTATGATACAAAAGAATTACAATCTATGTTAAAATGGAAGCAACATCAATATATTATTCTATAAACTATTACAATCAATACTTTTCTAATGTTGCATTTGAAGAAACTTTATTAATTCAATATGTTACATATAAAAAAATAAAATTCGTAAGAATTAGTCACAAATTCATCTTGATGATAATTATTTTGGTTGATGGAATTTCATGATCACCAAGTATTCGAATTCAATTATTCATTCTGCTATAATAACCCAATATATCTAATTGAATCAGTTTAAGATGATGATTTCTCCTATTTTCATCTCGTAATATCTCATCAAGACATTCGATCAATTTGTTCTTCATTCTTTCACTATATAGAATATCAGCCACACTCTCAGATATCACTTATTTAACTTCATTAATATTTTCTAATAATTATATATATTTTTGAATTTTGTAAGTAAGAAAAACAAACAAAAGAATTGAAAAAAAAATGAAGGGACGAAAAAGATAATTAGGAGAGAACCATCTCGGGTTGTTTTTTTTAAAATAAGAGAGAATGTAGAGACATAAGCATATAAAGAGGAGAGTGAAAATATTTTTTTGCCCATTAATTAAACATTTTATTTTTTCTTAATGAAGTATTAAGTCTATAAATTAATTTTAGTTAAATAGAATTAAATCGCAATTGTAACCACTCAGTACAAAAAAAACGTTTTATAATTAATATGTGAAATTAATTATATTAATTAGAATCATTATGCTCAATATTTGAGAATTTGAAGAGATTCAAATAATAATATTTTCTTAATTAATATTTTTCAATAATTTGTCCTATGATCATATTTCATTTTCATCTGTTAAAAACTCTTGAAATACTAACAATTTTGTATGAACCATAATATAATAGTTAAAAATTATATAAGCCAATGTTGCAAAAGCAATTATCTCAATATCCATAATTAATGTACATTTTTAGGATTTTGAGCATCAAAATTTATTTTTATTTACCTTGATTTTGAATTCGTATCTAGCATAATCCACGTTCTTCAAGAATAAATATCTTATCAAGCGTATTAGACGCTTACAATCTCATTGTCTAGAAAATTGGGAAAAAATAACTTCTTGATAATAATAATAATAATAATAATAATAATATAACATAATTTATATTGAAATAAACTTCATTGTAAGTATAATATTCCAATATCTCTTTAATATGTCTCAAACTTCAATGAACAACTATCGTGTGAAACTTTATATCTATTTGTACCAAAATGCATAAAAATAAAAAAATACAATCCATATCAATTAGCTAAACTCAAACTAAAAAAATGAGTGGATTTCAACATGTTCCGAATTAGAAAAATTAATCTAACTTCAATTAAAACTAAAAATTGAGTTCAGAGTTCATATAAAGCCGAAAATCTAAATTTTAGTTAAGAGTTAGCAATCGAAACGATAACACCTAGGAACATATACTAAAAAAGAATGCAAATTTACAAAATTTTTATTTTAGTCATTTTGAAAAATAAGACAAATAAAAAGGAAAACATGGATAAGGTAGCGAGAGATATGGAACCTGGGTAACGACAGAAATGGAATTTCATCTCTGAAAAATGAAACTATAACAACTATTGTTTAATAAAAAGAAAACAACAACACAATTGAGAACAAAAATAACTACAACATATGAAAAAAAATCGAATAATTACCTTGAGAAACATAAGAATTTCTTGTAATTTTTGACACTTTTGTGTTTTCCGGTTTTAGTTGTTCATGCATCTTCTATTTCTGTCGGATTTCTTCAATTAGAAATATAATACTATCTATCATGACCAATGAATATAATGGTGGAATACTATCTATCATGCTTTATATAGAAGTTTATTTGTGACTTTTGGATTTCCTTTGCTTTGTGTTTTTTCATCTTCCCGTAACTATTGCTTTCTTTTATTATTTTAATTAATAGGCTAGTAATTATTTAATATATTATAAATATAAATTTGTTATTTTTAATTAATTAAATATTTATTTTTAATTAATTAAATATTTATTTTTAATTAATTAAATATTTTTAATCTGATTTTTTACTACTTTGACAACTCATCAAAAAGACCTCTAAAACACTTCTCATTTCTCTCTGCTTCCGTAATTATATATAGTATATAATATATTATAAATATAAATTTGTTATTTTTAATTAATTAAATAATTATTTTTAATTAATTAAATATTTTTAATCTGATTTTTTACTACGTTGACAACTCATCAAAAAGACCTCTAAAACACTTCTTCTCATTTCTCTCTGCTTCCGTAATTATATATAGTATAAAACAGTTCTTCTCATTTCTCTCTGCTTCTGTAATTATATATAGTATATAATATATTATAAATATAAATTTGTTATTTTTAATTAATTAAATATTTATTTTTAATTAATTAAATATTTTTAATCTGATTTTTTACTACGTTGACAACTCATCAAAAAGACCTCTAAAACACTTCTTCTCATTTCTCTCTGCTTCCGTAATTATATATAGTATAGATTTCGGCCCCCCTTCTAATTAAATGGGCCTTACTGGGCTCGATTGGGCTTCCATCTATTAATGACATCCATCTCTCTTTTGGTTCCAAGTCTTATGTGTGATCCATTAGGTTCTTACTACTTCTGGCCGTATGCAACTATTAAATTAATTTCTTCAAGAATTATATTTAATCCTTGCATAACGGAATGATGTACTGAGTATGTTATTGGCAAGTCTGTAATCATTCCCCCAGAGTCCGTTAAGAAGACAGGTTGATTCTGTCGTTAACCCTTCCGTATTAGTTACGGTATAATTCGATCCTTTATCAACTACATCCTTGAACTGAATCTTATGACTATGGGTGATGTCAAGTCACATATAGCGAGACGTTCGTTTTACTTGTATAGGCCGAGTCAACTCAAATAGATAGGTTAAGTGAAATCTGTATTTCTTAATCTTAAGCTATCACCTTGCAAGGATTTAGAGTCGAGTCTTCCACAAGCGATCCTTGGATGTATCTCCCATTAATCGGGAGCGATAAATGCTCAATCCAATGTATAACTACCCTGATATTACCTCCTGTGACACCCAACCTTTGCCGTTCACACCCCAGAGTCATCTCTGTTAAGGATCGTGGGATAGCAGGATCAAAGTCTCACATTCAGTAATTCAGGATGACCAATTAACATTCCTTTGAGTCCGAGGATTAGTTATACCTATTAATACCAATGAGATGAACAGGTGACAAGGATGAATCTACCCATCCTGTTATCTCAAATCGGATCCCCAATCCTAATGAACGACGTTTCATCGGATCTATGTAACTGTCCAGATATCTATATATATAAAGCTTGTGAGATCAGCTTTCTGTCGGACAGAAGACATTGTTACATACAGGTCTCAACAGTGATACATCAATCCTAAACATATCACTTGACTTGGGGTGGTTTTAAGTTTATTAGTTTATTATAAAGTTTTGTCTCACTTCATGCTTGTATGAACACTTTATAATCACTTTAAACAAACTTACGGATTTCCTTTTATTAGACTTTATTTAGTGCTTAAAAGGGATTGCCTTTATATAGTTATAAAACATATATCTCATTAAAACAAATGATATAAAGAACAATTCATTTACATTAAGTTTGTATCCTGCAACAATTGTCTATAGGACACTAAACCCCAACATACTCCCACTTGGACTAAAGCCAATTGTTTCTAAAACTTATCCCAGTAGAAGTTAAATGACGATCATGTACTTTCTGGGTTAAAGGCTTTGTCAACGGATCTGCAACGTTGTCCTCTGTAGGTACTCTTTCTATTCTCACATCTCCTCTAGCCACAATCTCTCTTATGATGTGGTATCGCTTTTTGTAGTGCTTGGATGCATTATGAGACCGTGGTTCCTTTGCTTGCGCAATGGCTCCATTGTTATCACAGTACAGAGTAATGGGATTGACAATGTCAGGCACCACACCTAGTTCTGTAATGAACTTTCTAATCCAAACTGCTTCCTTTGCTGCTTCCGCAGCGGCGATATACTCTGACTCGGTCGTAGAGAAAGCCACGCTTCCCTGCTTGGAACTCTTCCAACTGACCGCGCCCCCATTCAAGATAAACGGGTATCCTGATTGGGATTTAAAATCATTCTCATCTGTGAGATGACTAGCGTCTGAAAATCCTTCTATTTTCAGATCTCCTTCTCCGTACACTAGGAACATATCTTTAGTCCTTCTCAAGTACTTAAGAATGTTCTTGACGGCAATTCAATGCTCGTCTCCCGGATTCCCTTGGTAACGACTCGTTACAGATAATGCGAACGCTACGTCAGGTCTAGTGCATAGCATAGCATACATAATCGAACCGATTGCGCTGGCGTACGGGACTACAGCCATGCATCGTTTATCATCATCGGTTTTAGGACATTGATGATTGTTTAACTTTACTCCATGTAACATGGGTAAGTTACCTCGTTTCGATTCAAGCATGCTAAACCGATTTAGCACCTTTTCAATGTATGTAGCCTATGAAAGACCAAGCAGTCTTCTCGATCTATCTCTATAGATCTTTATACCAAGTATATAAGCTGCTTCACCAAGGTCTTTCATTGAGAAGTTACCGGATAACCATACTTTTACCGACTGTAATAGAGCAATGTCATTTCCCATTAATAGTATATCGTCCACATATAGTATGAGAAATGCTATAGAGCTCCCACTTGCTTTCTTGTAAATGCAAGCTTCTTCGCAATTTTGTTCGAAACCAAATTGTTTTATGGTTTCGTCAAAACGCTTATTCCAGCTTCTAGATGCTTGCTTGAGTCCATAAATGGATCTCTGAAGTTTGCAAACTTTATTTGCATCCTTTGATATGAAACCTTCAGGCTGCATCATGTATACATCCTCAAGCAGGTTTCCATTTAGGAAAGCTGTTTTCACATCCATTTGCCAAATCTCATAATCGTAGTGAGCGGCAATAGCAAGCATGATTCTGATTGATTTGGACATAGCAACAGGAGAGAAGGTTTCGTCATAATCAACACCTTGTTTTTGACGATATCCTTTTGCTACCAACCTAGCCTTATAGGTGCTAACCTTTCCATCCATGTCAGTCTTCTTTTTGAAGATCCACCTGCACCCAATGGGAATTATCCCTTCGGGTGGATCAACCAAAGTCCACACTTGGTTAGTATACATGGAATCCATTTCAGAATCCATGGCCTCAAGCCATGCTTTAGAATCTGGACTAGTAAGAGCCTCTTCGTAGTTTTCGGGTTCGTCGTCTAACACGGGAACCTCGTTATCATCTCCCACTAGAAAACCATATCTAACTGGGAGTTCACGAACTCTTCGTGATCTACGAATAGGTGCCACTGGAGTCCCATCTAATGGGACTTCTTCGGGTACCTCAACCGCTTCTGTTGTTTCAGTCGGTGTTTCTTCCTCTTGAACTTCGTCGAGTTCAATCACGCTTCCCTTTTGTGTTTCTTCGAGAAACTCTTTCTCTAAGAAGGTTGCGTGCTTGGATACTATTATTTTCTGATCATCTGGATGATAGAAGTAATACCCTATGGTTTCCCTGGGATATCCAATGAAGAAACATTTATCAGATTTAGAATCTAATTTGTCGGACGCAATGCGTTTGACATACGCTGAACAACCCCATACTCTCATAAACGAGAACACGGGCCTACCAACGAACAATTCATATGGTGTGGAACTAGCGGATTTAGTTGGTACTCGATTTAGGGTGAAGAGGGCAGTTTCTAAGGCATAGCCCCAGAACGTCTTTGGAAGTAAGGCCATGCTCATCATGGATCGTACCATATCTAATAGGGTACGGTTTCTCCTCTCGGATACACCATTGTGTTGTGGTGTATAGGGAGGTGTCCATTGTGAGCATATCCCACATTCAGTTAGATAATTCAGAAAATCATCAGAAAGATATTTGCCACCTCGATCGGATCGAAGCGTCTTTATTTTCTTTCCTAATTGATTTTCTACTTCATTCTTGAAGCATTTGAACTTGTCAAAAGCTTCTGATTTGTGCCTCATCAAGTAGATGTAACCATATCGAGTATGGTCATCTATGAAGCTAATGAAGTATCTGAATCCTCCTCTTGCTTGGACTGACATAGGACCGCATACATCTGAATGAATGAGTCCTAGAGTGTCTGATACACGCTCACCTTTATTGCTAAAGGGTGTCTTTGTCATTTTACCTTTTAAACATGATTCGCATGTTTCCAATGATTCGGAATCGATTGGATCTATAAGCCCATCTGAATGTAGCTTTAGCATGCGTCTCTTGTTTATATGGCCTAAACGACAATGTCACAAGTAAGTTGAATTATCTAGCTTATGTCTTTTGGTATCAATTGCAAAAGCAGGAATTTTGTTATCTAACACATAAATCCCATTTTGTGAAATTCCTGAAAAGTAAAAGATCGAATCTTTATAAATATTGCAACTCTTGTCTTTTATTGAAATATGAAAACCGTCGTCAACAAGACGGCTAATAGAAATAATGTTACGAGACATCTCAGGAACGTATAAACAATTCCTTAATTCTATTACAAGTCCAGAGGGCAAAGGTAAAACATAATCTCCAATTGCGAGGGCAGCAACTCTTGCTCCAACTCGCAAGTTTATGCTTCCTTTCTTTAGTTCCTTAGTCTGATTTAGCTCCTGCATATTTGTACAAATATGAGATCCACATCCGGTATCAAGTACCCAAGATTCAGACAGTGAAACTGTATTTATTTCAATATAAAACATACCAGATGCTGAAGCACCGTTATTTGCTTTCTCGTGGAAGGTTAGGTACTCTATGCAGTTCCTCCTCCAATGCCCCAAGTCACCATAATAGTGGCACTTTCCTTTGGGCTTCTTTGGTTCCTTTCCCTTCGTTTCGGTGAGCACAGCCCCCTTGCATTTATCAAGATGATTTGGATTGGGAGAGACCCCTTTCCTTTTTCTCGATCCTTCAATAGCAAGGGCCAGTATCTCCTCATTTTCTTTTCTAATGGGCTCGACTGACTCGAGCATATGTGCAAGCTCTACAAGAGAGGTTTGCAAGCCACTCATTTGGTAGTTCATTATGAACTGTGAGTAACTCTCGGGGAGGGACTAAAGAAGTAAGTTTTCACTTAGTTCATGGTCCATCGCATCTCCAATACTAGAAAACTTGGTGATAAGGCTGATCATCTTTGCACAATGTGCCATTACAGATGTGCCCACCTGTATCTTGCTTTTATATAACTCCTTGGTTATTTTGAAGCGTTCGCACCGAGTTTCATTCACAAATAACTCTTTGAGGTGCTTGACCATGGAATAGGCATCCATATCTGAATGTAGTTGCCTTTTAACTTCCGGTGTCAGAGATGCAAGTATGATGTCCCCCGTTTGATCATCATCAGATTTATGCTTCAAGTAAGCATAAAATTCTTGGTAGGGAGCATCATCAGTTGGGTAAGGGGGTATCGGTGTATCAAGTACATACCCTTTCCTCTCGAACTTTAAAACAATTTTGAGGTTACAAAACCAGTCGGTGAAGTTTGAACCATTCAATTTGTTATCGGTAATGATGTAACGCAGATCGGTGTTAGTCATGATTTTAAGAGTGTGTGTTTAAACAAAACCTGAGAGTGAGAAAGAGTAAACGTACGTCATTCATTTGCTTTAAAGTATAACAATCTAAAATTATAGGCCTTTTAATTTATTCCAGATTGCTCCCACTATTTTGCCAAATTAATAGCCCTCCATATTAATTCGAAGAATTTCACAAATCCTTTAGTGAGCTAGGATCCTAACTCCTGAGATTTCGCCTTGAGTTTGCTCGACAAGCTAGTCTCATTTGTTAGGTAGATTCATGTAATCAATCACATCTTGAATGTGATTCCTAGGTTATTGGGTTACTAACCACATTAGTAACTAATATGCTATTCACATTAATCCCAACCATATTGCCCATTAGTTTATGACAACATGAGTTTGCTCATCCAATTATCATAATCTAATTTAAGTATTACCCCATATTCATGAAAGAATGACTTTCGATAATTCAGGTGTTACCATAAGACCCCGAGCTTGAGTTTGCTCAACAACCCAAAGGCCCCCAGTACTGCCGGCTGAATTATAATATTAGGGAGGGGCAACCGATTTTAATAACTTGCTTATTTACTTAACTTTTAACGAGAGATTTTATTTAGGTCTCATAATCTAACTTAGTCTTGATTTGCTTTAGCATACATCAGACACATACATTCACATACATTGGCGTTATGGACATATCATCTAAATTATTCCGTCGAGCCAGAGACGGAATAAAAGGGTAAACCTAAGGAAATACTAACTATTACATATTTCTCTTTAGGTCCTCCGTCTTCTCCATGGCGCCTTGAAATTACATATTAATTTCTATACTACTATAAGAAAACTTTAATTGAATTGAAGGGAATCAGATGAGAGGAGAAATTACAATAAATAGTAGAAAGGCAGGACGCGCAGACCCTATTTCAAAAATACCAAAAGACTAAAAGATGGTCCAAATATGTCCATAACTCCAAACATGCATAGACTCAATTAAATAAATTTAATTGGTTGATTACATAACCGGCTTATGTAATATTTAGGTTAATCACATTAACTCGTCAAATTAACTTTCATCCAATTTTACTTCTAACCGTTTTGTATCTTTATATTAATTCTTAGATTAATATAACCATATAAAACGTCGATTATGCATGTCCCAATTATTTTGATTTCAATTCATTTAACACTTTGATTTACAACTTGGTAAAAACAAACTTTTAAACGAATTTTCATTCGATAATCAAAACAGAAAACTATTAATTTCCGAAACATATATTTATATATACAAGTTATATTCAAGCCGATTTTAACAATTAAAATCAAGTGGGATTCGGGCCGGGGCCCGAAACTGGGCTGCTGTCGTTCGGCAGCAGCCCCGCGGCTGCCGCCGCGAGGCAGCAGCCGCGCGACAGCAGCTGGTCGCGCCGTGAGGCGCGACCCGAGCCGCTGTCGTATTTTATTTATTTTTTTAAATATATATATATATATATCAGATTTTAAAACGGTTTAAAAAAACGATTTTCAGAAATAGGAAAAACTACAATAGATTTCCGTTTTATCTTTTAGAATTAATAAAACTAATTTTATTAACCTAACTATAAAACTAATAGATTTTGTTATAATGATTATCAACCGAAATAATTAGGAACATACGCATAGTCTATTTTAATTAACAATTAACTAAAATTCATTTATCTTTAGAATCAATTAATCAAACAATTTGTTAATTAATCCTAACCATAAATATTTATTCAATCCTATTGAAAAACTTCTAAATTTTCATATATGAAATAACGGATTTAACGATGGCTCTGATACCACTGAAGGAAATTAGGCTAAGGTATAGCAGCGGAAATATAAAATTTTAGCCTACTTCCTTTTAACCATAGGATCCGTTAATCGTTATTTCATATAAAGAGGGATAAGAAGAAATACCTTTTGAAGAACAATCTACCATTGTTAAAGAAGCGCCCACAATTCTTCTCCGAGTTCCCAAGCACGAAGTATAACACGGTGAGGTTAAGTTAGAATCAACTGTATGAGATGCAACCAAAATAGATTGCCTCTAATTAACCAACACAAGATCAAGGAGAAAGAAAGATAGATGAAATTAATCGATCGATGGAAGCCGTATGAATTCTTGTCCACGAACTAGGGGAGTCGAATTCTCTTTCTCTCTCTAGCTAGGGATTTCGAAAATCATAAAGGGGAAAGTATATAGTTTGGTCGAAATTCATGTAGTAGGGGGGGTATATATAATAACTTGTATCTAAACCCTAGTTAGATAGGAATAGGTTACTTAATAGGAATTCAATTCGGAATAGGATTCCCAATTATTATCTCTTTATATATCTAATATATCTAGGATAATAATAAATAACCTAATTGGATAATAATAGGAGTATATTAATCTAATTAAAACTCCTAACTTAATTATCTCTTAATTAATTTAATTCACAAACCTAATCAAATTAGGATTAATGGAATTAAAATAATTCCTTATTATTACATATAAATTTCGGCCCCCCCTTCTAATTAAATGGGCCTTACTGTGCTCAATTGGGCTTCCATCTATTAATGACATCCATCTCTCTTTTGGTTCCAAGTCTTATGTGTGATCCATTAGGTTCTTACTACTTCTGGCCGTATGCAACTATTAAATTAATTTCTTCAAGAATTATATTTAATCCTTGCATAACGAAATGATGTACTGAGTATGTTATTGGCAAGTCTGTAATCATTCCCCCAGAGTCCGTTAAGAAGACAGGTTGATTCTGTCGTTAACCCTTCCGTATTAGTTACGGTATAATTCGATCCTTTATCAACTACATCCTTGAACTGAATCTTATGACTATGGGTGATGTCAAGTCACATATAGCGAGACGTTCGTTTTACTTGTATAGGCCGAGTCAACTCAAATAGATAGGTTAAGTGAAATCTGTATTTCTTACTCTTAAGCTATCACCTTGCAAGGATTTAGAGTCGAGTCTTCCACAAGCGATCCTTGGATGTATCTCCCATTAATCGGGAGTGATAAATGCTCAATCCAATGTATAACTACCCTGATATTACCTCCTGTGACACCCAACCTTTGCCGTTCACACCCCAGAGTCATCTCTGTTAAGGATCGTGGGACAGCAGGATCAAAGTCTCACATTCAATAATTCAGGATGACCAATTAACATTCCTTTGAGTCTGAGGATTAGTTATACCTATTAATACCAATGAGATGAACAGGTGACAAGGATGAATCTACCCATCCTGTTATCTCAAATCGGATCACCAATCCTAATGAACGACGTTTCATCGGATCTATGTAACTGTCCAGATATCTATATATATAAAGCTTGTGAGATCAGCTTTCTGTCGGACAAAAGACATTGTTACATACAAGTCTCAACAGTGATACATCAATCCTAAACATATCACTTGACTTGGGGTGGTTTTAAGTTTATTAGTTTATTATAAAGTTTTGTCTCACTTCATGCTTATATGAACACTTTATAATCACTTTAAACAAACTTACGGATTTCCTTTTATTAGACTTTATTTAGTGCTTAAAAGGGATTGTCTTTATATAGTTATAAAACATATATCTCATTAAAACAAATGATATAAAGAACAATTCATTTACATTAAGTTTGTATCCTGCAACAATTGTCTATAGGACACTAAACCCCAACAGTAATTAAATTTAATCTAATCATAATTAATTGCATAGAATAAATATTATTGGTATTTATTTATGTAATTAGATTAGGATTGGATTAGTTTTGTAATTAACCAATTAATCCTAAACCAATTAGGTTTAGAAATACACTATATATATAAATTAAAACACTCAAAACCTAATTAACCTAACATACATAATGATTCGGAATATCACTTATGCCCAAGAGGCCCAACGATGCTCGACCAGCGAATGGGCCAGGACAACAAAGGGCCCGCAAGCCCAAGTCAATCCACTATAAAAAGACCAATGAAAGAAGAAGAAGTGATCAGGTAACTCATTTCCTACCTCACTCACATTTGATTACCATACTCTCTTGAACCACTAATTGTCTTAATCTTCGGAGTGCCCGCAGGGACCGTTCCCCGCGCAGAACCGATCCCCGAAGAAGCCAGACCTTCCCGACGAAGATCCAGATCACTATTCCGCATTCCCAGATTATTTGGTGCAGTGAACGTGGAATACAAGTGACCTCGGAGCTTCAAGCGAAATGCAGACCCCGACTGACTCTGTCCCGACGATAGTACCGGAAGTAGGAGCAACTAGCTTCATGACTAACATCGAGCGTTCCACTTCGAACATTCCAATTTTCCCCAGAAACCTGGGGCCACTGATGGAGGAGGTAAGCCCTGAAGAAGAAGAGACTTACAATACCACACAACTCCTTAGTGCAATACAAGGTTTTCAAACAACCTAGGCTATTCATACGGCGGCTCAGATGAAGATCATAGACCAACAAAGGAGCTTGCAGGAGGAGAACACCAAAATCTGGCAATACCTTAAAGAAGCAGCAAAAATACAAAGAGAGCCAGGAGAGCCCGCGGGACCCGGGGTCCTCGCATGAAGAGGGGCCGGGGCCGCCTCGGCCGGTGAGGGCGGTGCGAGGAGGCAGCGGCCGCGAATAGCGAAGACTTGTTGGAACTAAAGATCCAGCGTTTTCTTGACAAGAGGGCCCTCGGGGGCATCATGGGAGGAAGCATCACCTCCAGCAAAATGCCACTAGTACAAAGGATCATCGAGACGAGGTTCCCACGGGACTGGAAAGCTCCTCGACTATCCCAGTATTCAGGGACCGAGGACCCGAACGACCATGTGGCATCGTTCATGAGCACCATCAACTTATACTCAAAAGACGAGGACATCATGTGCAAGGTTTTTCCGACCACACTCTCGTCTAGTGCGTAAGAGTGGTATCGAGGACTTGCTCCAGAGTCGATCGACTCATTTGATCTCCTAAAGGATCTTTTCCTCTCCCGTTTCGCCGCAGCAACAAAAGTAAAGAAGATCAGCTCGGACCTCAACAGGCTCAAACATCGAGCAACCGAATTGCTACGCAACTTTCTTTCTAGGTTTCACCATATGGCCTCACAGGTTAAAGGCCTCAACCTAGAGGTGGATCATGACGCTCTGGCAAAAGGAACCTCATGCGAGCCTCTAAAGCAGAAATGTTTTCGAAAGATGCCAAGATCTTTCGAAGAGCTCATGACCATGGCACAAACCTTCGTCAGATACGACGACTGCGACCGGCCCGCAGGATACGAAGAGTCAGACAGGGACAAGGCTAGAGGAGACACACATAAGCAGGAAAAAGGCAGACCGATCGCAGAAGCACGTGAGGAGGGCCGAGCCCGCAAGGAGGCCCCAATGCCTTTTCCGGCTTGGGCCGAGCGAGCAAACCTGGAGCGTAGGGGAGATCGATCCCGCGGGAAGGAAGTGCATTACGCTGCTCAGAGCCAGCCTCGCCGATTCACACATCAGATCCCATCTGCCGACAAGAGCAAGACCCGTACCGAGAAAGAGTATTGCAAATATCACAAATCCTCCGGACACTCCACGGAGAACTGCTATCAGCTGCAGAAGGATATTGAGCGGATCACGGAGCAGGGTGCGCCACCAAAGGCAATCAGGCAGAGGGAGTAGAGCCCGAAGCATCGGGAAGCAGGCCGAGCAGATGAGCCAAAACGGCCAAGGTACCACGGGGAAATCCACGTCATAAGGGAGGGGGCACCAGCACTCTGCGCGCCTCCGGAGAGCTCCCGAAAAAGGAAGGCAATCGGTCAGACCCTGACGGTGCAACCACCGCTCCGGACTAGCCATTCGGAGGCTCTAGTTGTCACCATCAACATCGTCGACTTTAAAACGCACCGAGTACTGGTAGACACAGGAAGTTTGGTGAACTTGCTCACCTGGACGGCACTCCGCGCAATGAAGAATACTCACACTGCCCTCTGAGCCGGGACTTTCCCCCTGGTTGGCCTATCGGAAATTGAAGTCCCAGTAAAGGGAGTCATCGCACTGTCGACTATCTTCGCCGAAGGTGTCGAGGAGATCGAGGAGATCGAGAATACCGCAGAATGGGTGGTGGTCGATATCCCCCTGGCCTACAATGTCATCATCAGAAGGCCTCTGCTGGCTAGCTTGAAGGCCACGGTCGATATCTCCGGATTATGCTTGACCTTGCCGCTTCAACATGGAAGGATCACCATCCAAGGAGATCGCATGCTGGCCAAAAGATTGTAGTGGGAGGCGACTCAGCCTCGGACAGCGCTTTACCTGGAGGATGGCCTGATGGATATGAGGGGTTACAATCCTGTACCAATCGAGCCGGTCAGCGACTATGTTCTCGGGGACACCAAGACAGTAAAAATTGGGACCAGGCTCACATCCCCTTTGGCCGACGAGATCAAGGTTGTCCTATCAGAGCATTCAGATGTGTTCGCTTGGTGCACCGAAGACATCACGGGGGTCTCACCTGATCAAGCAGTGCACAAATTGAGCATCGACCCCTCCATGGAGCCCTTGAAGCAGAAGATGCGAGTACAGGCGAAGGACAAGCAAGCCGTAGTGAAGGCAGAGGTTGACAAGCTTCTAGCTGTAAAATTTATTCACGAGGTCCACTATCCGGACTGGCTTTCTAACGTTGTACTTGTAAAGAAAGGCAGCGGAAAGTACCGCATGTGTGTAGATTTTACAAATGTTAATAAAGCTTGCCCCAAGGATTCTTACCCGCTGCCTAATATAGATCGGCTCCTCGACCAAACTGCTGGTCGCAAAATCTTGTCTCAGTTTGATGCCATCGCTGGGTTTCAGCAAATCCCTCTAGACCCAGCCGACGCCGAAAAAAACTCCTTCATTACGCATGAAGGCACTTATTGCTACAATATCATGCCTTTCGGGTTAAAGAATGCGGGGGCCACATACCAGCGGTTAGTAGATAAGATGTTCGCCCATCTCATCAGCAAGACAGTACAGGTGTACATCGATGATATGGTGGTCCTAACACTGAAGAGGGTGACCACCCGTGAGACTTGGCGGAGGTGTTTAAGATTTTCAGAACCTACAATCTTAAGCTGGATCCGGAGAAATGTTTCTTCGGAATTCGCAGTGGCAAATTCCTGGGATGCGTGGTGTCAGAGAAAGGCATCGAACCCAACCCCGCGAAGATCAAGGCAATCTTGGCAATGGAGCCACCGCGCGACTTGCATGGGGTTCAAAGGCTCAACAGAAGGATCATCGCCTTGGGACGTTTCATTTCTTGCTCGGCACAGCGGTGTTTGCCTTTTTACAAAGCGATCAAGAAGGAGCATCCCTTTAAGTGGTCTACGGACTGCCAGGCCGCATTCAACGCCATCAAAATCTTCCTCGCCACACCCCCACTGCTGTCGGTGCCAAAGCCAGGACGGGACATTCACTTGTACTTCACCATCGCCGATGAAACGGTAGGAGTCGTTTTAACTCAAGAAGAGGGGACGGAGCTTTACCCAATTTACTTTCTGAGCAAAGTTCTGAAGGGAGCCGAAATCCGATACTCCGAGGTTGAGAAGGCTCTATTCGCCATAACTCAAGCGTCCGAGCGTCTTAGACCGTACTTCCAAGTGCATACGGTTGTGGTCAGGACCAATTACCCTCTGAAGAAGGCCGTCCAGAAACTAGAGGTCTCCGGTCGAATCACCAACTGGTCAGTTCGACTATCTCAATTTGACGTACGATTTGAGCCCCGCACGACGATCAAAGCTCAGGTACTGTCCGACTTCATCGTAGAATTCACCGGATTGTCTACTGCCAACCCCACGACAACAAAAGCTCACAACAGCGACGTCTGGACCATGAGTATAGATGGGTCCTGCGCTCCAGGGCGGGCAGGCGCAGGCGTAGCCATTCAGGGACCCGATAATCTCCGCATACGGTACGCCGTCCGGCTCGATTTCTCGACCACGAATAATCAGGCAGAGTATGAGGCCTTGATCGCAGCTATTCGATTATCGAAAACAATAGTGAACGGACATTTGACGATATACTCGGACTCAAAGCTCGTCGTTAGCCACGTCAGCGGTACCTACAAGGCAAAAGATCTGACGATGTGCCAATATCTGGCCATCGCCACCTCCTTACTCAATGACCTCAAAGCAAAAGGAATAACCTTTGACCTCATACTGGTGACACGAAAGGAGAACGAAGAGGCGGATGCTATTGCCGCTCTCGCAGCAGGAGAACAATCCAGTGACCCATATACCCTCATCGAAATCGCTGGGGCCCCGGCCATTCGCGTAGAGAGCTTGCTACAGATCGACTCGGCGGACGCAGGCATCTTCAGGATGGAACACTGCCCGCAGATCGAACGCAGGCATCCCTCGTGGTTCGGCGTTCCTGGCGATATGCAATGCATGATGGCTTACTCTATCGGAAGTCTGCCACGCATCCCTGGTTGCGCTGTATATCCAAAGAGGAAGGGGATCACTGTCTAAAGGAGATACACCAGGGCGTCTGTAGCTCGCATCAGGGCGCCCAAACAATTGCGAAGAAAGCACGGCTCCAGGGGCTTTACTGGCAGACCATGGATTCCGATGCGATGCATCTAGTTCGCAGTTGTCAGGCATGTCAGCTACACGCCAATACTCATCACGCCCCGGTGGCTCCATTCAAAGGCATTATCACACCTTGGCCATTTGTAGTATGGGGCATTGACTTGCTCGGCCCGTTTCCGATGGCTTTAGCACAAAAGCGCTTTGTAGTAGTGGCAGTCGATCACTTTACCAAATGGATCGAGGCTGAGGCAATCGCCAAGATAACCGCCGATAACGTAATCGGTTTCCTTAAACGAACAATCATATACCGATTCGGGGTCCCTCACTCCTTCATCACCGATAACGGGAGGCAGTTCGACTGTAGTCAATTCCGCGAGTTTTGCACAAAATGGGGTATCAAAGGGCGATACACCTCGGTGGCACACCCTCAGAGCAACGGCCTCACTGAGGTAAGCAACCGAATGATCCTGTGAGGAATTAAAACGCGCCTATCCGACCAAGGCCGAGCATGGCCTGACCACATCGCGGCAATATTATGGTCATACCGCACAACCCCTCATTCGGGTACAGGGCGCACTCCTTTTTTCCTCACTTATGGGGCAGAAGCAATGGCACCATCTGAGGTCATCTTTCGTTCCCCTCGACAGACCACTTTCGACGAGACCGACAACAACGCGGAACTTGCGGAAGCTAGTGAATGGCTTGAAGAAGAGCGCCTTAATGCTTTATTACACATCCCGACCCATAAGCATAACATAGCGCGTTACCACGATAGGAGGGTTCGTCCCCGCACTTTTCAAGTCGGAGACCTTGTGCTCAGAGATGCCGCAGCTGCACAGTCCCCGCTAGCTCAAGGCAAGCTTGGCCAATCATGGGAGGGACCATACAAGATCGACACTGTCCTCCACAACGGAGCTTATAAAATCGCCTCTTTAGATGGCTTGGTCTATGACAATAGCTGGAACGTCCAGACGTTGAAGAAGTATTATCAATAGCCTCTTGTAATGAAAATCATGAATAAAGGGTTTCATTCTTTTTTTTTATTTTGTCGAATAACACCATGTTGTTGGCAATTAAACAAAAAGCGAGCTACCCGATCCGGTCCTCGCAGTGCATCACTCTATGCGTTTTTCCCCAGGTTTCTCGTTCATCACGAAACGCCCCTTAAAACCAGATTAACAATCCCATATTGTTATCGATTGTTTACAAGCGGGCACCACAATGCATTATCCGCTATAAAAGCATCAAGATACTATCCAAAGGCGAGCATCACGACTGCCTTCGTAATCGCCTAACAATCCCATATTGTTATCGATTGTTTACAAGCGGGAACCACAATGCGTTCTCCGCTACAAAAGCATCAAGATGCTATCCAAAGGCTTATCGAGCATCTCGACTGCCTTTGTAATCGCCTAACAATCCCATATTGTTATCGATTGTTTACAAGCGGGCACCGCAATGCGTTCTCCACTACAAAAGCATCAAGATGCTATCCAAAGGCTTATCGAGCATCTCGACTGCCTTCGTAATCACCTAACAATCCCATATTGTTATCGATTGTTTACAAGCGGACACCACAATGCGTTCTCCGCTACAAAAGCATCAAGATGCTACCCAAAGGCTTATCGAGCATCTTGACTGCCTTCGTAATCGCCTAGCAATCCCATTTTGTTATCGATTGTTTACAAGCGGAAACCACAATGCGTTCTCTGCTACAAAAGCATCAAAATGCTATCCAAAGGCTTATCGAGCACCTCTAGTGACTTCATAGTCACCTAAACAATCTCGTATTATCATCAATTGTTTATGGGAAAATACCTCGATTCATTCTCCGCTAAGCAACACTACACGAGCACTTAAAACGTTCAATGAAGAAGGAATTTTCCACGCAATTTAGAGAAAAAAGGCCAAATAGCAAAGCTGCATAAGCGCATAAATATTATAATAACAAGTGTACCAAAGTTCATTACAGAAAGAAAAAAAATATACAGATAAAACACATCATAATCACTCAAGAGAAGCACGGACACTGTCGGGGTTCGGGATAGCCTCCGCATCCATGAGGGCCTGGTGCACTGCTCGCCAATCAATACATTCATCGGTGTTATGCCCATTCTGCCTATGGTATATGCATGCTTTCCCGACATGCGTCACTCGATGTGCCGGATCGGCCGGAATAGGCCCCAGAAACCCTTGTCTCGAAAATTCAAGGAAAACCACACTATGAGGTTTCAGCGGATCGACAAACGTCGCCCCGTGGGGATGGCTCGGCAAAGCATGGCGCCCAGAACGGCGATTCTCCAGCACAGGAGGAAGGTTCATAACTCTGTCTAGTTCGTCGGCAAGAAGTCTCCTTACCCAGGCAGGATGCGGATTTGTCACGGGAACCACTGACTCGTCGGGATTCAGGTACCCAATCCCATCCTGCGACCATGCTTTCTACTCAGTAGAAGAAAAGGCACTGATAACCACGTCACAGGAGTCCGTCGCAGATCCAGTATAGGGCGCGGAACTCTCACTCTCCCCGTTTCGGCTTCTCCATGAGAAACCCCGATTCATCCACATCGGGGAGGCGTACCGCACTTTCCTATCCAACTCATGATCATCCATTGGGGGATAGTACACGTAGGGATGAGGCATCACCGAGATGGCCTTTTTCACTTCAAGCACCTTGGCACAGTCCACCACATCCCGAAGCGACATCACAAAGATAGGTGCAAGCAAATAGCGGAGGATACGAGTACTAAAAGCAAGAACGGAGTTTTGAACGAGAAGCATAAGCAAAAAATCGACTCCTATTTATAGTGAGAATGGAAAAGACTTGACAAACACATCATGAAGTCTCAAATCAAATCAAAAGTGCAAGATAATGATCAAAATAAAACTGCCAAAAGATCCTTCAAGATATAAACCGTACAACAACATTATTACATATTTGAAAAACAAGGCATCATGTGGAGGAGGACGCCTCCATCTCCAACTACTTCTTTTTAAAGTGACCATAGAACTCTACGGCCTTCGCTTGGGCAGCCTTGTCATAGACATTCAGAGTGAAGATGACCTCCGGAGGAATTTCATGCCCAGCAGCATAGGCAGCAGTGATAAGCATCATCCGGTCTATCTTGATCAATTTCTCCTCGCGATCTCCCGCGAGGGCCCGCAACTCCCTGGCCTCCTTCCGAGCTGCCTCAAGATCTTGCCTAAGCTTTTCGTTCTCAACAGATAACGCAGTTGCTCGCCTCGCCCTCTCATCCACTTGCTCCTTCACTCGGTGAACCCATAGTGTGGCCGCCCTAAACAAAACTTTGTAGAAACGAAGTTCCTCGACTGCGCGTGCCAACTTTCTCAACTGCTCCAGTCGGCACCCCGTCTCCACTTTTAGCTTCTCGGTCAGCACAGCAATCTCGCCCTCTCGGCGCCCCAACAGCTCCCCAGTAGCGACTACTTTTCCATTCGCCGTCTCCAGATCCTTCACTGCGTTACGCAGACCTTGCTCCATGTCGCGAAAGAGGTTTTCATCGTTCACACACATATCAAACACCTTGTTAGCATTTTGAACGGCCTATATAAAATTTGGGCAATTCAGAACACAAGCTGTTAGAAATAAATCTAGGCGAGAAGGTCAGAAGAACTTACCACACCAAGCGCCGACAGAGTCTCCACACCAAGGTTCATCTTGGACACACCGTCCATCCGCATCACTTCTCCGGGCACCTTTGCGACGCGAGCCATCGCCCTCGCCAGGTCGGACGTCATCATATCAGAGTGCACCGACAAGCCCATCACATATTCCCGGAACTTAGCAATTTTGGCGTCCATTCTTTTCATCATCTCCGGGTGATCGCCCAACCGATCCATCATCCCCGCCTCCAGTTCGCTTCCACCATCAGTACACGCTCGCTTAGAGCCTTCGTGCCCCCCAACGGCATCATCTCCAGCACGCACTTTTTCATTTTCAATCCCAACAACAGACTTACCTTTATCTTTCTTCCGTTTCCGGGTAAGGGGTCCTTGCATCTGCTGCTCGTTTTGTTCCTTCTCAGCAGGGGTCACCTCCGCAGTTTCTTTGGCCTCACTTCCTACAACAGGCATCCCTTGCGGTATCTCGACAGTAACATCGATGTCATCATGCACGGCCAGCACGCCCCCCATACTCTGCACCACTTGGTTCGCATCGTCAAGCGACGAGAAGGAGGCCAAGGATCCGGATGGAATGGCAAAGGCTTCCTCCACAGTCTCAAGGCTGACACCAAACTCGTTCGGATCAAAATCCATGCTAACACGAGGATTACCTGGACCTGCATCAGTGACATCATGGTAAATATATATTTCAAAGTAGAAAAACACGTTAGAACTACGGAATGAAACTTACAACCCGGACCCCTCACCTACGATGGCAACGTTTACGGTTATTGCCTCCAACTCCGCTAGCTCTCCGTCCGAAAAATTATACTCGCGTTCCCATTTTTCGAAATCCGCATACGACTAGCCAGCTAGCTGGGCTATTCGCCATTGTTTCCAGATATAATATGCAGCGGCCAGAAAATGTCCCACAAGCTCATCCACATCTTTCTTACTTTCTTCGTCCGTCGGCAACCCCTTTAAGTACTTTATCAGATGCTCCTCCGATGGCAACATTGGTCGCATTTTTAGCCACCTACCCGAATCCATGGGATCATCATTCCACGTCACGTGGAAAGGGAAGTCACCATCCAGTTTCCGCACTAGAAAGTACCGATGCCTAAACTCGGGGATCTTATCCCTCAGACCACCGAGTACCTTGAACTTCTGATGAGAGAAGGTCACGTGTTGAGAGCGGCGTCCTTTATTTGGCCGAAAAAACTCGCGAAACACCAGCCCAATAGCTCGGTATCCAGCCGACCAGCACAAAGAATAAAACGCCACCATCATCCTCCACCCGTTCGGATGAATTTGACCAGGACACAGGTCATACTCTTTTAATACCTCCACAAAGAAGGGAAGTAGAGGTAGCCGCATCCCCGAATCCAACTGCTCCTCATACACAACCAGCTCGTTCGCCCCGCCCACATGATGAGCACGATCATCTTCCTCCAGCGCCACCAACTCATAAGGCTGCCCTAATCGATACACGGCAGAAATGGCGGCCAAGTCTGCGGACACAATAATACTATAAGCATCGTCCACCGCAAAGGATTCCGGCCTCTTCGGGCGGTGCTTTCCCTCAAAGCGTTTGCCGTCCACACTCATCGCACCTGGCGACCTTGTCCATACCTTTTCCCGTATTTGTTCGTAGATCGAAGCCAAAGGTCGCTCTTCGGTAATCACTCCCTCTGGTACAACCACAACTACTTCAAGGACACCAACGGTGGGGCCTCGGGCGGGCGCTCAACGTTGGGCGACGCGCGTACCACAGCGGTTTTCCTTTTCTTCCCAGCGGAAGCACCGCCCTCCTCCGCCGCCCCTACTCGCCTTTTTCGCTTTACAGATCGTTTTCGAGAAGCATCACGAAGTGTAAAGTCGCCCGGTGTCACTGGCGGCAGTCGTTTTAGGGCTCCCCGCGAAGAACTCTCTGACATACTCCCCCTCCCCAAAAAAGAAAACAACTAAACAAAAGAAATAAAGACAGGAGAGATAAGCGTTTCGACTGACCTCGAAAAGGTTATGACGAGCGTCGTAGAGAATCTTCAGAAGAGCGTCGTCAATCACTATAACCAATGCCCAGCATGCGCGAGCAAACGACAGAGCAACGACGAAACGATCGACAGAAAACAGCGGCTCCAAAGGGAAAGCGAGACGGCCAAATCGCAATGGGAGGAGAATTTGGCGAAATAAGACAGAAATAGGGCCTCCCCTTGCATTTTATATCTAACTAAAATTGGAGGCGCCGGCAAAGCACGACATTCAAAGTCTTTTTTACGGCGCGTGCAGGAGCATTTAATGCAGGCCAATAAATTGCGCGCTAAAACCCACAAGCTCATGCATCAAATCTGAAGGGTCTCTATGAGGAAACCGGGCACCTTTCATACATCTGTCAATCACTAGTTAAGAAGAGAGTAATCAACTAAAATCCTCATCTCCTCGCATGCAATACTCGGCTAGCCTAGCCGGGGGGGACTACTTGATTCGAAATATCACTTAGGCCCAAGAGGCCCAACGATGCCCGGCCAGCGAATGGGCCAGGACAACAGAGGGCCCGCAGACCCAAGTCAATCCACTATAAAAAGACCAATGAAGGAAGAAGAAGTGATCGGGTAACTCATTTCCTACCTCACTCACATTTGATTACCATACTCTCTTGAACCACTAATTGTCTTAATCTTCGGAGTGTCCGCAGGGACCGTTCCCCGCACAGAGCCGATCCCCGAAGAAGCTAGACCTTCCCGACGAAGATCCAGATCACTATTCCGCATTCCTAGATTACATAACATTCGGCCACCCACCTAAATTGAATTAGGATTTGCGGCAGAAACATGTATTCCAATTGAAAAGTGGGATTTTGATTTGGCAAATATCACAATCTCTCGCGTTCTTCGTTCGTTCTTCGGCTAGCACCGGTTCTGGCTCGATAGCTGTTCGTGCACCTGACTATGGAGATCTTACTACTTTGTGGATTCTTCAGCCGTCTCTAGAAGAGACAGTCCAGGTAAGTTTTTACCCTTAAATGGATCCAAAAGAGTTTTATTCAATCAATGGTTAATGGACAAAGATCAAACTAAAGGGATTATAAATAAATTTTTAAACCGCAATTCCGCTGCGCTACAGTTGATTAACTGGCACTAATCCCTAACACCAGTCACTACCCGGGATCAAATAACAGGTAACAGGTATAAGATAATATTGTTTCGGTCTATGTAATCAAGTAGTCCACGTATTGACCGTATAGGTCCAAGTAGTCCAAATATTGACCGTATAGGTCCAAGTAGTCCATATAAATTCAAGTAGTCATAACAGTGACTGAACTGGTATGTCACAACGTCATCCATTTATGTTTCATGCAATCATGTACATATGTTCTATATCAATGAAATCACATTTAACATATACACATACTTCTCATTCCAATCCAACTATCACAAATAATATTCAACATGTATCACATTTAACATATACACATACTCATTTAAATCCAACTATCACAAATAATGTTCAACACGTATCAATTCATATCTATTGAAGTTAATTACAACAATTCACATCAATATGTATCCAATCAAACACCACAATTCTCAAATCACAAACACAATTAAAAATTAACTTCACATCATGTTTATACTCACTTCTAAGCCGCTAATTTTCTCGATGATGGCTTGTACCCTCCTCTGGAATATCTTCAATATTACGAGCACCTATAATATAATTTAGCATATGATTAAATATAATTTAACCCTCTTTAAACCCAAAAATTATTTACTATTACTTTTTATTTTCCATTTCATTACATTTGTTTCCACCAAATGATATTTGTACCTATACTAGTATGACCTCTTAACCTTAAAAGCCTTATAACTCCTCTTTCGCTTATCTAAATGAACTAATTATAATTTCATTTTATCCTAGACTCATATATGCATACCATACTAAAGTTTTATAGAATGTCCAAGTATACATAATTTATTATAAAATTTCTCTTTGGGTCTTACTTTAATCATAATTTGCTTGTACCAGTTCCACGAAATCACTCATAACTCAAAAGATATAACTCCAAATGGTCTGATTCCTTTTTCTACTTACACAAGACAAACATGAGTATACTATATCCAAATTGCAGAATTTTCTAAAGCTATGTACAATTTATAACCGAATTTATAATCTGACCCTATGTCAACACATAGGCAACATAGCATATATGAACTTCTTTCCTAGTTATATCTTAACATACAAATACAATACTAACCAAACTTTCCAGATCACTAATTAAGACATATATGAACATTTCTTATTTTTAACACCTCTCCAAATTAAGTCTTTAAAGGCTTCAAAAATATACCACAAGAACAGCTCCATGTATAAGATTCAACTTAGAGCTAGTCTAAGAGATTATACCTTATCTCCTAAAATACTTAACCAAATTGCATGAAACAAATTTTGAGATTTACCTAGGACCTAAACTCAAAACGTTTCCTTCTTCAACTCTCTCAAAATCAGCTTCCAAAATTATGAAATAATTTGTGCAAGGTGGTGTATAAACATACCTTTGTCTTCTTCTCCTACTTCTTTTTCTTCTTCTTCTCTTTTTCTTCACTTTCTCACTCTAAAAGGAGTTTATCTCTCTAAAGTTCTGGAAATTTTGAGATTAGAACAACCCATCTAACCCTTCTCCAAACTTATCTAATTGATCTTGGGTAGATTTTCCCTTTTGCCCATATATATCTCCTATTATTACAATCATATAAGTTTCATCACACTATGATTATCCTTATTACTCTTGCTATTATTATTATTATTATTATTATTATTATTATTTTATTAGATATAAAATTATATATAATTTTATTTAAATTATAAATTTAGCAAATTACACTTTAGTCCTTATACTTTTAAGATTATTCAATTTAGTCCCTATACTTTTAAGACACACTTAAATATCTATTTCATATACTTTCACTTATCCTAATATTAGTATCTACATAAATTATCATACATTCAATGACATGTAAAATGCAATATTATTTTCTAATGTCCCTAACAATGTCATGTAATGCATATATTTATATGAAATGAAATGCATAAAATTGAGATGTTACATTTCTCCCCCTCTTTAAAGAATTTCGTCCACGAAATTCATTACCTGATTCGTCAAAACAAGTACGGATATTCTTTCCTCATCTTTTCTTCTGTTTCCCATGTAGCTTCTTCTACTGAATGACTTCTCCACAGAATCTTAACCAATGGTATCTCTTTATTTCTTAACTGTTTTGTTTTATACCCAATGACTGCCACTGGCTCATCTACATAACTGAGGTCATCAGCAACTTCAATTCTTTGGTCATTTATTATATGTGTAGGATCTGATCGGTATCTTCTGAGCATACTTACATGAAAAACATCATGAATTTGAGCTAACTTTGGAGGTAATGCTAATCTGTAAGCAAGAGGACCAACTTTTTCAAGAATTTCATACGGCCCAATATACATTGGACTCAATTTTCCTTTCTTTCCAAATCTTATCACACCTTTCCAAGGTGATACTCGAAGAAATACTTTTTCTCCTACATCATATTCCATCTCTCTTCTGTGTTGATCTGCATAACTTTTCTGTCTATCTTGGGTTGCTTTAAGTCTGCTTCTGATTACCTTCACTTTCTCCATTGCATCTTGCACAATCTCAGGACCTTCTAAAACACACATGCCTTCTTCGTCCCAATAAATAGGACTTCTACATTTTCTTCCTTACAATGCCTCATACGGTGCCATACCTATACTGCTATGATAATGATTATTATAAGCGAATTCTATCAAAGCAATATATTCATCCCACGCACCTTTGAACTCAAGAACACAAGCTCGAAGCATATCTTCTAATGTCTGAATTGTTCTTTCAGATTGCCCGTCAGTGTGAGGATGAAATGCAGTGCTAAAATTTAACCGTGTACCCAAAGCATGTTGTAAACTCGTCCAAAAGCGAGATGTGAATCGTGGGTCTCTATCTGATACAATAAATACTGGCACCCCATGTAATCTGACAATCTCATTCACGTACTTCTTAGCCAAATTCTCAAGTGAACAACCCCACCGTATAGGTAAAAAGTGAGCTGACTTTGTTAACCGCTCCACAATTACCCAAACAACATCATTCTTGCTTGGAGTCTTAGTAATCTATAAACAAAATCCATAGTTACCCTTTCCCATTTCCAGACTGGTATAGATAATGGCTGTAGTTTTCCAATTAGAGCCTGATGTTCTATTTTGATCTACTGACATGTTAGACATTTAGAAACATATTCTGCCACATCTTTTTTCATTCTAGGCCACCAAAAATGAGACCGCAAAGTATTGTACATCTTTGTCATTCCAGGATGCATGGCGTATGGAGCAGTATGAGCCTCTTCTAGAATCTCCTTACGCAGATTATCAACATTTGGCACACAAATTCTTTGTTCAATCATCAAAGTACCATTTTCAACTGCAAAATTAGTACTTTTCCCCCGTTCTACACTTTCCATTATTTCCTTGAACTGTGGATCCCGAATTTGAGCTTCCTTAATTCTATCATGTAACACTGGTCTCACCTTAAAGTTGGCCATCAGAACTCCATTCTCATTCAAATCTAACTCAACATTCATAACACGTAGTTGCACCAAATAAGGAAATGTAGATACTTGAACATGAGCCAAAACACTACCAGGTTTTCTGCTTAAAGCATCTGCTACCACATTCGCTTTTTCAGGATGATACTCTATTGTGCAATCATAATCCTTTAACAATTCCAACCATCTTCACTGTCTCATATTTAAATATTTTTGACTCATCAAATATTTCAAACTTTTGTGGTCAGTAAAAATTTGAAATGTTTCTCCATACAAATAATGTCGCCAAATCTTCAAAGCAAACACCACAGCAGCAAGTTCTAAATCATGCACTGGATAGGATAATTCGTATGGTTTTAATTATCTCGATGCATATGCAATTACCTTACCATGTTGCATTAGAACACACCCTAAACCTTGATGAGACGCATCACTATATACCACAAATCCTCCCGTGCCAGAAGGAATCGTCAAAATTAGAGCAGAAGTCAATCGTCTTTTTAACTCCTCAAAACTTTTCTGACAAGCGTCTGTCCACTGACATGAAATGTTATTTCTTAATAGTTTAGTCAATGGAGCAGCAATAAGAGAAAATTCATCAACAAAATGTCTATAGTATCCAGCTAACCCCAGAAAACTTCTTACTTCTGCTACAGACTTTGGTGCTTCCCAATTAACTACTACTTCAATCTTTTTAGGATCTACCTGTATACCCTGACCTGAAATCACATGTCCTAGAAATAAAACATGATCCATCCAGAATTCACATTTGCTAAACTTTGCATACAACTACTTTTCCCTCAATATCTGCAACACAATTTTTAAATGATGTTTGTGCTCCTCTTTGCTCTTTGAATACACAAGTATGTCATCAATGAAAACAATAACGAACTTGTCAATGTACTTTTGAAATACCTTATTCATTAATGCCATAAAAGTTGCTGGTGCATTTGTCAACCCAAACGGCATCACAAGAAATTCATAATGCCCATATCGAGTTCGGAAACCGTCTTTGGAACATCTGGTTCTGAAATTTTGAGTTGATGATACCCCAGTCTCAAGTCAATTTTTAAGAATACATGTGCTCCCTACAACTGATCAAATAATTCATCTATTCGAGGTAAAGGATATTTATTCTTCACAGTGACTCGATTCAACTGTCTGTAGTCAATACATAATCGCATTGTGCCATCCTTTTTCTTGACAAACAAAACTGGAGCACCCCACGGGGACACACTAGGTCGGATAAACCCCTTATCAAGTAGTTCTTGTAATTGTGTTTTCAACTCCTTTAATTCAATTGGCGCCATTCTATAAGGTGAGATAAAAATTGGTGCAGTTCCTGGAATCAAACCCATTGTAAACTCTGCTTCTCGACTAGGAGGTATACCCGGCAAGTCTGAAGAAAATACATCTGGAAATTCATTTACCACGGGAATATTCTCAAGTGCTACCCTTGTTGCTTTAGTGTCAATGACATGCGCCAAATATGCTTGGCATCCACCCTTCATTAAACGGAAAGCACTAATGGCAGAGATTAAACAAGTTGGTACAAGCTGACGATCCCCTTGAAAGATAACTTTTGGTTGATCCGGTGGCTCAAAAATAACCTCTTTAGTGAAACATTTAACAGTTGCATGATGCCTTGACAACCAATCCATACCCAGTATCACATCAAATTCTCTAATATTCAACAATATCAAGTCTGCACTCAATTCTGCCGAGCCAATTTGAATCAAACAATTCCGATACACCTGATTTACTATCACAAACTCTCCTAATGGAGTCCCCACATTTAAATCAAACCCCAAGGATTCACAATCTATATGCAAATGTGATGCCAAATTCGATGATATAAATGAATGAGAGGATCCAGAATCAATTAATACATAAGCTTCTAGATTCAAAATCGAATGTTTACCTGTCACAACTTGTGGTGCAGCAATGGCTTCCCATCTATTGAAAGCAAATGCCCGAACTTGAGTTTGTGGTCTAGAACTCTGACCTTCAGATCTACCAATGCCTCCAGCAGTATTCATTGTTGCTCCTCTACCTCTACCTCTATTTGCTGGCATAACAACCCCACTCGCCCTTGTATTCTATACTGTAGCCTCTGAACCTTCTTTGCCAGATACTCCACTTTTTGGACAATCACGTAGCAAATGACCTAAGGAACCAGAATCGAAACATCCCCCAATCAATTTCCTACATCCTCCCTCATGATATCTTCCACATATATTACAAGCTGATTTCAATACTAAGTTTTGCCTTTGACTCTGTCTTGAATAAGATGGAGCACTCATTCTTCTCCCTCTGTTAGCAAAATATCCACTTCTAGCCTTTGTCTGTGAAGGAGATGAATTAGCTTGATGTTTGACAAACTTGTTACTCTGCTCAGCACTAGAATGACTATAACCCCTTTTTGCTTGGAAATCAATTCTTTCTTTTTCCAACCTTTCACCTCTAATAGCTGCAGCTTTTAGTTTCTGATAAGTTTCAAGATCAGATGCTGTAATTTTACTTCGAATTTCATATTTCAAGCCTTCCTCAAACTTCTTGCATTTGTCTTTTTCTGTAGCCACCAAGGAAGGAACATAAGCTGACAGTTGATTAAATTTGACTTCATATTCAACCACTGTCATTCTTTCCTGTTTTAGATTCATAAATTCCCTCCTTTTGTCATCTACATACACCTCTGGCATATAATTATTACGAAACTCACGAACAAAGTCATCCCATGTCAACACAGGGGGCTGAACTGTGCCATTAGGAATAGTTTCCCACCAATCATATGCATCTCCCTAGAATAAAAATACACCATAATCAAACTTTTCTTCAGGAGTGCACTTCATCAAATTGAAAACCATTTCCAATCTCTTCAACCATCTTTCTGCTTGTATAGGATCTGTGGTACCAGTAAATTCTTCAGCACCCTGCTTTTTCAGTTTATCAAACCTCCTTTCTCTTGGAACCACTGGTTCTTGTATCTGCCTATGAGGAGGAGCTTGATAGTGTACATTTGATGCATGAGAATGTGCAGGTGATGCTAGTGGATTATTAATTGGTGCTCCTACAGAAGGTGGTCTGACTGGTTCCTCTCTCCTCATTTCATTTTCATTTCTATTCTATTCTCCAACTTCTTCTAACTTATATGATTGTAATATCATATTATAAACAACTTATATGTATATCATGCAATGTATGCTTATGTATGTCACTATGGTCATATTCCTGCTCTGATACCAATAAATGTAACACCCTAGACGTATAAATTTTTTTTAAACTAAAACTATTCATTAGATAAAAGCATATATTAACAACTTATACTCGTAGGTATATCAAACATATACACGTTAATATATACATATATATATATATATATATCTTTATACATACAGTCTACAACTTATATAGTCCAAAAGTTTACTTATTCTACATGCTTATAATGAGAGGAGAGAGTGTGAGACGGAACCCAGCAAACCGACCTTTCATCCATGGAATCTACAGTTCTTTAAGCGTCTAAAGTCCAGCCTAACCTTCACTTCAACTAGCTAGAAAATTTAGCGATTTATATGAGTCGCAACTCAGTGAATATAAACAATCAATGAATACCAATCACACACAATCACGTAAACAAGTCCCTCACCCAAGTCATACAAATGCAAATGAATGAACCGTTTTATTAATGTTGTGACACCACCAACCAGTCACTACCCGAGATCAAATAACAGGTATAAGATAATCTTGTTTCGGTCCATGTAATCAAGTAGTCCACGTATTGGCCGTATAGATCCAAGTAGTCCAAATATTGACCGTATAGGTCCAAGTAGTCCATATAAATTCAAGTAGTCATAACAGTGACTGAACTGGTATGTCACAACGTCATCCATTTATGTTTCATGCAATTGTGTACATATGTTCTATATCAATGAAATCACATTTAACATATACACATACTTCTCATTCCAATCCAACTATCACAAATAATATTCAACATGTATCACATTTAACATATACACATACTCATTTAAATCCAACTATCACAAATAATGTTCAACGCGTATCAATTCATATCTATTGAAGTTAGTTACAACAATTCACATCAATATGTATACAATCAAACACCACAATTCTCAAATCACAAACACAATTAAAAATTAACTTCACATCATGTTTATACTCACTTCTAAACCGCTAATTTTCTCAATGACGACTTGTACCCTCCTCCGGAATATCTTCAATATTACGAGCACCTATAATATAATTTAGCATATGATTAAATATAATTTAACCCTCTTTAAACCCAAAAATTATTTACTTATTACTTTTTATTTTCCATTTCATTACACTTGTTTCCACCAAATGATATTTGTACCTATACTAGTATGACCTCTTAACCTTAAAAGCCTTATAACTCCTCTTTCACTTATCTAAATGAACTAATTATAATTTCATTTTATCCTAGACTCATATATGCATACCATACTAAAGTTTTATAGAATGTCCAAGTATACATAATTTATTACAAAATTTCTCTTTGGGTCTTACTTTAATCATAACTAGTTTTTCACCCGTGCGTTGCACGTTTTTTTTCTATATTTTCGTCAATTTTGACCAAATCGAAAAGAGTGAAACCGAATCCCAAATCGCTTCTTTTGTTCTTCCTATCTCCATTTCTTACCGAGTTTTCCCAAATCGGTTCTTCTATTCTTCCTATCTCCATTTCTTCATTTTTAGCTTTATGAATTCATCACCTGGAAACAGATTGCAATAGATTAGGGAAACGGGAAAAGATAGAGCAAAAAGAGGAATGGAGAAGAAATTAGCAGAAATTTCTGATCTATAACCATAAGGCCATAAGCAAAATAACATTGCAATAGGAGGAAACAACCTGAAATTTGACTACGCTGGTTTTTCTTTACAAATTTATAATAATGTATCAAGGCATTGCCATATTGAGATGAAAAGAGTCATACAATTTGCTACCTAACAGCACCTAAAACAACAGATCCATGAAAAGTTATTTTATATCATGCAAAGCTGCACCATGTAACAGATAAAGCATCACAAGAAGATAGGAAAAAGCTTCCAGTTCGTAGAACATATAAACGTTATTCAGAATTTTAAATGCTCCAACCCTGTTTGATGCATCAAAAGGAATACACGAACTTACTCAGGAAGACTCTCATAAGCAGTCAACTTTCCAGACTTCTTGGACAGGAGGTTTCATAGTTATGCTACCAACAACACATCGATGGACCCCTCCATTTTCCTACAGAACTTCAACACCATTTTATCAGCAACTGACATGTCAAGAAAGAAAGGAAAAGAAATCAGAAAGATTAACCTAGAGTCTGCTAATTACCAACAGGCCATCAAATCTGCGTAGATGTACTTCGTCCACTATGCAAGGCCTATCAAGTCTACAAACTTTTCCAAAAACACCCCAAATGGTATTCAACTCACTTGAGGGAGAAGGACTAAAATTTGAGTTTGGATAACTCTCTTTTAAATGTCCCATTGAAAAAGTGTTCTTCTCACAAAGAGCACCATTCAAATCTATGTCAGGAGAAGTAGATATAGCCATGGAACTTCCGCTTCCTGCAACTAAAGTCTTATGGTTACCCCCAAATTGTCTCTCAGCTCGAGAAGCCACGGCTTGAAGATTCACAGGAAGATCTGATCTGATAATCCTCTAAGAAAATAGTTGGGAAGTTGAACCTTGGAATTACGCTAAGGTCATATGCTAATATTGTTGTTCCAGGCCTAGAAAAATATAATATATATATATATACATACATTGAGAAGGTCAGGAAAAACTAAAGGATCATTAAGAATGTCAGGAAACACAACTATACTGTAATTGATAGAGTGTCGAAGCAAAAAAGATACAGGTCCTGCATTCATGAACAATGTAACTAATTTTGTATGATGTAGTTACTTCAGGCAAAGGAATTTTATTCCATATAAAGAGATAAGGCACACAAAATGAAATTGACATTGGAAAAATAAGCCAACCGCTATAACAAAATTAAAGGGACAAAATAAGCTAATAAGGTTTATTAGTTAATTAGAGATTCAAATTTATTCATATAATGAAATGTCTTCATCAGCATCCCATTTCTAAGTTAGAAATTAAAATCTTCCTTTCTATTATAGAATCAATTAGAGAAGAAATTAGCAGAAATTTGGGTCCTGCATTCATGAACAATGTAGCTAATTTTGTATGATGTAGTTACTTCGGGCAAAGGAATTTTATTCCATAATAAAGAGATAAGGCACACAAATGAAATTGACATTGGAAAAATAAGCCAACCGCTATAACAAAATTAACATCAATAAAAACCTCAATTTGTAATTCTACTCATAAATATGCTTGCCAAATTGAATGTATCAGTTGAAACTAAATCTTCATTATTAACCAGCAAGAAAAGAAAATAAAAGAGGAAAAGGAATGTACCAGTAGCATGAAACTGAGTCCAAGACTCGTTGAGATAGTCCAGAAAATCCCCAACAATCGACCTATCACCATTCTGATAAACAAACAATGTCATTTCAAAATAATATACAAAGCCAAAAAACATAATGAATGTATAAATTAAATACCATACCTCGGAGATTTGGGTGTTATTCGAAGTAAAACAGAGAGGAGAAGTTATGGAGGTGGATAATTTGCGAGGACGGATACCATAAACGGGAGAGCGAGGAAATAAGGATGGTGTGATGATAGGTAATGAGCGCCAGTATTGGAAGTGAGCTATGCCCAAGGCTGTCATTTATTACCTCTCTCCATTTCTTACGGAGTTCTCTTAAATCCGTTCTTCTGTTCTTCCTATCTCCATTTTTACACAGTTTTCCCAAATCGAATCACCTAGAATTAGGGAAACAGCCTATCTCCATATCGGTTATTCGAGAATACATCTTTGTTGAAGGCTGGATCAATTTCTAGTTTCTAGTGAATAATCAAGCAGAGAGAGATTTTGTAGGCTAAGCCTGCAAAAATAGAAAACCCCACTTATGAAAACTATAACTGAAATTGAATAAATAACTAAATTAACAGAAAGAGAGAGATATTGGAACATCAAGTGCGTTGTTTATATACATAGGATCCAGAATGCATGAGAATTTCAGAGGAAAATACAAAGGAGAAATGAAGAGGCGGACTGGGATTTGGGAAACGAAGAGATTCAGTCCTTTCATAAATGTTACCCTGTTGAGAAGAACCCATATGTCTTCTTAAGAACTCCATAATCGAAGCCACAAATCAAAGGAAGGAAGATGAAGTAGGACATATGGGTAGAGATTTACCCCAAGTTACCAGAGGCATCCGTTTCCTTCAAGATTGTCAGATACTGTTGAAGCCATAAAATTCATTGCTGAAATCAATCAAATCGATCCAAATGATTAGGGTTTAGAAAGAATTCCCCTAAGAAACTAAAGAATTCCCCTAAGAAACTTAAGTAAACCTTAAGTTGTTGCAGTTATAATTAGAAAGAATTCCCCTAAGAAACTGTAGCAGAATTAGAGTGAATGGAGATAGAGATGATAAAGTAGAACGTGTTACCTGATAGAAACTGCTAAGCATATCGCGGGAAGAAGCAACCGTACGGGAAGGAGAAACTGTAATTGTGAGAAAAAGAAGTCGACAGGAAAGTGAAATTTGAAACGATAATCCACAAAAGTAAAAGGAAATAAGCAAGAACTAATATAAAGACACATCAGCTTTAATACTCTAAAAAAGCGACACGTCAGCCATTTTTCTACTCATTTAGAGTATAGTATAGATTTGCATGTACCGGTTCACGAAATCACCCATAACTCAAAAGATATAACTCCAAATGGTCTGATTCATTTTTCAAACATGAGTATACTATATCCAAATTTCAGAATTTTCTAAGCCATGTATAATTTATAACCGAATTTATAATCTGACCCTGTGTCAACACATAGGCAACATAGCATATATGAACTTCTTTCCTAGTTATATATTAACATACAAATACAATACTAACCAAACTTTCCAGATCACTAATTAAGACATATATGAACATTTCTTATTTTTAACACCTCTCCAAATTAAGTCTTTAAAAGCTTAAAAAATATACCACAAGAACAGCTTCATGTATAAGATTCAACTTAGAGCTAGTCTAGGAGATTATACCTTATCTCCTAAAATACTTAACCAAATTGCATGAAATTTTTTTTGAGATTTACCTAAGACCTGAACTCAAAACTTTCCCTTCTTCAACTCTCTCAAAATCAGCTTCCAAAATTATAAAATAATTTGTGCAATGTGGTGTATAAACATACCTTTCTCTTCTTCTCCTACTTCTTCTTCTTCTTCTCTTTTTCTTCACTTTCTCACTCTAAAAAGAGTTTATCTCTCTAAAGTTCTGGAAAGTTTGAGATTAGAACAACCCATCTAACCCATCTCCAAACTTATCTAATTGATCTTGGGTAGATTTCCCCTTTTGCCCATATATATCTCCTATTATTACAATCATATAAGTTTCATCACACTATGATTATCCTTATTACTCTTGTTATTATTATTATTATTATTATTTTATTAGATATAAAATTATATATAATTTTATTTATATTATAAATTTAGCAAATTACACTTTAGTCCTTATACTTTTAAGATTATTCAATTTAGTCCATATACTTTTAAGACACACTTAAATATCTATTTCATATACTTTCACTTATCCTAATATTAGTATCTACATAGATTATCATATATTCAATGACATGTAAAATGCAATATTATTTTCTAATGTCCCTAACAATGTCATGTAATGCATATATTTATATGAAATGAAATGCATAAAATTGAGATGTTACAACTCTATAGCAGTACGTCTCCCATTCAGTAGTGAATGAGGTCTTTGCTTTATGCTTCTCGGCCATCTGAACTTGCATGTAGCCCATGAAACCATCCACATTCGTGTGTAAGATGCTTGATGTTGCGCTGTCAATTAATACATTAATATGAGGCAATGCAAACTCGTTTTTGGGGCAAGCCTTGTTAAGATCTTTGTAATCGACGCACATTCGTACTTTACCATATTTCTTTGCGATTGGCACTACATTTGCCACCCACAGAGGATAGTCGATTACTTCGATGAGCCCTGCTTCTAACTGTTTTTTTCACTTCCTCTCTGATCTTATCTGCCCATTCTGGCCTCATGCGTCGAAGCTTTTGCTTTACGAGCTTAGCATCAGGGTACGTTGGAATATGGTGAGTTACGATTGATTTATCAATTCTTGGCATGTCATCGTATGTCCAAGCAAACACTATTTCATTTTTTTTTATTTTTTTTTCTCTTTTTTTTATTCTCTCAAATTTTTTCCTCTCTTCAGTAGTTAAGTCTTGAGCAATTTGTATAAGTTTAGGATTTTCATCCGGGCCAAGATTGAAAGTCGACATTTCTATTGCATTGATTTCAAATGTACGCATGTTATATGAATGAGAATGCATGGAATAATTAAAATCAACATCAAGCGAGTAAGCGAAATCAGAGTTCATTTCACTGATGGTTTTGGTGAGTCCATCATCTATTTCAAACAAAGCAGTAATATAAGGGTCATCAGGGTGATTATGGGCCTTCGAAGTGCTTGGCTCATCCACTACTCCCACGGTCGCCTCAGCGGTGATGATCTGCTCTCAGTATTTAGTACATAACTTCCTCCATGAAGCAGTTTGCCTCCTCTTTGCCCCAGCCGGTAATATCATTGAAGATCTCAAAACCTTCCTTCAGCACTAGTCCATGCTCCGGGAGCCCCTGAGTAGACCTTGCCATGCCCCTCATTCACAAACTTCTTTGGACCCACTTTTCCATCGGAGCCTTTGTTGGACAAGTCTTCTAGCTCATATCCCAAACCCCTCCGAGTTTTCTAACTTATGAAGTCTGGTGACTCCAGCAGTCCCTGATGATGTGCCCCAAGCCCCTACCGGGAATGAAACTCTCCTTTATCATCTTCAGCACATCGGTGGTCACGCTGGACTCGTAGATCCTAGAAACCTGGAATCCCGAGAAAAACTGAGGCTCAATTCCCAATGCTGCCACTGAACTCAATTTATCTGCTCTGATCATCACTACCTCATCCCCGTAGGGGAACTTGATCATTTGATGGAGCGTGGAGGGCACCCCTCCCAGCTTATGGAACCACAGACGTCCCAACAATACAGCAAAAGTTACGGGCATGTCAAGGACGGTGAACTCAGTCTCCTCTTCATACGACCCCACCTTCAACTTAGCCTTAAAGACTCCTTCTATGTGCCGACGGCTATCATCATAAGCTTGAATCACTATCTCTAAGGCCGTCAAATCTCCTTTCTCTACCCTCAACTTGGACAAGAGCTTCAGCGGGCATACATTAATGGTCGATCCATCGTCCACCACCACACAACTGGTCTTATTCCCATTGATCTCAGCCTGAATGTACAATGGCTTGTTGTGAGCCTTTCCCTCTTCGGGAGATCCTCATCAGTGGAAGTGATCTCCGTCTTTTTCCGGGCCATGATTGCCCCCACTAGCGTCGTCGACAACGGGCGCTTGATAGGCCCAATCTGCCTTGCACTACGTCCAGTTGTTCTTTCTTTGGCCTTCCCGTATTCCATAAGGAATGGGCTCGACATTCGTGACCAATCATGTTTAGTGGAGTCAAGAAATGATCGGTACCACCTCAAAGGCTCACCTACCAGCGGAAGATCAAACCACTAGGCTACATCCGCTATCCCGTACGGCTCGATTAACATAGTGCGCGCACCTTCATATACATGAACCTTGGGGTCTTCTACCACGCTGAATAGTCTCGACTCGGGTATCATTCTCTGATAAGGCCCTTTCTCGATCTTATCAGTGTCATCCTCGTCGTAAGGCGCCTCATTGCCCACTACGTCATTCATAGCTTTATCAAATTCCTCATCCTCCAAGACCGATACAAACCATCCATTGCCCACATTCAACTTTTCTTCGGAACTCAAAAGCTCTTCCTCAAACTCACAAAATGATTCCATCACAAAGCTCTCTTCCAACCCAGATCCAATCATGCTCACGCTATGGTTAGGCAATGGGTTGCGCCTAGTGGGAGGGTTTGCTGATGATGGATCGACTATTTTCTTTTCATTTATCAGATCCTGGATCTCATGCTTTAGCCTCTCGCAATTCTCAATGGTATGCTCGTAGTTACTATGGAACTCGTAATACCCCCTGGTTATCATCCGTGGTGTGGGTCATGTCTTGTTCTTGGGAGTAAGAGCTTTCAGCAACTCCTTTTTCTGCAATCGTTCGAAAACTTTTGCATAAGTCTGATCTATTTTGGTGAACTGCCTCCTTCCCATGGCATTGAGCTCTAGCATTTTTACTGCGGTCGGCTCTGCACGAGCACTCGGCCCTCCGGCCTCGTATCCCGACTCCGTCCACTTAGTGTAACCTTCCTTCGGCCTTCCATTTCTCTCAACAATTAATGCGCAGTTATATATCTGATTGAAGTCGGTAAACGACATATATCTCAGCTCATCTTTAATGTATGGCAAGGTATTGCCGACCACCATTCTGATTTGGTCCTGCTCTACCGGATTTTGTCTCATAGCTGCCGCCTTAGCCCTCCACCTGCACACAAAGTCAGGCATAGACTCCCCAACCTGCTGCTTGGTGCTCTCTAGCTCCTCCAAAGTGACCTCAAGCATGGTGTTGAAGTTATATTGTGCGATGAATGCCTTCGCCAGCTTCTTCCAATCCCCCTTCGACATCGGAGATAACGCATAAACCATACGAGGGCAGCTCCTTCTAGATAATTGTTGAACAGCTCCACGACCCGTTCTTCAGTGAGAATGGTGTGCCTCATCACAACCACATATTGGTTCATATGGGCGGTGGGATCCCCAGTTCCATCAAACTTCTTCATGTCCGGGAGTCTGAACTCCACGCGGGTCCTGCACCTCCTGGGTGATGTGTTGCTTCCATTCCCCTCCCCTCGCTTTCTCTTTCCCAACCCGTTTGTTATGTAATCCTGACAGTCATCCTTATTTTCGAAACGGGGATCGGTATTCACAATGTTCTGAACTTGTTTACTACCACTCTTGTTACCTTTCGTTGTAAGATCAGCCAGCTAGACCAACATTGCGGCCAATTGATCATTGATATTGTTCACCGATATTTCTAACCCTGCTACTCTCTCATCTGTCATAGACATACTGACCGAAGACTGAGATGACTCGGACGGAGATGACTCAGATGCCATGACTGCTGATTGAGATGATTTGGAGCTGACTATTTGTAACTCATCGAACCGTCTGACCAGCCGTCTACTCTCGCGGAACCAAAACCACTTAATGGGGACTTCTGTACAAGCAACACCTGTATGTATGTATGCATGATTAATATGCATGAATTGTGGTGTGTGCATTTATTATATTCGGATATATAAGACAACAAGAAACCAGCGTTAGTCCAATCACACGTATCACAACATCGCTCTTCCATCCTTATTCCTCCGCACACTCGATGGTTCAAGTCTCTTTCCTAGGATTTTGGCATAGATTCACATTGCGATCCATAGAACGCGTGACGTCGTCAATTATTGCGAAAAAGTAAATCATTCATCATATAATACAATTCGTTTTGACATATCATCGTTTAGTGACTAAGATATCGACCATATTGTATTGTCACTTCAAATAACTCGTCTTTTGTGATTTTGCGAGATGCATTAGTTTAGTTTTGACTCCCTTTCAAGCGCATCTTGGATTTAAACGTGGCACAAGTTATTCTTTCGGTTCAATCTTTCGTTTTGACCATGTTTCGTTCCCTTTTTATTCCACGTAAGTTTGTGTCTCGATTTTTGGATTACAACGGGATCTTTTGAGATCTATCGAGAGACGCAACCTTGTGTTTTCTTAGTGATTGTATCACCTTTGGATTTTATTTTTAGCGAGCGGAACCATTGATAGCTCCCATTTGTATAGGGTTTTTAGGCCCCTTTTAGGTTCCTTTTGCTTTATTTCCTTTCAGTTTTATTATTGTTTTGTTATCTTTTAGTTAGAATTAGTAATTTCTCTTATTTTTGTCATTTTCTGTGTTTTCAGGTGTTTTTGGGCCTATTTGAGCATTTCTGAACCAGACCCAAGCCTATTGGAGCATTTTCGGATTCTTCAGGGACCATCAGAGCACTTTTGGGATTCATCAGGGACCATTAGAGCACTTTTCGGAAGTCCATGGACCTAAACAGATAAAAGCCGGAGCCACAGTTCCTTGAATAGGACCTGTCTCGGTGAGACATCACCTGTCTCGTCGAGACAGGCCCTCGTCTCGTCGAGACATGCCTTGTCTCGACGAGACGAGGCGGGGAAAGGCGCACCAGCGCCTTCCCCCTTGCTGAAATTCGCGGATCAGGCCCCAGAAGCCCATTTAAACACTTTGTAAATGCCATTTTTACCCTTGAGGCATTAGGGTTTCCTCCCTAACTCTATAAATAGGGAGCTAAACCTAATCCTTGAGGGGGGATGAGCCATTGAATAAATCAGAGAGCCGCTAGGGCTTTCTCTCCTCCATTATGTAGATTTTTAGGTTTTAGATTAGATTTCCTGCTTTCTAGGTTAGGTTTATTTTCTGTTTTGTCTTTTCTTTCAAGAACGATTGATGGGAGAAGCTCTTCATCTTCTATTTTTATAATCGAATCAGACAAAGCGGGTTTCAGATTTCTATCTCTCTCTTTTATCTTTTGCTTTTATAATTTATTATGGATGTTTTTCGTTATTCTTGATTTCCTCCTATTATGATTAGTTTGTCTATGAACTGATCTCCATCCAATTTGGGATGGGGATGAAATTGATTGTATGAATATGTATGATTAGGGATCTAGGACCTTTGATTGATCAGTTTATGCATGCTTAATGCCTAGATATTGTTAGGAACAGGATTTATGCTAGAATGAACATTGATAATGATCAACTAGCCTGTTTATGTATATAATGTGCCTAATACCTGTTACCCTGACATTAAATAGGATTATAGATAGATGAGAACCTGACCACGGAATCGTCTATACCGAACTTGTGTAAATCTGACTTCGCTAGAGACCACTAGGAATGAGGCTTTGTGGTTGGGCTACGGCTTTAGCCTTAATTGTCAATAAACCTAATGCTTTGCATGACCTAGGGTATATGCCTAATCAAGCCGTCACCCGAATGCATGTGAATAGGAAGGACAATACTGATCATATTAGTCTTTCACTTAGGGCAATTACCTTCAATCATGGGTAAAACACAAATCTGAACTCCCTAAACCCATACATAGGATTTAATCAAAGGATTCCTCAGCCTAGGTTGTGTCATCCATGAATTCACCTTCTACCCTATCAATTGTTCACTTTATTTTGTTATGTTTATTGCTTTTAATTCAATTAGTTAGTTATTCAAAAACCCAACATTTATCCAACCCTCTAAACAATTAGATCATTCTAGGTAGATTTGCTAGTTATAACGAATAGTCCTTGTGGTTCGATCTCGTGCTTAGCACTTTATTACTTGTTGCGATAGGATACACTTGTCCTATTAACTGCTATATACTTTACGAGCATCAACCATCGCGTAACGTGTTTGTTTCTAGCGTAAAAGTTCATTTGCTCGTTTTGGCTACGTGAAAAGACGGTGAGTCTTATTTGAGCGCACGACAATCTTTCGGCTAGAAACAACTCTTTATTTCTTCCAATTCACGGGATACATCATCTTAGCGTGGTTATAGAAAATTAACGTTTCGTTTAATCGCATGCTTATTCGAAAGAAGGTTATTGTCGTTTTCCTCATTTAGGCACGAATCAAACAAACATGCTAATCAGGCTATATTTCTTGTAGCTCTGGCAACAGTCGAAATGATCGAGCCATTAATCAAACCCACAGTCTCGTCCATATGGCGCTATTACGCGGTTCAGCTTAATTCGGCTTTCATGATTTTAAGCGGCGTATATACTAGTTCGAGGCACGTATTTAACGACATTGATTCATTTTCTTTAACTACCCTCAGGATTGACATATATCGTAAAAGGATTGATTTTGGTCGTTTTTATTTTCTTAGTCACCTTTGTGGATACGTCCATTTCTCCTTAGAACGACACAAGGTGTAACGTAAGAGCTCGTTTTTAATTCGAAAGGAACGGGCCATGTTCACGAAACTCTTTACGTTACAATGAGGTCATTCAAAACAGAAATGTTCTTCGTTTTCATTTCGTTATAATCTCATTTTATCCCAACATATTTAAAGAATGTGAATAACGGCTACCATTAATATATTCCTTTGAATCGAGATAGAACTATCCTCAATACCAAACCGATCTTTACTAGCGCGTTATAAATCATCAAGCATTTCCTGAACATGTGCATTCTTCGGGACAACTGAAAGGGACCAACGGGCCGCACAAGTTCATTCATACGAGATGATTAAGTCGTTTTTAGTTCAAATCGTTTCGATGTTTTGGGGTAGTTTATATATCGGTTTAAGAGTATATATTAACGCATCGTTTCATTTTCTTTACGTATTTTAGGATTAGACACGTATCAGGACGATTTGAAAACATGAATTGATTCATTTATTAATTCAAAAATGGTAACGGGTAATCCTAAGGAAAACTTCTAAGGCTACTACTATATGGTGACACGGCTCATCACGGGACCTCATAGGAACGCACGAATTCGCCCCTATCGAATGGATGGGGACCCTTCGACGCCTTACTATAAGGGGGAACTTACGTTAGCTTCTTTCGAGTGACGAGTGGACTCTTACTAGAAGTTTCACGGAAATTACCCAAAAGGTTTGCAATAATGCACATGAATGCATACGAAAAGAAATAATACGATCTGTCCCCGTTATTGCTTAATAAATGTCTTTCAGAATCAATTTCTCTACTTCCCCAGCAGAGTCGCCACTTATAGGTACCAGGCCTCGCCCGGAAGACCCGATGGGTAGACACCATTGACGATAATGTTGTGATTAGCGCCGAATGCAACTAATCTAGGAATCAAGCTACTCGGCAGGACTGGAGCTCGGAGTATGGAAGAGTCGCCACCCACGAATAGGAAATGAACACTGATCCCTTACGAGAGACCGGTGAGGGTTCGGAAAATTGGGTACGAGTCGAGAAGGCTAGCTCCTTTCTGGAGAAAGGCTGCTAGGCACCTCGACATCGCCCGGTTCTGAACCACCGGCCTCCTACTTAACACCTTAGGCGCTAACGGACTAATCGCATATTTCCTTAAGTTTAAAATTCATTTGAAACCTTTTCTTACTCGTTTTGAAAACCGTTTTGAGCATATATTATTGAAAGCCATTTTATTAAAGAATCACCCATTTTGTGAATTAATATACGTTAGAGGGGGAAGAGAAGAAGAGGAATAATTATGAAGATTACAACAAAAGAACATTCTCCTAAGCTATATACATCAAGTCTAAGTTAATCTCTCTCCCAAAAAAACCATTTATTTACATGGTTCGTGCCTTAATCGTCGTTGAGACGATTTAGGCACGTTTCAAAACCCCGTTAATTTACATGCTTCTCGCTTAAGTCGCCGTTGGAACGACTTAAGCGCGTTTAAAACGTGAAGTAAGAAAAAAAGAAACATTTACATGAAAACGTGATCAAGCATACAAGTCGGTTATTTTATACAAAATCATTTTGAAAGGGAAATCAAGTCAAAAACCTCTTTTATTTGCATTAGGAAAAACATTTATTAAGGAAACCTTTTTATTTACATGTTCGCCTAGTCCACCGTTGGAATGGACTAAGGTTTCAAAACATGAGATTTTTGGAATTCGTTTGAAGATAAAAAAAAAAAGGAAATCAAAACTTTTAATTATAGTTGGAAGTATTTAAAATGTTTTTTATTAGGAAAAACCAAATTAACACTTCCTTACTTACTATCTCATTTTTCCTCTTTGACTTAATCCCTTAATATCCCCAACCACTAAAATGCAACCACATATATATATATATATATACCCAAATGATGGAAAATACTTAGTAAACATATACATATATGTATAAGGAAAATAACTATTATATCCATACATCCTAAACGATTAAAATAGAGTAAAAAACTAATTATATATATAATGTATATAAAAACTAAATATGTATATATGCAGTGACGAATACATGATTAGTCGGTTGGGGGGCCGATTTTACACGTGCATTCAAGATTATTTTTTTTGCTAATTCGAACTTGCTTGTATATGTGCGTGTTATAATTTGAATGGTCAATAACCAATTTTAAGGAGACCTAAGAGACAAAAAAAAATTGGAAATTTAGATTTATGGAGGCTTAACAAGCAAAAAAAAATTAAAAATTTGGATTTAGAAAGACCTAACAAGCAAAAAAAATTAGAAATTTAGATTTAGAAATGCCTAACATGCCTAAAAAAATTAGAAATTTGGATTTATGTAGTACCTAATAGGTCTAAAATATTAAAATTTTGGATTTTGGATAAGCCAAACACGTAATGAGATATATTTAATTTTTTTTAGGGTAAAGTTTAAATAAAACCTATGTGGTTTCACTAATTTTCAGATAAAGGACTGTGGTTTACTTTTTATCAAAACAAGGATTGAGGTTTCAAACTTGGATTAATGCTATTAAAACCATCTTTAACGACCTGAAAATGAAAATTTTCAAGAATTAAAGTTGTTCAACGTCATATTTTCTATGGAACTACATTTTCGATTTTCGAAAATCATCTTTTTTGGAACTTTCTCTCTCTAAACATTAACTTTCTCTCTCTTTACCAAACATCATCTATACAATCTCAAAATAAAAAAGTTGAAGAATTAAAGTTGCTTAAAATATTAGTAGTTCATAAAATATGTCATTTTTGAAGTCGTCAAAGGTGATTTTAATAGTATCAATCGAAAAAGTCCTTATTTTGTTAAAGTTAAAAACCTCAATCCTCGTTTTGACAAAAAGTAAACCACAGTCCTTTATCTGAAAATTAGTGAAACCACATGGGTTTTATTTGAACTTTACCCTTTTTTTTATTAGTTCAATACTAGTTTCTAAAAAAATTATAACATTTTTACATTTTTTTTATTTTTAGTTTTAAAATTTTAAAATTTAATTTAGAAATTAAGTTGTCTGAGTCTCAAAAATAAGAAATTAATTTTTTTAATGAAAAAGACATAATAAAAATGAGTTCAAAAGTGTTATGAAAATAAATAAATAAATTAATAATGGTAACATAGTTTTATAATTATTGAAAAATAAAATTTAAATAAATAAACACTTTCTAAAATAAATTGAGGTTAGGAGAAATTGAACCTAGGACCTTTTAAAAAGAAGTAAGTGTTTTAACCATCTCATCTACCTTTAAACAGTGAAATATTACTACACAGAATGTATATAAACTAATATTTGGGGGGCCGAAACTACTCGTGACCATGGTGGTTCCGGCGGCCGGAGGGGCCCGGGCCCCCCCAGCCCCCCTGTATATATGTACAAAATGAGATTAAAATTACCAAATAATATCCTAATATACCCATATCTATATATTCATCCTTTAAATCCATTAAAACACACCCTAAAATTAATAAATAACCAATAACCAATAAAGTGTAAAACATCACAAACGGTCCCTGCTTTTATTAGAGAGCAAAAAGAAATTCCCAAAAATACTAATAATATATAACCCAACTCATATACAAATATACCTATTTACTAATACATATATTAATAATACTAAATTCCCCCCCCTCTACACATAACATATATGATCTATATATATATATATACATAAAAGGAAAAGGTGAAAAATACCTAGACCAGTCCCTGGTTTTGCAGAACAATTTAAAACAATACCCAAATATAATTAAACCCATATTTTATACCCATATATAAAACTACTCCATAGACATAAAAAATAAATAAAACAACTAATCATCTAGCCTCTCGCCCTACACGTGTATATATATACATATAAATAGAACAGAAAAGGTAAATATTCAAATCAACCCCTTTAATTCCCAGAAATATGAAAACCAATTAGATCTATGCTATATCATCACTTTTAATCCCAAACTATCCAAATCGGGTCACGGTTCGTGTAGCGGAACATAAAAAGTGGATTTTTTCAGAAAAACGATTTGAAACATTTCAAATACACGGATCTACGACGTTTGAATCCCGAACTACCCTAAAATCGGGTCACGGTTCGTATTGGGATTTCAAAACGATGTTTTTTATTTTAGATCCCAAACTCAAATATTTACAAAATGAAAATGGAAAATTAATTCAAAAAATCTACTTTTCCAAAGGTTCGGGTCTAATTTCTTCATTTCTTTGTGCATTAGGCTCCATCCTATTTATAAGCATGGAGCCTTAACAACTAAGTTACCTTGGCTTGGAGCCCAAGGGTAGGCTCCAAGCAAAGCTAAATTAGCTTACCCTTGACTTGGAGCCAAGGGTAAGCTAATTTGGCTTAATTTCATTTATTGTATTTTACTTTTTTTAAAAAAAATATTAGTGCATTTGGCATTCGGCTAAGTGGAGCAACTTGGCCGAAGCCAAGTGCCATGGGGTTGGGCCTGGGCGGCCCAGCCCCCGTCATGGCCGTCCAACGGCCCGTGACAAAAATAGCGGCCCCCGACGGGGCCACGTTTGTATATATAATAAAAATAAAAATAAATATTTAAATAAATAAAATACATCTCAAAATTAACCAAAATCAAAAATGTTTTTTTTTATCAAAACTGATTTTTGTTAAAATCGACTTTTATAAAATCAATCTTTTTACAAAACCAATTTTTTTTGGATTTTTCGAATACTAAAACAAAACCCGTATCGACCCGAGATTTTATTAATAATAAAATTAATAAGAAAATGACATGAAATACCCCGAATTCGGCGAGACGATTTAAGATTTCATTCGTGGAACCGATTCGCCCGTCATCTCGATTTGATTTCCGAATTCGATCAAACCGGCCTCCACGGTTCCTTCGAACGACGTTTTTATTTATTATTTTTATTGACTCATCATTTATTTTAATCGACTGATTTGGATCCCTTTCTATAATTTTTCTTCATCGGTCTCCAACCCCAGTGTCTACAACAAGATAACGAGGCCGGACATTAACGGAAAAGACCCTTAAAGCCATAGTTTTCAACCATTCAAGGGTGAAATAACCATAAATTACAGTGAGGATTCCTCATGAACAACTATGAATAAGGGCAGAACAACATAATTTCCAGCAGGACGGGTCCAGGGGACGAGTTTTCGGATTTATGTGCGGGTCAAACAAGCATATTGAGAGAGAAGAATGTGGATGCCAGCTAGCATCCACATTGCACAAAATGGAGGGTCAAGATTTACTGTTTTGATATCATAAACAAATAGTTACTTTTTTACCCTTGCTGTTTAGGGCATATTTTTATTCATATAAATATTAGTTTTATGGTTGGTCAAAGGCCTCTCTTTCAGCCACCAAAGTCATTACAGACTCTTTGAAGCTCTCACCTTTAGGAGAGCATTTTGTCCGAACATCCTGTTCACTCATGACAATGAGTGAGTAGTCAACTTAGCAGGTCTAGACAGCCATAAATGGTGATTGTAAGTGCATCTGTTTTGTTAATGAAGCATATTTATCCATGAATGGTTATGAATAAGTTATTTAAATGCTTAGATTAAGATCACGTCTATGTAATAGTAACAATGGATGGCACGATAGTGCTCCAGCATTATGGAAACTCATTGGTATATGTTGTTAGGGACGGATATGCACATAACGACATATCGGGGTTTCATTTATGAATGCTTTTTGTTGTTTAATGTTGGAATAATCTTAACACAAGGACACTAGGTTAGGCTTTGTTCTTAGAATCTTTGGAAATGGGACACCGGACCTTAGTGACAAAAGAGAAAGATACCCGAACTAGGAACTTTATATATGCTTATGTTAATAGAACAGTTGTGCAAGCAGTTGCCTATTTGGACATGTGCTAGGCCTGTGTCTATCTAAATCTGTTTACACATCTTTTTATCATTCTTGTTGTTTACTTCCTTATATTATTGGTCACTCAACAACCTTCAAATATTGAATACTAGCTGTTAAGGTAACTCTTCACTGGACTTAAACCTCGATCCCCGTGGAAATCGACATTTGGCTTTACCCAACTACACATGACCCAGTACACTTGTTATAGTCCATATTTAACACACCAAGTTTTTGGCGCCGTTGTCGGGGATTGATAAACTAAGTTTAAGTGAATTTGTATGCTTAGCGTAGCTACCTGCTAACCACCTGTTTGTTCAGTATTGTTTGGTTTTGGACCTAGTTGTTTATGCGAAAAACATGTATTCCTATCCTCCCTGTGGATTTTGAGATTGGCAGAAGCTATAGGAGGAGACGAAGACTCTTAAGGCAAGTATCTCCATTACCATGTTAATCCATAAACATAATACTTGACTTGAGGTAATTTAAGTTTGTCAACTTATTAGTTAGAATCATAAGGTGTAGTCTCACTTTATGCTTGTATGAACATTTTATGATTACTTTTATAAACTTGAGATTTTCTTTTATTTAACTTATTCAATTGTGATAAAAGATTATTGCCTTTATATAGTTAAATATATTATATCTCATAAATCAAATCAGTTAGAAACACAATTCATTTACAAATACTTTATATCCGAAAATAATTGTCTATAGGACATAAAACCTACATGCACTCCGATGATGAAGTCAATAATTTCATAAGAGAATAATAAATATTGAAAAGATGAGAATGTTGTTAATTTACTTGTAGCATACCCTAACCAGGAGTATATATACTTTTTTTTTTGTAACTTCCTTGCTTTAATTGAACTTAATTGTCATCAATCCTTAATTGATTGACATTAATCATGCATTTAATCCTGTATTAATTGTCATCAATCTCTCCTCTAGAAGGAATAACACTTTGTCATTATTTCTATTAATTGTCATTATTCATTCTTCTAGAAGAAATAAACCTGGATGTTATCAAATATGGTGGTGTGTTAAGTTTGACAATTTTTATAGCACCCTCTATTGGAGATGCTCTAAATGATTTTTTAGTTGATGATGGAATGTTTGACATTTCTTTATATGAATATATGGAAAGAGGGTCTAATGAAAATCTTATTAGCTTTCAAATGAGTTAATGCTGTTGGGGAGAGTTTAAAGTTATTAAACTCTCATTTGTGCATGTTAATGAGAGCTTACCTATAACTGTAGAGGTTATGGGTTCGAACCACATGAGATTGGGTGGGTTGAAGGTTTTCATTTACCTTTAATATAATTTTCCTTTGTTCAATGTAAATGTATTGCGCACAACTTAAAAAAAAGTTATATAAACTCTCATTTAACTACTTTGTTTGTACCAAACGATTTAAGAAATATAAATGATGTAGATCGATCCACTAATTATCTTTTAAGAATGTACTAGTCGAAAACCCGTGCGATGCACGAGGTATGAAACTTTTATATAATTTAGATAAATAAATAAATTGACATATTTACTTTTAAATAATTTTATATCATGCTATGAAAGAAATTTATATTATGTATATTTGAAATTAATATATATATTTTAATGATAATTCAAATTAAATTAATTTTAAAAATAATTGACTACTTTTTTTTATAGAATTTTAAAAAAAGATGAATGATTTATTTATTTTTACAAAATTCAATGATTTGTACTTTTTAGGAATTTTAATTCATTTTCATATTCCAAATATTCTGCGAAACAATAATAATAAAATAGCAGATTAATTAAGAAATATATTATAATATAATAAAAAAACCAAAAATTGAATTAAACTATAATTAAAATTAAATATTATATTTACGATACAAAAGAATTACAATATAGGTTAAATAAAAATTGAATTAAACTACAATTAAAATTAAATATTATATCTACGATACAAAAGAATTACAATCTATGTTAAAATGGAAGCAACATCAATATATTATTCTATAAGCTATTATAATCAATACTTTTCTAATGTTGCATATGAAGAAACTTTAACAATTCAATATGTTACATATAAAAAAAATAAAATTCGTAAGAATTAGTCACAAATTCATCTTGATGATAATTATTTTGGTTGATGGAATTTCATGATCACCAAGTATTCGAATTCAATTATTCATTCTGCTACAATAACTTAATATATCTAATTGAATCAGTTTAAGATGATGATTTCTCCTATTTTCATCTCGTAATATCTCATCAAGACATTCGATCAATTTGTTGTTCATTCTTTAACTTTATAGAATATCAGCCATACTCGTAGATATCACTTATTTGACTTCATTAATATTTTCTAATAATTATATATTCTTGAATTTTGTAAGTAAGAACAACAAACAAAAGAATTGAAAAAAAAAATGAAGGGACGAAAAAGATAATTAGGAGAGAACCATATTCCTCTCGGATTTTTTTTTTTTTTGAAAATAAGAGAGAATGTCGAGACATAAGCGTATAAAGAGGAGAGTGAAAATTTTTTTTGCCCATTAATTAAACATTTTATTTTTTCTCAATGAAGTATTAAGTCCATAAATTAATTTTAGTTAAATAGAATTAAATCGCAATTGTAACCACTCAGTACAAAAAGAAACGTTTTATAATTAATATGTGAAATTAATTATATTAATTAGAATCATTATGCTCAACATTTGAGAATTTGAAGAGATTCGAATAATAATATTTTCTTAATTAATATTTTTCAATAATTTGTCCTATGATCATATTTCATTTTCATCTGTTAAAAACTCTTGAACCGGGTTGCGGATCGCTTGGCGGCGGCTGGTCATGAGGGGATGTTAGGTGTTACTACCCTTTCTGATCCTCCTATCTTTCTTTCTTCTCTTCTTTTAGAGGATATGATTGGGGTTAGCTTTCCTAGGCTGATCCCAGGTTAGTTTTGTTCTTTGTTTATTCTTTTCCTTTCCTGTTTCTACCAAAAAAAAAAAACTCTTGAAATACTAACAATTTTGTACGAACCATAATATAATAGTTAAAAATTATATAAGCCAATGTTGCAAAAGCAATTATCTCAATATCCATAATTAATGTACATTTTTAGCATTTTGAGCATCAAAATTTATTTTTATTTACATTGATTTTGAATTCGTATCTAGCATAATCCCATTCTTCAAGAATAAACATCTTATCAAGCGTATTAGACGCTTACAATCTGCTTGTCTAGAAAATTGGGAAAAAATAACTTCTTGATAATAATAATAATAATATAAAATAATTTATATTGAAATAAACTTCATTGTAAGTATAATATTCCAATATCTCTTTAATATTTTATTTAATATGTTTCAAACTTCAATGAACAACTATCGTGTGAAACTTTATATCTATTTGTACCAAAATGCATAAAAATAAAAAATACAATCCATATCAATTAGCTAAACTCAAACTAAAAAAATGAGTGGATTTCAACATGTTCCGAATTAGAAAAATTAATCTAACTTCAATTAAAACTAAAAATTGAGTTCATAAAAAGCCGAAAATCTAAATTTTAGTTAGAGTTAACAATCAAAACGATAACACCTAGGAACATATACTAAAAAAGAATGCAAATATACAAAATCTTTATTTTAGTCATTTTGAAAAATAAATAAATAAAAAAGAAGACATGGATAAGGTAGCGAGAGGTATGGAATCTGGATAACGACAGAAATGGAATTTCATCTCTGAAAAGATGAAACTATAACAACAATTGTTTAATAAAAATAAAACAATAGCACAATTGAGAAAGCCAAAAATTGAGTTCATATAAAACCGAAAATCTAAATTTTAGTTAAGAGTTAGCAATCGAAACGATAACACCTAGCAACATATACTAAAAAAGAATACAAATTTACAAAATCTTTATTTTAGTCATTTAAAAAAAAGACAAATAAAAAAGAAAACATGGATAAGGTAGCGAGAGGTATGGAACCTGGGTAATGACAGAAATGGAATTTCATCTCTGAAAAATGAAAGGGTAAATTCCAAAAAAAACACCTGTGGTTTGATGTTGTTCCAAAAAAACCCTCGTGGTTTGTTTTTACAAAAAAAAAGGACCTTGGTTTCACCGTTACCCAAAAAACGGAAAATGACTTAACACCGTTAAAAGTGCTGACGTGGCAAGGGGTAGAGTTGGAAATTTTTTTTTTTTTTTTTTTCTTTTTTATTTTTCTTCTTCCTCTTCTTCTTCTTCTTCTTCTTCTTTTTCTTCTTCTCCTTCTTCCTCTCTTCTCTTCTTCTTCCTCTCTCTCTCTTCTCTTCTTCTTCCTCCTCTCCTCTTCTTCTTCTATTTTTTTTAAATTTCTGAAATCCAAGAGCAGAACATATTCATTCGATGATCCCTATTCATTCGGTCCAAGTCGAAGCGATAGCGAATGACAATGACGGAGCGGCCCAATTTGGTAATCTGAAGATAGAAAAGAACGAGAAATAGGCGATGCATGAAAGTCTCGAGATGACCCGAAGCATGTAGATTTGATAACTTGCTGGATCCGATTAGATGATCTCCACCGTAGTTCCCTGCAAAACAGAACCGGAGACAGGATCTCCGGGAAAACTCTTCGACGATCAAGTCAATTTTTGTAGGAGGGTTGGTAAATTGATAATAGTATTGCTGGAAAAATATGAACGTACCTCCCCCTCTGGCCTTATGGCTTTTTATAAGTGTTCTGAAGTAACCGCCGAGGGCGGTTACTCCTTCTAGGCCACGTCCCTTACGTGGCAACAAACGTGTTTGAGTGGGAGTTTTAATGCTCCGTTTAGGATGTCGGGGCGGTTATTCGCTTTACCCGCTTCCTTTATTCGGAGCCCGTTTGATCTTGGACCATGGGTCTAAGTGTAGATTGGGCCCGTGTTTATGATTCGGCCCGTTTTGGCTTCGCGGATCATCACATGCCTCCCCTTTAGTTTGGCAAGAGCCCTTTAGGGTCTTTTCACATGTTATAGGGGACTCTTCGCCTTTGTCTGGATATTCGAAAGTTGTTCTTTCAAAATTCGAAAGTTGTTCTTTCCTTCTCCTGTCTTTTCTTCTCCGGCGTCAACCCCTTAGTGTTCGTTCTTCTCTGTATTCTTCCCACATGTAAGTTTTCCTTTCCGTTACTTGTAATTCGTTAGGCTCTTTACTTCTGTTCATTTTTCTTCATCAATATGTCGAACCTTGACCTCGATTTCGCACCGTTCGACGAAAATTACGTCCGCGAGGTGTCTCATGAGGTCGATGAGATGGTTGATGAAGCTTCAACCAGCTCTCCTGGGTCTGATTCCCATCCCGCCGACTTCCTCCACCTAGCGAATACAATCGATGAGGGTCTAGGTTTTGACCCTAAGAAGTTGATTCCGCCACCTGTCCCAACCCCCCGTTTATTACCGAAGAAGGACCGGTCAGGAAGCCTAGTTTGTCGCGAGACAATTGATGATTTGCGGGAGCAGTATCCTTGGCTTCAAGGTCTCGAGAACATCATTCCCGGGGAGGATAGAGGACCGGGCGACTACCCAAAGGGGTATTTCACCATTTTCGTCGCCCAGATTATCTACGGTTTCACGTATCCGCTGGCGGATGAGATTGCTTCCGTCCTGGGCGGTTACGGAATCGCACCCGGTCAATTGCATCCCAATGGATGGGCCGACTTAACTCTGGATAAATTTCTGGCGGATTGTTTGGAGGTTCCCTTCTCGCTCAAAATTTTCTCCAAGCTTCATCATTTCAAGAGTTCGGTGGGGTATTTCACTTTCATCCGTGAGAGCGGTTACTATGGTTTCGACGAGAAGCTGAACAAGATCCGCGAGTGGGATCGATCTTACTTCTTTATCAAGTTTAATGAAGGGAATCCAAACTTCCTTCGCTGCTGGGGCCGGCCCAATGTAAAGAGTTTGAACTTCGGTTACCCCAGTGAGGAAGAATCCGCCGTTATAAAGTTCTTGAAGAGTACGCCTCCTTTTGTATGGACGTATGATCAGGCCTTCCACATGCTAAGATGTCGAGTGGCGATTGCCTACCGCGAGGGAGATCGCGTTGTCTATATCCCTTATCGCGTTTTTGTTTAAGGTACTTTTCTTTTTTTTTCATTTCCAAGTTGATGATTTCTTTTAACCCTTTGCAGGGGTGATCCTTTATCTCAACTCGCTGCAGATCGGGAGGCGAAAGCTCTAGCAAGAAGGAAGAAGCGGATGGAGGGAACAACTTCTGTTGTAGGGGCGAATTCTCCTGTGGGGGCGGCTCCTTCTGTTGAGGCGGCTTCCCTTCCAATCGCTTCCGTTTCACAAGGTCCCACTTCTGTTTCTGAGGACCTTCCTTTAACTAGGAAGCGAAAGAATAATGCAGATACGGAGTCTTCTCGTCCCAGGAAGAAAAACACATCTGTATCTCCTACTGTTGGCGGTACACCCATATCCGCTTCATCAAAAGGAAAGAGCAGTACACTAATTCACGAGGTATCTTGATTTATTGTAATGTTTATTGTTCTTTATAAGCTATCTGCTGTTCTTCTGATCTCTTTCCTTATGCGTTCGCAGCCCATTCCCGATATTAGCGGGTGGTGGACTAGGACCTTTAGCATGGCCGTGAGTTTCTCCTGTAAGGACATTGTTTCTTCCATATGCAATGTCCTTGGGCGACTCCCCTCTGCTTCCCGCGTGCGAGAACAAGTACCGCTTCCTACTGCTATGGAGGGGATCGAGAAGCGCGCCATAGAGGTATATTGTTGTTTTGGGGGTAGAAGCTTGTCATTCCCTTTCAAGGATTTTGTGTCCACAGTAATCGCATGTTTTTATTCACCCTTTTTATTCGCGAGCCGTCTTATATGCAGATTATCAATTTCGCGGAGGGCGCTCTCCGAAGGGATGCTGAATGAGCCAAAGAGTTGGAGAACCTTGGTACTAAATTGGCGACTCAGAAGTCGCTTTATGATGATGTCCAAGGGAAGGTAAAGGCTCTTGAAGGCGCTTGTCAGAAGGCTATGAGCGAGAAGGAGGAAGCTCTCAAATCCCTCCAGGCTAAGTCTGACGAGCTGCAAAAGGTCCTTGATGATCTAAATTCATCCAAGGAGGCTCTGGAGATGCAAAAGAAGAGGGCTGAGGAGATTCTCGCTGAAGATGGTGCTCGCATCTATTGGTATGGGGAGCGAATTCATGCCGCTTATGAGCATGGGCATCCAGATCGAATACTTAACCGCCCCAAGGTTCCCATCCCTGAAAAGGATTTAACTGAGAAGTGGGACAAGCTGGAAGCCGAGGATGCTGATATGGATGAGGTACTCCTCTTAGATTGGCAGAGTTTTCAGGCCTCTCCAATTAGCTGCGAGATCCCTAATCAGAACGCGGAAGAAGAGGTACCACAAGGCGTTTCTCAGTCTGAGCAAGAGGTACCTCTCTCTGAAGCGGTTACTGATTCGAGGGTTGAGGATTCGCTTGAAGCAAATCCGCCCACTAGAGGAGATGAGGGAGCCGCTGAAGGCGAGGAGGGCAATAGGGGTGAAGGAGAGGAAGCTGTAGCGTAGTTTGATTTATATTTTGAACTGTTGTATGCAACAAACTGCCCGTATATATTAATTTTCTTTTACTTGCCGCTTTACCTACATGTGCGATTGTCGTTTTATTCCTTGTTGCCCCTTATTTTCATATGTTACCCTTGTCTTTTGCCGACTTCATCCTTGTAATTCTTTGTAGTTAGTTTCGTTTTCGCTAGGGTGGCCAGACCCTTTTTGCAATTTTTTGAGTACTCGTTTATTCGCTTAATTTTATGCCTTATCCTATGATTTTTCTTTCGAAAATAATCCTAAGGTTAATCATAAGGTTTTGCGAGTGATGCGTAATCATGCATCCGCCTTTCTTTAATAGGCAACATATTTATGTGTTTTTAAGATTAACCATAAGGTTTTGCGAGTGATGCGTAATCATGCATCCGCCTTTTTTAATAGGCAACACATTTATGTGTTTTTGTGATCATGTTGAAAAGGATCCGCATTCGGACGTAGTATATTGAATAAATGTAATAATTGAAAACCTTTATTGATAAAGAAAAAAGGCTTCTTATTACATGGGTACATAAACTGCGTGGGATCAAAGCCTCATTAAAACCTTTTATCAGAAAACCCATTGGGAAAAACTCATAAAAGGAAAAAGAGTACTCGTCATTTCCTTGAACTACTCGGCCTGTTTATATAGGCGTAGATTCTCTAGATTCCAGGTGCGCGGGAGCTTTTTGCCGCTAATTTCTTCTATTTCAAAAGTTGATGGTCCTAGCTTCTTGGATACTTTGTATGGTCCGATCCAGTTGACGCCTAATTTGCCTTTGCCTTCTCTGGATTGTATTTTATCCGTTTTTTTCAAGACCAAGTCGTTCTCGTTGATTATCACTTTTCGCACCCTTCTGTCATGATATTTCTTGATTCTATTGCGGTACACTGCCATTTGCATGTAAGCTTTTTCCCTTCGTTCTTCAACAGAATTCAATGCATCCCTAATATTGATAGGATTTTGTGTGTCGCAATAATAAATTATCCGATCTGTAGGCGACTTGATTTCAACAGGCAGGACCGCTTCGGCTCCATAAACCAGCGAGAAAGGTGTTTCGCCCGTTGCTGCTTTTACAGAAGTTCTGTATGCCCATAGCATATGGGGTATCTCATCCGCCCAACCTGTTTTTTTTATCACCTAGCCGCTTCTTGATTCCCTGAATCATGGCCCTGTTGGTAACCTCTGTCATACCATTCGATTGAGGATGATTTACAGAAGAAAAATGATTCTTGATTCCCATGCTTTCGCAGTATGTTTTGAATTTGACACAGTTGAACTGGGTGCCATTGTCGGTTATAAGCTTTTGTGGGATTCCAAATCGCATGATAATGTTCTCTCGTAAGAACTCGATCATTCGCTCAGGTGTTTGAGCGGTTACTGCCTCTGCTTCTACCCATTTGCTGAAGTGGTCAACTGCGACTATCAAGTACTTCCTTTTCTTTGTCGTTTCTGGGAATGGGCCCACTATATCGATTCCCCATGTTGCGAATGGCCATGCCGTCATTATAGTGATTTGTTCGGCTCCGGGAACATGCTTTTCATTCGCATGGATTTGACAGCTGCGACATTCCGCTACCATCTTCCGGGAATCATCCACCACCTTGGGCCAGTAATATCCCATCAACTTAACCTTTCTTGCCAATGCCGCCGAGGCTTCATGTGCGCCACAAATTCCTTCATGTAGTTCTCGCAGCACGTAGTCTCCTTCATTGCGGCTAATGCATTTCAACTATGGACATGTATACGATTTCCGATACAAAGTTCCATCTCGAATTGAGTATCTCGCTGACTGCCCAATTAGCTTTCTGGCTAAGCTTTTATCAACCGGCAAATCTCCCTGTTCCAAATATTGGCGAATGGGCATCCGCCAATCTTCATCATCTACCAGTTCTTCGATGACCATAATCTGATCGGCTTCGAACGCTGGTGCCGATCTTATCTCCAAATCGCATGCTTTTTGACTCCATGGTTCTCTACTCGCCGCTGCTTTTGCCAATTCGTCAGCCTGTGTGTTTTGGCCCCGCGGAACATGCACCATTTCCCAAACGACTCCCTTACGTGTTAACTCCTGCGTCAATCTGCCGACCTCTTTATGGTATTTTACTAGATCCTCCTGTTTCACCAGATAATTTTTTGTGATCTGATTTATCATGAGTTTAGGATCGCTGTAGATTACCACTCTTTCTGGCGTAAGTTCATTAAGCAACTTCAATCCGCATATCATTGCCTCATACTCTGCGGCGTTATTGGTAGTTTCGAAAGTTAACTTTGCCGCATAGTACAGGCGAATAACCTCCGGGCCTTTGATGACGACTCCCAGTCCAGCTCCCTCTGTGGATAATGCCCCATCTGTGAACATGCTCCACTCTTCTTTTTGTGCCTTTGGACATTCGTCGTCATCCCACGTGAACTCATTCACGAAATCGGCGAGTACTTGACTCTTTAGTGCTGGTCTTCCTTCATAGCGAATATCGAATTCTCCTAAGCGAATTGACTATTCCATCAATCGGCCGGATGCGTCAGGTTTCTGTAGTACCTTTCGCATTGGAATACCAGTTCTCACAATGATAGTATGCGCCTGAAAGTATGGCTTTAATCTAGCCGCCGTGGTTATCACCGCGAGGGCCATTTTGTCTAACTTCGAATACCGGAGTTCTGCATCCTTCAAGACTTTGCTCACATAGTACACTGGATATTGTTGTCCTTCTTCTTCTCGCACCATCACAGTGCATATCGCCATACTGGTGACGGATACATAAAGAAATAAATCTTCTCCATCCTCCGGCCTGCTCATTAAGGGCGGATAACATAGTAATCGTTTTATACCCTCAAATGCCTCTTGACAATCCGGCGTCCATTCAAAGGACTTAGATTTTTTGATGGCATTGTAGAAAGGTAGACATCTCCTAGCTGAGCATGATATGAATCGCCCTAATGCCACCAACCGCCCATTCAGTCTCTGTACTTCTCTTGCGTTCCTCGGTGTTTTCATCTCCATCACCGCTTTTACTTTCTCCGGATTCGCCTCAACTCCCTTGCCGCTAACAATGAAACCTAGGAATTTTCCTGCTATTGCTCCAAACGTGCATTTTTCTGGGTTCAATTTGAGGCCATATTTGATCAGCACTTACAGGATTTCTTTAATATCCTGCGGGTGGTCTTGCATCTTCTTGCTTTTAATGATCATATCATCTACGTAGATCGAGAAGTTCTCGCCTGACTTGTCTGAAAATATCTTGTTCATCATCCGCTGATATGTTGCTCCCTCGTTTTTCAGTCCAAAGGGCATCACCTTGAAGCAATAAGTTGCCTGATGAGTTATAAATAATGTCTTGATTTCATCCGCCTTCTCCATGGGTATCTGATGGTAACTGGATTTCACGTCGGTGAACGATAAAGCTTCAAATCCTGCTGTCCCATCTACCAATATATCAATGTTAGGTAGCGGATACATATCCTTCGGACAAGCTTTATTCAGATCTTTGAAGTCGACGCACATTCGGTACGTTCCATTTGGCTTTTTGACTAGCACCACATTGGCTAGCCACTCCGGATAGGTGACTTCTCGAATTGCATCTGATTTTAGCAAATCCGCCACAGCTTTTTCAATCGCCTTCTGCCTTTCTAGAGCGTGTCCTCTCTTTTTTTTGTCGCACTGGGGTTGCACCTTTGTCCACATTCAAACGATGGGTTGCTATGTCTGGACTTATTCCTTTCAGCACTTCATTTGGAGCTGCGAATGCCGACTCGCATTGGATCAACACCTCGGTAATGGCTTTCTTCGTTTCTTCTGGGAGTCCTACCGCTATTCGTACGTTCTTGTCATTTGAGATGGCGAATAGTTCCGTTTCTCCTAACACTTCTGCCGACAACTTCTCTTCAACCTTATCCTCTTCATCTGGTCTTGGTTCAAGTGACAATGTATAAGCTTGTTGAGATACAAGTTGATCACCTTCCACTATGACTCGCCCTTGGTGTGTTGGCAAATGTAACGTCAAATGCTTCATTGAGATGAGCGATTCCGTTTCCGATAGGAACGGACGCCCCAGAATTATGTTGTAGGCCAATGGGAGATCAATAATTGCGAATTCTAGATCACCTCGCCATTTTAGATTCTTATCACCCATTTCTGCCTCCAGCACCACCTGTCCACTTGTTTGAGATGATTGACCTCCAAAACCAGTTACATCCATGAACATATGTTCCACTTGTTCGTCATTAATTCCCAGCTTGTTGAATGCAGTCCGAGTAATAACATTACAAGAACTGCCTGTATCAATAAGGACCCGCTTAACGTCCCATCCTTCTACGGCCATTGTAATCACCAAAGCATCCGCATGTGGCTCCGTGATTCGCGCAAATGAGTAATTGAGGGCATCCCCCCTATGTGTGTTGCTTTTTCGCTGTTCACGGCGAGCCCTTTTTGTTGGAGGCTCATAGATCCCGCCTGCTATCACGTTTATCACCCCTTTTTTCTGCTTCTTTTCTAGCCTTGCATCCACTTCATGCGGGAGCATTGTTGTCTCGTCACTCGCCTCTTTTCTTACGAATTGACTCAGTTTGCCTCTCTCGATCAGCTTTTCAATCTCCTTCTTTAATTCATAGCAATCGTTTGTGTCATGGCCATTCAATCTGTGGAACCTGCAATATTTGTTAGGATATCTCCCCAAATTGGTTCGTCCCTTGGCCTCAGGAAACTGCACATCCTTTTTCAGGGGCTTTTCTCAATCCAAAGTAGCACCTCATGACGAGTCGTGTTCAATGGTGTTTGGTATCCCCCCCTTAAAAGGAACGATTGCCCTTTCGAACAAAATTATCCTTGTAATGTGTTTGGTTTTGATGCCGTCGACCATCTGAAGTGTATCTAGCCGCCTCCCTTTCTCGCCTTATTTGAGCTCTATGCTCCCTGTTAACGTCGTCCACTTCCATGAATTCTTTTGCTATCTTCATGAGTTCAGCCACGGTGCGTGGCTTGTTCCGGATGATTTCCTCCCGCATGCTCCAATCCGTGGTTCCATCCGCCATGATATTGCGAATGCTCACTATATCCGGGTTCTGTAACCGCACCAGAATATCATTAAATGCGACAATAAATTCCCTTAGGGAATTATAATTTCTCTGTTTGATCTCCTTCAGCTGCCTATCCGTCACATCCGCTGCTTTACAGCCCACGAACTTTGCACAGAAATCACGACTGTATTGATTCCAGTTGTGAATGGATTCAGTAGGTAAAGACCGAAACCAATCAGATGCCGCTCCGCCCAAAGTGGTCGAGAATAATCTGCAAATTATGCTTTCACTCGCTCCTGCAACATCCATTAATTCTCTATAGTTCCTGACATGCGCTTCAGGATCAGAATTTGGGTCCCCATAGTACTTAGGTATCGCCGGCGCTTTTATCCTGTGATCTGGAATAAATTCCCGTAACGATGGAGCGAAGGGCGAATCGCTCTGCACCCCTGCTCTCGCCCTAGGTGCGTACCCCATTCGCTCCATCATACTCCACAGTTGATCTTCCAATTCAACATGGGGTATTCGTCGATCCTCTTCCATCCGCTGCTGGTGAACTCTAGGTGGCATCCACCCGCCAATTGGTGTTGAAAGTTGTTCCCGCCGTGGTTCTAGCCGCCGTCCAGTTATAGGATCAAAGTTCCAAGTGTGCTCCTGTCCAGACGTATTCGCCCCAGATGTCATCAACTCTGAATATCCGTGAACAAAGGGCTCCGTTTGTCGTAGCGGAAGGATTCCTGACATTCCCGGCGTCGGTTGGGATGTTTGCCAGGTCGGATGGATCGTCATACTAGGATCGTGATACGAGTAGTTGCCTGGGTGGCTGTGTGGGTTCATGCGACTACTCTGACCTATCTGATTTGGCTCTCGAGATGGCTGCGGAAGCGCAGATATGGTGGCAGTAGTCGATGGTTGTGTGGAGATGACAACAGGTTGTTGAGGAGCAGACGCTACGGCGTTATTGTGATCAGCGATTGCGGTTAGCAAACTAATCATTCGATCTCCCGCCGCTTGGCTCATATTTGAAGCCAAGACTTGTCTTGCCATTTGGACGAAATCGCTATTGGACATCTCCATCTCAGTTTGCACTTGGACTTCCAATAATGGACTCAATTGTCCCGAAGGGTTCGTCGAGCTGGGCACCATAGGTTGTGTACTCGCAGGCTGCGAATTCGCAGTCCGTGGACCCCTTGAGTTCATACTAGTTGATCTGGTTGTAACGCCGGTCGTTCGTGATGGTTCTGACATGTTCTTTGTGTATCTTTAACCAAATGTTGGTAAAAAAGGTCCACGCTCACCGCACCAATGATAACTTGCTGGATCCGATTAGATGATCTCCACCGTAGTTCCCTGCAAAACAGAACCGGAGACAGGATCTCCGGGAAAACTCTCCGACGATCAAGTCAATTTTTGTAGGAGGGTTGGTAAATTGATAATAGTATTGCTGGAAAAATATGAACGTACCTCCCCCTCTGGCCTTATGGCTTTTTATAAGTGTTCTGAAGTAACCGCCGAGGACGGTTACTCCTTCTAGGCCACGTCCCTTACGTGGCAACAAACGTGTTTGAGTGGGAGTTTTAATGCTCCGTTTAGGATGTCGGGGCGGTTATTCGCTTTACCCGTTTCCTTTATTCGGAGCCCGTTTGATCTTGGACCATGGGTCTAAGTGTAGATTGGGCCCGTGTTTATGATTCGGCCCATTTTGGCTTCGCGGATCATCAAGATTTTTTTAGGCGGCGAGAAGTTACAAAATATTCATCATATTAGGTTAGGAACTTTGGATGAACTATTCAGATCTCTATTTCGCCAGCTCCAGGGTTGGTTCATACCGGTTCTTTCTTCTGTGAAACCCAAGCAAAGCTGAGCCTTGTTTTCAGCATGTTTTCAGACGTCCAGAATTCTGGAAAAATTCCAGAAATTCTGGAAATTTTCCAGAATTCTGGAAATTAAAAAAAAAAGAAAAAAAGATGAAAAAAAAGAAGAAGAAGAGAAGAGATAGAGGAAGAAGAAGAAAAAAGAAGAAGAAGAAGAGAAGAAAGAGAAGAAGAAGAAGAAGAAGAAGGAGGAGGAGAATAAGAAGAAGAAGAAGAAGAGGAGGAGGAGAGGAAGAAGAAGAAGAAAAAGAAAAAGAAAAAAGAAAAAAGAAAAATAAAAAAGAAAAATAAAAAAAATATTTTTCCAACTCTACCCCTTGCCACGTCAGCACTTTTAACGGTGTTAAGTCATTTTCCGTTTTTCGGGTAACGGTGAAACCACAGTCCTTTTTTTTTTGTAAAAACAAACCACAAGGGTTTTTTTTGGAACAACATCAAACCACAGGGTTTTTTTTGGAATTTACCCAAAATGAAACTATAACAACTATTGTTTAATAAAAAGAAAACAACAACACAATTGAGAACAAAAATAACTACAACATATGAAAAAATCGAATAATTACCTTGAGAAACATAAGAATTTCTTGTAATTTTTGACATTTTTGTGTTTTCCGGTTTTAGTTGTTCATGCATCTTCTATTTCTGTCGGATTTCTTCAATTGAAGCTATCAATTTGGAAAAAAAAGACAAATAAAAAAGAAAACATGGATAAGATAGCGAGAGGTATAGAACCTGGGTAACAACAGAAATGAATCTGAAAGATGAAACTATAACAACTATTGTTTAATAAAAATAAAACAACAACATAATTGAGAACAAAATAACTACAACATATGAAAAAAATCGAATATTTACCTTCAGAAATATAATACTATCTATCGTGACCAATGAATATAATGGTGGAAGACTATCTATCATGCTTTATATAGAAGTTTATTTGTGACTTTTGGATTTCCTTTGCTTTGTGTTTTTTCATCTTCCCGTAACTCTTGTTTTCTTTTATTATTTTAATTAATAGGCTTGTAATTATTTAATATATTATAAATATAAATTTGTTATTTTTAATTAATTAAATATTTTTAATCTGATTTTTTTACTACGTTGACAACTCATCAAAAACACTTCTTCTCATTTCTCTCTGCTTCTGTAATCATATATATAGTATAGATTAAAAAATGAAAATGAGGGTGCATGTTTTTAAGAGATTCCATGAAGTGGATGCGGTAGGTTGTACTATTGTTTAAGAATTAGGGAAAATTAGTTAATAAAATAAAAGTTTATTAAATTGATGGATTATGTAGCATGAGTGTTAAGTTTTAGTAGTTTAAAGGGCTTAATACATAAATTCACCCTTAAACTTGGCAGCTTTGTTCTCTTGGCACCCTCAACTTGTAATGAAGCCTATCACACACCTTAATTTGCATATATTGGAACTCTAATGCCCTTCCTTGCTAAGTTGGCAGTGTTACAAATAGAGTTTGGTTTTCAAATACTATGAGCGCGTGAGACGTATATATACACACATGTTTTCATTGTTTTTGTTTCTCTTTCTTGATATTTTATTAATTAAATATAATGAAAAGTAAAAAAACGATGTGTGAAAGTGTAAGTAAAAATTCTCCATTTTTGCAAACATATGTACAGCAAATCCACAATGTTTAGCAATTGTAGAGTTACTATTGCCTCTGAATTGATTCTCCAATATTCTGAATCGATTCTTCAATACTCTCAAATAGAAACAACAAATAAAGAAACAAAGGAGGAAAAGGAATCACAAAACCAGATTGAAAAAACCAAAAATTGAGAAGAAACATAAAGATTAAAGAAGAAAAGCATAAAGATTGCCCAAATATGAAAACAGTAAATCTCACCAGCACTTAATATTCACCAAAGTAGCAGTATTAAAAATATGGAAATCTCAATTTAGGGATTTAAGAGTATGGGAGAATTTTTTTGATTTTCAATTGAAGCTAAATCTTTAATGATTTAGCATCTAAATATGCTGCAACTCTTCCATCCAATAGCCCAGATCGTCCCCAACTTCTGAATTTGGTTAATCACGACACCAAAGAGAAGCACCTAACCCAGAAAAAAGAAAACACATGCCCCAAACCCCGTTAATTAACCCTAGATTGATAACTAAATGACTATAGGTAGTGAACTTCCAACAAAGAAATAACACAAGTCTAATACTGAAAACTCAAAACAAATGAAACAAAATCAAGGAACCAGATGGAAATGTTATATTACGCAATTTACACATTTGAAGAAGAAGAATCCAGACGAAGAAGAGGATCCAGAAGAACAGATAAAAACACAGGCTAGATGAAGAAATCACAGATTGAAGAAGAAGAAGAAGAAGAAGAAGAAAAGAAGAAGAAGCCAGACGAAGAAAACACAGATCGAAGAAGAAAATTCAAGAAGAAAACGAGCAATCTGGATAGAGTGGAGAGAAAAACAAAGAAAACGTTAAACTCCAAAAAATTTGCAATGTGTAAGATTTTAATTGGTAATAGTCCATGTCAGCGCAAGTGTGTAACAAGCGCTGATGGTTAGAAGACAAGTGAAAAATTTGGGGGTAAGAGTTATAAAAAAGCCAAGTTGAGGTGTGTGATAGGTCACTTAAAAAGTTTGAGGTGCTAAGAGACAAAAATTGACAAGTTGAAGGGTGAAATAATGTATTAAGCCTAGTTTAAAGCATTGGAGATGCATGGTCTTGATAAAATCCATCAAAGCTGAGACGAACCACAGCTCTGTTCCCGGAATAACCACGTACAGTAATTATGTTACGATATATCACGGAGCTCACGTGTCAGCTCCAAAAGGCGAGTATTCGGCACAAAATCCTTTACTCGAAGCTTAATAACCTTCGCATAAGCCAAAACTTTAATCTCCCCTACTGTTTCTTTAACCAAACCCTCTTTCTCTAACCGAAACGGAAGAAAAGAAAAAAGAACAAACAAAAACCCTTCGATTCGATCTATCCATTGAAACTTCAAAACCGAAAGCCGCAAAAGATGTTATTGTTATTGCAACTTGGATAATGGAACTCGCCGATTCTAGCGAGATCAACAATCGCTCTCCTCTCGGCATCGATCTCAATGAGATCCCTTCCTATTCTTCTCCACCTTCCATCGCCCTACCCGAACCCGGGCCCGACCCGGACGAACCCGATACTGACCCGCTAGAGCTTGATTCTTTCGATGTTGTCCGTTCCTTTCATGAAAATCAGGACCCAGCGTCTGGAGTCGCTGCCGGATTGCCAGAGGAGGAGAAGCTTCCGACGTGCGGAACTTGCGGAAAGCCGGAGTTGGGCGCGCATGTAGTTGTCTGCGATGGGTGTGAGCGGGGGTTCCATATTGCTTGCGCAGGAATGCATGGGAAGCAAGTGTCCAACTTGGTGGATTGGATATGTGGAGACTGCGTTAGCGGCGGTGTTAAGAGTAAACGGTGGCCTCTAGGTGTTAAGAGTAAGCGGATTTTGGATATCAATGCTTCACCTCCAAGTGACTGCGATGGCGATGGAGACAGCTCTGAGGAGCGGCTTACTTTGAGGTACTTCTATGTGGATGTAATTGTAAATTTAAAGAATGATTTTTATTTTATTTTTTGACCGATGAAGTTGAATTACGTCTACATAGTTTTATATTCTTAGCTGTTTAGATTTCTGTGACAATAATCATTGGACTTCTACCAAAGTTGATATATAGTTTCTTGGATAGATTGCGCTGGAGTTTGGTTGTTTACTACTATTATACAAGGTGATTAAAAGAAAATGGATCAAAAACCTTGAAGATATTGAATATGGTTTTTATGAGTATCTAGAGTTCTCATTAGGGGATAACATGTTTGTCAATTGGCAAGGAAATTTCCTTTTCTAGTGCAAAGGCTAAATATGAATGTCTTAGCAGTTTTTGTGTGTTGAAAATTCTTAATCACAGTACTTTTAGTTACATCCATGGAGTTCTCCTAATCATGAATCTTCCATCGTTCATTCTGGAGCTTATTTTGTGTTTCTGTAGCATGTTACTGTTAGACTTTTTTGCCATATGAGTACCATGAAATCAATTTTGTTTCCCTTACTTTCCTGCATTATATTCATCCTTGTCTCTATTTAGGTTCATCTGAAATGTGTCATGACATTCTCGTGGTATGTCCTTAATTTTTCATTAATTTCTTAACTAATATAATTACCTATTTGATGTTATTCTTCATATGTGCCGTTGATTATTATACTTGTCTCTATGGGGTATGCTAGGATGTATTAGCATCATTTTCTGATGGTTTTCATACCTCCTTCATGTACAAGGGTCTCAGTTTAGCCATGGGATAGTAATTAGTTTGCATGCAGCCACTATGAGAAACTAGTTAGAGAGTTGACACACAACATAACTTCATATTGGAAATATTTGAAGCTATCTTTGATATGTATGGACTATTGATGCTCTTGTTCTTTCTTAAACTTGTATTCATTTGTTGCTCTTGACAGAAGGCAAATGCATCTAAAGTTGAATTCTTCTTAGACTTGCTTGGGCTATTTTGTGGATTTTTTTCGTCATGATTTTATATACAAAGACAGTTATCCTATACAACTAATACCGATCTTACTTCTGCAGAAGTTGCATGTATGCTAATATTGAATTGTGAAAATTAGGAGAAAGTGTAGAAGCCCCTGTGATCGTCTATGGTCAGTCAGATTTTTTTTTTTCCTGATGGTGCCACATCACTTTTGAATGGATCATAGTTGTTAAAGGTGCGCTTCAGGCAAGGCTCAAGGTCTTGAACCTTGAAAGTGAGGTGTTGTACAAAAGGCTCTCGCCTTGTGCGCCTCGCTCGTGCCTTGGAGCCTGGCGCGCCTGGCAGTTTTTACTTAGGGTTTTTATTTTTACAGTTTTTTCTAAAATAACTGTTTGATTAAACTCACCACTAATCTAACTTAAATAAGATTAAGCTTACCCTTAATTGAAATAAGAATATCAAGAGTCTCAGTCATAATTAAATATATAAAAAATAGAGAAAGATTAGGAGAATAAGTCACGTAAAGAAAGTAAGTCTATTCCACTCTAGGCAAAAACAAACTTCGACAGACACAGAGTGAAGAAGAAACAGTTATAGTTTAGTAGCAATGCTTATTAGTTTTTGTTGTGTGTGCTCTTTTTTATGATGATTATTAGTTATTATTGTGTGTGTTCTTTTTGATGATGATTATTAGTTTTTGTTGTGTGTTCTTTTTGATTGGTAATGAAAGGTTATTAGTTTAGTAGCATTAGTTATAGTTAGGTGCTTTAGGTGAAGACGTTAAGTATATGTTAGTGTCTCTATAAAGTTCGAACTTAATTTGATGTTTTTGAAATTTATGATTTAGTAATATGTTTTTATGTGGTTTTGTTTTGTTTATGTGGTCATAAGTGTGTTTTTTGGTTTATGCTTAACTAGTAAAAGAGTATATATCCTTTTTGTTTTATTTTATGCGCCTCGTGTTTCTAAGGCGCACGCCTCGCCTAGCTCCTTGAGCCTAGGCCCCAGAACCCTTTAACGCCTTAGCGCGCCTTACTCCTTTAACAACTATGGAATGGATATTATTGTCTCTTGGCTTATCTGTTATAGATTTTCTTTTGATAGTTATTGCTCACTGAATGCTCTTCTAGAAGCAGAGCAAATGAAGTGGAATAAACAGATATAACTTAAGCTAATGAACAAGAAACCCCCCAAAAAAAGAGTTACCTGATGAACATGAATCAGTTTAGCCAGAATCTAAACTTAATGTGGGAACTTTTACACCTTAATATTGATGGTAAGGTAGGCCGAAAGCAAGCTAAATGATGACATTGAAGCTAGCAATAATAAGTGCCATTGTTTGGACAAAAACATAGCATAATAAAAAGACAACAAAAGTTCTTGTGTTATAGATCTGACTTGCTGAGGATATGTCACATATTCACTTTTTTCTCTCCTTCCTCCCCTGAAATCTATTTACGATTACGGCCTAAAGGAGTTCCAAGTGCTCCAGGAAGCTTTTGAAAGGAAAGGTAAATCAGAAAAAAGAAGACATATTAGAATGAATAGAGGGGACAATATGCAATAGCTATTTTGATAGGAGATGCATTCTTATTAATTAGGCCAAAAGAATTCTGTTCAACAAGTGCAGTTGTCCTATATGGCCAAATTCACCTTCCAAGCTGTTTTTCCATGTTAGTAAGAGTCTTGTGAACAGCTTTGTCAGAAGTATGAAGACAAGACCATGTTATTTGACATGGGATGCAGTGGAAACTGTGCTACATTCTAAGCTTCTATTATAGTACAATGGATAGCATGCTTGCTCCTTAGATTTGAAAAACAGGAACGTAAATGTATTTCTGTCAAAAAGAAATAGATCTAGTTTAGTTATTTTTGGCTGGGTAAAATCTCAGCTTCATGCCCAAGATTAGATGTGCATTCCTATCTGATTTCAGATACTTTCAAGTCCTAATGGTTCAACTGATGATATATATTTTTGTTATCATCTGTAGTGTTTCAGAAAAGGAAAAATAGCATAGAACTCTAGACCAGTTACTGCGTTTTAAGGATTGAGAGACTATCAATTACTAAATATTTACCACTTTCCTCTGACAAGATACTGGAATCTGATGCCAAAATTAATCTGTGAAGCAAGGCTTGCATTGCATTATTTTTTTTTGTTGGCAAATCCCTAAATATCACTGCATGCTTTGTGGAAGAGCCTTATTCTGTGCTTGTTGACATGCATCTTGTGCTAATGCAATAACCAGAGTTCATCAGCCTACAGAATTATCATTATGACTGAAACACCAATTTTAGGAAAGGTCAAAGAAGCGCTCTTAATTTCATGAATTCATCCTCATTCACTAATTCCTTGCCCCTAGTGTTTAATTTCAAATGGCTCTGTGTTTTGCAATTTATGTTTATATTATAAGCAACCTGGGTATCATTTCTTGCTTATGCTGCCATTCCTTTTTCTTTATTTACTCAGTCTATTTTCATTTATTTATTGATGATATGCATTGAATATTTAAATGTTGCTTATGTTTTCCTTTAGGAAGCCTAGCATAGGTGATAATTCTTCCAGTGGCAATGCATTTGGTGCTCCAGTGACATATTCAAACCATTTATATGCGGGGAACAGATTTGGATCTTTTGGCTTTAAAAAAGGTTCTGGCCTTATGATGAAGGCTTTTAGAGTGGGTTTTGGAGATATAATACATCGTACAAAAACTACGGATAGAAGTTTAGAGGAGATAGATTTAGATTTCCCTGTAGGAAAGCTTAAGAAAAGTAATAATACAGCCATTATATTACCATCTCGAAGTCCAAATGAGATTCTTCTGCATGGTCTCAGGGACTTTGTATCTGAAAGGCATGGTGTATTGGAGGAGGGTTGGCATGTGGAATTAAAACATTACACGAATAGTATTGAAGTATATGCAGTTTATTGTTCTCCTGATGGGAAGACATTTGGTTCAATGTCTGAGGTTGCTTGCTATCTTGGGTTGCCACTCAATTGCAATTCAATGGACGCCGATGCGAAAAGTGATGGATCTCCTTCCATTCAAGAACTGTTGCATGTACCCAAAAAGAGAAAGGCAAAAAGATTATCACTTGCAAATGGTTTGGCTGAAAATAAACAATCTTTGCTGAATGGCTGTCACAAGGGACTCATGGCCAATGGTCAAAGTGTAGAAATAGGTGGTACTAAGTCTGGTAAACTCACAGATGCTGGTGCAGGAGAAGATGATAATGCTAAGTCTCCAGCATCAGATGTAAGCATGCTTTTTATTTATGCTATTAGTTTGCTCATATTAGATTTGCTGCAATGTTCCTTTTCTCGTGTTAAATCACTACATCAAGAGAATCTGGCATGTCCTTGTTCTGGTTTTGTATTCCATTGCCTATTTTTTATTTTTTATTTTTTTTTGTGTGCTCACCACTGTTTTATATTTCAGGATGGACTTCCTGTACAGTTTGAAGATTTCTTTGTTATTTCTTTGGGAAAAATTGATGCGAGGCCCTCATATCATGAGCATCAGCTGATCTGGCCTGTAAGTTATAAATCTTGTTGGCATGACAAAGTTACGGGTTCTCTTTTTGTTTGTGAAGTGTTGGATGGTGGTGATTCTGGACCTGTGTTCAAAGTCAGGAGGTTCTCATGCTCAGGATTGCCGATTCCTGATGCTTCAACTGTTCTGTATAGGAAAAACTTTGTGCTCGACACTGGTCAAAACATGAAAGACTATAGTAATACAAGTTGCTATAATACAGATTGTGACAATGAATTCAATGTTGAGATGATTCTCACAGACGCTTCTCCGCCAACAGAAGGCGATATTTTATCCTGTCTTAAGCTTAGTTCAAATGAAAATAATGGTGTTAAGATATCGGATGGCTTGCTAGATTGTTCCTATCCTAGCAGTTCTCAAAATCTTTCAGCTTGTAATTTGGGATTTGCAGATGAGATTGGGGAGATGTCAGCTGAAGAAACTTCATCATCTTTAGCATGGAGAATATTGTGCCAGAAATTAATTGGGGCATACTCTAAGCTATGTACTAAAAAAGGTCACCTTAAGCTATACTGCAAACATGTGGACAATGACATTGGATCTCTAGCCTGGGATACCAAGGATAAAAAGACAATAGATAGTTTGTCTCCAATATCCAAATTTTGCAGTCCCTCCATCTCTGCTGACATACCATTAGAATATCAGGGTGAGGCTGACAGTTTGGCTGCAACTCTGTCAAAATGGCTGGATCAGGATAGATTTGGGTTTGATGCACATTTTGTGCAAGAGATTTTAGAACAGCTTCCTGGTCTGGATGCCTGCTCAAAATATGAACCTCTGATTAATAGAATTAATTATTCTGTATCTCTAACAGTTGGAAATGGATTCTTGGTTGTAAAAAGGAAAAGAGGAGCAGAATTTGATGATTCACAGAAATCTAAAAGAGCCAGGTTGGGAGAAGCCGCCTGTGAGACAGATGATCATGATCCTCCTCTAGGGAGGGTGTTGTGCTCCAAGCTTCCCCCGGTTCTGGTTGGTGACATATATCAGGTATATCTATATTTGATTCTTTTACTCTATTGAAATACCCATTTTACTGTCTGGGTATGGAATTTACTGCTAAGATTATGTGGCCTGTTCACTTCTGGCCATGCAGGTATGGGAGTTGCTATGGCGATTTCGTAGTCTGTTGGGTTTGAATGGACCTTTGTTGTTAGGGAAACTCGAAGATGAACTTATCAGCCCATGGTTTGATGGTGCAAATTTAGCAGAGGATCTCGAGAGGAAGTTCCATGAAAATCAGGTGACAGGCTTTGATAAAGTTGATGGTATGAGTAGACCAGTATCATATTCATACCAAGAATCTTGCATGATCAATGGAGATAGTTCACATGTCTTGATGAAGATGGAAAACAAAGCTACAAAGGATTTAGCCGAAGCTAGTTCTTCTGTTGCTCACTGCAGATGCTCTGGTGTAGCTCTGACAGAGGTACACAGTTCATTGCTTTCTGTGCTAATAGGTGAGCTGCAATTAAAGGTTGCCGCGATTGTAGATCCATCTTTTGATTCTGGAGACTTGAAATCAAAAAGGGGAAGAAGGAAAGATGTTGACAGCTTGACTGCTGCGAGACGAAGTAAGCTGACCACTCTCCCTTTTAATGAACTTACTTGGCCAGAATTAGCCCGAAGATACATTTTGGCTGTCTTGTCTATGGATGGTAACCTTGAATCTGCCGAGAGTACTGCTCGAGAAAGTGTAAAAGTTTTCCGTTGCTTACAAGGTGATGGTGGGGTACTTTGTGGCTCACTTGCTGGTGTTGCAGGCATGGAGGCAGATGCACTTGTAAGTTTAGGTTTGGTCCTTGCATTATGTTTTTGCTAATTCATTCCTTAGGATATCATTTTTTAATAAATGCATTGTTAGAATTATTAATTGGCCAACTGCATCAGCCAAACCAATTGTTATTATTATTCTGCAATCATCATTCGATTTGGCAGCAGATGTAGGTCACCTGATGTGCATGTGCTGTCTTTGGATGCCTTAAATAAGTGTTTATTATTTGTTTCTAGTTGTAGGGAAAGTTATAGCAAAGTTCCGATTACCTATTTCATTCACATTGTGTCCTTATTCAGTTGCTTGCAGAGGCTACAAAGCAAATTTATGGTTCCTTGAGCATAGAAAAAGATGTTCTTACCATAGAGGAGGAAGCGACTGATCCATGTGGTTCTAGTGAAAACAATTGTGTGAATGATTGTATCATCCCAGAGTGGGCAAAGGTGCTGGAACCTGTTAAAAGGTTACCAACCAATGTGGGAACTAGAATCAGGAACTGTGTTAATGATGCATTGACAAAAGACCCTCCAGAATGGGCAAAGAAAAGATTAGAACATTCAATCAGTAAGGGAGTCTACAAGGGTAATGCTTCAGGTCCTACCAAGGTGCTACAAACAGAAACTTTTCTTAATGATGCCATTTTAATTGTGCAAGTGTTGGATTTCATGATTTTTCTAACAAAAAGTACAATTGTTTCCCAACTGCGCTATTTAGGTCATTTTTCCAAGTGATATTTTGAGCTGGTTAAAAGACCTTAGATAGGCTTCAATTTCTTTCTACTCAAACTTGTCTGACCAAGCCGAGACCTGTTGTTGTGGACTCCTCAAAAAAGTTTTTTTATTGGATATTTTTGGAATTTCCTTCTACTCTTCTATGTTGCATTCATGGTGTTAAATTGATTATGAAAGATTTTACTTTGGTGATTTTTTTTTTCCACCCCCAGTTAAATAGTCATCATTTGTTGGCCTGATTCTGATAGAATGTTGATTGAATACAGAAAGCTGTTCTTTCAGTGCTAGACGATGTACAGAAGGAGGGATTGCTTCAGAAATCCGAACAGAAAAATAAAAGAAAGATTAGTGTACCTGTTTCTGACATTATAATGAAACAATGTCGTATTGTACTGCATCAAGTTGCTGCTGCTGATGATGCAAAAGTTTTCTGCACCTTGTTGGGACGAAATATAATAACTTCTTGTGACCATCTTGAGGAGGGACTTCTTGGATCACCAGCTATGGTTTCTCGTCCTTTAGATTTTAGGACCATTGATTTGAGATTGGCAGTTGGGGCTTATGGTGGATCACGCCAATCTTTTCTTGAGGATATTCAAGAGGTTTGTTTAATGATCACATACTGGTTTTGCATACTTTTCCCTTGCTAGTTTGCACTATGCAATTTTTTTTAATACACAATCACAGAGATGCTACCATAATGCAGTGATACATGAATTATTGAGTGAACTTATTTCCTTCTAATTTGATTATGCTGCAGCAAATGCTGCTTACTTCTGGTAAAAAAAATTCTACCTTGATTTAGTTGATAGTGGATAGCTAATTTCTCATTACCTGTAAAAGAGGTGTTATTTGTAATTGATAGATTCTAGAAGTCATGGATGATTCTTGTAACAAGGGTTCTTTGTTTGTATTATGGGGTTAATTAATAGGCATTTCCTTCCAATCTTTGTGGCATTACAACATTTCTAGTAGATGCAGAAGTTCCATTTGTAAGTTATAAATTGATGCAGCTAGTTGTTTTCCTTCTTTTCTGTGTGTCTGTGTGCGTTTCAGGTCTGTGGGGACTGGCGAGCGGGGTTGTGGTATGTTTTTGGAAGTCTATGATGTAAACTTTAGATATGACTCGTAAATGTAAGCTGCATTTTAGGGGGTTTTTCCCAATCCTACGGAACCCTGAAATATTTCAATGCCATGTTTCTCTCTTTCTAAATTAATCTCTGTTTGTTTCAAAATTGTGTTATCCACTTATGCCGAGGTCTGCTAATGTTTTCTCAACTGGGATGGTTGTTTCGTGTTTTAGCACTATATCTCAAATACGTTACCTTTAAAACGTGCTGAATTTTGCTTTTGGTTGGCAGTTATGGAACAATGTACGGACTGCATTTAGAGACCAGCCTCATGTGGTTGAATTGGCTGACACACTATCACAAAATTTTGATTTATCGTATGAAAAGGAGGTACGTACTTCTGCTCCTGTCCCTCCAATATTCCAAAGTTGTTAATACAATATTTACTTTTATTGTTGTAGTAAGAAGAGATAGAGACTTCCTACCCTCACCTTAACCACTGTTTGCTTCTTGGATGGCCCTTATCTGTTACCTGAATGGTTAATATGCTGTATAATAGGCGTCCTCTCCTTTTACTTGGCCCCAAATTCCTATTATCCCCCTCAACTTTCAAAACGACTTAATGGCCCTCTCTGCACTTTTGAGTGTATTTACTAAATACCTCGAACAACAAAATAAAGATTCAGACAAGGAGGTGAACAGCACATGCTCCAACGTAGAAAGAACTTGGTGACTTGGCATTGACTATCGACTTTTTTACCACCTTTCAATTTTTTTTTCTCTCTTTCTTTCTTTTAGAATTAATTTAAAAGATAAACCTTTTACGGTTATTAAATTATCAAACCTAAAACCATATCAACCATGAAAGATGATAAGGAAAAAAATCTCAATAAAAGTGAATGGAAAAGTGCAAAGATAAAGAGGATCAAAAGATGAATTTGAGACTAGAAAATAAGAGTTTATTCTCAAAAAGGTATATGGAAAATGGATACTTACTCGTGTATTCATATCGCCTTTGTGATTGATAATTTCCTTTGTTGTATATTCTAGAACTTTTGAATGTTGATTACCCTTCCTAACATGGACTTCACACAGAACATGGGTATGGCACACATGTTTTTATATTATTAAAATTTAGAGTAGTGAGGACATTCTTTTTTTGGAGACGATACAGACTACTTACCATGCATAAATTTAGAAAAACAGGGGTGACATTTGGCTTTGATTGGATGGAGGGTTGAGAAGGATTAATGAAGGAATGGAAAGGAGTGGTTCAAGTAGGAATGTAAGGGATTGATTGATCTTACCCTTGTTTGGGAGAAAGGTATGGGTTCATAAGGGTTAATAGTAATATCCTTACATTGTTTGTATTGAAGGATACATAATGGAATGGAAATAATAAAATTACTTAAATGTCCATCATACAAAGGGGAGAATAAGAGGTGATTTGAGTTCAAAATGCTGTAAGGTATTTAAGAAATTGGATAAAGGTTGTTTTGTAAAATGAATTCTTAAATTTGGAGGGTTATGAATTTGAAGAATTGTGGAGGGTTTACCCTGACCCATCTGTTACCCTCCTTCCAAACAAGGGTTTATCATTAACCCTTACCAACCTTCCTTTATGAACCCCTCCCAACCCTCCATTCAATCACTAAATTGGTTATTTTGTGGAATTTTGCGATTTGACCGGTCTCTCTCTCTATGAACATATTGTTCCTCAGGTCCCTTACCACATATTCGTATTCCTTGCAATAAATGTCTTAATTGCACTTTTTCAATGTAGGTGGTCTCACTTGTGATGATACAGATTGGTTAGCCTGCAAATATTTAGAAAACGGAGGGGACATTTAAATTGGTCATTTATGGAATTTTGCTATTTGGGCTGTCTCTTTCTCTTTATGAACGTTATCGGTCTTCACGTCCCTTACTGCATATTCCTATTCCCTTTCGGTAAATGTCTTCATTGCACTTGTTCTATGTAGGTGGTCCCACTTGTTGAGAAATTCGAACAGTATGCTAAATTGGATTACTTGAGTGCTGAAACAATGAAGGAATTAGACAATATTCTGGCATCAACAAATGAGATACCAAAAGCTCCATGGGATGAAGGTGTCTGCAAAGTTTGCGGTGTTGATAGGGATGACGACAGCGTTCTGTTATGTGATTCCTGTGATGCTGAGTACCATACTTACTGCTTAAATCCTCCACTTGCTAGGATTCCAGAAGGGAACTGGTACTGTCCATCATGTGTTGGTGTGGCTAAGGTCCAAGAGGCACCATCATGCTCTCAGGTCATTGGCGGTACCCATTCTAAAAAGCATCAGGGAGAATTTACCAATGTTTACCTGCAGACTCTCATGCATCTAGCAGCTTTACTGGAACAGAAAGATTACTGGGATTTTGGCATAGATGAGGTTTGTGGAGTTATTATGTTTGCTTCTCCTATGTGTGTGCTAATTCTTGTTCCTTTCATGTCATAATTTCTTGCAAGTTTTTTTGTTAGCACTCAATAGCTGCTCAATTATGCAAACTGCCTGTTATGTGTACGATTCCCTAAACTGAAGTTTTACAAAAATTCTTAAGAAAATAATCATCAATATTTATAATAATAATGATAAAATCCTGCACAGCTTAATCTTCTGAACATATTTATGTGGTCCTGTACTCTTATTTACACGAGATCTTATTTTGAAGATCTAGTATGTGTTTTGAAGTTTTACTCTTATTTACACGAGATCTTATTTTGAAGATCTTTTAACTGGAAAAAGAGACTTTCATGGAAGTAAACCGTAGTGCTTTGTTGATTGGAAGGCGTATTGGTACTTCCCTTGCATTTTAACGCATGTGATTGGTTTAGGTTCAAGTTCTTGCTCTTCACTGTGTTGAGAATAATAAAGACGACGAATTAAGTGCATTTAATGTTACCTTATGTATGCATTATTTGCTGATTTCCTTTTCTCATTCCCCCTTCCATTTCTATCTGATATCTTGATTTCACTAAATTTCCTCTTTCTATGAATGCAGCGAACCTTTCTTCTCAAGTTTCTTTGTGATGAATTTCTTAACTCACCTATTGTTCATCAGTACCTTGAGCAATGTATGGAAACTACAGCTGAGTTGCAGCAGAAATTGCGCTTATTATCTGTGGAATGGAGAAATCTCAAGTCCAAGGAAGAGCTGGCTGCAAAAGCAGCAAAGATGGGTACTGGTGGGAAGGGAGAAACAAAAGATGGGCTTGGTTCTGTAATTACAAAGCAAGGTAGACCTATAGGAAAACCATCTAATTTGAGTGACAAGTCTAGCCACTTTTGTGCCGGATCTGATGGAGTGCCAGGAGTAATTGGTAATCATAAGAGCACAGAGACATATGCCCCTGATAAACACTCTTCTGTAGTAAATTCTGAGAAAAAGCTTAACTGTGAGAGCCAAAATATTAATTCTGTGGATACTGAGGGTCATGTGAAAGATCTGTGTGGTGTCCCGAATGGAACAAATCGGGATAATGACAAATCCTCTCAACCAAGTAAGTTGCCTTTATCAAATGAGTTGCAGCATGTAACTGATCATGTGGATGAAATTTGTGGCCAGAGTAAATTGGAAGAATATATAGGGAGGGAATCTTCAACGTTTCTGCCTCCTTCAGATCATCTAGAGTCTTCTATCTCATTAGAAATGGACAGTCGCGTTCTTGATAATGTGTCTACTGTTGCTGTCAATGAATCACAAGCCTGCCATTCTGAGTTGAGCAAAGTTAAAGAGGATATTTTTCATCTGCAGAGTTTGATTAACAGCATAGAACTAAAGATTTTAAAACAATCTATTCGGAGGGAGTTTTTGGGTAGTGATTCCAGTGGTCGTTTGTACTGGGCATCTGCCACACATGGCGGACTTCCCGTGGTTATAGTTGATGGGAGTTTGATGTTGCAGCAGAGGAAATCATCAGCTCATGGGGGTTCAGCAATTTGGCATTCATCTTCATCTTCATCTTCATCTTGGATAAATACTAGTTTCACGTTGGAGGGTTCAAGAGCTCGTGTTCCATTCCTTTTATATCCCAATGATACTATTGCTATGTGTTCACCATGGGTTACATATGAAACTGAAGCAGACATTGAAGCGCTTATTGGTTGGTTGGGGAAGAACAACCAAAAGGAAAGAGATCTGAAAGAGTCTATTCTGCAATTGTTGAAGTTAAGATCTCAAGGCACCCAACAAATTGAAGACACACTTCAAGATGAGTGCCATGCAGCTTCAGCAATAATCACTGATAATGATGCAACTTCATCTTCTGATTGTCTTCTCACTAAGGCTGCATTATTTCTGGAGAAAAAATATGGGACCTTTACCCAATTACAGACTGCTGACATGTTGAAAAAGGGGGGAAAGCAAGCTAGAGGATTCATTGAAGAGAAGATGTACCGTTGTTATTGCTTAGAGCCCATTTGGCCTTCCAGACAGCACTGTCACTCTTGTCATAGAACTTCCAATGATGTTGAATTTGAAGGGCATGATGATGGCAGGTGCAACTTGGTTCCATCATCTCATGAGAAAAATGATGAAACAAATGATTCAACAAATGGGAAGGAAGATGTGAAATCTGACGTCTCTCAGAAAGAGTATATTAGTGAAAAGGACAAGGTTCAAACTGCTAAAAGTGGTTGCTGTGAAATTGGTTCAAGATTGACTAAGTTTGAAAATGAAGGGACTGAATGGCCATATGACTTTGCACAAATCTGTATGAAGTTTGTTACAAAAGATTCCAACAAAAAATTGGTAGAGGACATTGGTCTTATTGGTTCGAATGGGATTCCATTATTTGTGACATCTATTTCTCCTTATCTCAGTGACTCAACATTAATGTTGAGTTGTGCAAAGAAGAATACTGGTGTTCAGTTTGACAATTTCAATGCCGTTGACCAGCAGGCTGTTTTGGAAGAAAACAGGAATCAAAGTACTGTCAACTCCCCCATCAAAGCTGCTGCAAATGAAACCAGCAAACTGTTTGAAACCTTTAAACCATCTGTGGAACCCTTGCGTCAGAAGGGTGAGAAGTCATTTGGTAAACGTTCTTCTGAAATGCGGTCTATTAGCCGCTGTCTAATCCCACAGTCTTCGTTAAGGCAATTAACTGGTAAAGTTTCACCGATCTTAAGGAAGCTAAAGATCAGTTTGCTTGACATGGAAGCTACACTTCCTTCAGAAGCCTTGAGGCCATCAAAGAGGTGTTTGAGAAGGAGATGGGCCTGGCGTGCATATGTCAAATCTGCAGGGTCAATATATCAGGTTAGTTTGCCTTGTTATTTTTTGTGTTATCATTGGGTACAAAACAATTATTGAATTGCAATTGTCTCCTAAACTTCTATTACAAGTAAGCCTTTATTTAAAGTATTCTTTATATAGATGGGGGGAATGGTATTGGAATACATTGAAGGTACTCCTGAAAGAGCAATTTTGTCAATCAGAGACAAATGAAAGATCTATGTGTGTGTGTGTGTTTATTATAATTTATGTAACTTATAATGTTTATGGTGGAAGCTATAATGTTGGTGGTGGTATGATATGCGTGGGTGGTTGTTCAAATGATATTACTACAGCATTTACTGAAGTGGTTATGGTAGTCATGGCCTGCAAAATATATGGTGGTTGTTCAAATGATATTACTACAGCATTTACTGAAGTGGTTATTTTAGTCATGGCCTGCAAAATATATGGTTAGAACTTAATTATATATATATATATTGTTGACCTGACTTTCTTTTGTACTTTTTGAATTTTACTTCTGAAATCTGAATTAATCTCAAATGCATCTCAACCAAGTCAATATTCCAAAGTAATAGGAGTTTGCTATCTATTTTTTTTTTTTTTTTATTTCCAGTTTTTACTAAGACCAAGCAGATTCCTCAAGTCCAAATGAAGTCCCTTTCAATTTATTTCCAGCTCTTGTCACTGATTTATGTGATTTTTCCTTGTTCTGCCTGATTATCTATTTTAACTTGATTAAACCATCAAGGTTCTCTATACTCTCTTTCTAGGGAAGCTAACTAACTTAGATATCTGTTATGCTTCCACTGGGATGTACCTTTTATATTGATCTAGACAATGACATCTAATCTGAACTGACTAATATTAGCTGCAAAGTTCAAAATTTCTACTTCTTTTATCCTCCTGGGATTCACTGAGCAAGCAATGAAGTTCTTATCTTTTCTTTTCATTTTTAGATGGTCCAAGCAACAATTATTTTGGAGGAGATGATTAAGACAGAGCACTTGCGGAATGAATGGTGGTACTGGTCATCACTTTCCGCTGCTGCTAAAACATCTACAGTTTCTTCACTTGCCCTGCGAATTTTCTCCCTTGATTCTTCCATTATCTATGAGAAGACCCTATGTGATTCAGATCCAAGTGAGAATTTTAATCCTGACAGCAGTTCAAACCAGAAGCAATTGGCTGGTTTGGATTCCTTAGACAAATGCAAGGTAACCAGGAAGTCAAACAAAAAAAGGAAGGAACCTGAGGGTTGACTTTGGCATATGCAATCTTGAACTCCTGTGGGAATTGAATCTGGGTTAACTGAAACTGGAGAGTTGGAAGACAGCAACAGGAACATGTTATCAGAGAATGCAGTGGCCAAGGCGATACACTGACAACACAAGTTCATTTTGTTCAAATGAACCTCATGATCTCTTGGCTGATACATAAATGCTGACAATTATACTGCTGATTATTCTTTTGTGCTTACAAGAGATGATTTGATATGCTAACATGGGGTGGATTGCTAAGCAGAGGTTTGTAGGATTCTGTTCCAGAATTGGAAGCAGAATGACCAAAAGATAAGCAAGCAACTAGTCAATTTTGGACTGATTTATGCTGCAGCTTTCAGTTTGCCGCTTGGAAGATGAAAGGAAAGATATATTTCTTGTGAGGAGGATAGATAAAAAAAAAGAAAATTATATAATATAAATGCATACACAGAGGGTTTGATGTAAAAAGGGAGTAAATTAAAAAGAAAAAGAGATGGAGAAGATTTGGAACTGTGTAGATGTAGGCAATATTTCATTCTTTGTAGATTTCCATCTCTCTCTGTCTCTTTTACCTGTCACGCAGTATGGGTAAAAATAAAATTCATGTTTTGATATTTTGTCTATGTTTTGAGTTCATTCTTATGTTCTTTGCACATTGAGGCTTTGCTTCATGTAAACGATGTCTGGGTTTTCCCTCTTTACTTGTCCAACATTTTAGTTGCATCTTAACAACCCTTCCTTTTCTGGTGGGTTTTAATGCCTGATGTACTTGCTGGACTTCACATCAGAAATAGGGGATTAGGAGGTTGCTTGCCAATGGCAATATGACAATGCTCAACTGAATGTGGCAAATTTATGTCTCAGATCATTGGAGGATTAGATCAGCATGTGCATATTTGACGGATAACAGGCACTTCTGTCCAGCAGTTTGTTAATAGTAGCTGCAACCTTTCTATGCAAATGGTTTTTCTGTTTATATTTCCTTGTGTCAAGCATCAACAAAATTGCCTTCATATGGTTCGATTACAGTCTTTAAAGCAGATGTATAATGGTTGTCATGCGTGTAGAAACAATCGCCTGTACTTGAGATCTTATTTGTAATCTTGTCATTATGCATTTTTGTCTTTCATGCATTTTCTTTGATAGGAAGTCTTTCATGAATTAACTTAACGATATAACATTTTGCCAATTTTCAGGTGTTTTTATCCCTCTTTTTTAGTACTGTGGCAGTTGAGGGACTTTGTGGAGATATAGACACGGAGTAAAGATTTGCACCTAACAAATCTTAAATATGTCAACTTTCTGGATATGTGTTAAACTTTCTGGAGATATAGACATAGGGTAAAGATATTTTTTTTCTTCTTCTGGATCTGGCAATATTAGATACGTCAATTTTCTGAATATGTGTTATGCTTCCTCTATCGACTTCTGCATCCCCCCCATTGGAGTTGCTACTTTGTGAAAGATTGATTATCTTTGGGTGTAGCACAGACTACTTGTAGTCTTAACTTGAATCGACATTGGTGCTTGATTTTGTGAAATGGGTGCTTTTGTAATGTCTGAATGTCAAGTGGTGAAATGGTGAGATTTGGTTGTTGATAAGAGTTATGATTTGAAGAATGAAGAATATTGTCAAAGAAGCAATGAGAGGACATCCATTAGTCAAAAAAAAAAAAATTAACCGAACCGTTATCAACGGTTTTTTAACCATCCAAACCGAAACCGGTCCATATCAACCGGTTAACCATTAATTTCGGTTAGGTTTTTCGGTTAACAGTTTTTAACCAATTCTCACCGGTTAATAAAAAATCAATGGTTAACTATAATTTTTACTCAAATCTAAATCTTTAAACAATATTAAAATACACATAATTTCAAAAATTCAAACGAAACGAATTCATATAAAAAGTTCAGAATTCAAACATAAGTACCGAACTAAAAACAATCCATCAAGTTTACATTTAAAACATAAAGAAATGTAAATAATATTTCATCAAAGTACTTATTACGAGATTATTCCATCAAGTTTTCATTCAAGTATAATCTATGCTATATATTTATATTAATATATGTTATAATCTATGTTAAAAACTTTTTTTTAATCTTATAATCTATGTTATATAATTATATATTACTTTTTTTAATTTTTTTTTATATTTATTAAACGGTTCGGTTAACCGTTAACCGCGGTTTTTGAAACTCTAACCCGAAACTGAAACCGAAACCGGTACCTATATATTTTTTTAACCATTATGAAAACCACTGGTTCGGTTAACCGCTTTTTTCGCTTCGGATTGCCGGTTTGACCTCTTACAATAGTCGGTGATTATACATAGTACCTTCCTCTATATCCTATACCCAATACTATTTCTACCATTGAGTGCTATAACCGAGCAACTCAGTATCTACTTCTAATCTCTAGAAATGATAAAGATTTGTTCTAAATACAAAGAACACTTTAGATGATTTCTTTGCTTTGCTTTTGCACAGAACTTCAAGTAGCAATTTGGTCAGCGTTTCGACTTGATGAAGATATGCATCGAATGAAGCAAATGAGAGGCCTATTTATAGTGACATCTGAGGCACCGGTTATTTCGAATTAAAAAATAACCGTTGGAGGGAAACAGCTTGCTGTCGCTTTCACTCATCAGTACTCAGTGTCTTCGGCCAATGAGAACGTTGCCTTTTCTATCTGATTCAGGTGGCAGGTACTTCCGATCGGTAAGCGTCAGATTGTCTCTCTACTTATGGTAAAGACTTCTAGACAGCTTTCTGCTACGTCTGAATCTTTCCCAAAGTGGAATAGCTTTGTCTCGAAGTTGTTCAGGTCAACTGCTGACCTGTCTTCTATTCGTTCGACTCAGCAGCTTCAGCGTGAAGTTGTTAGGAATGCTTTTTGAATCCTTCTTCCTGCTAGGCCGCATTCTTCAAATGACTTGGATCTGTTGACTTGGGCTTTGACCTTCTCTTGTGGGCTTTTGGACCTTGGTCTTTAATGTCTTTTGATTCTTATCAATTTAAATACTCAACATTGAACAAACACATTAGTAGTAAATAATTCAAAGCATTTAAATTTAATATGTTGAAATATTTTATCATAGGAATTTAAATCTAATTTAAATAATTTTGTCAAATCAAAATCATTGTGGAAATGTGTTTCAACAAACTCCCTCATTTTGATGTTGGCAAAAATATTAAATTAGGAACTCAGTGTTGAGCTCCCCCATGATTGTCGACCTTCCCTTAATTTCTGAGTTCTCCCCCATAAGGGTTGGACTAATGACTTAGCTTTACTTTAAACATTTTAAGGTTTAATCAAGTAAGGATGAGTTCAAGGTCAGAAGTAGGTCAGTATTGAGAACATATTCACTATACTCAGTTCTGATACTTGTTGAATGAATTCTTTCAAAAGAGTTCAATTATCAGAGTTGAAGATGTACTGAGTTAGTTAAAGGTTGCTGAGTGGAGTTACTTAGTGGCTTGTACTTGTATAAATTTTATGTTCTTCATTTGTTCAATGATTTTTAAAGTGATAGACATTATGAGAATGATCAAGATAAGTTCAACATGGCAGTTAGAGACTTAAGCAATTGAAATATAGACAGAGTATTAAGGCAACACATGATATGTGAAAGATAAGTTCTCATATATATAACACAGCAAGCAAGAGCACAACAATAATATGTTCAACATAGAAACAAAAAAGATCTACGTCGCTAGACTAAGGGTCTATCTATTTTGTGTTGAAGGAGACTTGATTAGGTTTTCTAGGTTGCTGTGAGGTTCCTTGTTGCTGAGTTTTTGGGGCAGAGGAAGTGGAGTGAGTTGTTTGCTGTTGAGTTCCTTATTCGGTAGAACGACTCCTTTGATCTTCCTTAGACTTACCCTTTTCTTTCTCCCCCTTTTTGCCAGCATCAGAACTGGGTCTAAAAGTAGAAGGGAGAAGTTGACCAGCTGCAACAGAATGAGAGAGGTTCTGCGAATACAGTAGGAAATCACTCGTACTGTCCTTGAGTCCATTAAAGACTAACACTCCAACATCCATGTTAGAAGCGGGTACGCTATTTGTTGCACTCAGGTTACTGAGCATGAACTGGATTGCCTTTGCTTGCCAGGCTAGAGTATAGGCGAGCTTGGCAAAGGACTGCTGGTGTAGTCTCAGCATTTGGCTGTCATAGTTATGACGCTACTTGGTTTGATGTTGGACATGCCCAAATGTATCCTTGTCAAAGTTAAATATGGCAGAGGTCTTCTTCTGTTCAGTCTCCATTGCCTCACGATTGATGTTGAGTAGCCGGATGGCTTCAGCAACTTGCTCAATGGTGCATTGATATGAAGACGTGATAGAATCCTGAGCCTTAGTGAGCTCAGTAGTCATCTGCTGAAAGTGTTGAGTTACTTCAGCGGATGTGGCAACAGTAGAACTTGCAGCTGAGATGGAAGTAATTTTTCCTTGAAGGGAATCTATGTGCTGGACCATCAACAGTTGTAGTTCAGCCATTCTATCAGTGAACACCTTATTGTTCTGCTGAGAGACTAAGGCAGTCAGTGCATGCATGAGATCTTTGATGCTCTTGATTTCATTTAGAAGTTGCATGACTTCACTTAGTGGAGTAGGCTCACAAGAAGGTGTGGCGGAAGTGGAAGCAGAGGCTTGAGACATATTCATGTTTTTGATTAGGGCAAAGGCAGAGTAGATTATCTTTTGCCCAGTCTCAGTGGCATTGAGGAAGGATAGTGGGTCTTGGCCAGCATCTTCATTACCCATGGAAGTCTCAGGGGCCTGTTCCTTGTCCGTTCCTGAAGATTGATTTGGATTGGAAGGTTGTTGGGCAGGAGTTGGAGAGTCAGTGCGTGCTTGTTGTTTAATACTAGAAGCATTAGCAGCAGCAGCAGAGGACTCGAGTACTGTCTACTCAGGATTGAAAGTGGATGGATCAGTGATACGTGGTTCGTCTAGTTGTGTTTACGGATGTGGTGTGATATGAGTGTGCTATGGGACTATGGATGTGGTCTTTCTAATTGCTCTAAATTCACTAGACGTCACTACTTAGGGGCAAGTGTACCCCGTCGTATCAAGTAATAATCCGGTTAAGACCGGGTATCGAATCCACGGGATTTATAATTACAAGTATTAGACGACTCGGTTTCGTATGTTATTTAAGCGGTAATTACTTTGGGGTTAAGTAAGACTCAACTACACACTATTCCTCGATATTGGCGACACAGATTTATGTAGCTAAAACTCTATGAAGTGGGATGAATATGATAAGTTATAACCATGATAAATAATGATTCTAAATGTATACGGATAATAGTTTACTCTTGCAAAGACGACTAAGTGTAGTAGAACCAACCCGTGAAGTACTTAGACTATGTGGTTCCTAGTCAAGGCGTGTCTAATGCGGGGGAATTAGAAACTAGGGCCCGTAAGTTCCGTGGCTTGTCAATTCCTACGGTTTCCGGTTTGTCACTTCCAAGGCAACACCTATATAACTCCCTAAAGATAGCCCGAATGGCGGCGGTAATCGCATTCTCCTACACAATAATCAATTATAAATATCAAAACAAGCAATAAACATTAACACATAAAGGGAAATAGAGATTATAAATCATAAATTATAAATATGGAAAGTGATTAGATGAAATACAACCAAGCCTAGTACATAGGAAGAGTACAAGCTAATTAGCAAGTAAAAAGGGAGAATCCGCCCTTGGAACTAGCTAACCGGACTCAAAGCCGTCTCCTAGGTCGTGGAGGTGGAACTCTCGAGCTTGGTGACGAATGGTGGAACGGAGCGTCAATAGAACGCCGGAACAACGAACAAGCTCTCGAGGGGGGGAGAGTTTAACTTACAAAACCTGAATCTAAATTACAAAGAAAGAAAAGAGTATAGTGTAGCTCTCTAGTATGTAGTTGGTGTTAAGTGAAGTTCAAGAGCTTCTTATTTATAGACATCAAGCAAGGGCAAGTTTGTCATTTCACAAAGCACAAGTATGGAGCAACATTATTTGGTGCAGAAATCCCATGATACGCCCCGCGTAAATTGGTCTACGCCCCGCGTAAATGCCCATTCCGTCAGAAATCTCCTGCATGTGGACCAATTCGTTGTCTTGTTGTCTCAAGCACGCCCTGCGTAAGGGATTGTACGCCCCGCGTGTTTGAGTCTCTGGAGTTTTATTGCTTGAATTGGTACTTTTATGCCGTGCGTAGCTGAAGTACGCCCCGCGTAAAAGAGTCTCTGATCTTTTTATGTTGAAGAACTGCCTTTTACGCCCCGCGTAAGGAGAGTTGACTCTGGGAGACAATGCAGTCTGACTTTCAGGATTAGGCCAATTATTACCGACATGTGTCATACGCCCCGCGTAAAGTGGTATACGCCCCGCGTATGCTGAGTCAGTTCCACATGGCTTTTGCGGATAAGGCAATCATTACCCACACTATATTTCACGCCCCGCATAGGGGATTATACGCCCCGCGTATGGAGTGGATTTTTGCTCCTTTCTTGTACCTGAAATACAAAACTTGAGAGCCGAGTTAGCTTGACGTTTTTATTTCCTAAACTAATAAAAAACGAGGAAAATAAACTGAAAGTACGAGATTTATTTTTATTTCTTTATTTTATCAAAACACTTTATTTTTGTAATTAAACTTATTTATTTTATCTAAAATCAACCCGTAAATCACGCTAAAAGATAGGGGTAAAATACCCCCATCAAACCTCCTCGGACTTTAAAGTTTTACTTGTCCTCAAGTAAAAGAAATCGAAAGACAAGGGATTGAGAAAATTAGGAAACAAACCGAAGGTTGGTTTTGCCAAGTGCGTGATTTCAAAGTTATGGTTTTGTGCAAAGGTTCCGGTAAGTACCTACGCAAACAATTGAGTACGAGACTTGTCTGAAACCTCCATGATCAAGATTTAATAGGCAATATTAACGGGGGTTGATTATCTTTTGAGAACCCGATAGTACCTCACCAAGGGATTTCGCTCTTACGTTCAATTTTAGGTGGGTCGGTGTTTTTTCACTCTTCTTTGCACTTACTCGAGACCATGTTGAATTTGCATTTTTATCCGGGGTTTTCCTCCTAAAATATGGTTAGGCAATATTAAAAATGAACCCGGAGGGGGGTTGTAATGTGGGTGGCTTCTTTAGTGGTTAGTTTAAAAAAACTCAAGTTCAAAAATACCGTTTTGTGATTGCACCGTATCATTGCTTATTTCGGCCTTGGCGAATTTTACAAGACGTACTTCAAAATTGCTCGGGTGGAGCTTTGAGAATGCCTTATTATTTATTGTATCCTTTATTTTGATAGAGGCACAAAAACAACATTTTGAGAGCTAATGGTGCTCATTTGCTAAGGCCGTGACTTATTTCGGGTAATTCGGGTGCAACTTGATTATGTCCGTAATTGGACAAGAGGAAAAAGGGTTAAATGTTAAGAGGGTATTAACAAAAAAAGTTGGTTAATAGGCTTGAGGGGGTTTCCTAATGTTTAATGAAAACGAGAAAAATAAATTAAGAAAAATTAGCCTAAGTGGGTTCGGTTTATCATCTATTGCCTTTTTACCACAATAAGTATACTTAACCCAGTATTAGATGCAAATTCTATGAGTCGAGTGAAGTCAAAGTTCTCGAAAAAGTGTGAAAGAATTAGAGTTCTCGTACGAACTCTTTTAGGCTCAAAATACCTCACAAAGATTCGGGTTTAAATTGTGTACTATCAAGTCTTCGCTAAATTCTCAACTATCCCGTTTTTATTGCCTTTTCAAAGTTCATTATGGAGATAACATTCGGGTTTAAGACTCAGTGCCTTAGTTTAGTACTAATCCTAACTTTTGCACAAATTCCCTAACTTTAAGATCAAGACTAAAATTTCTTAATCGAATCATTCCTTTATGTTCCGACACTTTTATTTTTGATGACAAATAACGGAACTTTAATTAATTTCCGAGGGAGGGATAGCATGTCGGGAAAATTTAAAAGAGTCAATAAATTAGTTTAATTATTTTGTTGTTATTAAATTTTTATTTTTATTTTTGGTAGTGCAAAACAAACGTTAAGTGCGGGGTTGCACGTCCCTCCGCGTTATTTAAAATGACGCATATTCTAAAGGCGTTGCAAAAAGAAATTAAAACAAAAACAAAAATAAAGCCAAGGAAGGGAAAGAAGAAGACCCTAAGTGGCCAGGGGCCCTACGCGAGGCGTGCTCAGGGGGGCGCTCCACGTAGGGTGGCGTTTAAATCCTTTATTTGGGCAGAGACTTAAGTACGCGAGGCGCAATAGGGGAGGCGCCCCGCGTAAGTTGTTTTTATTATTGATGGAGTCAGAGACTCAAATACGCGGGGCGCAATAGGGGACGCCCCGCGTGTTTGAGGTTCTGAACCTTTTTTTTTGTGTGTATGAAAATAAGGAGTACGCGAGGCGTACTATGGGGTACGCCCTACGTGCAGTTATTATAAACAGCAAAAATAAACGCAAAAATAGCACGAAACAGAAACGAAAATCACTAATATATTAGGAAAGAAAAAGATAGTACATCAAAACATCAAAAGAAAATGGAAAACAAAAAAAAATGGAACTATGGTTGAGGTGGAGGTGGATTGTCATGGAGGTTGAAGTAGGAAGCGAAGGAAGCGGTGAGAGCATCGAAACGAGAGTCGATATGGGCCCGGTCGTCATGTTGTTGCGCCGCAATGGTATCGAAGCGGGCGTCAAAATGGGCCCGATCACGACGTTGGTTATCCTCCAAGATATCCAACCGAGCGTAAAGGGCATTGAAGTCGTGAAGAGGTGGAGGGCTAAAATTGAGACCCATATCCGAGTCCGAATCCCCTTCCGCATCGGAGTGGGCTGCCCCCGAAGTCTCTCCCGGGCCGAAAGTTGGACGGTTCAAGGTTTTAAATGCATTTTTGTCCAAAGGCCGAGGCATAAGGCGTGGGAGGCGCTCAACGGTGTCGGAGTCGAGTTTGGAGAGGGCAAAAATGGTGATGAGGTGGCCGAACCCGAGCTTGGCCCGTTTCAGGATGGGTGTGGTGCGAAGGTGGACGGCCACATGGTAGGCGAGGTCGTATGTGAGCCTGTTGGCACAACAGTAGAGGGCCAACAGTTCATGTTTGTTGACCTTGGTGGACTCGGATTTCCCCGTGAAGTGGAAGGAGATGAAGCGGTGAAGCAACTGGAGAATAGGGTCACGAATACTGGCCGGGTGGAGGTTGGATACGTGATAGTCATTGGACCCGGTAATGGAGGTCCAGAATTCGGGGGCAGAGACACCGTCGGGCCAATGGGCGACGCTAGGCTCCGCTTGATGAGTGAAGTGGGTGCGAAGCCATTGAGTGTCAATGGTGAAGGGGCGGTTTTGGAGGCGAAAGTTGAAGAGCGCGGCCCCGGACACATTGTTGGAGGTGAGGGAGGTGAAGAACTCGATGACCAAGGAGGGGTACACATGGTATTGTTTATGGTAGATGTCGTACCATCCGAGGGCACGGAGACGAGCTTCGAAAGGTGTGCCAAGATCGTGTTGATCAAGCACACTATGGGGGATGTACGGAAGCTCTTGGACCGTGGCCGCACAAAGATCTTCGTACCGTTGGGCTTCCTCCTCGGTGAGAAAGTGAAAAGGAGCCCGGTATTGGCGGGTAAGCGGGGGTGTTTCCTCCCGGTCGGGTGACGGTGGTCGTTGGTTTTGGGTGGAGCGGTTGGAGCGAGCTCGTCGGGCTTGCATTTGGTGGTCTAAGGGGGTGTTAATGGCTGCTCTCTTCCTTGCCATGGCAATGGTGAGGAATGGAGAAGGGTTGAGAGAAGGTGGGAGGAGGTTGGGATAAAGTTGAGATAATAGTGAGGGAAGAAGAAGGAGAAAGAAGAGATATATATAGGGGAGAAGTGGGGAATCCGAGAGCAAAGCTCGGATTCCCAGAGGGGTACGCGGGGCGTGAAGGGGCCACGCCACGCGTATCCCTCCCCCTGATGTTTATTTTACGCAAAAACGGTGAGATACGCGCGGCGTAAACAGGGTTACGCCACGCGTATCTGACCTCCTGCCCCTTTTTATGACAAAAAGGGCAGAGACGCGGGGCGTAATTGGGGTTACGCCCCGCGTAAGCGGACGGGAGATGAAGGATTTTTGTGGTTTTTTGGTAATTTTCTGATTTTTGATTTTTTTTTGAATTTATGAGTGTTTAATGATTTTTAATTATTTTATGATTTTTATGGTTTATTTATGAGTGTTAAATTTTTTTCATTAATTTGTAATTAAGGGGGTAGTTAATGAAAATTTATTATGGAGGGAAGTTAAAGATTCAAATTTGAAATGATGGAGTTTGATTGGGTGGAAGAGGAGGTGGAGTGTGGAAGTGGAAAAGGTGTATAGGGAAGAGGAGTGATGGGAGGTTTGAGAGATGGGGAGTTGTGATTCACAACTCCCCGAGGATACGCGCAGCGTACCCTGGGGTACGCCCCGCGTGTCCTCTACGTGGCATTTATTAAAAAGAGCTTGTTTTAAGGAAAGCGTACGCGGGGCGCAAATTCAGGTACGCCGGGCGTAGTGTGTCCTTTATTAAGTAAAAAGGGGCAGACACACAACTACGTGGGGCGCAATGGGTTGTACGCCCCGCGTATTTTAAGATTTTGGATTAATGTGGGATTTGTTTTTCTTTTGATTTTAAGAAAATAAAAGAAAAAGGGAGAAAATAAAATAAAGTAAAGATGAAGGCAATAATGCAAAATAAAGAAAGGAGATAACGTTTATAATACATATAGACAAGTGGTTCGAGGAATTCAAACCGACGCTACGTTTTAAGTCGAAGTAGCTCGACTTTCTTGTATGGCGGCTTATTGCAAGACGTCCGCGTTGGATCTTGACGGGTCCGAACTCCTATTGTTGAGGAGCGTTATTACTTGTCCGGATTCCCTATTCTTACCCCGCGGATTTTGTTCAGTGTTCGCCAGGAGGGTTCCTAGTGGCCTTTCTTGTTGTTGACGGTTTAGGTGGGCCACCTGGCGGCTAAGATCCCTACAAAACACTTCGCTATCGGAAAGACGGGTTAATATGTCCTTCAACAAGGACGTGACCGATTGGTCGTGTACATTGTTGGAAGGTGGAGTATTTCGATTTCCGGGCGCGGCTTGTGATTGCCCGAGCCCGTTTTCCCGAAATTCTTGCTCAAAGCCGGATGGGGGCCTCAACACGTTATTATTGTTGCCATATGATAAGTTCAGGTGTTGGTACCGAGGCCTCCATCCGCTGTTATTATTATTATTATTGTGGTGAGAATAGGAGTTCGGATGGGAATTATACCTTTGGTTACCTCCTATATAACTTACGTTTTCGGCATCGCCGGCGAAGGGGCTACCGATTTGGCAATTAAACGCATCATGGTCTCCACCATAGTGAGTGCACATCAGGACCTGCACACTTTTATTAAGGCTTAATTGGGCGATCAACGAGTCAAGCTTCTTGTTCATTTCAGCTATGGAGCTTTTCAGGGCCTCTTTCTCCACAGCGAATGTCTGGTGTCGCGACGGGCCGGTAAGCCGATCCTCTTGCCATTGCACACTTTTCCTTGCGAGCTCATGAATGAGCTCGTAGGCCTCACTAGCTGACTTCCGAAATAGATCCCCACCTGCAGCGCAATCAACAGTCGCACGGTTAGTGGGAGTTAATTAGCCTGTGGTAAAAAGTGCTTACCAAGTCGTGCTTTGGGATGTCATGGTGGGGGCAGTTTCGGAGCAACTTCCGGAACCTAGCCCAAGCTGCGTGAAGGGCCTCGCATTCCAACTGCCTGAAGGATGTGATATCGGTCCGTAACTTGACTGTTTTGGACGGCGGAAAATAGTAGGAAAGGAACTCCTTTTCGATCTCTTCCCATGACGTGATGGATCCCGCCTCTAACGAGTGTAGCCATTCCAACGCCTGTCCTGTCAATGAAAAAGGAAACAATTTCAGTCTCACAGCCTCAACGGGAACACCATTTTGCCGAGAGGTATCGGCACACATAAGAAATTTATCCAAATGTTCGTTGGGGTTCTCATGGAGTTCCCCTCCGAATTGACCACATTGTTGTATCAATTGGATCATTCCGGTCTTGATCTCGTATGTGTTGGCCGGGATCGTGGGAGCGACAATGTCGTTACGATTTTGGGGACGATGCGGCGCAAGGATCTCCATCATCGAACGTGTATCATTGCCCCCGTGGACGTTGTTCACGTGTGGCCTTTGGTTTCCGTCGGGTTGGTTGACCTTGGCGTTGGGGTTTGCCATTCTCTCTTTTCGAATCCTACAAAGAGTACGTTCAATTTCAAGATCAATAGGAATAAGAGAATCACTTTTCGATCGGGTGTGCATAAAGTAAAAAGAAGTATAAAAGGTTATCAACAAGAAAGAATAATGGTAGTAAGAGTATATATAAACAATTTATACAAAAAGAATGCTTAAACTAACAATGAAACGTTTTTGTCTAATATTGTAGGAAATTATAAATCCCCGGCAACGGCGCCAAAAACTTGATACGTGGTTCGTCTAGCTGTGTTTACGGATGTGGTGTGATATGAGTGTGCTATGGGACTATGGATGTGGTCTTTCTAATTGCTCTAAATTCACTAGACGTCACTACTTAGGGGCAAGTGTACCCCGTCGTATCAAGTAATAATCCGGTTAAGACCGGGTATCGAATCCACGGGATTTATAATTACAAGTATTAGACGACTCGGTTTCGTATGTTATTTAAGCGGTAATTACTTTGGGGTTAAGTAAGACTCAACTACACACTATTCCTCGATATTGACGACACAGATTTATGTAGCTAAAACTCTATGAAGTGGGATGAATATGATAAGTTATAACCATGATAAATAATGATTCTAAATGTATATGGATAATAGTTTACTCTTGCAAAGACGACTAAGTGTAGTAGAACCGACCCGTGAAGTACTTAGACTACGTGGTTCCTAGTCAAGGCGTGTCTAATGCGGGGGAATTAGAAACTAGGGCCCGTAAGTTCCGTGGCTTGTCAATTCCTACGGTTTCCGGTTTGTCACTTCCGGTAAGGCAACACCTATATAACTCCCTAAAGATAGCCCGAATGGCGGCGGTAATCGCGTTCTCCTACACAATAATCAATTATCAATATCAAAACAAGCAATAAACATTAACACATAAAGGGAAATAGAGATTATAAATCATAAATTATAAATATGGAAAGTGATTAGATGAAATACAACCAAGCCTAGTACATAGGAAGAGTACAAGCTAATTAGCAAGTAAAAAGGGAGAATCCGCCCTTGGAACTAGCTAACCGGACTCAAAGCCGTCTCCTAGGTCGTGGAGGTGGAACTCTCGAGCTTGGTGATGAATGGTGGAACGGAGCGTCAATGGAACGCCGGAACAGAGTATAGTGTAGCTCTCTAGTATGTAGTTGGTGTTAAATGAAGTTCAAGAGATTCTTATTTATAGACATCAAGCAAGGGCAAGTTTGTAATTTCACAAAGCACAAGTATGGAGCAACATTATTTGGTGCAGAAATCCCATGATACGCCCCGCGTAAATTGGTCTACGCCCCACGTAAATGCCCATTCCGTCAGAAATCTCCTGCATGTGGACCAATTCGTTATCTTGTTGTCTCAAGCACGCCCTGCGTAAGGGATTGTACGCCCCGCGTGTTTGAGTCTCTGGAGTTTTATTGCTTGAATTGGTACTTTTACGCCGTGCGTAGCTGAAGTACGCCCTGCGTAAAAGAGTCTCTGATCTTTTTATGTTGAAGAACTGCCTTTTACGCCCCGCGTATATGGTGGTACGCCCCGCGTAAGGAGAGTTGACTCTGGGAGACAATGCAGTCTGACTTTCAGGATTAGGCCAATTATTGCCGACATGTGTCATACGCCCCGCGTAAAGTGGTATACGCCCCGCGTATGCTGAGTCAGTTCCACATGGCTTCTGCGGATAAAGCAATCATTACCGACACCATGTTTCACGCCCCGCGTAGGGGATTATACGCCCCGCGTATGGAGTGGATTTTTGCTCCTTTCTCGTACCTGAAATACAAAACTTGAGAGCCGAGTTAGCTTGACGTTTTTATTTCCTAAACTAATAAAAAACGAGGAAAATAAACTGAAAGTACGAGATTTATTTTTATTTCTTTATTTTATCAAAACACTTTATTTTTGTAATTAAACTTATTTATTTTATCTAAAATCAACCCGTAAATCACGCTAAAAGATAGGGGTAAAATACCCCCATCAATCAGTAGCCAAGTTAATCACTTGCTCAGTATTAGATTGATTCAGAGCATGTGTTTCTTCATTTACTTGCTCAGTATGGAGTTGAGCAGTAGTTGCATCAATCTCTTGCTCAGATGAGTGGAAAGTTGGAGCAGCAATGTTGGAAGGTTGAGGACCCATGTTGGGTTCAGAGATGGCTTGTTCCTGAGTTCCAGAAACAGAGGCTTGTTTTTTCTAAGTTTGTTGCTCAGGGAGAGGAGTGCTGGATGTGAAGAAGATGAAGTCAATGTTGTTGGGGTCAACATCATCTTGGTGAGGAGGTGAGTCAACATCAATAAATTGGACTTCAGGTTTTATGCTTGACTTCTTCTTGTACCTCTTTTCTCTACTGCCTCGATGATGATGTTTGTGGCGTTTGGGAGAGTCAGTAGGGATGGAGTCAGGTGATTGGAAGGAAGGAATTTCAGGTTGGTGAGCAGATAGTTCCTTCTTAGAAGCCCGTATTCCTTCACCTTCAAGCCGCTCTCCAGCAGCTAAGGTTTCCTCCTCAGGAATTCATATTCCTTCACTTTCAGTCCGCTCCTCAGTGTGGATTGGTTTAGTTGGTGGCTCAGTAGAGGAAGGAACAGAGGAGGCAGCATGGGCTTGCTGTTCCAAAGCAAAGGTTGTAACTGGAGTTTCCTCAGCAGTTACTCCTTGTGTTTTGAGGAAGTAAGAATCCTCAGGAACAGCAAAGTCCAACGATGGTGGAGTTAGGCCCTTAACTCTGAAGGTAGTCTTCTTCTTCAGAGGTTGATTATCCTTAAGGAGATCATCAGTGGCAGCCCTTTTCTGAGTTTTCTCAGTAGATGTTGGCTCAGAGTTACTTGTTGAAACTCTAACCTTTTTGGTTGCTGCCTTGGGAGATTTATCCAAAGGTGCCTAAGACACATCAGCTTTCCTTTTCTTTCCCTTGCTAGGTTGGTCATCCTTAGTATCTTGAGCAGACTCACCCTTTTTGTTCTTAGGTACTTGGGGTATGCTGTGTTTGAGACTGTTGAGAATCCTGGCAGTGATCTTAGTCCCTACTGAATTGACTTCCTTCTCAAAGCTTACCTTATGGTCAGCAAGGATGGTTGTGATCAGTGAGCCCATCCTGAGTTGTCCAGTGCTCCGTTGAAACGTGTCGATCAGGAAGACATGCATGTTCAAGGGATTCTTTTCCAACATATGCCAAACGAAAAATTGCTCAAAGTTTGAGGCAGATGTTGTGGCATTGACCTTAGGGAAAAGAAAATTGGTAAGCATGTAGTGAGCCTGACGTTGAGGCTGGGAGAGAGAAGTTGCTGAGACTTCACCGATAAAGCCTTTCGACTTACAGTACTCCTTGTTATACTGAAGGTCTTGTTCATCTCCCACTCTTCGAAGCTTGGTGCCCTTAGCTTTCAGATTCAATAACCTAGCCAAGTAGGTTGGGGTGATGAAAATCTTGGTGCCCTTTACTGAGGTCACCATATAGTCAATGTCATCATCAGCAATCTGAAGGTTGAGGTAGAACTCAGTGACAAATGCTGGATAAGTGGTTCCAAGCAGTGCAAAGAGTGTTTCCCAACCATTGTCAACAATCCACTTGCAGAATGGCTCACCGGTCTTAACAAAATCCGGTGACAAGAACCGTGAGATATGAACCTTGGGGTTCACCAACTTCTCATATGCTGGGCTGAATGTTTGTTCTTTTGGTGCTTTGTTGTTCTTCTTCTTTGGTCTAGAGGACTCAGCTTGCTGAACTTGTTCGTGTTGATCCAAAATGCTAGCTTCAGCCATGACCTGATCATGTTGGCCATGAATGGACTGATGCTCAAGAGAGTACTCGTAGTCCAGTTGTTGTTCTTCTTCCACTGAGGAAGGGTTAATATCAAAGGATCTATCCTCGTATGATTCAGTTCTGCTGGAAGAGGTTCTTTCAGAAGACATGGTGTTCTTCGAGTTCTTGAAGATTTCCAGAAAGAGAATGGGATTTGGGAGAGAAGGTGAATAGTGAGAATTTCAAGCGTAAAAAATAATGGGGTAAAAACGCTCCACTATTTATAGCCGGTAGGAAGTGATGGGATATGTCAATGTAAACAGTGGGAATTTGAACCACTCAGGGTAATTAACCTAACATTTAATGCTAATTACGGCACATGGTTCCCTAATGATGATTACCTACGCCATCCTAGTCACTACCCTAGTACACGTGCAAACCTTAGAACATCTATTCAGTATTAAAGCATGCAAAACAGTTTTATCACTCAACATAGTGCACATAGAATTTATTGAAGAGGATTAAACATACCGATGGCTTCTCTCAGTATGCTGAACTGCTCACGAACCAGTGGCTTCGTGAAGACATCAACAAGCTGTTCATCCGTTGGGACATAGGTCAGCTTGATCTCACCCTTGAGTATATGATCTTTGATGAAGTGATGCCTTATGCTGACATGCTTCATCCTACTATGCTGGATTGGATTCTTTGATAAGTCAATGGCACTCTTCTTGTCACATTTGACTTCAATTGTTTTCGTTTTAACTCCATAGCCATCCAGCTGTTGCTTGATCCAAAGTACTTGGGCAACACAGCTTCCAACAGCAATGTACTCGGCCTTAGTGGTTGACAGGGCTACTGATGACTGCTTCTTACTGAACCAAGATACAAGACTATTTCCGAGAAAGTGACATCCTCTTGAGGTACTTTTTTGTTCTAGCTTGTCTCGTCCATAGTGAGCATCAGTATATCCAAGGAGTGTGAACTTAGCAGTATTGGGATACCATAGACCTGCATTTACTGAGCCTTGCAAATATCTAAGGATTCTTTTTACAGCTATGTAATGAGATTACTTAGGGTTAGCTTGATATCTAGCACAGTAACATACTGAGAACTGAATATCCGGCCTACTTGCCATAAGATAGAGTAGAGAGCCAATCATACCTCAGTATAACTTACTGTCTACTGACTTAACATTTTCACCGGCAGAGAGGACAGTGTCAGTGCCCATTGGGGTGGATATTGACTTATAGTTGTCCATTTCATACTTCTTCAATATTTCCTTTGCATATTTAGTTTGGCTGATAAAGATACCATTCTTGCCTTGCTTGATTTGAAGTCCAAGGAAGAAGTTGAGTTCTCCCATCATAGACATTTCAAACTCAGTTTGCATCTGCTTACTAAATTCCTTGCAAAGAGACTCATTAGTAGCACCAAATATGATGTCATCAACGTAAATTTGTGCCAGTAGGGTATCTTTACCCTTTTTCTTTATAAATAAGGTTGTATCAGCTTTTCCCCTGACATAATTTCTGGTCAGCAGAAAGCTTGTTAATCGTCCATACCAAGAACGTGGTGCTTGTTTTAAATCATACAAAGCCTTCTTGAGCTTATAAACGTGGTTTGAGAATTTTGGATCCTCAAACCCTAGAGGTTGATTAACATACACCTCCACATTTATAACTCCGTTTAAAAATGCACTTTTGACATCCATTTGAAACAGTTTAAAATTCATAAAACTTGCATAGGCACACAATATTCTAATAGCTTCTAGCCTTGCCATTGGGACAAAGGTCTCACCGTAATCAATACCTTCCTGCTGCCTGTAGCCTTGAGCAACGAGTCTTGCTTTGTTCCTCACAACATTTCCTTGCTCATCAAGTTTGTTGCGGAAGACCCATCTTGTTCCTATTGTCTTCTGACTTTGCAGATGTGGCACTAGATCCCAAACTTCATTCCTTCTGAATTGGTCAAGCTCCTCTTTCATTGCACCCATCCAGAATTCATCGTTCTCAGCTTCTGAAAAATTCTTTGGTTCCAGAACTGAGACAAAAGCTACGTTGCTGAGGTACCTGTTAGGCATGAAATTGACTAAGTTTAACATAGTATTTATAAAGGAATTTGGGTATTTTTATATCATTTGGTGAAGAATGAGGGCTAATTATTGTCCTTATGCAGATAAGCAAAGAGAAATGCTAAACTCGCTGGAAACAGCTTGTTTCGCTAATGCCAAAGAGGAGTGGAACCTTTCTTGTATCCAGCGGTCAAACGCCGGATTATCCAATGACGGACAGCGACAGATCAGTGGTGGCAGAGGCAGAGGCAGAGGCAGAGCGGCAGGTGAAAGTGTGTTGCGATGGGATTTCTAAAAGATGACATGAAGTATCAACCCCTTGAGTGTTCAAGGGTCAATGGATTTTAATCATTTCATTTTTATTTCGGTTGTAGTGTTTAGTTGAATTATTTTGCTGGAAGGGTACGAAAGTTGTACCGATTTTGCCCCTGTCTTTCTCTTTAAGTAGGTTAAGCAAAGGAAAGATAGAGAGTTCGGATTTTTAGTAGTTTTTAGACAAGTAGACTAGTTGTAGAAAGAAAGAAAAGAAGAGCTCCCATGGAGTCTCGAGCTGTATCAAGAACTACCGACTGCTCACTGCTCGATATGAGTGAGTAGTCCATTTTGAATAGGCACGGCCAGGCCGACCCGGTTATGTAAGTTTTACAATCGTTTTTAATGAATAGTTAGTATTTTGCCAATGTTGTGATTAATGAGGATTTAACTTTCATGCCTAGGCATTTATTTATGTGTTAGATGGATGATAGGACACTGCTTTCATCTTCACTGATATCTCTATTAATCTCCCAACCTCGAAGCTGACAAGTTAGATGGTTGTGTCAAGGGTTTTCTTAACCAAAAATGCAGTTTTGTTCTTAATGCTAGAAAGAACGTATCTTTAGGACGCTAAAGGTGCTAGTAAGTCTTAGGAGTTTGAGAACACACGACAGTTGACTCAAACTCACTTCAAAACTGATACTTTGGCTTCATTGACATTATCTTCTATTTCATGTTAATGTTGTAAGACGAAGCACAACCTGTTCGGCCGTGTCAAGCCTGTTCTATTCTCTAAATCATTACAAAGCTATCTAATTTCTTACTGCATCAGACCTCTTACATCTCACTAAACCAACATCACACAATCAACTTAAAAAGAAGAAAGCTTATTTCACACACACACGCTGTTTACCAACAATTTCTGATATAGATTTGAATCTCAATCCCTGTGGAGACGATACTTAACTTATCACTTTATTACTTGTATCTAGTGCACTTGCTAGAGTCTAATCTTAGGACAACAAGTTTTTGGCGCCGTTGCCGGGGATTGAAAGCAACAAATCTATCTGAAATTTCTGTGAAACAGGGTGTTTTTAATCCGTTTGCTTAGGCGTGTAGGAAACAAAGAAGTTATTAACCTGTTTATGCGCAGAGTTGGACCTCCTGTTTTTCCTATCGATCTCGAATTAGAGAGGATGTGTAGACGAAACAGAGCGGGAGCTCGACGTGCTAGACAGAGAGAAAGGCAAAGAGAGAGAAGAATGGCTGGAAGGGAAGGCCCAGAACAGCCAGTTCCACCAAACCAAGAAGAAGAAGGAGAAAATAATAACCCTCCTGTTATGAGAATCAGAGACTACTCGAGGCCAACCACAGAGGGACATTCCTCATGTATTGTGTTACCCAACGAGGGGAACAACATGTTCGAAGTAAAGGGGTCCATGATACAGATGATCCAGGCCTTAGTGCAATTTAATGGGTTTCAATCTGAAGATCCAAATGGGCATATTCAAGAATTCATCACGTTGTGCAACACATTCAGATCGAACAGAGGTGTATCTGACGACGTAATCAGACTGAAGCTGTTTCCTTTTTCCCTAAGGGATAAAGCGAAAACCTGGCTGCGAAATTTACAGCCGGGAATAATCACGAGTTGGGAAGAGATGGCACGAGCTTTTCTTATGAAATATTTCCCACCTCGACAAGCTATCAAACTGAAAAATGAAGTGTCACGCTTCATACAAGACGAAGATGAGTCGCTGGCAGAAGCATGGGAAAGGTACAAAGAGCTGCTCAGAAGGGTGCCAAATCATGGTATCCCTATGTGGATGCAGATGCAGAACTTTTACAATGGCGCGACCAACATTTACAAAATCCAGATTGAATCTATCGCGAATGGTAACCCAGAAGATCTAGAGCCACATGCTTTATATGACCTCATAGAGAAAGTGGTAAGCACAAGCTACAACTGGCACTCCGCCAGAAGTGAAGGGAAAAGGACAGGAAACGAAGATGTTGTGGCAAAATTGACTAGCCAAGTAGAACAGCTTACTCGACAGCTGGGAAAGATAAATGTTTCATCCATTCACAATGAACCACCATTCAATGACATTTGTGATTTTTGCGGAGGAGCCCATTTCAACATAAATTGTCCCGGAGATAAGTCGGGAAAGGGCAAACATGCTGAATGTGACTACGTAGGGTATAATCAAAGGAACCAGCCTAACCGTTATTCTAACACGTACAACTCTGAAACCAGGAACCATCCAAATTTTGGATGGACAGGCCAACCGGACCAGCTGGGACAACCACGGTATCAAGATCAGCCGAGGTATCAACAACAGCAAGGAGGACATTACCAAAGACAACCTCAGCAGCAATACAAGCAACCTGTGCCACAAAAGGAAGATGTCGAACCAGATATGAAAACAATGATGATGCAGTTCATGAAACAGACGCAGGCGTCGATCAAGAATCTGGAAACACAAGTTCACCAGATAGCCGCATCCACATCAAAAGGAAAGGGAATAATGCCAAGCAACATAGAGCCAAATCCTAAAGGCGACGTCATGCAATCACCCTAAGGTCTGGTAAGGAAACTCAACCAGTTGTTTTGTCTGATAAGAATGCTGAGTGTGCAGGAACGTCCAAAGAAGCTGAAGGGGAACAGGAACAAGCTGTTCCTAGTAATGAAGAAACAAGGAAAGCTAACCAAGCAAGTAAGCCAGGTCAAGAGGAGGAGGAAAGAGCGTATAAACCACCGCCGTATGTCCCACCTGTGCCGTATCCTACGCGTCTAATCAACAAGAAGTTAGAAGAGCAGAATTCGAAGGTGTTGGATACCTTAAGGAAGTTACACATCAACATTCCTTTTGTGGAAGCACTGGCACAGATGCCGACATATGCCAAATTCCTCAAAGACATCCTATCAAACAAAAAGAAACTGGAAAACATTTCCATGATTCAACTCAACAGAGACTGTTCGTCAATACTCCAAAACAAGCAGCAACTGCCCAAGAAGCTAAAAGATCCAGGGAGTTTTTCGATTCCTTGTTCTATTGGAAAACTAAATATTGAAAATGCAATGTCTGATTTAGGGGCTAGCATAAATCTCATGCCATATTCTGTATATGCAAAACTTGGACTAGGAGAACCCCAACCTACTCGAATGTCTATTCAATTAGCTGATCGTTCAGTATGCTATCCTAGGTGGGTTGTGGAAGATGTGCTAGTCAAAGTAGGGAAATTTATTTTGCCCGTTGATTTCATTATAATGGACATAGATGAAGACTTGCATGTTCCTATCATCCTAGGTAGACCATTCTTAGCCACAGGAAAGGCATTGATAGACGTAGGTGAGGGACAATTATTTTTAAGAATTAATGGGGAAGAAGTCATCTTTATGATGACACATGCTGTTTCTTGGATGATTTTCAAAGTCTTTCTACTTTGCAGGAACAAAACACTTTAGAAACTTTGTTGGGAGAAGAGGTGAACATATGCGAGGAAACAGGCTGTTCCATCGAATCCAGCTTACCGGCACCTCCTTTCGATCCTACTGTTCCTACTTATCAAGAACCACCAGAGATACCAACTGTGCCGGTGACTAAACCGGAATTGAAACCGTTGCCTGCACACCTCGAGTATGCATTCCTTAAACCACCCAGCGGAAGTCCGGTCATCATATCATCAAAATTAACTCATGATCAAAAGGCGCAACTCATGGCGGTCTTGCGAAGGAACAAGAGTGCAATCGCATGGACAATTGATGACATAAAAGGAATTAGTCCGGCAGTCTGTGTTCACAGAATCTTGATGGAAAAAGACCATAGACCGACTGTTCAACCGCAACGAAGGCTAAATCCCCACATGAAGGAGGTTGTGAGAAAAGAAGTGCTCAAGCTTCTCGATGCTGGCATTATTTACCCAATATCTGATAGTGTGTGGACAAGCCCTGTTCACGTTGTGCCAAAGAAGGGAGGAACGACAGTAGTCCTCAACGAGAAAGACGAGTTAGTGCCCACAAGAACGATTACAGGGTGGAGAATTTGTGTTGATTACAGAAAGCTAAATGAAGCCACGAGGAAGGATCACTTCCCTTTGCCCTTCATTGATCAGATGCTAGAGCGTTTAGCAGGATATGCTTTCTACTGCTTTCTCGATGGTTACTTAGGAATCAGATCGCAATTCATTACGAGGACTAGGAGAAAACAACATTCACATGTCCATATGGGACTTATGCTTACAGAAGAATGCCGTTCGGGCTGTGCAATGCTCCTGCCACTTTTCAGCGATGCATGATGTCCATTTTTCATGACATGGTGGAGCGAACCGTTGAAATATTCATGGATGACTTCTCGGTTTATGGAAACTCTTTTGATAGTTGTCTAAACAACCTCGAAGCTGTGCTTGTGTGATGCAAGGAAACTAACTTGGTCTTAAATTGGGAGAAATGCCATTTCATGGTCACGGGAGGAATTGTCCTTGGGCATAAAATTTCAGAAAGAGGGATGGAAGTGGACAAAGCTAAAGTAGAGGTGATAGAAAAGCTTGCTGTGCCCACCAATGTAAAGGATGTGCGAAGATTTTTGGGACACGCAAGGTTTTATCGCAGGTTCATCAAGGATTTTTCAAAGATTGCACTTCCTTTGTCGGCTTTACTTCATAAGGAAGCCAAATTTTCTTTTGACGCAAACTGTGTGCAGGCATTTGAACTCTTGAAGAGCAAGCTTATCAACTCGCCAATACTAGCGGGACCAGACTGGGAGCACCCTTTTGAAATGATGTGCGACGCAAGCGATACTTGTGTGGGAGCTGTCCTTGGACAAAGGATTGGGAAGAAGTTCCGACCCATTTACTATGCAAGCAAGACATTAAATGAGGCCCAGCAGAACTACACAACTACCGAGAAGGAACTTCTTGCAGTTGTGTATGCCTTCGACAAATTCAGACCTTACTTAGTGCTATCCAAGGTTGTTGTTCACACAGACCACGCTGCGTTGCGGTACTTGTTCGCAAAAAAAGATGCTAAGCCAAGGTTGATCCGATGGTTATTATTGCTTCAAGAGTTTGATCTGGAGATTAAGGATAAAAAGGGAACGAAGAATGTTGCAGCTGATCATTTGTCAAGGATTGATCACCAGGGCGGTTTGGAACAAGCAGAAATTATTGAGAGGTTTCCTGACGAGCATCTATATGCTGCACAGTCTGCGCCATGGTTCGCCGATATAACTAATTACCTTGCAACTTCGCTCAAGCCACACAACCTATCCACAAATCAAAGAAGGAAGTTTTTCTCCGAAGTCAAATATTACTTTTGGGATGACCCTTATCTTTTCAGGTTGTGCGCGGACCAAATCATTCGAAGATGTATATCGCAAGAAGAGGGACAAGATGTTCTAAGCCACTGTCATAACCGTGAAGCCGGAGGACACCATAGCGCTAGCAGAACTGCGGCTAAGGTTCTTCAATCAGGTTTTTTCTGGCCAACACTTTTTAACATGCCCATCTGTTCGTTAGCACTTGTAATGAGTGCCAGCGAACAGGCAACATCTCAGCTCGGAATGCTATGCCCCTCAACAATATAGTTGTGTGCGAAATTTTTGACATCTGGGGCATAGATTTTATGGGACCATTCCCTACATCCTTAGGAAATAAATATATCCTAGTCGCGGTAGATTACGTGAGCAAATGGGTCGAAGCTATGGCTAGCCCCACGAATGATGCTTGTGTGGTGGTAAAGTTCCTAAAAAGGTTGTTTGCCTGATTTGGGGTCCCGCGAGCGATCATCAGTGATCAAGGGACCCACTTCTGTAATGCGAAATTTGAAAAAATTAATGGGGAAACTTGGAGTCTCCCACAGGGTTGCCACACCATACTATCCACAAACCAGTGGATAGGTGGAGATCTCCAATAGAGAAATAAAACGAATTTTGGAGAAAACTGTAGGCAACTCTCGGAGGGATTGGGCAAACAAGCTCGATGATGCTCTATGGGCATATCGCACCGCTTATAAAACACCAATTGGAATGTCTCCGTTTCATTTGTTGTACGGGAAATCTTGTCACCTACCGGTGGAGATGGAACACCGGGCATTTTGGGCGTTAACATTTTTCAATTTTGAGACGCAGGCTGTTGGTGAACAGAGAAGTTTGCAACTGAGCGGAATGGAGGAATTTAGACTGTTCTCATATGAGAATGCTGTGAATTACAAAAACAAGACTAAGCTGTGGCATGATAGAAAACTCCAGGCAAAAACGTTCCATGAAGGTCAGAGAGTCCTCCTGTACAACTCAAGACTCAGGTTGTTTCCTGGGAAGCTAAAGTCAAGATGGACGAGACCTTATATGGTGCACAAGGTGTTTAGTCATGGAGTAGTTGAGATTGGCAGGGAAGGTCAGGAACCTTTCAAAGTGAACGGGCAGAGATTAAAGCCATATTTAGAGAACGATCACACAAGGAAGATCGATACTGTTCATTTCCAAGACCCCCCGAGTCAGTAAAGGCACGAGAACAGGGTGTCCGCTACAAACACCAATTGTAGCACAAGTAACTTTGCATTTTATTTATTTTAATTTTGTTAGATAAATGTCAAATGTGTTGAATTTTGATTCTTGATGAGTATCTTCTGGCCAGGCACAATTGTAAAACCCAAAACTCATTCCAAAGGGTGTGGTAGTACAATTGTACCTGTTTAGTAGGGAAGGATTTATCGTGGAAATTAGGGCGGTAGAAAAATTAAAAATAGGTAAAAGTGGAAACGTCCACTCCTATACCCATAGGCACTCATACCGCCTGTTTTTCCTCGATAAGATTAAACGGCTAGGGGGCAAGAAATTCTAAATTCAAATCACGACCGTTCATTGCCCCTCGTTCCAATTCGAATATACGCACCTTTCTGCCAATCTGTCCAGGTGGCATACTCTGATTCGACCTAATAATGACAGATTGGCGAGAAGACGTATCTTCTCCCCTACTTAAAGAAGCTCTATCTCATGACAGTCCGTCATTCACCATACTTCTTTCTTTTCTTTGATATTTCTTTTTACCGAGGCAGTTCATGCTCTGTGCCTGTACCACTGGGAAACCTTACTTAAAAAAGAGAACGAAATGAGAACCCGTGGTTCAGGCAAACACGTTAAAATTGAGGGATCCTCCAAGAAAGAAAAAGCAAAGGCAAAGATGGCTGAGCCAAGCACTGTAGCTTTTTTCCCAGACGAAAAGCTGGTCAAGAAACTCGCCCAGTTTAAAGACACAACTGTACATGCTTACTATGAGGAGTTAGCGAAACTTCAGTTCGGACCCATCCGAACAGTTTGTTGGGAAACCCTAAGGCGGCTGAAGCTCGAAGATCGTGTGCGCACTCTAATGAAGGCAGGACACTTTGAATGTTTCTTTGAAATGACGGAACCTGCATATCGGGAACTGACACTCGAGTTCTTGGCCACTTTTAAGCACAACGTGGAGATCACCGATCCTGAGGAAGAGGGAAAGTTCAGTTTTCGACTCATGGGTCACTCCCAGCGGCCGTCGCTCAACCTATTCAATCAAATGTTAGGTGCTACAGATGATGGCGATCTAGAATCCGAGAGCTATAAAGAGGCATTCACCACAACGCCTGATGTTTTCGACCCTGTGGCTTTCTGGGACTCACTTTCGGGGCAGAAATATTACGACGGTAGTTCGTCCAAGGCTTCCAATATCGATGATTATACCGTTCGGTATTTGCACAAGTTGATCTCCGGCACAATCTTCGCCCGGGAAAACCAAGCCACCATGCCACATGCAGATCTCACCGCGTTGTGGAGTATGGCAGTTGGACCGAGAATGAATTTAGGGTTTTGGTTCGGAGAATAAATCAGCGCTTTTTGCAAGAAAAACTCGTCGATCATCTGTTGTGGGAGCATCATCACCAGAATCGCGGAATCAATCGGGGTCTTTAAGCCAGAAGACCACTCTCGTCTCACGATTGTGAATCACCCAGACCCGATTGACCTCAAGAGCCTCCAGAAGATGCTGTTCGGAAAAATGGTGAACAGGAAGTGGGTATGAATGTCTGACTTTGTTACATCTAGGCAGAATGAGAGCCGAAAAAGGAAAAGCGAGCCAACAGTGTCAGTATCCTCTGACTCCGAATAAGTCGAGAAGCCAAAGGACCTGGACTTTTATAAGAAGTGTGCAAAGCTTTCCAGCGAGGATATAATGGATCGATTCAACGCCCTATTTGCCCAGAATCTGGCAAACCGCGAGATGATATTTGCCATGAAGCCAAAATATGCATCTCAACAAGGCAAGATCGATATGCTCAAGACTATTTGTATTGAGGAGCATGGAAAGGAAAGTCCTTCTGGTTTTTCTGAAAAAAGTCCGGTAAGAAAAGTGCCTGAAACGCCTGCTAGTGCTCATGTTAATGCTAATGTTGGCACGCCCTCGAAAGAGGATGGCATTCATGCCACTGTGGATAGAGAGGTTAACTCCTCTCTCTCCCATCACGCCTGATCTGTCCAAATTGTCGCTGTCCTAGCATTCCTGCCACTGTGGATAGAGAGGTTAACACCCTTACTCTATCATGTTTTGCTCTGCATGAATATCTATGCTTTCACTTGTATACAATCTTCTGCCGTATTAATAACATTGAGGACAATGTTTGGTTTTAATTTGGGGGTGGGGTTTGTATATCACAATGTATGCTGGCATGACATGATAAATCTTTTAAATTTTGCTTGTGTATTTAGTAATTTGATGTAGAACAAATATCCCTTGAGAATCTCTGTTGCATATATCCTCAGTACTTATTGTGATAATTGTTTTCATTTTCTCTTCTGCCTATTTATTCACCTTCTAAATTGTTTTGTGTTCGGCGGGAATCAAAGAACAGACTGTGCATGTTTTGATGTAGTAGTTTAGTATTACTTGCTTGTTTGCATTGTGTGTCCCTAAATCAGGAAGTTCCAAATTTTTTTAAATTTTTAATTCCTCTTTCAAAATTAGTAACCATTGCCATACTACATTTCCCCAAAAATAGTGAGATCTTGAGCCTAAGAAAGCATCTATGGTATGCATTCGTTTTTTTGAGTGGGCCAGCGCTCACTATCTTTAGGGAGAATTTGCCTTGGTGCCCTGTTGATATGGTGATTAGTTCTGACTCTCATAGGAGGAAAAAGGCATTTAGTTATTATCCCCTCCGCTACACAAAAGGCACCGGTGCTATGCACTCCAATGATTAGGATAGCCAAGTCGAGCCATGACCTGCTCTTTCTGAAAGAACCACGAATGATAAGCCCTCTCCCTTCACTTAAAACTCTAAAACACCCCGAATTCTGTCTTATGCTTCGAAAAGCCAATTGTTTAAAATAAAATCACGTGCTTAAGTTATACAGAAATAAGCGATTGAGCAGACATTGCTTAGGAAAAGATTGAAAGGACTGGGGAATATAATGTGGGAAGGAGGAACCTGAATGACTGTTCAAAAACGATAAAAAGAGTACTGGGCCATGAGGAAACAGGTTGTGTAAATAAGCTAAATGAGGGAATAAAAGTAATTAATGTAGGCTGTGTAGGCTAAATAAATCGCAAAAAGACAGAGTTCATACACTGAAATAGCCTTTCACTGTCAAACCTGAACCTAAGCCTTACATTACAACCGTTATAAAGTCCTTTGGACTATGTCTGGAGGAACTTTGACCCTTAGATTCGGGACCGATAGGCAAACTCGCACCCTAAGGGTGTGGTGTCTGAGCTGAGGAGTGAAATCGCATTCTTTTTCCTGTGGTAAGTAAATGCCATGCGAGAGTGAGTGAATTATTCCATTCCTTAGTGAGGCATGTCTGGCAAGTAGGTAGCTCTTTGTGAAGGAGGAAATCTAAATTTTAAGATTTAAGGAAAGTCTTGAGCAAAAAGGACACAATGTTTATAACAAGCGTTAATTCGTCAATGAAATCTGAGCGTGCATATGATCATTTCTTTATTACACAAAACAATCTTTGTTTTCCCTTCTTCACTCTCTGAACAAATTTCATTCCTAACTCTTCTTCTGATTCCTTCTTACAATTTGTTGCTTGAGGACAAGCAAAGGTTCAATTTGGGGGTATTTGTTAGGCATGAAATTGACTAAGTTTAACATAGTATTTATAAGGGAATTTGGGTATTTTTATATCATTTGGTGAAGAATGAGGGCTAATTATTGTCCTTATGCAGATAAGCAAAGAGAAATGCTAAACTCGCTGGAAACAGCTTGTTTCGCTAATGCCAAAGAGGAGTGGAACCTTTCTTGTATCCAGCGGTCAAACGCCGAATTATCCAATGACGGACATCGAGTGATCAGTGGTGGCAGAGGCAGAGGCAGAGCGGCAGGTGAAAGTGTGTTGCGATGGGATTTCTAAAAGTAGCAAGATGACATGAAGTATCAACCCCTTGAGTGTTCAAGGGTCAATGGATTTTAATCTTTTCATTTTTATTTCGGTTGTAGTGTTTAGTTGACTTATTTTGTTGGAAGGGTACGAAAGTTGTACCGATTTTGCCCCTGTCTTTCTCTTTAAGTAGGTTAAGCAAAGGAAAGATAGAGAGTTCGAATTTTTAGTAGTTTTTAGACAAGTAGACTAGTTGTAGAAAGAAAGAAAAGAAGAGCTCCCATGGAGTCTCGAGCTGTATCAAGAACTACCGACTGCTCACTGCTCGATATGAGTGAGTAGTCCATTTTGAATGGGCACGGCCAGGCCGACCCGGTTATGTAAGTTTTACAATCGTTTTTAATGAATAGTTAGTATTTTGCCAATGTTGTGATTAATGAGGATTTAACTTTCATGCCTAGGCATTTATTTATGTGTTAGATGGATGATAGGACACTGCTTTCATCTTCACTGATATCTCTATTAATCTCCCAACCTCGAAGCTGACAAGTTAGATGGTTGTGTCAAGGGTTTTCTTAACCAGAAATGCAGTTTTGTTCTTAATGCTAGAAAGAACGTATCTTTAGGACGCTAAAGGTGCTAGTAAGTCTTAGGAGTTTGAGAACACACGACAGTTGACTCAAACTCACTTCAAAACTGATACTTTGGCTTCATTGGCATTATCTTCTATTTCATGTTAATGTTGTAAGACGAAGCACAACATGTTCGGCCGTGTCGAGCCTGTTCTATTCTCTAAATCATTACAAAGCTATCTAATTTCTTACTGCATCAGACCTCTTACATCTCACTAAACCAACATCACACAATCAACTTAAAAAGAAGAAAGCTTATTTGACACACACACGCTGTTTACCAACAATTTCTGATATAGATTTGAATCTCAATCCCTGTGGAGACGATACTTAACTTATCACTTTATTACTTGTATCTAGTGCACTTGCTAGAGTCTAATCTTAGGACAACAGTACCTCCTGAGTTGATTCCTTGTCATGAGGTGATTCTCAGCAGCATCGAGAATGTTGCTTTCAGAATGTCCTCTTAGGATTCTGATCTCTCTCGACAGTGTAATGTCTTCAGTGTCTTGTGTTTCAACAAGATCTGCAGTTGTAGATTTGTCAGTGAAAATGATTTCGGTTTCGTTTTTACCTTTAGTCAGTCCTTGAGGGAGTGACTCAGTGGTTGCGCTCAGCTCAGCAGGTGCTGGACTGGGATCATCTTCAGTTGTCTGATTGACCTTCTCTACAGGGTTAGCTTCATCGAAATCAATATGGATAAACTCTTCTAAAACTTGAGTTCGTTTATTGAAAATTCTATATGCTTTGCTGTTTGTTGAGTAGTCTATAAAGATGGCTTCATCAGCCTTTAAATCAAACTTTGCAAGATTGTCTTTAGTATTCAAAATGAGGCATTTACAACCAAAGGCACGAAAATAACTTATGTTAGGTTTTTGTCCTTTCCAAAGTTCATATGGGGTTTTCCTCAGTATAGGTCTGACTAGAGTCCTATTGAGTATATAGCATGTTGTGTTATCAACTTCTCCCCAAAAGTACTTCAGAAGCCTATTTTCACTCAACATTGTCCTGGCCATTTCAACCAGAGTCCTGTTCTTCCTTTCAACTACCCCATTTTGTTGAGGAGTCCTAGGAGCAGAGAAATTATGGTCAATGTCGCTGGCTTTACAGAATTCATCAAACAGTTGGTTCTTGAATTCTCCACCATTATCACTTCAGATATGAGCGATTTTTAGGTCTTTATCATTTTCATGTTTTCTACACAGTGTTGGAAACATCTCAAATGTTTCATCCTTGCTACTGAGCAAGATGACCCAAGTATACCAAGAAAAGTCATCTACAATAACTAAGGAAAATCTTCTACCACCCAAGCTCAACGACTGGACTGGTCCAAAGAGATCCAAGTGTAGTAACTCTAATGGACGCTTGGTTGAGCAATGTTTTTGCTTTGAAAAGATTTTCTAGTTTGTTTTCCATACTGACAAGCATTGCATTTGGCCAGGAGGTCCATGCTTATATGACCAAGTTTCCTGTGCCATAGCCATGAATTTTCTTCCTTTGACATTAAGCATATATCTTTTGAAAACTTCTTTTCTAGATTTAGCATAGAGACATTATCGACATGAGGGGCAGTTAAAATGAACTCATTGGTCTTGCCCTCGAGTATTTGACATCCAGAGGCATCGAACATAACTTTCCTACCGCTGTCACACAGCTGAGCTATGCTTAGTAGGTTATATTCAAGTCCTCTGACTAGGGAGACTGACTGAATAGTAGGGTTACTACCAACAGTTCCTGACGCAACTATTTTACCTTTTTTGTTGTCTCCAAAACTCACGTTTCCTCCATGTTTGTGCACAAGTGTGATGAACTGAGTTTCATCACCCGTCATATGCCTTGAGCATGCGCTATCAATGTACCACATTTTTGACTTCTCAGCACACCTCTGGCCTACCTGCAATATAACTAGTTACTTTTAGGTACCCAAATCTTTTTGGGTCCTCTTTTGTTAGGCTCAATAGGAGATACATTATATTTCACTCGGTGGAGACACACTTTTGTAGTGTGTTGAAACACCTTTCCAACATGATTTTGATTTGACAAAATTATTTAAGTTAATCCATGATTAAGATAATTAAATTTAAGTGCTTTGATTTAATTGTACTAATGCGTTTGTTCAATGTTGAGTATAAAAATATTTATAAGAACAGGAATCAAATTAAGACAGAGCATAGTCAGCATGACAACATAGTGCGGGCTGAGTAAAGAATAACTCAGTACGAAAGAAGGAAAGTCTTCTTCAGAACCGAAGCTTACAAATGAAGCTGATCACAAAAGCTGAGTGAAAAGCAACTCAGCATAAAAGAAGAGAAGTCTTCTTCGGAACTATATCTTGCAGAACGAAGCTGACCGTGGAAGCTGAGTGAAAGGCACTCAGTATCGGAATTGGCAACAATCAAAGACAACGACTATCAAAGTCATGCTGAATGATCTTAAGGACAACACCAATGATCCGTTTGCTAAAAGACAAGATCCGACAACCGTCTGCACCAATAATAGAAACCTCGGAATTACGTACAGAGTCAATTTCGAGATGCATGGGTCAACTGTCCGCTAGCTAAAAGATGAAACCTGTACAAGAAGACAAACCTGCGAGAAGAAGACAAGCCTGGCGCCTGCCGAATTCAGACGACAGGATTGGCCTGCAAATCTGAAGCTGACCAGAACAATGTCAGAAGAAAGATCCGTTTGAATCCAACGGAAAATTCCGGATTCAAATCATTGTATATTCAGATTTCATCTATAAAAGGACAAGTAAACTTCTTGGATCCTCAGCCGAAAAAAAAGAAAAAGAGCATACATACAAAGCACATCAAAACAAGAAAAAGATCTTACACCAAATTTTCATATCTGTGTAAATGCTAGAGTGATTTTTGTAATCATCTAAAGTGTTCTTTGTCTGAAAAAGAACAATTTTGTATCAATTGTAAAATTGAGAGAGTTGTGCTGAGTACTCGGTTTTAAGTACTCAGCGGTAGAGAAATCTAGGTGTTCGGTTATAGCACTTAGTAGGAGTTGAGTAGACGAATAGAGGAAGGTACTCTTGCATATTCAACTACCTTGTAAACGGTTTGTGCTCTACCTTTAAAGAGCTCAGTATTGGATTGAAAAAGCCCGGAGGAATTATGGGGACTGGACGTAGGCGGAGAGGCCGAACCAGGATAAGTCGTGTTGAGTAATTTCTAACTCTCTCTCAATATATATTTGTATGTGTTGCGTGCTATATTTACTCAGTATATAAATTGTTTAAACTGACACTGAGTAAATCAGAGTGCTGAGTTGGAAGCTGACCACAAAATGTCATTTCCTAACTCGCAAGTAAAACAGCTCTAGTCAGTATCTGACTGAAGCCGTCTTACGCCTCACTCGGCCGTGCTGACCAAAATTGAGTTGTGAAACTCAAAGAATTATATTAAGTCAGCATAATTAAAACGAAAAAAATTATATTAGTTCCTAACCCCCCCTTGGAACTAATCACACGGGACCAACAAGTGGTATCAGAGCCTAATAGCTCACTACTCAAAGATATAACTATCTTGAGCTGATCCCAATAAATGGCTGAGAACAACACTCGTTTCCTTCTAGGGAACCAAACAACACAGATACTCCCTGAAGGATTTTCAATTAGTCGGCCTCCCCTATTCTTTGGATCTAACTATACATTCTGGAAGAATAGGATGAAGAACTTCATTCAAGCCACAAACATGAGTGCATGGCTTGCAATAGTTCAAGGCCCATATGTGCCTTATAAAACTGTTAACGATGAGAAAGTTGTTAAGAGTGAAACTGAGTGGTCAAAAGATGACCTTAAGAAATTACAAAATAACGTTTCGGCTATCAATATGCTTCACTGTGCTCTAGATGCTGCAGAACACAATAAGATTTCAGGTTGCGAGTCAGCACAGGAGATTTGGAAAAAGCTGGAGGTGACCTATGAAGGCACAAGCAAGGTCAAGGAGTCCAAAGTGAACCAATATATGAGACTATACGAGCTGTTCGAGATGAATGAAAATGAAGACATCTCGGAGATGAACTCAAGGTTCACCAATATTATAAATGAGCTCAAAAGGCTCGGAAAGAACTTCACCGAAGAAGAACATGCGAAGAAAATATTGAGAAGTCTTCCCAAAAGCTGGCAAGCTAAGAAGACAGTTGTGGAAGAAGCTCAGGACTTGACCACGTACAAGTACGACGAGCTGATCGGATCTCTACTGACTCATGAGATCTCTATAAAAAACTTCGAAGCAAAAGAAAAGTCAGAGGAAAAGAAGCAGAAATCTCTTGTCATGAAAGCTAACTCAACCGAAGCTGACTCATCAGATGATGAGGAGATGGCCATGTTTACAAGAAAAATGTAGAAGCTGTTCAGAAAGAACGACAGGAACAATAAGAGGCCATACAAAAGAAGCGACAGGTACAAAGCTGAGTCCAGTGACAGCAGATATAAAAAGGACAGCTCCAAGCCTGTCACATGCTTCGAGTGCCATCAAACTGGGCACATTAAGTCAAGTTGTCCCAACTTGAAGAAAGAAAAGAAGGGAAGCAAAAAGGCAATGGTGGCCACATGGAGTGACAGCGATGAGTCAACATCATCTGAAGCTGATGCCACCGAGTCAGCAAACATATGCTTCATGGCCGATGATGCTATTGACCACACTCAATCTGAGCAAGCTGACCTCTCAGAAGAATCTAAACAGGAGGAACACTCCAATGAGGTAACATCTTTACTCTTGCTTAGAAATGAAATGGTCAACGCCCTGAGTGATCTATATACACTAACTAAAAAGTGTAACAAGAAAATAAAAGCACTCAGCAGGCGATGTGACGAGATTGAAGACGTCAATCTGAGTGACCTTCGATATCTTCTCCAAGACAACTCAACTTTGCATAACAACATGGAAATTATGCACAAGTTTGTCTCGGAAGTCCAATCAGATTCAAAGAAACTGAGAAAGGATGTCACAACCCTACAGAACCAAATAAAAGGTTCAACTAAAAATGAATCCCACGCTGAGTACTCACGTACAGGTCAGCGTAGACATTTCACTCAGTGTGACTGTTGTGGGAAAAGAGGACACACAATAGATGTGTGTTGGTATAATAAGCAGACTATCCAATGCGACTTCTGCGGAAAGAAAGGTCATACCATTAAGGTATGTTGGCATGCTCAGCACAATGGTGTTGACCAAAGACAAAATCACCCTAAAAGGGTAACTCATTGTGACTTCTGTGGCAAACAAGGCCACACCATAAATATATGCCGTCACAAATTAAAATATGATATTGCACCTGTCTATGCTAACCAACGAGGACCCAAAAAGAATTGGGTACCTAAAGATGAATAGTTTAAAATGCAGGTGAGCTTGAGATGCGTGGAGAAATCAAAACTGTGGTACATAGACAGCGCATGCTCGAGGCACATGAGTGGTGATGAAACTCAGTTCATCACACTTGAGCTTAAACGAGGTGGAAACGTGAGCTTTGGAGACAATAAGAAGGGTAAGATAGTCGGTTCAGGTACTATCGGAGGTAACCCTACTATTGAGTCAGTCTCCTTAGTTAAAGGTCTCAAATATAACCTACTGAACGTAGCTCAGCTGTGTGATAGCGGTAGAAAGGTTGTATTTGATGCCACTCAGTGTCGGATACTCGAGGGAAAAACAAATAATTTGATTTTAACTGCCCCTCGTGTTGACAATGTATATATGCTGAGTTTAGGAAAACAGTTTTCCAAAAATATATGCTTAGTATCTAAAGAGGATAACTCCTGGCTATGTCATAGGAGACTTGGTCATGTAAGCATGGACCTCCTTGCCAAATTAGCTAGAAAGCAACTAGTTGAGGGATTGCCCAAATTGAAATTTGAAAAAGATCAATTATGTAATGCAGGGATTGCTGTAGACACCGAGTCGGAGGACCTGTGACGAAAACCTGTAAACAAAACGGTCGAACCGGTTGATTCCGGAAGTTTTAAAACAAAAATATATAATAAGAAAAGGAAAATTAATGTGAGTCGCGGTCGTCAAGTGGACGGCTTGCGAGTGCTCAGCGACGTGGTGCGAGCGCCTAGCGGCAGCCGACGCGTGTCCGACGGCAGTTGGACGCGCGCCCGGCAGTGCGGGGCGCACGCTCGACGTCCGTTGGGCGCGCATGCCCGGCAGCGCGGAGCGCGCGCTCGACGACCGTGGGGCGCGCACGCCCGACAGCGCGGGCGCACGCCCGACGGCTGCTGGGCGGGCGCGCCCGGCAGCCGCTGGGCGAGCGCCCATCGACATTGGGCGGACGCCCGACGATTGTTGGGCGAACGCCCAACGTCAGTTGGGCGCGCGCGCCCAACGCTGGTTGGGCGAGCGCCCAACTAAAGTTGGGCGTATGCCCAACAATAGTTGGGCGTTCGCCCAACCATGTTGGGCGTTCGCCCAACCATGTTGGGCGTTCGCCCAACTAGCTTGGGCGTTCGCCCAACTGACTTTGGGCGACGCCCAATTTTCTTCGGGCGTCGCCCAAAGTTCCGGGGATCCGTTTGCCTATATAAGGCATGGATCCCCATGCATTTCAAGAGGACTTTTTGGGGAGGAGCTTCTCACTCTAAACATTTTTAGAGAGAGAAAATCTTTTTTTTGGGAAAAAACTTTTTTTTTCCTAAAAATTCCAAATTTCCTAAAAGTTAAAATTTTACCAAAAACACAAAAACACCGGAAAAGCACGATTCGTGGAATCAACCGACTTCAACCGTCAATACCGAACTTGAGGTATTATCCGAGGACTAGACTCGTTTTATTTATTTCATTTATTTTATTTTCTTTATTTATCTTTATGTTATAATTTTATTTATTTAGTTATTCATTTATTTATCGCGTTTTATTTAATTCTTCGTATTTATTTATCCCGTGTTAAATAAAAATTCGGTTTTGTTTTAAAATAAAAAACCTCGTTTTAATATCCCAATACGAACCATGATCCGATTAAAAGGTAGTTCGGGTATTAAAAACGTTGTAATTATAAGTTTTGAAAAGATATTTCCGAATAACGTTTTAAAATAAAAACGTCGTTTTAGGAAACTCCGTTATAGACTATGATCCATTTTTGGTAGTTCGGAGATCCAAAACGATTGAATTAGATTTAATTTAAAGCTTTTGAACAAATCTGGAAAGTTTTGGAGTGCTGCTGTAATTCTACGTTTTCTGTCACTAACAGCAGATTGGCGACGGATTTTCCGTCGGTAATCTGCTGGAAACCGAAAATCACCATTTTTACCCTCCTTTCCCCACTTTTTGACATTTCTACTTGTATATATATGTATATTATTGTGTAATATGTTTATAACAATTATTTTTTAATCCTATAACTATTTATTATGTACTATATATTTATTTATTTCATGTTGAAATTTAATTCGTTTGGATTTAATATTATAAAGTAGTATATATGTATATATATATATGGTTTTTGGCTCATTTGAATTATGTTAGTTATCATTGGGTAAAACTATTTTGGAGATTAAATGTTATTCTTCCCATTTATAAACTTGGTTCATTGTTTTTACATATTTTGAATTAGAATAAAAAGGTATTATATTTAGTATTCTTTTTCACTTTCTTTGTTATATCATATAATATTTCTTACTTATTTTCATCTATAGATATATCCCTATTTTTAGATAAAACTATGTATATATGTATTTCTATTTTATTCTTGTATATATGTATATATTCCAAATGTGTTTTACTTGGTGAATTTTGGTTTAATTGGTTTATTGTTGTAATTATGATAATGTTAAAGGTTAATTGAGTGAAAAGGGGAAAGTAAAATCACAAAAAGAGAGTTTAATTTGCTTATTTAAACTTAAAGTTTTCTAGATATTCCTAAAGTGTAAATAACGTTTTCTTGACATTTTTAAACCATTTCTTAAAACATCATGTTTTAAAACCTTAGTCCGTTCCAACGACGGATTAAGCGAACCTTGTAATTAAAATAGATTTTAATCGTAAATAATAGAGTTTTGAATCGTTTTCTTAAATGATTTGTACAAAGTAAATTGACTTGTATGCCTAACCACGTTTTCGGGTTAAAATTCTTTATTCCACGTCTTCAAACGCTCGAGTCGTTCTAACGGCGGTTCGAGTAGAGGCCACATAAATAAACGGGGTTTTGAAACGTACCTAAATCGTTCCAACGGCGATTAAGGTACGAACCAAGTAAATAAACTCGTTTTCGGGGAGTGAGTTTAGTGTAGAGTTAATGATGCGGGCATCCTAACTAGGATCAATAATAACACGCGCCTTGGCGGATCTCCTCTCGGCGTTCCCACAGAGGTTGTATCTAAGAGGGCGGATCCCCTGGACACGCGAGCGGGGCGGATCTAGGCGTACGCCATGAGGCGTACCAACAACTACACTGGGCGGCTCTCAAGTTTACTTCCTGCCAAAGGAATTCACCAACAACCTCTGACGCTTCGTACCTGCACCTCTGTACCAGTTGTCTGGGCGCATTACCTACCTTACCCTTTTATTATTAACCATATTGTAACCCTAATAGGGGTAGTTCCTGTCCTTTACTTATCATTTAGAGATTGTATTTAAACCCTCATTTTGTAAGGATAAGGCAACTTTATCAATCAAATACTCTTTCTCTTTGAGAATTAAGGTTTATACCTTGTTTATCGGGATTCAATCCTTCTAGTCTAGCTAGAGAAGAACATCTTTGTAGGTTTACGATTAAAACCTTCATTTATCGCTTTCAATCTGTATCAGTTGGTATCAGAGCCAATCGTTTCCTGACCCGAAACTTCTTTTGGCAATGGTTCAACCCCGACAACCGCAAGATTCCATGGAAACCAGTGACCGGAGATATAAGGAGCTGAGAGAGCACCTCGCGGAACAAATCCAGGCCAGCCTTGAGCGGCAGAAACAAAACGACCAATGGTTCCAGGAGCTAACTGCTTCCCTGGAAAACCTCAGATTGGAGATCCGTGCAGTGGTCAGACCAGCCGTCGGGGAGTCCGACCAGAGGAGGGAAGGAGTCTTTGAACCATGACCCCAAAGGCAACCCACGCCACCTCGACTACCATTGGCAAATGTCCCACTTCCACGAATGGGTCCTTGGGATCCTGAGGTAAGAAGACCCAACTTTGTCCTTGTACATAACGCTGATAGTGATAGTGATGATTTTGAGGATATTGGGGATAATGGTGCCTTTAGAAATGTGAGGAATGGTGGCCCGATTGACGACAGACGTGTGGGTATTGCTAGGGCAGAACCAGATCTAGGGAACTTTGATAGAGATGATGCCTTTAAGCTAAAAATAGACTTACCGTCTTTTGGAGGCGAATTGGATATAGAGGGGTTCTTAGATTGGTTATCGGAAGTTGAACGTTTCTTTGAGTATGCGGGTATTCCTGATGAGAGGAAAGTTAGACTGGTGGCATATCGCCTGAAGGGTGGCGCATCAGTTTGGTGGGATCAGATGATGGAAGAAAGAAGAAGAGGGGGCAGAGATCCGATTAGATCTTGGCTACGGATGAAGGCGATGTTGAGGGAGCGGTTCTTACCGCCAGATTATGAGCAGTATATTTACAGCTCCTACAGGGGATGTTCTCAAGGGACCCGAAGTGTCCATAAGTATACTTCAGAGTTCTTGAGGCTTTCGGCGAGAGCCAACTTTGTCTGAGACTAAAAGCCAAAAGACCTCTAGGTATCTAGAAAGGTTGAGATACAACATCCAGGATCGAATTGGCACACAGATGGTGGTGCGAGTACAAGATGCTAGGAATTTAGCCCTCAAGGCTGAATCCCAACTGACCGGGAGATCCAGGAGATCCGCCACTACTGAGTATACGCCTGGAGGAAGAGATAACATGAAGTCTTATGACAAAGGCAAGCAGGTGGCGAGTGCCAGTGGGGCCAAAGTCAACAGTGTGGGAAGAGGATCCGTTGGAGATACTAGACCATACAGGGAAGCACCTATACCACCCAAGGGCAACAATCCATATGCAAGGCCAGCACCTTTCAAATGTTTTCGGTGTAATGAGCCAGGCCATAGATCCAACGAGTGTCCTAGGAGGAAGAGCGCCAACGTGGTGGAGAGGTATGAAGATGACTATGACGAAGAGGATGAAGTATTTTGTGAACCCTTGGGAGAAGATGATGATGAGGCGGGTGAAGAGAGATACGCCATTCATGTGGTACGACGTTTGTTAGTCTCCAGCCGAATAAAGGGAGATCAGAGGCACCGACTATTCAGGACCCACTGTCTTGTGAAAGGTGGGCGATGTAATGTGATAATAGATAGTGGGAGCCAAGAGAACATTGTGAGTAGCAGCGCCGTTCGGAAGTTTGGATTGTTAGCAGAGGCGCACCCTGATCCCTACAGGGTGGGATGGATCAAGAACGTGGGCGAGTTGAGGGTGACCCAGAGATGCAAGGTACCTATTGAGATTGGTAACTATTATGATGAAGTCTGTTGTGATGTGATCGACATGGACGCATACCACCTATTGTTGGGCCGACCCTGGCAGTTTGATAACAACGCCACCTATGCCGGAAGAGAGAACACTTACAGATTTGTGAAGAATGGGGTGAAGTTTGTCCTTACACCAATGGTGAGAGAGCCAAAGGCCGATGAGAAGTCTACCTTGGTAGTCTGTCCTACACACAAATCGTTCGTCAGCGAATGTGAGGAGAGCCAGATGGTGTATGTGGTGATGGTTAAGGCGAATCACGAGGCCGCCCGAAGGGGCGAAGGAGAGATGCCGAATGAAGTGACCCGCCTACTTGGCGAGTATCAAGATCTGTTCCCCGACGAACTGCCGAGTGGGCTACCACCTTTGAGAGATATCCAACATCATATCGATCTGGTGCCTGGGGCTAGTTTGCCAAGCCTCCCACATTATCGAATGAGCCCAAAGGAGAATGATGTCATGAGGCAAAAGGTGGAGGAACTCATCGAGATGGGATACGTTAGGGAGAGTATGAGTCCTTGCGCTGTTCCAGCTTTACTTACACCGAAGAAGGATGGGTCTTGGCGGATGTGTGTTGACAGTAGGGCTATTAACAAGATCACCATCAAGTATAAGTTCCCGATTCCAAGGTTGGATGACATGTTGGACCAACTTGGCGGATCTCGAGTCTTCTCCAAGATTGATCTCAGGAGTGGGTATCATCAGATACGAATCCGATCTGGGGATGAGTGGAAGACTGCCTTCAAGACAAGAGATGGATTGTATGAATGGTTAGTTATGCCCTTTGGGATGACCAACGCCCCTAGTACTTTTATGAGACTGATGAATCAGGTGCTTCACCTAGTGATTGGGAAGTTCGTAGTTGTGTATTTTGATGACATTTTGATCCACAGCCAGACCTTGGCGGAACATGAAGAGCACTTGCAGACAGTGTTTGACCTGTTAAGGAAACACCAACTATACGCCAACACCAAGAAGTGTGACTTTGTCATGGAGAGCTTAGTTTTCCTTGGATTCGTGGTCAGCGGGAGTGGAATCCAAGTTGATGGGGAGAAAGTAAGAGCCATCTGAGAATGGCCTACTCCGAGGAACGTGGGGGATATCAGGAGTTTTCATGGGCTAGCAACGTTTTATCGCCGATTCATTAAGAACTTCAGTTCCATAGTGGCCCCGTTGACGGAATGTTTGAAGAAGGGAAAGGGGTTCGAGTGGGCGGACGCCCAAGAAGAGAGCTTCGCCTTGATCAAGGAAAAGCTGAGTACAGCGCCAGTGCTGGCGTATCCCGATTTTGACAAACTGTTTGAAGTTGAGTGTGATGCTAGTGGAATTGGGATTGGTGGTGTCTTGATGCAAGAAAAGAGGCCCATTGCATACTTCAGTGAGAAGCTCTGTGAGGCACGGCAAAGGTGGGCAACGTATGATCAAGAGTTTTATGCTGTAGTGAGGGCGTTGAAAGTATGGGAACATTACTTGGTGGGAAAAGAGTTCATCCTCTACACTGACCATCAAGCTCTCAAATACCTGGGAAGTCAGAAGCAACTTCGAAGTGCCATGCACGCCCGGTGGTCTGCCTTCATAGATAAGTTCCCCTATAAGCTCATCCATAAGGCGGGAAAACAAAACATAGTGGCGGACGCCTTGAGTCGGAGGGTTGCACTAATAAAAACAGTCAAACTGGAGACCGATTGTTTCGAACACATCAGAGGAGAGTACCTAGCGGATCCTGACTTTGGAAGTATCTGGGAGAAGTGCCAGCACCAACCTGGGAATGGGGCGTATCACTTGATGGATGAGTATCTAATGAGGGGCAACCAACTTTGTTTACCCTGCACTTCTATCCACGAGAAGGTGGTCCGAGATCTACATGGCGGATCCCTGGGGGGACATTTTGGGCGAGACAAGACATATGCAGCAGTGAGTTCCCGTTATTTCTGGCCCAAAATGAGAAGAGATGTGGCGTACCTGGTAGAACGATGCTATATCTGCCAGACCGCCAAGGGACATGCTACAAATGCTGGCTTACAGCTAGCCTTGCCTGTACCAGAAACCATATGGGAGGATCTGTCCATGGATTTTGTCCTAGGGTTACCCAGAACTCAGAGAGGCATGGATTCCATCTTTGTGGTTGTTGACCGGTTTTCGAAAATGGCACACTTCATACCATGCCGTAAGACTAACGACGCCTCAGCGACTGCCAAGCTATTCTTCAAAGAGGTTGTCAGACTACATGGCGTACCAAAGAGCATTGTCTCAGACCGTGACACAAAGTTCCTGAGTCACTTCTGGCGGACCTTGTGGGCTCTTTTTGATACTTCTCTGAAGTTTAGTACCACCGCCCACCCTCAGACAGACGGACAGACAGAAGTGGTCAATCAGACTCTGGGAAACTTACTGCGCAGCAAATGTAAGGATAAGCCCAGGATGTGGGACGTGGTTTTAGCACAAGCTGAGTTCGCCTACAATGGATCTGTACACTCGGGAACTGGGAAGTCACCCTTTGAGGTGGTATACACTAATACCCCGAATCACGTCCTTGATATAGCCCATCTTCCCAAAGGAAACGTGACTGCAAATCAGCTAGCCAAAGACTATGTCCAGATGCACCAAGAGGTGAAGGAGACTCTTGAGGAGAGAAACCAGAAACTAAAAGCTAAGGCGGATGAGCACCGCAGGGACCTACAGTTCGAAGTGGGAGATGAGGTTATGGTACACTTGGGAAAAGAGAGACTCGCCAACGCCACAAGCAGCAAGCTTCGACCGAGAAAGTACGGGCCATATAAGATCACCAAGAAGATCAATGCCAATGCCTATCACATAGCTTTGCCAAATTGGCTTGGTAAAGTCTCACCGGCGTTCAATGTTCGTGACCTTAGCCCGTGGAAGTCAGATGGCCCTTTGGAGAACAACATAGACAAGCCAGTGCCGAATTCTTTAAAAGAAGGAGAGAATGATGCGGACATCCTAACTGGGATCAATAATAACACGCGCCTTGGCGGATCTCCTCTCGGCGTTCCCACAGAGGTTGTATCTAAGAGGGCGGATCCCCTGGACACGCGAGCGGGGCGTATCTAGGCGTACGCCATGAGGCGTACCAACAACTACATTGGGCGGCTCTCAAGTTTACTTCCTGCCAAAGGAATTCACCAACAACCTCTGACGCTCCGTACCTGCACCTCTGTACCAGTTGTCTGGGCGCATTACCTACCTTACCCTTTTATTATTAACCATATTGTAACCCTAATAGGGGTAGTTCCTGTCCTTTACTTATCATTTAGAGATTGTATTTAAACCCTCATTTTGTAAGGATAAGGCAACTTTATCAATCAAATACTCTTTCTCTTTGAGAATTAAGGTTTATACCTTGTTTATCGGGATTCAATCCTTCTAGTCTAGCTAGAGAAGAACATCTTTGTAGGTTTACGATTAAAACCTTCATTTATCGCTTTCAATCTGTATCAGTTAACATGTGAATCGAAGCATAAGACACACTGTAAAATAAATCAATTCTCCATTCTCCCCCTCTCTCCTTTATAAATTTATGCAAAATGGGTGATTCTTTACCAAAATGGCTTTCAATAATATATGCTCAAAACGGTTTCAATACGAGAAAGAAAAGGTTTCAAATGAATTTTAAACTTAAAGAAATATACGATTAGTCCGTTATTGCCTAACACGCTGAGTAGGAGGCCGGTGGTTCATAACCGGGCGATGTCGGGGTGCCTAGTAGCCTTTCTCCGGAAAGGAGCTAGCATTCTCGGCTCGTACCTAAGTTTCCCAAACCCTCACCGGTCTCCCACAAGGGATCGGTGTTCATTTTCCCATTCGTGGGTGGCGACTCTTCCATACTTCGAGCTCCGGTCCTGCCGAGCAGCTTGATTCCACGATTGGTTGCTTTCGGCGCCAATCACCGCTTACGTCGCCATGAGGTGTCCACCCCCCGGTCCGCCCGGGAGATTAGGCCGCGGCACCTCGTCTAACAAGTGGCGACTCTGCTGGGGAAGCGAGAAATTTGATTCCGGAAGGCGTGTATTAAGCCCTTAACGGGGACGGATCGTATTATTTCTTTTCGTATGCATTCATAAGCATTATTGCAAACCTTTTGGGTAATTTCCGCGAAACCTCTAGCGAGAGTCCATTCGTCGCTCGAAAGAGGCTAGTGTAAGTTCCCCCTTACAGTAAGGCGCCAAAGGGTCCCCATCCATTCGTTAGGGGCGAATTTGTGCGGTCCTGTGAGGTCCCGCGATCAGCCGTGTCAGCATATAGTAGCCTTAGAAGTTGCCATAGGATTACCCGTTACCATTTTTTATGTGATGAATGAATCAGTTCGTGTTTTCAAATTGCCATGATACGTGTCTAATCCTAAAATATGTAAAGGAAATGAAACGATATGTTAATATATACTCTTAAACCGATATACAAACTACCCTCAAAACATTGAAACGATTCGAACTAAAGACGACTTAGTCATCTCGTATGAATGAACTTGTGCGACCCGCCTGGTCCCTTTCCGTGTCCCGAAGAAGGCACATGTTCAGGAAATGTGCTATGACGTAAGCACGTATTAGTATGAATTGGTTTGGTATTAAGGATAGTTATATCTCGATTCAAAAGACTATATTAACAGTAGCCGTTATTCACATTCTTTAAATAGGTTGGGATAAAACGAGATTATGACGAAACGAAAACAAAGAACATTTCTATTTTGAATGACCCCGTTGTAACGTAAAGAGTTTCGCAAACATGGCCCGTCCCTTCCGAATAAAAGACGAGCTCTTACGTTATGCCTTGTGTTGTTCTTGAGAGAAATGGAAGTGTCCGCAAAAGTGACTAAGAAAATAAAAGGAAAGCAAAAATAAACAAACGACCAAAGTCATTATGTATCTACGATGTATATCCATCCCGAGGGTAGTTAAAGAAAATGAACCAATTTCGTTAAATACGTGTCTCGAACCGGTATGTATGCCGTTTAAAATCACAAAGCCGAATTAAGCTAAACCACATAATTGCGCCATATGGACGAGACTGTGGGTTTGACTAACGACTCGATCATTTCGACCATTACCAAAACTACAAGAAATATGGCCCGATATGCATGTTTGCTTAAACTCGAGCCTAACTGAAAAAGAACGGTAATATCCCTGCTTCGAATAAACATGCGATTCAACGAAACGTTGATTTTCTATAACCACACTAAGGTGATATATCCCGTAGATTGGAAGGAATAAAGAGTTGTTGTTAGCCGAAAGATTATCGTGCGCTCAAATAAGACTCGCCGTCTTTTTACGTAGCCAAAAACGAGCAAACGGATTCTTAACGCTAAAAACAAACACGTTACGCGATGAGTCCGTTCCCCAAAATGAAAAGTGCTTTAATCACTGAATGAACACGTGGTTACGTCTCTCGATAGATCCAAAAGATCCCATCGTAATCCAAAAATCGAGACACGAACCCACGCGAATAAAAGGGAACGAGTCATTGTCAATAACGAACGGTTGGACTGAAAGAATAACTCGTACCTCATCTAAAAACCGAGATGCGCTCAAAGGGAGTCAAAACCCGAACTAATGCATCTCGCAAAATGACAAAAGACGAGTTATCCCGAAAGGACAATCCATTTGGTCGATATCTTAGTCACTGAACGCTAATACGTTAAAACGAACTGTGTTGTCTGATGGATGATTTACTTTTCCGCAATAATCGATGGTATCACGCGTCCCCTGGACCGCAATGTGAGCCCCAAACCAAAATCCTAGGAAAGAGACTTGGACCATCGAGTGTCTGGAGGAATAAGGGTGGAAGAGAGATGCTGTGATACGTGTAATTAGACTAACGTTTGTTCTTCTTATCTTATATATCCGTAAATAATAAACGCACACACCACGAATCATGAATATAAAATCATGCATACATACTAATGGATACCGTTCGCGCAGATGTCATCATTAAGCGGTTGTGGTACCGAGAGAGCAGTCGGCTAGTTAGGCAGTTTGACCAGTTACAGATTGACAGTTCCGAATCGGCAATTGTGGCTTCTGATTCGTCTTCATCTGGGTATACTCATTCTTCCGTCAGTATGTCTGCGACCGACGAAAAAGTGGCCGGATTGGAAAACTCTGTAAACAACATTAATGAGCAGTTACCCGCGATAGTGGCCCAGATAGCTGAGTTGGCATTGAAGGACAACAAGAGTGGCAGTAAGCACGCTGAGAATGAGGTGAACGATGGACCTCGCTTTGGGAATGAGGATGACTATCAGGATTATATCCGGAAATAGCTGGAGAAAGAGAAAGCTAAGGAGGAGGAGTGGAAGCAACACATCACTCAGGAGGTGCATGATCTACGTGGGGGAAGTTCCGGGATTCAGGACTTTTATAACTTGAAGAATTGTTTATCGGCAACGGCTTTGCCTTTGAAATTCCGGCTCCCTGACATGAAAAAGTTCGATGGAATTGGAGATCCCACTGCTCACATGAATCAGTATGTTGCTGTAATGAAGCACACGATCCTGACTGAGGATCAAGTCCTGGGGCTGTTTAACACCTATCTTGAGGGGGCTTCCCTCACATGGTTTCATGCATTGCCGATGGTGATGAAGAGGGATTGGAAAGAGTTAGCGAAGTCATTCATCGCACAGTATAGCTTCAACACCATGCTTGAGGTCACTTTGAAGGAGCTTGAGAGCACTAAGCAACAGACTGGGGAATCTTTCTCCGATTTTGTGAGGAGATGGAGGGCCAAAGCCGCAGTTATAAAGCAGAAGCCGCTTGAGCAGGATCAGATCCAAATGGTAGTCGGTAACACCTTGCCGTATATTAAGAATGAGCTGCGGTACATGCCTTTTACCGATTTCAACCAAATGTATAGCTGCGCCTTGACAGTTGAGGGGGACGGAGAACCAAAGAAAGCTTATACCAAGTGGACGAAGTCTAGATATAGTGCCGGAGGGCCAAGTGCGAGTGCAGAATCTGCAGTAGTGAAAGTGCTTGATCTTAATGCTATCGAAAAGAGGCAGTTCGCCAAATTCGATCAAACCTACGCAAAAGTTTTCGAATGATTGCAGAAAAAGGGATTGCTGAAAGCTCTTACTCCTTATAACAAAGTTCCACCTTCCCTGCAGATACAAGCTAGGGGATACTGCGAATTCCACAGCAGTTATGGGCATACTATTGAGAACTGTGAGAGGTTGAAGCACGAGATCCAAGATTTGATTGAGGAGAAGAAGATAGCTGATCCGTCGTCAGCAAACCCTTCCACTAGGCGTAATCCATTGCCTAATCATAGGGTGAGCATGATCGGAGTCGGTCTGAAAGAAAGTGCAGTGATGGAACCCTTCGGGGAGGACAAGGAGGAGTTGTTGGACTCCGATGAGAAGAATAATGTGGGAAATGGTTTGTATGTGTCGGCTTTGGAAGAGGAGCCAACGGAAGAAGTGATGGATGATAGAACTGAAACCGAGGAGACCGAGGAAGTCTCATCTCGGAGGATCGTGCCTGTGTTGAAATTGTTTAGTAGGGTAGAAGACCCCGAAGCTCATTTGTATGGATACGTGTGTGCTATGTTTGGAGAGCCATACAAAGTGGAAGAAGTCGCTCCATGGTTCCATCTTTCGCTGGTGGGTGAACCTTTGAAGTGGTTTCAATCGCTACCTGACGCGACTAAGCATGATTGTTCTTGATGAAGTATCGAAGAGACAAAATACAGGCAGGGGAATATAGCGCGATGCAAATTGGGCCTATCAAACGTCCGTTTCCGACTGTCAGCAAGTATAATGAAGGGAAGGACCCCATGGAGCACTTACATTTTTATCTGTCGGCTATGGGCCCTCTAGGCTTCAAAGAGGAGGAGATTACGAGCTTGTTCTGCAACTCATTGGCGGGAGAGTCACTAGTATGGTACATGTCTCTTCCAATGTACGTTAAAGCAGATTGGGCAAAAATGACTAAGAGATTCATCAAGAAATACGCCGCATGGGAATGTCCAGAGGAAATGCCTACATTACCCGAAGAGGAGACACCTAAAGCAGTAACAGCCATGTCTAAGTATAAGGGAGATGAGAACCCCATTGGTCACATAAACCGTTTCCGTGCCTACATGTTTGACGCGGGACTCTACCGAAGTGAGTTAGTCCAGCATTTTCCAAAGACACTCATAGGAGAAGCTTTGATATGGCACCGAATGCTCTCGGTAAAGACAAAAGGGGACTGGGGATCCCTCATGGAGGCCTTTGTGCAGAGGTATGAGATGTACATTCCGTGGACAGGGTCGTTGGAAGATTTAGAAAGGATCAAGCAACTTCCCGAGGAAGCATTCGTGGATTATGCTAGAAGATGGAGGTTCAAGTATGCCTCGTGTCGGGTCAACTTGAGTGATCAGGAGCAACTCATGTGCATCCGGAAGGGTGCTATTCCACTCGTGGCTAGAAGAATGAATGGAGTGTTCCTCAAGGACTATGAAGAACTGATAGGCTGGGCTCGGTATGGATCGTCGGATCCTTCCTACATAAATCCGAATGTCCCTCACATAATGGATCTGATGGTCGTGGACATTTGGGGAAGTTCCTCCGACGAGGAAGGTATCAATCAAAGGGTTCCGATCAACATCTGGGATGAGTCTGATGATGAGTCGGAAGTGGCTGTTAGCGCCGAAGGAAAGATTCTGCCAGGTTTTGAGATCTTCAATGATGTGACTGACTGGGGCAAAGGAAAGGCAAGCTGCTTCGTCGAGGAGATTATGATGTTAGATTTGAATGCCGAGGAGCAGGTCGTTACTATTGAAGCAACTGCGGGAGTGGTGGATGAGCCCGGTACCTCCAAAGCTTATGAGAAACCCGAGAACCTCGATGACGACAACTAGATTACCACTTTGTTTGAATCTGATGATGTACTCACCAATACTATCAATGAAATGAATTCTGATTTTGCTTACTTGCTTGATGTTGATTCTGATCATTCCATGCATTCTCATTCATATAACATGCCTACATTTGAAATCAATTCAATGGAAATGTCAACTTTAAATCTTGGCACGGATGAAAATCCTAAACTTATACAAATTGCTCAAGAATTAACTATTGAAGAGATGAAAGAATTTGAGAGAATAATTAAAAAATACGAAATAGTGTTTGCTTGGACATACGAAGACATGCCAGGAATCGATCGATCAATCGTGACTCACCGTATTCCAACGTACTCCGATGCTAAGCCCGTGAAACAGAAACTCCGACGCATGAGACCGGAATGGGCAGATAAGATCAGAGAGGAAGTGAAGAAGCAGTTAGAAGCAGGGTTCATCGAAGTAATCGACTATCCCCCTTGGGTCGCAAATGTAGTGCCCATCGCAAAGAAGGACGGCAAAGTGAGAATGTGCGTCGATTATAGAGATCTTAACAAGGCGTGCCCCAAAGATGAATTCACGTTGCCTCATATTGACGTATTGATCGACAGTGCAGCATCAAGCGTCTTACACACAAATGTGGATGGTTTCATGGGCTACATGCAAGTTCAGATGGCTGAGAAGCACAAAGCAAAAACCTCGTTCACAACTGAGTGGGGAACATACTGCTATAGGGTGATGCCGTTTGGTTTGAAAAATTCCGGGGCAACTTACCAGCGAATGGCTACGGCACTGTTCCATGATATGATACACAAAGAGGTAGAAGTTTATGTGGATGACATGATGGTCAAGTTGGAGACAAGAGAGGGGCATTTCGCTGCACTCGAGAAGTTTTTGGCCCGAATTGCAGAATTCAAGCTGAGGTTAAACCCGAAGAAGTGCTTCTTTGGCGTTTCATCGGGGAAAATCTTAGGCTATGTGATCAGTAACAAGGGAATCGAGGTAGATCCCGATAAAGTGAAGGCCATACGGGAAATGCCGGCACCAAAGAATGAGAAAGAAGTGAGAGGATTTCTGGGACAGGTTCAGTATATCAGTCGGTTCATAGCACGACTCACTGCGATCTGCGAGCCGATCTTTAAGCTGCTACGGAAAGATCAACCCACGGTTTGGAATGATAAGTGCCAGCAAGCATTAGAGAGTGTTCGGAACTATTTGTCTAATCCGCCAGTTCTGAGACCGCCTAAACTGGGAAAACCGCTTCTCCTCTATGTGGCGATCGAGGAGCGATCTATTGGGGCAATGTTGGCCCAAGAAGGGGACACGGGCATGGAGCACGCGGTATATTATCTGAGTAAGAAGTTCCTGGAGTACGAGCTTAAGTATAATATGATCGAAAAGACGTGCGTGTCAGTAGTATGGCTAACAAAGAAACTACAACACTATTTTCAATCTTACAAAGTGATCATTATTTCCCAAATGGATCCCGTGAAGTATCTGTACCGAACTCCGTCTTTAACAGGGAAGCTAGCCCGATGGTTATTGCTTTTGTCCGAGTTTGATATTGAATATGTAACGAAGAAGGTTATCAAGGGGAGGGCCGTAGCAGAATTTCTGGCCAACCAACCTCTGAACGCAGAAGAGGAAGAGATAAACTATGATTTCCCCGATGAGCACTTGAACGCAATAGAAGTCATACCATGGAAAATGTTCTTCGATGGAGCAGTTAATTCGAATAGGGTCGGAGTAGGAGTGCTACTTATCTCACGAGAGGGAGAAAGAATCCCGATGGAAAAGAAGCTATCCTTCCCTCTCACCAATAATATGGCCGAATATGAAGCGTGCATCTATGGGTTGGAGTCATTAGCAGCACTAGGAGCATCATATGTCGAAATCTGGGGCGACTCAAAGCTAATCATCGAACAGGCACAAGGAAACTGGGAAGTGAGGGAAGAAAGGTTGCGTCTATACCTAGACCAGTTGGAGGGATTGGCACTAAGATTCAATGAATGTCGTTTTTATCATATTCCTCGGGCACAGAACCAGGCAGCGGATGCTTTGGCCACTTTGGTGTCAGTTTGGGACAACCCTCGGAACCTGGCCTCGAAGCCTTTGGTATTGAAGAGATCTCACAAACCGTGCTACGAAGACGTAATGCTATTAGGGGCAGATGAAAAACCTTGGTATTTCGATATCGTAAACTTCATGAAGAGTGGAACCTACCCGGCAGAATCAGAACTTAGAGATCAGGCTGTGATTAGAAGGTTAGCACAGCAGTTCGTCATCCACAACGACTTGCTTTACAAAAGGCACACCGATGGTTTACAACTGAGGTGCTTGGATGCAGGAGAAGCCCGGGAGGCAATGGAGTCAGTACACTCAGGAATTTGTGGGGCCCATATAGGAGGAGCAGTATTAGCAAAGAAAATCATAAGGCAAGGCTTCTATTGGCTCACTATGGAAAGAGATTGTAACGAATATGCGAAGAAATGCCATGATTGTCAAATCCACGGAGATTATAATCATTTACCAGCTATGGAATTGCACGTATTAGCACCCATTTGGCCGTTTGCGGCTTGGGGCATTGATATTATCGGAGAGGTGATGCCTAATGCTTCAAACGGGCACAAATTCATTGCAGTCGCTATTGATTATTTCACCAAGTGGGTGGAGGCAGAATCATTCAGCAAGTTAGGGTCTAAACAGATGAGGAAGTTCATTGAAAAGCACTTGATCACCAGGTTCGGAGTGCCTCATCATATGATCATGGATAATGGGGTCCAGTTTCAAGAAGAAGTGAAAAGTCTATTCCGAGAGTACGGTATTGAACATCATAGGTCTTCTCCGTATCGTCCGCAAGCTAATGGCGCAGTTGAGGCAGCTAATAAGAACCTTAAAAGGATTCTCGTAAAGACAGTAGAATCGCATCGGAACTGGCACGAACAGCTTCCGCTCGCTTTATGGGCTTATCGCACGACAGTTAGAACGTCAACTGGGGCAACGCCGTTCTCCTTGGTATACGGTGCAGAAGTCGTTCTCCCGATTGAGGTTGAAAAGCAATCGTTGAGAATCGTAGTAGAAGCAGAGATTCCCGAGACGGAATGGGTGAAGAAGCGGTATGAACAGTTAGCATTGGTGGACGAGAAAAGGATGAAGGCCCTTTACCATGTGCAGTTATATCAACGAAGGATGGCCCGAGCCTTCAATAAAAAGGTGAAGGCCAGCCCTATCAAAGAAGGGGATATGGTGCTAAAACAGATCCGTGTGACGCACACCGACCCGAGGGGCAAGTTTAGGCCAAACTGGGAAGGGCCGTTCTTCGTGAAGAAGATACTAAGCAAAGGAGCGTGAAGTTAACTACTATGGACGACATGGAGTTCTCCGAACCTACCAATCTGGATAGGCTTAAGAAATACTTTTCGTAAAAAAAAAAAAAAAGAAAAATTCCCGATAGGTCAAAAACCCGCAAAGGGCGGCCTATGCAACAATAAGGGACATCCCAATGGGTGAAAACCCGAAAGGGCACTCATTTGAAAATTCCGGGATAGTAAAAGGAGAGATGAAAAATCGCTGGGATCTGAAAACCGAAAAAAAAGGCAGGTCCTGGTAACGGTAGTTATATCTTGAGCAATTATAAAAATAATGTATAAGAGGCTAAGTATTTCTGTTGTTTGTAAATAAATAAAGGCATGAGTATATTTGAAGAGAATGATTGGAATCGTTATAATCTACTGAATGCATGGTAATATGAATCATGAGTTATACATTTCTTACCTTTCTTTTCACAATAAAAAGCCTACGTACTATCTACCCCACTCCCTATACACAAGCTATACATCGGGGTAATTCTAATAAAAGCTACGAAGCTATACATGATAAGCCTAATAAGGAGGGAAATCCCAGTGGGCCTCAAAGTCCCTCAGATGCGACGCCCGCTTTGCAGATAGGGTCTCCTCAGCGACTCGAAGCCTCTCCTCGGCGACTCGCACTCTCTCCTCAGCGGCGAGGCGTCCTGTAGTCTCCTCCCGTACCCTCTCCTCAACGGCAAGACGTCCCTCGGTCTCTGTTCGCATCACCCCTGACCAGTAGTCGTTCCTCTCCCGGTAGACCTGGCCAACCCTGGCATCGGCCTCCCGCACCGACTCGCTCCGTCTCCGCTCATGTGTGTGAAGATCACTCTGAATAAAAAAAACAGATATAAAAAAAGAAAGAAGAAATACTGGCAAGAATAGAAATCATACATACATATATGCATACATTCCACTACACTAAAATAAAATGAGGATACTTACCAGATGGTCAGCACAGCGCAAGCTGAGTCGATCTCGGAGGTAACCAGACAGCCCCACATAATCAGTGCAAGTCTCCCTCGAAGTCTGGAGAGCGTCTGAGGGATCAAACGGTATCCTCGACGTAAAGACAAGAGGAGCCATCTCGACACCAGCATAGGCCACTCTGGACTCATCATAGCAAACGGTCACGAAATCCCTCCCAAAGTCAGGGACGGGTACGCCTAGAGGGGACCTCTCTTGTCGGGCGGCGCCGGAGGACTCGCCGACATAATAGGGCGGCTTGCTCGTAGACGCCTGAGCACGGGCATCATCGAAGAAATCTGACATGTGGGCACTCCTCCACGAACCCTCCTGCAAGCAAAGGCACAGTAAATACCACTAACTATCTCGTGAATAAAAAATAAATAGGCCGAAACACTCACCGGAACCGCCTCCTGACCGAAGACCGCAGCAACAGCCTCCCCCGAAAACACATCCGCCACGGGGTCCACCTCCATCGCCACCGCTGGGGCATCCCTCGCGCTCAATAAGGTCGATAAATAGGGGACGCGGCCCCCGATATGAACCCATACATCTCTACCAGCAAAGCAACGAGTCAAATCCCGACGAATGACCGATAAGGGCATAGTCCGCACCGCAAACATGGAGACGGGGATCTCGCTTGGTGTCCAATGCGAGGCGCTAACCCCGGTGATGCCCCGATCGCCCAAGTACCATGCCCGTACGCAAGGGCCGGTAAGCACGCTCTGCTGCTCCTGGATCAGGGTGACGTACGCGTAATCGGGACCGAAGTCAAGGTCGTCCCACCTGAATCTAATCTGAAAGCACAAAGAAAAAGTCAGGTCTGATCAAACAAAAATCTAGCGCGATTAGAAGATATTTACCTTCCCCAAGGTCCGTGAATCAATCCAATCTAGGAGCTGCGCCACCGTCTGCCTCTCCCCGGTACCTAGACCGAACTCGCTCCACCGAGCCATAACTGGGGGCGTCACTACCCGTGGCCTGCGCCGACGCTCGCTGGGAAGAATCCGCCTCTCGTAGGCCCAAACCTGAGTGTAATAACAAAGGTTATGAACAGAAGGCGCGAAGAAGATAAAAGGAGTAGATTAAGGATGAACCACGTACCAGAAGAGCAAAAGTGTAACCGCCGAAGTCCTTGCGCTTCCGGCAAGTCAAATCCAGAAACTTGTACAGGTAAGCTAGACCCGCTCCTGCCCAATCGTAAGACGCCACCGCGTCCAAATCACTGAAGGCCTGAATAAGACCCGCATGTATGGTCCCGCTCTTGGTGCGGAAGATCGTCTCGCCTAAAGCATATATCAGGAAGCTGCGGACAGCCAGATCAGTGTCGTCTGTCCCACAAAAGTCCCTACGACTCAAAAGCCTCGAGGTAGTGATGAACTTCGCCGGGGTGGATTTGACACCCGTGTAAACTCCCGGCCCGATCAAAGCGGCCAACCTAGCACGGTCGACCCGTGGACGCATCGTATCAAAGGAGAAGGGAACCGGAGTACCACTCCCCCGCAGCCCGGTCAGTAAAGAGAAGTCGCGAGGTGAGATCGTCATCTCCCCGAATGAGAGATGGAAGGTATGGGTCGAGTCAACCCATCTCTCGCATAAGGCCCGTAGGCCAAAACGGTCGCACACCCCATTGGCGCGGGGCAGCGCTAAAATAAAGGGCTCAAAGCCCAACTCTCGCACACGGGCTCTCGCCGCGGCGCCTAGCATGGAATACCACACATGAATATCTGCCGTAGTCCCGGAAATGTCGATGAACTGGAAAGAACGGAACAGGTAAGTTTAAATGTTGTTCCTAGGCTGGCATCTGATGAAAGCACGTTAATCTAGCTATTCTTTCGGTCAAATCTAACCTAGAAACATCTTGTCAATTTGGACCGTCATTTTGTGAAATCTCTTCCTTAGGGTTGTTTGCATAGGATTTGATTAATTCATTATTCTTTGATCTTCTCTCGTCCGCATTGGAAAAGAGAATTATTCAAGTTGTTACTATTCATGTGCATTAGTCAAGTTTTCACTATTCACGTGCGTTATTCGAGTTTTTACTATTCACGTGCATTAGTCAAGTTTTTACTATTCACGTGCATTAGTCAAGTTTTCACTATTCACGTGCATTATTCGAGTTTTTACTATTCACGTGCATTAGTCAAGTTTTTACTATTCACATACACCATTCACGTTTTTACTATTCACGTGCATTAGTCAAGTTTTCACTATTCACGTGCATTATTCGAGTTTTACTATTCACGTGCACTATTCACGTTTTTACTATTCACATGCACTATTCACGTTTTTACTATTCACGTGCATTATCCACGTTTTCATTATTCACGTGCACTATTCACGTTTTCACTATTCACGTTTTTACTGTTGGCATGCATTGCTCGTATGTTTACTATTCACATGCATATAGTTCGCATTCTTCCAAAAAGACAAATAAAGTGTTACTTGCAAGCAAAGAAATTCATGTTTTCTAACTAAGGTCTTCTAAGGCAACCTAGGGGTTAGCATGCAAATCATGTTCAAGGTAGGGATACTAAAGCCTAGAAATTTAGTCAAAAGACGAGGAAGTAAGAAAGTACTTACCTGGTTACAGCGGGTCCGGCTCAGATGAGATGGGGGGTCCTGAAAAGGGTCCACTGTAGTAAGGTTCACAAAACCCTCCTCCATGCCATCATGTTGATCCAAATCCATCCCGAGAATAATCCAAATCAAAAGTTAGAGAGAGAGAGAAGAGAGAGAAGGTGTGGGGTTGAAATGAAACCCCACCACCTTATATAGAAAAGGGGAATGACATTCCCGTAAATAGTGAAAAAGGTACGATGTGACATAAAGGTAAAACGTAAATAATTATTTACCAGGTGCACAGACCTCCGATTTGCAGTCCGTTTCAGCCTGCATTTCTGTCAAACAGTGACCGATAATATCAAGATGGAACTCCAGACGACATCCGATTTTTACAGAACAGCGGCACCAGTCAAAATACAAACGACAGTCAACAGAAAAATAATTGTTAGTTTGAATCATTCCGGACTAAAAAGACGTTCCTATCGAACCATTCAAACCTCCAAGACACTAGCTCCAGTGAGAAAATACAGACAACGGTGTTTTAAAAGAATTCAGAATTGTCAGAAAGAACCTTTGCTTTTGAGCCGTTTTACCCGCGGTCGTGGACCAGGGTTGCTTTTGAGCCATTTTACCCACAGTCGTAGACTAGGGTCGCTTTTGAGCCATTTTACCCGCGGTCGTGGACCAGGGTTGCTTTTGAGCCATTTTACCCCGGTCGTGAACCGGGGTCGCTTTTGAACCATTTTACCCGCAGTCGTGGACCAGGGTTGCTTTTGAGCCATTTTTACCCGTGGTCATGGACCAGGGTTGCTTTTGAGCCATTTTACCCGCGGTCGTGGACCAGGGTTGCTTTTGAGCCACTTCCCCCCCGGTCGTAGACCAGGGTCGCTTTTGAGCCATTTCTCCCCGGGTCGTAGACCAGGGTCGCTTTTGAGCCATCTTACTCGCGGTCATGCACCAAGGTTGCTTTTGAGCCATTTTTACCCGCAGTCGACTTAGGCTAGGGTCTGTAAGAAGAACATCCGCCGGCGGCCGATTCAAAGGCAAGGACAGAAAGGATCGAGAACGACGCCGGAACGCGCAGCGCAAAGGTCAGGTATTCTTCCTCCTACTCTTTACGTGTCTCTTACTTTTATATGTTTTACATTGCATGTGTTGCGTTAACAAAAAACGTTTTCAAAACACACACATCACTGTCAAAATAGGAAAGTAGGGGCAACTGTAGACACCGAGTCGGAGGACCTGTGACGAAAACCTGTAAACTAAACGGTCGAAGCGGTTGATTCCGGAAGTTTTAAAACAAAAATATATAATAAGAAAAGAAAAATTAATGTGAGTCGCGGTCGTCAAGTGGACGGCTTGTGAGTGCTCAGCGACGTGGTGCGAGCGCCTAGCGGCAGCCGACGCGTGTCCGATGACAGTTGGACGCGCGCCCGGCAGCGCGGGGCGCACGCTCGACGTCCGTTGGGCGCGCATGCCCGGCAGCGCGGAGCGTGCGCTCGACGACCGTGGGGCGCGCACGCCCGACAGCGCGGGTGCACGCCCGACGGCCGCTGGGCGAGCGCCTAGCGACGTTGGGCGGACGCCCGACGATTGTCGGGCGAACGCCCAACGTCAGTTGGGCGCGCGCGCCCAACGCTGGTTGGGCGTACGCCCAACAATAGTTGGGCGTTCGCCCAACCATGTTGGGCGTTCGCCCAACTAATGTTGGGCGTTCGCCCAACATAAGTTGGGCGTTCGCCCAATTAGCTTGGGCATTCGCCCAACTGACTTTGGGCGACGCCCAATTTTCTTCGGGCGTCGCCCAAAGTTCCGGGGATCCGTTTGCCTATTGATGACCCGCGAAGCCAAACCGGGCCGAATTCATTACACGGGCCCATCCCATACTTAGACCCATGGTCTAGGATCAGATGGGACCCGAATAGAGCCCGAATAGAGGAAGCGGGTGAAGTAAGTAACTGCCCCGAATTCCTAAATGGAGCATCAAAACTCCCACTCAGAACAAATGATACCACGTTTGTTGCCACGAAAGCCACGAAAGGGACATGGCCTAAAAAGGAGTAACCGCCCTCGGAACGTGGCCTGGAAGGAGTAACCGCCCTCGGCGGTTACTTAAGAACACTTATAAAAAGCCATAAGGCCAAAGGGGAGAGGTACGTTCACATTTTTCCCCGTAATGCTATTATTACCAACCTTCATACAAAGAACTGACTAGATCGTCGGAGAGTTTTCCCGGAGATCCCGTCTCCGGTTCTGTTTTGCAGGTAACTCCGGCGGAGATCATCAAATCGGATTCAGCAAGTTATCATTGGTGCGGTGAACGTGGACCTTTTTTACCAACATTTGGTTAAAGGTACACAAAGAACATGTCAGAACCATCACGAACGACCGGCGTTACAACCAGATCAACTAGTATGAACTCAAGGGGTCCACGGACTCCCATGCATTTCAAGAGGACTTTTTGGGGAGGAGCTTCTCACTCTAAACATTTTTAGAGAGAGAAAATCTTTTTTTTGGGAAAAAACATTTTTTTTCCTAAAAATTCCAAATTTCCTAAAAGTTAAAATTTTACCAAAAACACAAAAACACCGGAAAAGCACGATTCGTAGAATCAACCGACTTCAACCGTCAATACCGAACTTGAGGTATTATCCGAGGACTAGACTCGTTTTATTTATTTCATTTATTTTATTTTCTTTATTTATCTTTATGTTATAATTTTATTTATTTAGTTATTCATTTATTTATCGCGTTTTATTTAATTCTTCGTATTTATTTATCCCGTGTTAAATAAAAATTCGGTTTTGTTTTAAAATAAAAAACCTCGTTTTAATATCCCAATACGAACCATGATCCGATTAAAAGGTAGTTCGGGTATTAAAAACGTTGTAATTATAAGTTTTGAAAAGATATTTCCGAATAACGTTTTAAAATAAAAACGTCGTTTTAGGAAACTCCGTTATAGACTATGATCCATTTTTGGTAGTTCGGAGATCCAAAACGATTGAATTAGATTTAATTTAAAGCTTTTGAACAAATCTGGAAAGTTTTGGAGTGCTGCTGTAATTCTACGTTTTCTGTCACTAACAGCAGATTGGCGACGGATTTTCCGTCGGTAATCTGCTGGAAACCGAAAATCACCATTTTTACCCTCCTTTTCCCACTTTTTGACATTTCTACTTGTATATATATGTATATTATTGTGTAATATGTTTATAAAAATTATTTTTTAATCCTATAACTATTTATTATGTACTATATATTTATTTATTTCATGTTGAAATTTAATTCGTTTGGATTTAATATTATAAAGTAGTATATATGTATATATATATGGTTTTTGGCTCATTTGAATTATGTTAGTTATCATTGGGTAAAACTATTTTGGAGATTAAATGTTATTCTTCCCATTTATAAACTTGGTTCATTGTTTTTACATATTTTGAATTAGAATAAAAATGTATTATATTTAGTATTCTTTTTCACTTTCTTTGTTATATCATATAATATTTCTTACTTATTTTCATCTATAGATATATCCCTATTTTTAGATAAAACTATGTATATATGTATTTCTATTTTATTCTTGTATATATGTATATATTCCAAATGTGTTTTACTTGGTGAATTTTGGTTTAATTGGTTTATTGTTGTAATTATGATAATGTTAAAGGTTAATTGAGTGAAAAGGGGAAAGTAAAATCACAAAAAGAGAGTTTAATTTGCTTATTTAAACTTAAAGTTTTCTAGATATTCCTAAAGTGTAAATAACGTTTTCTTGACATTTTTAAACCATTTCTTAAAACATCATGTTTTAAAATCTTAGTCCGTTCCAACGACGGATTAAGCGAACCTTGTAATTAAAATAGCTTTTAATCGTAAATAATAGAGTTTTGAATCGTTTTCTTAAATGATTTGTACAAAGTAAATTGACTTGTATGCCTAACCACGTTTTCGGGTTAAAATTCTTTATTCCATGTCTTCAAACGCTCGAGTCGTTCCAACGGCGGTTCGAGTAGAGGCCACATAAATAAACGGGGTTTTGAAACGTACCTAAATCGTTCCAACGACGATTAAGGTACGAACCAAGTAAATAAACTCGTTTTCGGGGAGTGAGTTTAGTGTAGAGTTAACATGTGAATCGAAGCATAAGACACACTGTAAAATAAATCAATTCTCCCTTCTCCCCCTCTCTCCTTTATAAATTTATGCAAAATGGGTGATTCTTTACCAAAATGGCTTTCAATAATATATGCTCAAAACGGTTTCAAAACGAGAAAGAAAAAGTTTCAAATGAATTTTAAACTTAAAGAAATATGCGATTAGTCCGTTATCGCCTAACACGCTGAGTAGGAGGCCGGTGGTTCATAACCGGGCGATGTCGGGGTGCCTAGTAGCCTTTCTCCGGAAATGAGCTAGCCTTCTCGGCTCGTACCTAAGTTTCCCGAACCCTCACCGGTCTCCCGCAAGGGATCGGTGTTCATTTTTCCATTCGTGGGTGGCGACTCTTCCATACTCCGAGCTCCGGTCCTGCCGAGCAGCTTGATTCCACGATTGGTTGCTTTCGGCGCCAATCACCGCTTACGTCGCCATGAGGTGTCCACCCCCCGGTCCGCCCGGGAGATTAGGCCGCGGCACCTCGTCTAACAATTGCCCAAATTGAAATTTGAAAAAGATCAATTATGTAATGCTTGTCAGCAAGGTAAACAAACGAAAAGTCTTTTCAAAGTAAAACCATTTTCTAAACCAAGAGACCATTGGAATTACTACATTTGGACCTTTTTGGACCTATCCAGCCACTCAGCTTGGGCGGTAAGAAATTTTCCTTAGTCATTGTAGACGATTTCTCTCGGTATACTTAGATCATCTTGCTGAGTAGCAAGGATGAAACATTTGAGATGTTCACAACATTGATTAAAAAGCTTGAAAATGACAAAGACCTAAGAGTAGCTCATATTAGAAGTGATAATGGCGGAGAATTAAAAAACCAACAGTTTGATGAATTCTGTGAAGTCAGTGGCATTGACCATAACTTTTCTGTTCCTAGGACGCCTCAACAAAATGGGGTTGTTGAGAGGAAGAACATAACAATAGTCGAAATTGCTAGAACAATGCTGAGCGAAAATAGGCTTCCAAAGTATTTCTGGGGTGAAGCTGTCCACACATCATGTTATATCCTGAATAGGGCTTTAGTTAGACCTATACTCAAGAAAACTCCTTATGAACTTTGGAAAGAACGAAATCCCAACATTGGCTAATTTCGTGCCTTTGGGTGTAAATGTTTTATACTCAACACAAAAGATAACCTTGCTAAATTTGATGCTAAAGCTGACGAAGCGATCTTTTTAGGGTACTCAACTAACAATAAAGCATATAGGGTGTATAATAAATGAACTCAAGTTGTAGAAGAGTCTGTCCATATCGAGTTCGATGAAACTAACCCTGCAGGAAAGACAACTCAGTCCGCTGAAGATGAACCAAGCTCAGCTTCTGCTGATCAAAATGGAGCCCCTGAGTCATCAGTACAAGGGCTGACCAAAGGTAAGCACGAAACCGAAATTACCTTTGCTGACCAAACTACTCCTGCAGATATTGTAGAAACACCTATTCCAGACAACTCAACATTACCCAAAGAAATCAAAATTCCAAGAGGACATTCGGAGAAGTCCATTCTTGATGCTGCTGACAACAAGCTGATGACGAGAGATCAGCTTAGAAAGTATCTCAGAAATGTTGCATTCGTCTTAGTTCATGAGCCAAAGAATTTCGCTGAAGCTGAGCACGACGAACATTGGATCAATGCTATGCAAGAGGAGCTTGATCAATTCAAAAGAAATGAGGTATAGGATTTAGTACCAAAACCTAGGAATCAAAAGACCATTGAACTAAGTGGGTCTTTAGAAATAAGCTAAATGAGCAAGGCAATGTAGTCAGAAATAAAGCCCGACTTGTAGCCCAAGGCTATAGTCAGCAAAAGGGCATTGACTATGGTGAAACCTTTGCATTAGAAGCTATACGTATATTGTGTGCATATGCTAGTTTCATGAATTTCAAATTATATCAAATGGATGTCAAAAGTGCTTTTCTTAATGGATTTATAAACGAAGAGGTATATGTTAGTCAGCCTCCAGGGTTTGAAGATCCAAAGTTTCCAAACCACGTTTATAAACTCAAGAAGGCCCTGTACGGCCTGAAACAAGCACCTCGTGCTTGGTATGAGAGGTTGACCAATTTCCTGCTGACCAGGAACTATGTCAGAGGCAAAGCTGACACAACCTTACATTAAGAAAAAGGGTAAAAATACCCTGATGGTACAAATTTACGTAGATGATATAATATTTGGTGCTACTGACGAATCTATATGCAAAGAATTTAGCAAACAGATGCAAACTGAGTTCGAGATGTCTATGATGGGCGAACTCAACTTCTTCCTTGGACTTCAAATCAAGCAAGGGAAGAATGGCATCTTTATTAATCAGTCTAAGTACGCCAAAGAAATGTTAAAGAAGTTTGATATGGAAGAATGTAAGCCCATATCAACCCCAATGGGTACTGATACTGTCCTGTGTGCTGACGAGAAAGGTAAGTCAGTAGACAACAAGTTATATCGAGGTATGATTGGCTCTCTACTCTATCTTACTGCTAGTAGACCTGATATTCAGTACTCAGTATGCTATTGCGCTAGATATCAAGCTGACCCCAGAGAATCACACCTTATAGCTGTAAAAATAATTTTTAGATATTTACAGAGCTCAGTTAATGCAGGTTTGTGGTATCCAAACTCAAATGACTTCACACTTATTGGATACACTGATGCTGACTATGGACGGGACAAGCTAGAGCGTAAGAGCACTTCTGGAGGATGTCACTTCCTTGGAAGCTGTCTAGTGTCTTGGTTCAGCAAAAAGCAGTCATCAGTTTCCCTGTCTACAACTGAAGCTGAGTACATTGCTGCTGGAAGCTGTGTGGCCCAAGTCCTATGGATTAAGCAACATCTTGAGGATTATGGAGTTAAAACAGAAACAATTGAAGTCAAATGCGATAACAAGAGCGCTATTGACCAATCTAAGAATCCAATCCAACACAGCAGGATGAAGCATGTCAGCATAAGGCATCACTTCATTAGAGATCATGTACTCAAAGGTGAGATCAAGCTGACCTACGTACCAACAGATGAACAGCTTGCGGATATCTTCACTAAGCCTTTGGCTCGTGAGCAATTCAGCATATTAAGGGAAGCTATCGGTATGTGTAATCCTGTTTAATAAATTCTTGATCAATATTGAGTGATTATACTATATGCCGAGTAGCTATTGCATGCTAAGTAACTTACTCAAACTGAGCTAAACTGAATAACATAGAATCACCCTATGCTGACTAGACATACATGCTGAGTGATTACTACAGGCTGAGTTACTTTTGTATGAAAATTTCTTCTACGTAAAACTGAGCACTTAGTATCTCAAACGTTTGGAATTCTAAATGCCGAGTAACATTCACTTGGACATTAAATAGCACACACACATTAAATAGCCACCTAGGATGACGTAAGCGCAATAATGAGAAAACTGTTGGTCCCGTGTGATAGTTCCAAGGGGGGGGGGGGGTTAGGAACTTATATAACTTTTTCGAATTTAATTAAGCTGACTTAATATATTTTCTTGAGTTAGTTAACTCAGCTTTGGTCAGTACGGCCGATTATAGTGTAAGACAGCTTTAGTCAGATGTTGACTAGAACTATTTTACGTATGAGTTGGGAATTGACACTATTGTGGTCAGCTTCCAACTTAGCACTCTTATTTACTCAGTGTCAGTTTAAACAATTTATATGCTGAGTAAATATGACAAGCAACACATACAGATATATATATATATATATATATATATATATATATATATTGAGAGAGAGTTAGAGATTACTCAGTACGACTTATCCTGGTTCGGCCTCTCCGCCTACGTCCAGTCCCCAGAGTCCCTCCGGGCTTTTTAAATCCAATACTGAGCTCTTTAAAGGTAGAGCACAAACCATTTACAAGGCAGTTGAATATGCAAGAGTACCTTCCTCTATTCGTCTACTCAACTCCTACTAAGTGCTATAACCAAACACCTAGATTTCTCTACCACTAAGCACTCAACACCGAGTACTCAGCACAACACTCTCAATTTTACAATTGATACAAATTGTTCTTTTCGAATGAAGAACACTTTAGATGATTACAGAAAATCAATCTAGCTTTTACACAAGAATAGAAATTTGGTGTAAGATCTCTTTTGGCTTTTGTGTGCTTTGTATGTATACTCTTTTTGTTCTTGTTGTGATCGGCTAATGATCTAAGAATGATCATGTCCTTTTTATAGTTGAGGTCTGAACCAGAAATGGTTTGAACTTTGGATTTGTCCATTGATCCAAACGGCTCCTTTTTGAGACAAGTTCTGGTCAGCTTCAGTTTTGCAGGCCAATCCTGTCGTCTGAATTCCGCAGGCGTCAAGTTTGTCTTCTTCTTGCAGATTTCATCTTCTTGTGCCAGTTTGTCTTTTTACTAATCGAACAGTTGACCCATGCATCTCGAAATTGGCTTTTGCGTAATTCCAAGGTTCTGGATTGGTGCAGACAGTTGTCGGATCTTGTCTTTTAGCAAACGGATCATTCATGCTGTCCTGAAGATCACTCAGCTTGACTTTAATGGCCGTTGTCTTTGATTGTTGCCAATTCAGATACTGAGTTCTCTTTTACTAAGCTTCCATGGTCAGCTTCGTTCTGCAAGACATAGTTCTCAAGAAGACTTTTCTACTTTTGATACTGAGTTTCGTTCCACTCAGCTTCTTGATTTTAAGCTTCTGTTCTGAAGATGACTTATCTTCTGTCACGCTGAGTTCCACTCTACTCAGCTTATGTTGTGGTCTTATGCTGACTTCGTCATGTCTTACTTTTTATTTCTATTTGTATTTATATTTATACTCAATTATTTAACAAACATATTAGTACAATTAAATCAAAGCACTTAAATTTAATTGTCCCTTAATCATGGATTAACTTAAATAATTTTGTCAAATCAAAATCATGTGGAAAGGTGTTTCAACAAACTCCCCCATTTTGATGTTGGCAAAATATTTAATTGATGGAACTCAGCATTGAGATTCTCCATGATTGAAATTCTTTTTATGCTTCTGAAATCACTCCCCCGTAAGGGTTGCATCTATTGACTTAACTTAACTCTAAACCTTCTAAGATTCAATTGAGTAAAATTAAGGCATGCTTATACTGACTTAGTTTATTTCTAGACCTTCCAAGATCTAATTCAGATGAGCCTAGGTCAGCTTTCAGAAGAGGTCAATATGTGAAATATGTTTTGACTCAGTTTTGATACATGGTTAGTTTGATATCAGAGTTATGTGAAACCTTTTTCAGAGCAAATGTATCAAGTTTAATGTATACTAAGTATATTCCTTTTTCTTTTGTTTGTTTGTTCAATTAAGACAGATCAGCATGAAGCACAATACGTAAGCATCACATGAAATCAATCAATTTGGAATAAAAGATGTATGATTTTATAGATAGTCAGCAAGACAAAATACGCATAAAAATACAAGTCAAGAATAAACCCTAGCCAATCCAGCCAGACTATTTCTTCCTATTGACTTGGGCAGAGTTGACTTTGCCTTTTCCCTTTTGGTGCTGACTACCAGATGCTTCTCCTGTGTGCTGAGTTCTATCAGCTTGTTCTCTCTCCCCCATTTTGCCACCATCGGCGGAGGAGGAATGAAGGTGTCGTTGAGAGCAGCACGAGTTAATCTCACGGAATAAGCCTTAAGCCTTTTCGTGCTCTCCCTTAGACCATCAAAAACCGGTATACCATCGTCCAAGGTATCACAAGGAATTCAGATGGAGGCACTGAGCATACTGAGTATATATTCCTGGGATTTCCCAATCCATGTGATTGTGTCAGTCAGCTGGGCATAAGCTTGATGGTACATCTTGAGCAAAGCCGAGTCATAGAACTGACGTTGAGCATTCGTGTGGCGCATATGTTTGAATATGTCTTGGGAATAGTTCAGGATATCATTTGTTTTGACCAAGTCAGTATCCATTTCTGCTTTACTTAGGTTGAGTAGACGGACAGCTTCGCTTATCTGTTCGATTAAGCATTGAGAAGTTGAGGAGATTAGCTCGCGAGTGCCGGTCAGCTCAGAGTTCAAGTTGGTAAAATGTTGATTCAACTCAGCAGAGGTAGCATAGCCCGTGTTGACTGCAGAAAGAGCATTAATTTGGCCTTGAAGGGAATCCATGTGATTCACCATCATTAACTGCAGTTCGGCCAGCTTGACGATGGAGTCTTGCTTGGGTTGCTGTGTTTGGACTGTTGTCATAACACTTACTAGATCTTTGAGACCCTTGAACTCATTGAGGAGCTGAGTGATAGACGAGATTTGTGGTGACTCAACATTTGCAGACCCAGCAACATCGGCATGAGAAGTATTCAAATCCTGAAGAATAGTTTGAGCGGAGTCAATAATGCGATGCCCGGACTCAGTAGCATGAAGATAGGCATATGTTGCTTCAGGAATTGGCTCAGTTGCCGGAATTCGAGTGGAACCAGAGGGGCCAGCATGGTCAACAGCTGGGCTTTTATTTAGGTCAACTGCAGGAAGTGACTTCTCAACATTCTGCGATATTGGAGTGGAAGGAGGTGGATCAGTAGAAATATTGGCCTGCTCAATGTTGGTTTGAGTTGGTGCAGGAGGAGTCAACTCAGGTTGAGCATGATTTTCCTTTGCATGCTTTTCACTTTGAGCAGCTTGGACTTCGAGCTCTTGCTCGAAAGGAATTGGATTTTCTGGAGTCTTGGCTTGTTCCTCAGGATGAGTAACAGAGGCTTGCTTTTTCTGAAGTTCCTTTGGAGAAGGCTCAGTGTGATTGGAGAAGAATTGGAACTGCATGTCCGATAGATCAGTAATGGGATCCCGTAGAGGAGAATCACCCAAAAGATCAATAACTGGCGACTTCTGAGCCTTTTTCTTAAGTCTTCTCAATTTCTTAGCCTTTGGAGGAGAGGGGTCAGCTCGAATAGAATCAAGAGATTCAGAAGGTGAATTTACCCCTAGGTCAGCATGTTCATTTGCTGTTGGCTCATCTTGTTCTTCAACCAGCTCAGTGTTAACTGCCTCATGGTGCTCAACATTTGTTGTCTCCTCAGCATCAAACTGACCTCCAAGATTACCCAACCTTCTTCATCTTGGTCAGCAGGGATTTTCTCAAGATCAATTTCTTGACTTTTGGCAAAATGCGAATCATCGAAGATCACAAAACCAAAAGGGGCAGCATCAATAGGATTTAACTCCGAAGATTTCTTTTTCTTTTTCTGCAATGGTTGCTCTGGAGTTTCCTCACTCTCTTCTTCAGGCTCAACTTGCCTTTTTCTTTTCTCTGCCGACTTAGGTGTGTCCTGAGTTTGTCCAGCATCAACTTTCTTCCCCTTTGATACAACCCGGATTTTCTTTGGGGCAGCATTAACATCTTTTGATCAGGTTTGAATGGCTTTCCTCTTCTTCTCTCGCTTAGCTTGGTCAGCAGGTTCAGCCATGGCATTTTTCCTTTCCTTGGGTTGCACATCCTGTACATCATCAACTTCATCCTCATTTTCCTCAATGACCCCTTTTCCCTTCTTAGACTTGAGGGGTTGGTTATACACTAGCCCAAACAGCAAAGCCGCTGTGATTTCAGTTCCCAAACTCTCAGTTTCATTAATCAGGTCTATTTGATGATCTTCAAGAATTCTGGTAATGAGGGATCCCATCATGAGTTTTTCAGTACTTCGTTGAAGTGCACCGATAAGGAATACCGACATGTTGAGTGGTTGATAGGTCAGCATGTGCCAGATGAAGCACTGCTCGAAGTTTGAAGCTGATGATGCTGAGTTGATTTTAGGAAAGATAAAGTTAGTCAGGATGTAGTGAGCCATCTTTTGATCCTGACACATACATATACTAGCTATTTCCCCTTTGTGGTCCTCCGGCTTACAAAACGTCACGACGTGGTCAAGTTTTTCTTTTGTAGTTCTGAATTCTTTCCCTTTGGCTGGCAGTTTTAGAAGGGTTGCTAGATAAGATGGGGTAATCGTTATCTTTTGGCCTTTGACATGGGTTACCAGATGGTCAGCATCTTCTTCGTCAACCCAGAGGTTGGAGTAGAATTCCCTTACCAACCTAGGGTAGGCTTTACCAGGAAGGGAGAAGAGTCCAGCCCATTCGTTTTTCGAGATCCACTCATAGAACGGTTGCTCAGCCGTTACGAAGCTCGGAGAGAACCACCTACAGCGAAGTACCTCATGATTCTTAACAATTTTATAGACTTTAAGGAATACCTTTTCCTTGGGCTGCTTGTCCTTTTTTTTCTTCTTCTTTTTCGAAGAGGTTGCGAGGTCAGCTTGAGGGCTCTTGTTTGGAGTTTGGTCATGCTGACCTTGTCCTATGGTGGGTGTCTCGCTATATTCCTACTGAGGATGAGACTTAGGGTTTTCATCGGAGTGATTCTTGTCGTAATCACCACCGGAGATATTCTGAGAATCCGACATGACTTTCTCAGAGATTTTCGAGAGGTTTTGGAATTTAGAGAGCGAGAGATTTTGAATGCCAAAGAATTCGAGTGTAAAGAGAGTTAAGTGGGAAATCTTCCACTATTTATAGAGGTTCGAATTGATCCTATTCGTTGAACTAGCCATTTTACCTCGAGATGATCAATCGACAAAGATTCTGGCATTTATGACACATTCGACGCATGTGTTTTCTAATTATATCTTACGTCACCCTAGGTGGCTATTAAATTCGCATGCTAGCATTTAATGGTGCAAGTGGGCTTTACTCAGTTTGTTAGAATACTGAGCGTTTGTGGTACTGAGTGCACAGCTTTATGTAGAGGGTTTTCATATTACTTTAGTAACTCATCTTAAGATAATCACTCAGCATGTATGTCTTACTCAGCATGGGGTGATTTTCTATAACACATATTAAGCTCAGCATGTAGAAGTTACTAAATTGGCATAAGTCACTCAGCATGGTAATCACTCAACATTCAATTAAGCACATAGTATTATTGAAGAGGATTAGACATACCGATAGCTTCCCTTAATATGCTGAATTACTCACGAGCCAAAGGCTTAGTGAAGATATCCGCAAGCTGGTCATCTGTAGGTACATAGGTCAGCTTGATCTCACCCTTGAGTACATGATCTCTAATGAAGTGATGCCTTATGTTGACATGCTTCATCCTACTGTGTTGGATTGGATTTTTGGATAGGTCAATAACACTTTTGTTATCGCATTTGACTTCAATTGTTTCTGTTTTGACTCCGTAATCCTCAAGTTGTTGCTTAATCCATAGGACTTGAGCCACACAGCTTCCAACAGCAATGTACTCAGCTTCAGTTGTAGATAGGGCAACTGATGACTGCTTCTTACTGAACCAAGATACCAGACAGCTTCCAAGGAAGTGACATCCTCCCAAAGTACTTTTACGTTCAAGCTTATCTCGTCCATAGTCAGCATCAGTGTATCCAATGAGTGTGAAGTCATTTGAGGTTGGATACCATAAACCTGCATGAACTGAGCTCTGCAAATATCTAAAAATTCGTTTTACAGCTACAAGGTGAGATTCCCTAGGGTCAGCTTGATATCTAGCGCAATAGCATACTGAGTACTGAATATCAGGTCTACTAGAAGTAAGATAGAGTAAAGAGCCAATCATACCTCGATATAGCTTACTATCTACCGACTTACCTTTCTCATCCGTGCATAGGACAGTGTCAGTACCCATTGGGGTTGATATGGGTTTACAGTCTTCCATATCGAACTTTTTGAGCATTTCCTTGGCGTACTTGGACTGACTAATAAAGATGCCATTCTTACCTTGCTTGATTTGTAGTCCAAGGAAGAAGTTGAGTTCGCCCATCATAGACATCTCGAACTCAGTTTGCATCTGTTTACTAAATTCTTTGCACATAGATTCGTCAGTAGCACCAAAGATTATATCATCTACGTAAATTTGTGCTAGCAGGGTATTTTTACCATTTTTCTTAATGAACAAGGTTGTGTCAGCTTTGCCTCTGACATAATTCCTGGCCAGCAGGAAATTGGTCAACCTCTCATACCAAGCACGTGGTGCTTTCTTTAGGCCATACATGGCCTTCTTGAGTTTATAAACGTGGTTTGGAAATTTTGGATCTTCAAACCCTAGAGGCTGACTAACATATACCTCTTCGTTTATAAAGCCATTAAGAAAAGCACTTTTAACATCCATTTGATATAATTTAAAGTTCATATAGCTAGCATATGCACACAATATACGTATAGCCTCTAACCTGACAACAGGAGCAAAGGTCTCACCATAGTCAATGCGATCTTGCTGACTATAGCCTTGGGCTACAAGTCGGGCTTTGTTTCTGACTACATTGCCTTGCTCATCTAGTTTATTTCTAAAGACCCACTTAGTTCCTATGGTCTTTTGATTCCTAGGTTTTGGTACTAAATCCCATACCTCATTTCTTGTGAATTGATCAAGCTCTTCTTGCATAACATTGATCCAATATTCATCGTGCTCAGCATCGGCAAAATTCTTTGGCTCATTTACTGAGACGAATGCAACATTGCCGATATACTTTCTAAGCTGATCTCTTATCATCAGCTTGTTGTCAGCGGCATCAAGAATGGACTTCTCTGAATGTCCTCTTGGAATTTTTATTTCTTTAGGTAATGTTGAGTTTTCTGGAATAGGGGTTTCTACAATATCTGCAGGAATAGATTGGTCAGCAAAGGTAATTTCGGGTTCGTGTTTACCTTTGGTCAGCCCTTGTACTGATGACTCATCTGCTCTTGTTTGGTTAGCGGAAGCTGAGCTTGGTTCATCTTCGGCGGACTGAGTTGTCTTTCCTGTAGGGTCAGTTTCATCGAACTCTATATGGACAGACTCTTCAACAACTTGAGTTCGTTTATTATATACTCTATATGCTTTACTGTTAGTTGAGTACCCTAAAAAGATCGCTTCGTCAGCTTTAGCATCAAATTTTGCAAGGTTATCTTTTGTATTGAGTATAAAACATTTACACCCAAAGGCACGAAAGTAGCCAATGTTGGGCTTTCGTCCTTTCCAAAGTTCGTATGGGGTTTTCTTAAGAATAGGTCTAACTAAAGCTCTATTTAGTATGTAGCAAGCTGTGTGGACAACTTCACCCCAGAAATACTTTGGAAGCCTATTTTCGCTTAGCATTGTCCTAGCAATTTCGACAATTGTTCTGTTCTTCCTTTCAACAACCCCATTTTGTTAAGGAGTTCTAGGAGCAGAGAAGTTGTGGTCAATACCACTGGTTTCACAGAATTCGTCAAACTGTTGGTTTTTGAATTCTCCACCATTGTCGCTTCTAATATGAGCTACTTTTAGGTCTTTGTCATTTTCAAGCTTTTTAATCAATGTGGTGAACATCTCAAATGTTTCATCCTTGCTACTCAGCAAGATGATCCAAGTATACCGAGAGAAATCATCTACAATGACTAAGGAGAATTTCTTACCGCCCAAGCTGAGTGGCTGGACAGGTCGGAAAAGGTCCAAATGTAGTAATTCCAATGGTCTCTTGGTTGAGACAATGTTGTTACTTTGAAAATACTTTTTCGTTTGTTTACCTTGCTGACAAGCATTACATAATTGATCTTTTTCAAATTTTAATTTGGGCAATCCCTCAACTAGTTGCTTTCTAGCTAATTTGGCTAGGAGGTCCATGCTTACATGACCAAGTCTCCTATGCCATAGCCAGGAGTTATCCTCTTTAGACACCAAGCATATATTTTTGGAAAACTGTTTTTCTAAACTCAACATATATACATTGTCTACACGAGGGGCAGTTAAAATCAAGTTATTTGTTTTTCCCTCGAGTATCCGACACTGAGTATCATCAAATATAACCTGTCTACCGCTATCACAAAGTTGAGCTACGCTCAATAGGTTATACTTGAGACCGTTAACTAAGGAGACTGACTCAATGGTAGGGTTACCTCCGATAGTGCCTAATCCAACTATCTTTCCCTTTTTATTGTCTCCAAAGCTTACGTTTCCACCTCGTTTAAGCTCAAGTGTGATGAACTGAGTTTCATCACCAGTCATATGCCTCGAGCATGCGCTGTCAATATACCACAGTTTTGACTTCTCTACGCACCTCAGGCTCACCTGCATTTTGAATCATTCATCTTTAGGTACCCAATTCTTTTTGGGTCCTCGTTTGTTAGCATAAACATGTGCAAAGTCATGTTTTAATTTGTGACAACATACTTTTATTGTGTGGCCAACTTTACCACAGAAGTCACAAAATGCTACCCTTTTGGGGTGACTTTGTTTTTGGTTAGCACCATTGTGCTGAGCATGCCAACATACCTTAGTGGTATGTCATTTCTTTCCGCAGAAGTCACATTGGACAATCCGCTTGTTGTACCAACACACATCTGTTGTGAGTCCCCTTTTCCCACAACAGTCACACTGGGTGAACTGTCTATGCTGACCTGTACCTGAGTACTCAGCATGGGATTTGTTTGAACCTTTTATTTGGTTCTGAAGGTTTATGACATCCTTTCTCAGTTTCTTTGAATCTGATTGAACCTCCGAGACAAACTTGTGCATAATTTCCATGTTGCTATGCAAAATTGAGTTGTCTTGGAGAAGATATCGGAGGTCACTAAGTTTGACCTCTTCAATCTCGTCACACCGCCCGCTGAGTGCCTTTATTTTCTTGTTACACTTTTTAGTCAGTGTATATAAATCACTCAGGGCGTTAATCATTTCTTTTCTAACCAAATGTAAGGATGTTACCTCATTTGAGTATTCCTCCTGTTCAGATTCTTCAGAGAGGTCAGCATGCTCAGATTGAGTGTGGTCAGCAGCGTCATCGGTCATGAAGCATATGTTTGCCGACTCAGTGGCTTCAGCTTCTGACAATGTTGAGTCGTCGCTGTCACTCCATGTGGCCACCATTGCCTTTTTGCTTCCCTTCTTGTCTTTCTTTAGATTGGGGCAGCTTGACTTAATGTGCCCAGTTTGATGGCACTCAAAGCATGTGACAGACTTGGAGCTGTCCTTTTTGTATTTGTCACTGGACTCAGCTTTGTACCTGTCGCTTCTTCTGAATGGCCTCTTGCTGTTCTTTTCATTCTTTCTGAACAGCTTCTTCATCTTCCTTGTGAACATGGGCATTTCCTCATCATCCGATGAGTCAGCTTCGGTTGAGTCAGCTTTCATGACAAGTGATTTTTGTTTCTTGTCTTCTGACTTTTCTTTTACTTCAAAATTTTTCATAGAGATCTCATGAGTCAACAGAGATCCGATCAGCTTGTCATATTTATATGTGGTCAAGTCTTGAGCTTCCTCCACGGCAGTTTTCTTAGCTTGCCAGATCTTGGGTAAGCTTCTCAGGATTTTCTTCACCTGCTCTTCTTCTGTGAAGTTCTTGCCGAGCCTCTTTAGCTCATTTATGATGTTGGTGAATATAGCGTTCATTCCAGAGATGTCCTCATTGTCGTTCAACTCGAACAGCTCGTATAATCACATATGTTGGTTCACCTTTGACTCCTTGACCTTGCTTGTACCTTCGTAGGTAACTTCAAGCTTTTTCCAAATCTCCTGTGCTGACTCACAACCTGAAATCTTATTTGATAACCCGCGAAGCCCAAAACGGGTTATATTCATTTCACAAGCCCAGCCCATATTAAAGCCCCATGGGCTAAGATTGGACGGGACCCGAATGAAGGAAGCGGGCGCAGCGAGTAAACCGCCCCGAATTCCTAAACGGAGCGCCAAGACTCCCACTCAGAACCACGTTCGTTGCCATGAAAACCACGAAAGGGACATGGCCTAAAAAGGGGTAACCGCCCTCAGAACGTGGCCCACTAAGGAGTAACCGCCTTCGGCGGTTACCAAAAAAAAACACCTATAAAAGGCCTTAAGAATAAGGGGGGAGGTACGTTCACATTTTTTCCCACAAAGCTATTGCTAAATTATAGACTCATCCTTACAAAAACTGACTTGATCGTCGGAGAGTTTTCCCGAAGATCCTGTCTCCGGTTTTGTTTTGCAGGTAACTCCGGCAAAGAACATCAAAGCGGATCCAGCAAGTTATCATTGGTGCGGTGAACGTGGACCTTTTTTACCAACATTTGGTTAAAGGTACATGAAGAACATGTCAGAACCATCACGAACGACCGGCGTTACCACTAGATCAATCAGTATGAACTCTAGGGGACCACGGATTGCGAATTCGCAACCTGCAAGTACACAGCCTGTGGTGCCTAGCTCATCGGGTCCTTCGGGACAATTGAGTCCCTTATTGGAGGTCCAAGTGCAAACTGAGATGGAAATGTCCAATAGTGATTTCGTACAGATGGCTGGACAAGTCTTGGCTTCGAACATGAGCCAGGTGGCTGGAGATCGAATGATTAATTTACTAACGGCCCTCGCCGAACACAATACCGCCGTGGCGGCTGCTCCTTAAGAACCTGTGGTTATCTCAACACAATCACCGACTATCCTTGTCATGTCGGCCCTCCCGCAGCCATCTCAGGCGCCAAATCAAGTGGGCTAGAGTAGTCGCACAAACCCACACAGCCACCCGGGCAACTACTCGCACCCAGATCTCATTACGACGATACATCCGACCTGGCAGCCATCCCAACCGTTGCTAGGAGTGCAAGGCACTCTTCCGCTACAGCAAGTGGAACCTTTTCCTCACAGACATTCGGAGTTGATGACTCCTGGGCGAGAGCACACATGGAACTTTGATCCTATAACGGGACAACGGTTAGTCCCCCAACAGGCACACGTCTCAACACCGATGGGCGGATGGATGCCACCCAGAATTCACCAGCAGCGGATGGAAGAAGTCCGGCGAATACCCGATATTAACTTAGAAGATCAATTACGAAGCATGATGGAGCGAATGGGGTACTCGCCTAGGCCGAGAGCAGAGATCCAGAGCGATTCACCTTTTGCCCCTTCGTTGCGGGAATTCATTCCAGATCATAGAATCAAAGCGCTTGCCATACCAAAATACTATGGGGATCCAAATTCTGACCCTGAGGCTCATGTCAGGAACTACAGAGAGTTAATGGATGTTGCAGGGGCAAGCGAAAGCATAATTTGCAAGTTATTCTCGACAACTTTGGGCGGTGCGGCATCTGATTGGTTTCGATCTTTACCGGCAGAATCTATTCACAATTGGCAACAATATAGTCGGGATTTCTGTGCGAAGTTCGTGGGCTGTAAAGCAGCAGATGTGACAAACAGGCAGCTGAAGGAGATCAAACAGAGGAACTATAATTCCCTAAGGGAATTTGTTGTCGCCTTTAACGATATCCTAGTGCGATTGCAGAACCCAGATATCGTGAGTATTCGCAACATCATGGCGGATGGAACCACAGATTGGAGCATGCGGGAAGAAATCATCCGTAACAAACCACACACTGTAGCCGAGCTCATGAAGATAGCAAAGGAATTCATGGAAGTGGATGATGTCAACTGGGAACATAGGGCCCAAACTCGGCGAGAAAGAGATGCCGCTAGAACCACTTCGGACAGTCGGCGTCAGACCCAGCCCAAAAGTAATTTTGTTCGAAGAGGCGATCGTCCCTTTCAAGGTGGAGGATATCGCACGCCACTAAACACGACTCGCCAGGAGGTGTTACTTTGGATCGAAAAGAGCCCCCTGAAGAAGGATGTGCGGTTCCCCAAGGTAAAAGGTCGAACCAGTTTGGGGCGACATCCTAACAAATATTGCAGGTTCCACAGGTTGAATGGCCATGACACAGATGATTGCTACGAACTGAAGAAGGAAATAGAAAAACTGATCGAGAGAGGCAAGCTGAGTCAATTTGTAAGAAAAGATACAGCTGATGAGAAAACAACGCTCCCGCATGAGGGAGAAACACGGCCAGAAAAGAAGCAGAAGAAAGGGGTGATAAACGTGATAGTAGGCGGAATCTACGAGCCTCCAACAAAAAGAGCTCGCCGTGAACGGCGAAAGAGCAATACACATAGGGGGGATGCCCTCAATTACTCATTTGCGAGAATCACGGAGCCACATGCGGACGCCCTGGTGGTCACGATGGTCGTTGAAGGATGGGACGTCAAACGGGTCCTTATTGACACAGGCAGTTCTTGCAATGTCATTACCCGGACAGCATTTAACAAGTTGGGAATCAACGACGAGCGGGTGGAACACACCTTCATGGATGTAACTGGTTTTGGGGGTCAATCCTCCCAAACAAGTGGGCAGGTGGTGTTGGAGGCAGAAATGGGCGATAAGAATCTAAAATGGCGAGGTGATTTAGAATTCGCAATTGTTGATCTCCCACTGGCCTACAACATAATGCTGGGATGGCCATTCCTGTCGGAGACGGAGTCGCTCATCTCAGTGAAGCATTTGACGTTACATTTTCCAACACACCAAGGGCGAGTCATAGTTGAAGGTGATCAACTTGTATCTCAACAGGCCTATATATTATCACTTGAACCAAAACCGAAAGAGGAGGATAAAGTCGAAGAGAAGCTGCCGGCGGAAGCATTGGGAGAAACGGAACTATTCGCCATCTCGAATGACAAGAACGTGCGAATAGCGGCTGGACTCTCAGAAGAAACAAAGAAAGCCATTACCGAGGTATTGATCCAATGTGAGTCGGCATTTGCCGCCCCAAATGAAGTGCTAAAAGGAATAGGCCCAGACGTAGCAACCCATCGGTTGAATGTAGACAAAGGGGCAACCCCAGTGCGGCAAAAGAAGAGGGGACATGCTCCTGAGCGGCAAAGGGCGATTGAAAAAGCAGTGGCGGACTTGCTAAGGTCGGATGCGATTCGAGAAGTCACCTATCCGGAATGGCTAGCCAATGTGGTGCTAGTCAAAAAGCCAAATGGAACGTACAGAATGTGCGTCGACTTCAAAGATCTGAACAAGGTATGTCCGAAGGATATGTATCCGCTTCCTAACATTGATATATTGGTAGATGGAACTGCAGGATATGAAGCCTTATCATTCACCGACGTGAAATCCAGTTACCATCAGATACCCATGGAGAAGGCGGATGAAATCAAAACATCGTTCATAACTCACCAGGCGACTTATTGCTTCAAGGTGATGCCCTTTGGATTGAAAAACGCGGGAGCAACATACCAGAGGATGATGAACAAGATATTTTCAGACAAATCCGGCGAGAACTTCTCGATCTATGTTGATGACATGATCATCAAAAGCAAGAAAATGCAAGACCACCCGCGGGATATCAAAGAAATCCTAGAAGTGTTGATCAAATATGGCCTCAAATTGAACCCAGAGAAATGCACATTCGGAGCAAGAGCGGGAAAGTTCCTGGGTTTCATTGTTAGCGGTAAAGGGGTTGAGGCGAATCCTGAGAAGGTTAAAGCAGTAATGGAGATGAAGACGCCAAGGAACATAAGGGAAGTACAGAGACTGAACGGGCGGTTGGTGGCATTAGGGCGATTCATATCATGCTCAGCTAGGCGATGTCTACCTTTCTACAATGCCATCAAAAAATCCAAGTCCTTTGAATGGACGCCGGATTGTCAAGAAGCATTTGAGGGGATAAAGCGATTACTATGTTATCCGCCCTTAATGAGCAGGCCGGAAGACGGAGAAGATTTGTTTCTTTATGTATCCGTCACCAACATGGCGATATGCACTGTGATGGTGCGAGAAGAAGAAGGGCAACAATATCCAGTGTACTACGTGAGCAAAGTCCTGAAGGATGCAGAACTCCGGTATTCGAAGTTGGACAAAATGGCCCTCGCAGTGATAACCACGGCGGCTAGATTGAAACCATACTTTCAGGCGCATACTATCATTGTGAGAACTGGCATCCCAATGCGAAAGGTACTGCAGAAACCTGACGCATTCGGCCGGTTGATGGAATGGTCAATTCGCCTGGGCGAATTCGATATCCGCTATGAAGGAAGACCAGCGCTAAAGAGCCAAGTGCTCGCCGACTTCGTGAACGAATTCACCTGGGATGATGATGAATGTCCAAAACGCACAAAAAGAAGAGTGGAGCATGTACACAGATGGGGCCTTATCTGCAGACGGAGCTGGGCTATGAGTCGTCATCAAGGGCCCGGAGGTTATTCGCCTGTGCTATGCAGCAAAATTAACTTTCAAAACTACCAATAATGCCGCAGAGTATGAAGCAATGATATGCGGATTGAAGTTGCTCAATGAACTCACCCCAGAAAGAGTGGTAATCTACAGCGATTCCAAACTCATGATAAACCAGATCACAAAAAATTATCTGGTGAAACAGGAGGAGCTCGTAAAATACCATCAGGTAGTCGGCCGATTGACACAAGAGTTAACGCACAAGGGAGTCGTTTGGGAGATGGTGCATGTTCCGCGAGGCCAAAATGCAAAAGCTGACGAATTGGCAAAGGCAGCGGCAAGTAGAGAACCATGGAGTCAAAAAGCATGCAGCTTGGAAATAAAATCGGCACCAGCATTCGAGGTTGATCAGATTATGATCATCGAGGAACTGGAAGACGATGAAGATTGGCGGATGCCAATCCGTCAATATCTGGAGCATGGAGATTTGCCGGTTTATAAGAGCTTGGCCAGAAAAATAATTGGGCAGTCGGCACGATACTCAATGCGGGATGGAACTTTGTATCGGAAATCGTACACATGTCCATGGTTGAAATGCGTTAATCGCAATGAAGGAGACTATGTGCTGCGAGAACTACACGAAGGAATTTGTGGCGCGCATGAAGCTTCGGCGGCATTGGCAAGAAAGGTCAAACTACTGGGATACTACTGGCCCAAGGTGGTGGAGGATTCCGAGAAGATGGTTGCGGAATGTCACAACTGTCAAATCCATGCGAATGAAAAGCATGTTCCCGGAGCTGAACAAATCACTATAATGACGGCGTGGCCATTCGCAACATGGGGAATTGATATAGTGGGTCCATTCCCAGAAACAACAAAGAAAAGGAAGTATTTGATAGTCGCAGTGGACCACTTCAGCAAATGGGTAGAAGCGGAGGCAGTAACCGCACAAACACCTGAGCGAATGATCGAGTTCTTACGAGAGAACATTATCATGCGATTTGGGATCCCGCAGAAGCTTATAACCGACAATGGCACCCAGTTCAACTTTGCCAAGTTCAAAACATACTGCGAAAGCATGGGAATCAAGAATCATTTTTCTTCTGTAAACCATCCCCAATCAAATGGTATGACAGAAGTTACCAACAGGGCCATGGTTCAAGGCATCAAGAAGCGGCTAGGCGATAAAAAAACAGGTTGGGCGAATGAGGTACCCCATATGTTGTGGGCATACAGAACCTCTGTAAAGGCAGCAACAGACGAAACACCTTTCTCGCTAGTTTATGGAGCCGAAGCAGTCCTACCTGTTGAAATCAAGTCGCCCACAGATCGGACAATTTATTATTGCGACACACAAAATCCTATCAACATCAGAGATGCTTTGGATTCTGTGGAGGAACGAAGAGAGAAAGCTTACATGCGAATGGCAATGTACCGCAATAGAATCAAGAAATACCATGACAGAAGAATGCGAAAAGTAATAATCAACGAAAACGACTTGGTCTTGAAAAAAGCGGATAAAATACAATCCAGAGATGGCAAAGGCAAGCTGGGCGTCAACTGGATCGGACCATACAAAGTATCCAAGAAGCTGGGACCAACCACTTTTGAAATAGAAGAAATGAGCGGGAAGAAGCTCTCGCGCACCTGGAATCTAGAGAATCTACGCCTATATAGAAAGGCCGAGTAGTTCGAGGAAATGACGAGTACTCTTTTTCCTTTTATGAGTTTTTCCCACTGGGTTTTCTGATAAAAGGTTTTAATGAGGCTTTGATCCCGCACAATTGGTGTACATATGTAATAAACTTTTTCTCGTCATCAATAAAAGTTATTACATTCACTCAGTATGTTACAACAAAATGCGGATTCTTTACAAAAACACATAAATGTGTTGCCTGTTAAAGAAAGGCGGATGCATGATTACGCATCACTCGCAAAAAAAAAACCTTAGGGTTAAAATCAATAACACATAAATGTGTTGCCTCTTAAAGAAAGGCGGATGCATGATTACGCATCACTCGCAAAAAACCCTAGGGTTAAAATCAAAAACACATAAATGTGTTGCCTCTTAAAGAAAGGCGGATGCATGATTACGCATCACTCGCAAAACCTTATGATCAAAACTTATGATTATTTTCGAAAGAAGAATTATAAGTTAAGGCATAAAATTAAGCGAATAAACGAGTACTCAAAATTGCAAAAAGGGTCTGGCCACCCTAGCTATGAAGAAACACAAATATGGAGTCGGCAAAAAGACAAAGGGCACATATAAAGGGCAAAAAAGTGACAATCACACACATATGAAAAGCAACAACCGAAAGAAAATATATATATCAGAACGGTTTGTTACATGATTTTTACATACAAAAGTCCAAATATAAGTTAAGCTATGCTACAGCTTCCTCTCCTTCGCCCCTAATGCCCTCCTAGACTGCGGCGACTCCCTCATCTCCTCCGATAGGAGGATCTACTTCAAGCGAATCCTCAACCCTTGAATCGGTAACCGCTTCAGTAACCTCTTCGGCGAGAGGTACCTCTTGCACAGGTTGAGAAACGGCTTGGGGTGCCTCTCCTTCCACGGGCTGAATAGGGATCTCGCAGCCAATCGGAGGATCCTGAAGACTCTTCCAATCTAAGAAGAGTACCTCATCCATATCAGCATCCTCGGCTTCCAGCTTATCCCATTCCCCAGTTAAATCCTTTTCAAGGATGGGAACTTTGGGGCGGTTAAGTACTAGACCCTGATGCCCGTGCTCATAAGCCGCATGAATCCGCTCCCCATACCAGTAGATGCGGGCGCCATCTTCAGCCAAAATCTCCTCAACCCTCTTCTTTTGGGCCTCCTTGAAAGCAGCTAGGTCGTCGAGGGCTTTTTGCAGTTCATCGGACTTCTGAGTCGCCAATTCCGTACCAAGACTTTCCAACTCCTTGGCTCGCTCTGCATCCCTTCGGAGAATGCCCTCAGCGAAATTGATAATCTGCATATAACACGTCTCACAAATGGGCGAATAGAAATATGCGGTTACAATGAACACAAGATATTTGAAAGCGAAAGGACAAAGCAATAATATACCTCTACAGAACGCTTCTCGATCCCTTCCACAGCAGTAGGGAGCGATACTTGCTCGCGCACACGGGAGGCAGAGGGAAGTCGCCCGAGGACATTGCATATGGAAGATACAATATCCTTGCAAGAGAAGTTCATGGCCAGGCCGAAAGTCCTAGTCCACCATCCGCTAATATCGGGGATTGGCTGCAAAAGCATAAAGAAAAATATCAAGAGAATGGCAGATAGCTCATGAGGAAAAAGTAGCAATACGAGAGGGAGTAGATCAAGATACCTCGTGAATGGGGGTACTGCTCTTTCCTTTAGATGAGGCGGATACAGGTGCGCCGCCAACAGTAAGGGACACAGAAGTGTTCTTCTTTTTAGAACGAGAAGACTCTGTATCCGCACTTATCTTCCGCTTCCTGGTTAAAGGAAGATCCTCGGAGGCAGAAGCGGGACCTTGTGAAGCGGAAGCCCTAACCGGGGAAGCCGCCCCAATAGAAGGAATCGTCCCGCCAGAAGGATTCGCCCCTACAACGGAAGCGGTTTCCGTCATTCGTTTCTTTCTTCTCGCCAGGGCTTTGGCCTCCCGATCTGCAGCGATTTGAGATAAAGGATCACCCCTGCAAAGGGTTAAAAGAAACCATCAACTTGGAAATAAAAAGTACCTTGCACAAAAACGCGATAAGGAATATAGACAACACGATCCCCCTCGCGGTATGCAATCGCTACTCGGATCCTTAGCATATGAAAGGCCTGATCGTATGTCCATACAAAAGGTGGAGTGCTCTTCAGGAACTTGATAACGGCGGATTCTTCCTGGCTGGGATACCCGAAGTTCAAACTCTTTACGTTGGGTTGGCTCCAGCAACGAAGGAAGTTCAGGTTCTCCTCATTAAACTTGATGAAAAAGTAAGATCGATCCCACTCGCGGATCTTGTTCAGCTTCTCGTCAAAACCATAGTATCCGCTCTGGCGGATGAAAGTGAAATACCCCACCGAGCTTTTGAAATGGTGGAGCTTGGAGAAGATTTTGGGCGAAAAGGGAACCTCCAAACAATCCGCCAAGAATTTGTCCAGAGTCAAATCGGCCCAGCCGTTAGGATGCAATTGCCCGGGCGCGATTCCGTAACCGCCTAGGACGGAAGCAATCTCATCCGCCAGCGGATAAGTGAAGCCGCAGATAATCTGGGCCACGAAAATAGTGAAGTACCCCTTTGGGTAATCGCCCGGTCCCCTATCCTCCCCAGGAATGATAATCTCGAGACCTCGAAGCCAGGGATAATGCTCCCGCAAATCATCGATTGTCTCTTGACAAACCAGACTTCCCGACCTGTCCTTCTTTGGTAACAAACGAGGGGTTGGGACAGGTGGCGGAATCAACTTTTTGGGGTCAAAACCTAAACCCTCGTCGGATGTATTCGCCAAATGAAGGAAGTCGGCGGGATGAGAATTACACCAAGAAGAGCTGGTCGAAGCTTCCTCAACCATCTCTTCGACCTCGTTAGAGACCTCGCGGACATAATCGTCGTCAAACGGCGCGAAGTCGAGGTCTGACATGATCGATAAAAGGAAAAGAGAAGCAAAAAGCCGAACAAGGAGCAAATGTGAAAAGAAAAACTTACATGAAAAAGACAACACAGTGAAGTGACGGGATTAAGAGGTCAACGCCGGAAAAGAAGTAACGGAATTAAAAGGTCGACGCCGGAGAAAACGAAAGAGGGGAAATGCACAAGTTCAAAACTTTGAAATAATCGGACAAAGACGAAGCGTCCCCTATAAAAAGACCCTAAAAGGGCTCTTACTAGACCAAGGGGGAGGCATGTGATAACCCGCGAAGCCCAAAACGGGTTATATTCATTTCGCAAGCCCAGCCCATATTAAAGCCCCATGGGCTAAGATTGGACGGGACCCGAATGAAGGAAGCGGGCGCAGCGAGTAAACCGCCCCGAATTCCTAAACGGAGCGCCAAGACTCCCACTCAGAACCACGTTCGTTGCCATGAAAACCACGAAAGGGACATGGCCTAAAAAGGGATAACCGCCCTCAGAACGTGGCCCACTAAGGAGTAACCGCCTTCGGCGGTTACCCAAAAAAAACACCTATAAAAGGCCTTAAGAATAAGGGGGGAGGTACGTTCACATTTTTTCCCACAAAGCTATTGCTAAATTATAGACTCATCCTTACAAAAACTGACTTGATCGTCGGAGAGTTTTCCCGGAGATCCTGTCTCCGGTTTTGTTTTGCAAGTAACTCCGGCAAAGAACATCAAAGCGGATCCAGCAAGTTATCATTATTGTATTCTGCAGCATCTAACACACAGTGAAGCATATTGATAGCCGAAGCATTGTTTTGTAATTTTTTAAGGTCATCTTCTGACCACTCAGTTTCACTCTTAACAATTTTCTCATTGTCAACAGTTTTATACGGCACATATGGGCCTTGAACTATTGCAAGCCATGCACTCATATTTGTGGCTTGAATAAAGTTCTTCATCCTATTCTTCCAGAATGTATAATTGGATCCAAAGAATATGGGAGGCCGACTAATTGATAATCCCTCTGGGAGTATCTGTGTTGTTTGGTTCCCGGGAAGGAAACGAGTTCTGTTCTCAGCCATTTATCGGGATCAGCTCAAGATTGTTAACTCTTTGAGTAGTGAGATATATGGCTCTGATACCACTTGTTGGTCCCATGTGATTAGTTCCAAAGGGGGGGTTAGGAACTAATATAACTTTTTCGAATTTGATTAAGCTGACTTAATATATTTTCTTGAGTTAGTTAACTCAGCTTTGGTCAGCACAGCCGATTATAGTGTAAGACAGCTTTAGTCAGATGTTGACTAGAACTATTTTACGTATGAGTTGGGAATTGACATTATTGTGGTCAGCTTCCAACTTAGCACTCTCATTTACTCAGTGTCAGTTTAAACAATTTATATGCTGAGTAAAAATGACAAGCAACACATACAGATATATATATATTGAGAGAGAGAGTTAGAGATTACTCAGTACGACTTATCTTGGTTCGGCCTCTCCGCCTACGTCCAGTCCCCAGAGTCCCTCCGGGCTTTTTAAATCCAATACTGAGCTCTTTAAAGGTAGAGCACAAACCGTTTACAAGGCAGTTGAATATGCAAGAGTACCTTCCTCTATTCGTCTACTCAACTCCTACTAAGTGCTATAGCCAAACACCTAGATTTCTCTACCACTAAGCACTCAACACCGAGTACTCAGCACAACACTCTCAATTTTACAATTGATACAAATTGTTCTTTTCGAATGAAGAACACTTTAGATGATTACAGAAAATCAATCTAGCTTTTACACAAGAATAGAAATTTGGTGTAAGATCTCTTTTGGCTTTTGTGTGCTTTGTATGTATACTCTTTTTGTTCTTGTTGTGATCGGCTAATGATCCAAGAATGATCATGTCCTTTTTATAGTTGAGGTCTGAAGCAGAAATGGTTTGAACTTTGGATTTGTCCGTTGATCCAAATGGCTCCTTTTTGAGACAAGTTCTGGTCAGCTTCAGTTTTGCAGGCCAATCCTGTCGTCTGAATTCCGCAGGCATTAGGTTTGTCTTCTTCTTGCAGATTTCATCTTCTTGTGCCAGTTTGTCTTTTTACTAATCGAACAGATGACCCATGCATCTCGAAATTGGCTTTTGCGCAATTCCAAGGTTCTGGATTGGTGCAGATAGTTGTCAGATCTTGTCTTTTAGCAAACGGATCATTCATGCTATCCTGAAGATCACTCAGCTTGACTTTAATGGCCGTTGTCTTTGATTGTTTCCAATTCAGATACTGAGTTCTCTTTTACTAAGCTTCCATGGTCAGCTTCGTTCTGCAAGACATAGTTCTCAAGAAGACTTTTCTACTTTTGATACTGAGTTCCGTTCCACTCAGCTTCTTGATCTTTAAGCTTCTGTTCTGAAGATGACTTATCTTCTGTCACGCTGAGTTCCACTCTACTCAACTTATGCTGTGGTCTTATGCTGACTTCGTCCTGTCTTACTTTTTATTTCTATTTGTATTTATATTTATACTCAATCATTGAACAAACATATTAGTACAATTAAATCAAAGCACTTAAATTTAATTGTCCCTTAATCATGGATTAACTTAAATAATTTTGTCAAATCAAAATCATGTGGAAAGGTGTTTCAACAAAAACAACTGCGCCGAACGTATCATAAATTCCGGATTATTGTCGGTTGATCATCTCGAGGTAAAACGGCTACTTCAACGTTCCAGATCAACTCGACCCTCTATAAATAGTGGACGAATTCCCACTCACATCTCTTTACACTTTGAAATCTCTGGAAAATTGATTTCTATCTAAATCCCTAATCTTCAAATACTCTCAAAGAATCCCTAAAAATCATGTCGGATTCCCAAAACATCTCCGGAGCTGATCATGACGGCAATCACTCCGATGAAAACCCTCCATCTCCTGCTCAGCAGGAATACGTCGAAACTCCCACCAAGTCTCAAGGACAAGGTCAGCATGACCAAACTCCGAGCAAGAGCCCCCAAGCTGACCTCGCAACCTCCTCGAAAAGGAAGAAGAAGTAGGAAAAGAAAGAACTAGAAAGAACCTATTCCCCAGTTTTCGGTAGTGTTAGGGGATGGAAAATTGATCGTTCCCACTGGTTCTCTGAAGGGTTTGTCAAAGCTAAAAAGCCCTTCTGCGAATGGATCTCTAAGAATGGCTGGGCTGGGTTGTTCTCTATCCATGAAGCCACCTATCTTGAGCTAGTAAGGGAATTCTATACCAACTTACGAGCTGCTGATGATGACAATGACTACATGGTCACTGAGGTCAAGGGGAAGAGGATCTTTGTTAACCCTCCTTATCTCGCTACACTGCTAAATCTAAAGAACAAAGGAGCCGAACTCAGAACCACAAACGATTCCACCAAAATTAACTATCCTGTGGAGTTCTGTAAACCAAAAGATCACAAGGGAGAAATAGCCAGTACGTGTATGGGTCAAAATCAAAAGATGGCTCACTACATTCTGACCAACTTTATCTATCCCAAGATCAATGCTCAATCCTCTGCATCCAACTTCGAGCAGTGCTTCATATGGCGCATGCTGACCTACCAGCCACTCAATATGCCTGTATTCCTTATCGGCGGATTTAAGCGGAGCACAAGGACACTCAGGTTGGGGTCCCTTATTACAAAGATCCTTCAAGATCACCAAGTGAGCTTAGTAGAAGAAATTCAAGTTTGGGGTACGGAGATTTCTACAGGTATTCTATTCGGATTGGCTTACGACCAACCCAATTATACCAAGGAAAGGAAATGGAGCGGCGGTTGAAGAAGCACAAGCTATGCCGACCAAGAAGGGAAAGAAGGTTGTGGAGCAACCTCGTACTGACTGCACCAGGCAAGATAAAAAGCGGAAAGCTGACCAAGCCGATAAAGACATTAATACCGTCCCAAAGAAACTTCGGATTGTATCTAGCGTGCAGAAGGCTGCTGCTAAGCAAGCTAAGACAGCAGGAAAAAGGCCGCTGAGCCTGAGGAAGAAGAGAAAGAGGAAACCCCTGAGACACCTCTAAGGAAGAAGAGAAGAACATCTGGTCTGAGTCCCATTAATGCTTCCCCTCTTGACTTTGTCGTCTCCGACGATTCCCACTTCGTGAGAAGTCAAAAGATTGATCTTGAGAAAACACCCTCTGAACAGGAATATGATTTGGGAGATTTTGGAGGCCAGTTTGAAGTTGAGCGAACAGTTAATGTTGATGATGAGCAAGATAAGGATGCTGCTGAGCAAACTAAGTCAGTTGATGATGAGCCAACTGAACTACAAGCTGACCAAACAGTAAGAGTTCAAACTGTGAGAAGCCTTAATGATGCCCTAGAGCTCAATTCTTCTTCTGAATCTCTAGACGCGATTGCTGCTGACCAATCACCTCTAACCAAAACGGTCAATTCTGAGAAACGTTTCAAACGCAAGGCTTACAAGTCCAACTCCCTAGACCTATTGGCTGATTCTCCACTTAGAGAACCAATTACTGACCTAACCGGGCTTCAGTACGAATTCTTCTCCTCCGTCATCGAGCCAACTCCAGATCAATTCACACAAAAGCAAGCCTCTGTTACTCATACCGAGGAACACGCCAAGACTCCTGAAAATCCAATCTCTGCCGAGCAAGAGCTCGAAGTTCAAGCTGCTCAAGAGGGTGAGCGAGCAAAGGAAAATCCTGTAAGTTCTGAAGTACCTCCTCCTGCACCAACTCAATTTCAAACCAATGTTGAGCAGGTCAACATCTCTGCCGATCCACCTCTTCCTAACCCAGCATCGCAGAATGTTGAACAGTGAGTTCCTGGTGCTGACTTGAACAAAAGTCCAGTTGTTGATCATGCTGGCCCATCTGGTACTGGAAAGCAACCTACTCAAATACCGACCGCTGAGCGAACTCCTGAGGCAACTTATGCCTACCTAAATGCTACTGAGTCTGGGCGTCGAATCATTGATCAGCTCAATCCATTCTCTAGGATTTGACTTCCTCTCATGCCGATGCTGCTGGGTTCGTTAATATTGAGTCAACACAACTTTCTTCTATCACTTAGCTCCTGAATGAGATCAAGGGCCTCAAAGATCTTGTGAGTGTCATGACAACTGTTCAATCTCAACAGCCCAAGCAAGACTCCATAGTAAAGCTGGCTGAAATGCAGTTAATGATGGTGAATCACATGGATTCCCTCCAAGACCAAATAAATGCTCTGTCTGCAGTAAACACGGGATATGCTACCTCTGCTGAGGTTGACCATCACTTCACCAAGCTACACTCTGAGCTGACCGATACTCGTGCGCTAATTTCCTCCTCTTCCCAGTGTTCGATCGAGCAAATTAGCGAAGCTATCCGTCTACTCAACTTGAGTAAGGAAGAAATGGATACTGACTTGGTGAAAACAAATGAAATCCTGCAATACTCCCAAGCCACCTTTAAGCATGTGCGCCATACGAATGCTCAATGTCAGTTCTACGATTCAGCCTTGCTCAAAATGTATCATCAAGCTTATGCTAGGCTGACTGACAGGCTGACCTGGATTGGGAAATCACAAGAATATATTCTCAGTATGCTTAGTGCATCTATTCGAGTCCCCGGATCCATTATAGACGATGACGTTCCTGTTTTCGATGGTCTCAGGGAAAGCACGAAACAGCTTAAGGCATACTCAGTGAGATTAACCCGTGCTGCTCTCAACGACACTTTCATTCCTCCTCCGCCCGATGCTGGCAAAACGGGGGAGAAAGAACAAGCTGATGGAACTCAGCACAAATCAGGAGAAGCATCTGGTAGTCAGCAGCAACAAAGAAACGCCAAGGGAAAAGGCAAAGTTAATCCTGCCCACCAAGCCCAAGTCAACAGAAAGAAATAGACTAGTCATTAGAACTTGACTTATAGTATTTGGTTTTGGCGTTTTCCTTTTTTGTATATCTATTTTAAGCATCCATTTTATTTAAACTGACTTATCTACATATGATGCTTACTTAAAATGTGCTATATGCTGAACTGTCTTAAATGAACAAACAATCGAACTTAAAAGGGAACATGAATGAAACTCTTAACACACATTTTGCTCTGATACATAAATTCATAGATATAATCTCTCTGATACCTAAAACTGACTGTTTATCAAACTGAGTAAACACATGTTCCAACATATTGACCTCTTCTGAAAGCTGACCTAAGCTCATCTGAATTAGATCTTGGAAGGTCTAGAATTGAACTTAGTCAGTACAAGCATGTTTTGATTTTTTTTTCTCAATTAAATCTTGGAAGGTTTAGAGTTAAATTGAATCAAATAGATGCAACCCTTACGGGGGAGTAATTTCAGAAGAACGAAAGACAATTCAATCATGGGGAATTTCAAAACTGAGTTCCATAACTAAATATTTTGCCAACATCAAAATGGGGGAGTTTGTTGAAATACCTTTCCAACATGATTTTGATTTGACAAAATTATTTAAGTTAATCCATGATTAAGACAATTAAATTTAAGTGCTTTGATTTAATTGTACTAATGTGTTTGTTCAATGTTGAGTATAAAAATATTTATAAGAACAAGAATCAAATTAAGACAGAGCATAGTCAGCATGACAACATAGCGCAGGCTGAGTAAAGAATAACTCAGTACGAAAGAAGGAAAGTCTTCTTCAGAACCGAAGCTTACAAATGAAGCTGATCACAGAAGCTGAGTGAAAAGCAACTCAACATAAAAGAAGAGAAGTCTTCTTCGGAACTATATCTTGCAGAACGAAGCTGACCGTGGAAGGTGAGTGAAAGGCACTCAGTATCGGAATTGGCAACAATCAAAGACAATGGCTATCAAAGTCATGCTGAATGATCTTAAGGACAACACCAATGATCCGTTTGCTAAAAGACAAGATCCGACAACCGTCTGCACCAATAATAGAAACCTCGGAATTACGCACAGAGTCAATTTCTAGATGCATGGGTCAACTGTCCTCTAGCTAAAAGACGAAACCTGTACAAGAAGACAAACCTGCGAGAAGAAGACAAGCCTGGCGCCTGTCGAATTCAGACGACAGGATTGGCCTGCAAATCTGAAGCTGACCAGAACAATGTCGGAAGAAAGAGCCGTTTGAATCCAACGGAAAATTACGGATTCAAATCATTGTATCTTCAGATTTCATCTATAAAAGGACAAGTACACTTCTTGGATCCTCAGCCGAAAAAAAGAAAAAGAGCATACATACAAAGCACATCAAAACAAGAAAAAGATCTTGATGCGCCTTCACCTAAGTTGGGATGAAGACTCACTAAGGGATAAGTGTACCCCGTCGTTATCAAGTAATAAATTTCTGGTTATGTCCAGGTTATCGTCCACAGGATTTATTTCTGCAAGTATCGAGCTACTTGGTTTCAGGAGTTATCTAGGCTTAGGGGGTTTTGAGTTTGTTTGATTAAGTTAATCTACTCCTAGGTTGAATTATACTAATCCTAACTAAGTTATCTGATTCTAACTAAGTTATTCTATGCCTAATTAAGTTACTCTACCCGTAATTAAATTAAACTACTCCTAATTGATCTTTCACTAATGCAATTATCCGAAGGAACATGGTATGAACGATAATAATGAAGATAGATTATTAGGTCTATTGAATAAAAACCTAATCTGAGTCTCTTGTATTCAAGGCGATTAACCCTACTTACCCTCCTGAAGTTCCTAGCGCGTGATTCCCTAAGGCCGAAACTAGGTCTAAGGCTCAGTAAATTGGCGCTTAATCAACTAAGAGGTCGTCAATCTCCTAGGCTCTAACTAGGTCAGATTCAGCTCGCAATATGTGCCTACTAGATTTTGGGGCTTTTGAATGAGTTAAACCAATTGAATAAAGCGTAAGACAGAGATTAGACAAATAATCATAGAACAAAACAAGAGCTAAATTATTATTAAAGGCAAAGATAAATGTCACAAGATACAATAAGCTAAGTTCGGCAACTGTATCAAAGAGTACAAACAAGGAAAGATAAAAGGAGATACAAAAATCCCTTTCAGGGAACCTGTTTACTCTGCAGCCGGCGACCTAATCTTAAGGACGAACCTTGATAATTCCTCGAGAAAAGCTTTGAAGGAGCTTCAATGGAGGTTTGAAGAAGATGGAGGAGATGGAGAGGAATTACAAGGGGAAAGCTAAGATAATTTACAAAAATGAAAGATGCCTAATTTACATTGGGAAAATCCTATTTATAGACGCGGTTCGGGCCCTCTTCTTGACCTAATTCGTGTCCTTATGCGTGTAGGAAGTCGTGGGGTCCATCTTGGCATCGTGGGGGCGGAATTGATCTTTTTGACCAATTCCCGCAGGTCTGCTCGCCGAGCAGGCACAGTGCCTGGGCGGTGCCTGGGCGGTGCCTGGGTGGTGCCTGGGCGGTGCCTAGGCAGTGCCTGGGCTGCTTGCGGAGCAGCGCCCGGGCTGCGCGCCGATGCTCAATTCGCCGAGCGACTGCCGGGGGTCCCCAAGACACGATTTTTGCCTGAAATTGATCATGTTTTAACCGGCACACGCACATAAACTCCAAACAACATTAGTCCAAGGGCTAAATTGACCCGCCAATCGCTTATTTGAACAAACGCTTCATTTGGTGCGACTTTTGACGGATCAATTAGCTTCAAAAGATAACGGAATTATAATATGCATGCCATTTTGGCCGTATTTGCCTAAATTGATCATAAAACGAGCCTAAACAACGAAAAGTAAATAAAACGTTTCCAATTTCTAACTAACTCACACAAAAGCATTTAAATGCGAGAATTGCTCGCTTATTAACTAAATAACGCTAAAACCCGTCCTAAAACTGTACCCAAAGATAGGGGTTTTTGACCCCTATCAAACCTCCTCGCACTTAAAACTTTACTTGTCCCCAAGTAAACTAAAAAAACTAAACCCGCAATCACAAGCAAGCTAGAAAACCTCCCGGTTTGACTAGGTGCTTGACACAATTTCGAGCATCTGTAATTACATGCATTCGGAAATACAAAGTAGAGACACGATATCCAAAAGCCGCATTTCAATTATCATAGGTCATATGTTTTAAGAAAAAGGACACATGTTCAATTAAACGAGCTTGAGGGGATCGCTAAGTAAAACACCTCACCATATGTAGTTCACTCATTTCACACAATTTTGGTGGCTAAAGTGTTTACTCTCGGCTTATGTTCTTGCTTAGGATTACGTTGATTTTGCACGTTCATCCGAGTTCCTCTACTATGCTATATGACTCCGATGATATCAAAAACAGGCTCGAATTGGGGTTGTAATGTGGTTAGAGGGTTAAAGGTACAACAAGGGTTAATAGTTCTAGCGCTAGAAAAACAAAGTTCAAATGGCTTTAGCAAATATGAAGTGACTGAGCTTTTTATTCATTCCTTATTCTCTTTTTAGTATGTTTTCTTGAGACGTTTTGATTTTAAGAACTGGGGAATGAAGTTCTCCCCTTTTTGTTCGTCTCTATTCTTTTCTTTTCTTTTTCTGTTTTTCTCTTTTTCCCCCCCTTTTTTTTCTTTTTGGGATAGCGATGCTCATTCACTTTTTAGCCTTCTGGCTTGCTACTATGATGCCATAAACAAAGATAAAGCGCTAGAAACGACAAAGGCTCGATATGAGCTTTGCAAAAACTTAGGGTTAAGTAGCAAACCAAATGATGGTTTGCAAAAATTGGGTTAGAACGAAAGAAAAATCTATAAACTACAAAAATATGGGCTCAAAGGGGCTTCCTAGAGTGGATGAAAAAGAGAAAATAAGGTAAAGAAAAGGGTTAATTCTAATGAGGCTGATTCATCGTTTATCATCTCAAATCATTGCATGTAGGTTCAACACAGTATTAGGTGCAAAATCTGTAATCTTTCCACAAGTCAAAGCATTCACACAAAAAATGTCAAGAAAAAGAGCTTTTTGATGTTCGCTCTTGGGCTCAAATTCAACTCACAATTCTTTGGGTTTCAATTTTGTGTTTACTAGTTTTCCCCAAACTCAAGTTTAACATCACATGCCTTCAATTCTTAAGTTATCTACCTAAGTAATGATTTTAGCATTTCTTCAAAAGTAGGGTCTAAATGCAAACTTTAGCTCATGCTTTTACAGATACAAGGATTGTGTCCTACACCTAAACTAGTTGTCATGCAATCTTAGATTCGGTTCTCAGCCCTCAAGGACAAATAACGAAGTTTAGATTCGAAGGAGGTTCACGGTTTTAGGTCCTAAACATGCAAAACCTAAATAAAACCCGAAAAACGCAAAACTAAACTAGACACGACGCAACAAAAATTTAAAAATTATACAATTTTTGTAAGTTTGTCTACCCCTCCTCCTCACACTAAAAATATGCAATAAGTTCCAACATTGCATCACAAACCATAAAGTACAAGTGCAAAAAGTTAGGGTGGAGAAGAAAACTTACGGATTTTATCGCAATCGCCAAAAATTTGATGATTTGCGGTGCCAATTTATTTATTTATTTATTTATTATTATTTTTCAGCTCCGTTCGGGATTTAAAAAAAATCCCGAACAGTTTGCTTATCGCGGCCGAGCAGCGGGCTGGGCGGCAGTGCCCTGCTCGCCGAGCTGGGCCTCCTAGGGCCAAATTTTTTTTTTTAAAATTTTTTTTTTAAATCTGAACACTCAAAAAAAATAAAAATAAAATAAAATAAAATTAAACAACTAAAAAAATATTTATTTATTTATTTTATTTATTTTTTTTTAAACGAACACTTTAAAAAAAACGTAAAAGAAAACTAAAAAGACTAAACTAAAATATCAATGTATAATCTAAATAAAATAAACCTGAAAAGTTTTATTAAAACTTGGGTTGCCTCCCAAGAAGCGCTACGTTATAGTCGGTGAGCTCGACATAGAATTCCCGCATAGGTGTATGCTTCTACTCGCGTTAGGAACTCGAACTCCTTAACAAATAACCCGTACCTACAAAACGGATTAAGAGCCTCAAATAAGTTTAATGAAAGTAGGAGGCCGAATTTAAACATATTATGAAAAAGTTTGGTTTGCTCCCTTTTGGATTCTCTTGGTAGGTCAAAGAGAATGAAAACTTTTGAACAAGGAGTAAATCCAAACTTTTCGAACTTTTGAGGAAAAGGTAGTTGATAGACACAAGCTTCGATTTGATCATTTATTTCTATCACATGATTTAGAATTTCAGATTTTGAACCGGGGTTGCTTACCGCTTCCGATTCCTCACTTACCTCGAGTGATGCATGTGATAGTGGACTTGGTTCTACCTTTTTGTCATTCCTCAAGGAGATGGCTTGAGCTGATTCCCTTTGTGGGATTTCTATGTTTTCCTTTATGCCTGGGAGAGCATCTTGGGATTGCTCTTGCATCTCATTGTTTATTTGAGCCAATTGGTTGCTCAAGTCCTTACAAACCTCCTCGTTGATTGTAAGTCGGGCTGATATTCCTTTCAAAAGGGACAGCACCTCATCTCGTGAGCTAGGGGGTTGTGGAGGAACTTGGTTTGCTTGTTCGTAAGGGAACATTCCCAATTCGTTTTCCCTGTGCTCATTAACAAACCTATTTGGAGGCCTCAACATGTTAGGGTTCCCGTAGGACAGAATTGAGTGTTGAGGTCTCCTCCAATCACTACCATAAAAGCTGTAAGAATTGGGGTTAGAATTATACCTTTGGTGATTACCCACAAAACTTACACTTTCATTGGTGTTGAGGCTCAGTTTCGCCATCAAGATATCCATTTTCTCATTTAAGTCGGCCATGGAGGGATTGGGAGCCTCATTCTCCAGGACATGAATGTATTGTCTTGATGGGATAGTAAACTTTTGAGCTTGCCACTCGACTTTTTCTTGCCAATTCATTGATCAGAGAATGCTGAGAAAAAGTGAAGTTCTAGCACAAAAGTTGATAAGTAACAGTATACAGATATGAACAAGTATAGAAAAGTATAAAGAAATTATATATCAACAAGTATAGAGAATAAGTATAAAGAATTATGTATAAACAAGTATAAACGATATAAATAAGGATATTCACAAAAAGAATCGTATATAAACAAGTGTATGTATAAACAGGTATATGTATAAACAAGTATAAACGATATAAACAAGGATATTTACAAAAAGAATCGTATATAAACAAGTGTATGTATAAGCAAGTACATGTCTAAACAGGTATAAATATGAACAAGTATAAATATAAACAAGTATTAACGGTTATAAACAAGTATAGATAAACAAGTATAGATGATATTCACAGAGATATTCACAAAGGAATGCCTAAACTAACAAATCGACCTTTGGTTCGATATTGCAGAAGAAATAAATCCCCGGCAACGGCGCCAAAAACTTGATGCGCCTTCACCTAAGTTGGGATGAAAACTCACTAAGGGATAAGTGTACCCCGTCGTTATCAAGTAATAAATTTCTGGTTAAGTCCAGGTTATCGTCCACAGGATTTATTTCTGCAAGTATCGAGCTACTTGGTTTCAGGAGTTATCTAGGCTTAGGGGGTTTTGAGTTTGTTTGATTAAGTTAATCTACTCCTAGGTTGAATTATACTAATCCTAACTAAGTTATCTGATTCTAACTAAGTTATTCTATGCCTAATTAAGTTACTCTACCCCTAATTAAGTTAAACTACTCCTAATTGATCTTTCACTAATGCAATTATCCGAAGGAACATGGTATGAACGATAATAATGAAGATAGATTATTAGGTCTATTGAATAAAAACCTAATCTGAGTCACTTGTATTCAAGGCGATTAACCCTACTTACCCTCCTGAAGTTCCTAGCGCGTGATTCCCTAAGGCCGAAACTAGGTCTAAGGCTCAGTAAATTGGCGCTTAATCAACTAAGAGGTCGTCAATCTCCTAGGCTCTGACTAGGTCAGATTCAGCTCGCAATATGTGCCTACTAGATTTTGGGGCTTTTGAATGAGTTAAACCAATTGAATAAAGCGTAAGACAGAGATTAGACAAATAATCATAGAACAAAACAAGAGCTAAATTATTATTAAAGGCGAAGATAAATGTCACAAGATATAATAAGCTAAGTTCGGCAACTGTATCAAAGAGTACAAACAAGGAAAGATAAAAGGAGATACAAAAATCCCTTTTAGGGAACCTGTTTACTCTGCAGCCGGCGACCTAATCTTAAGGACGAACCTTGATAATTCCTCGAGAAAAGCTTTGAAGGAGCTTCAATGGAGGTTTGAAGAAGATGGAGGAGATGGAGAGGAATTATAAGGGGAAAGCTAAGATAATTTACAAAAATGAAAGATGCCTAGTTTACATTGGAAAAATCCTATTTATAGACGCGGTTCGGGCCCTCTTCTTGACCTAATTCGTGTCCTTATGAGTGTAGGAAGTCGTGGGGTCCATCGTGGCATCGTGGGGGCGGAATTGGTCTTTTTGACCAATTCCCGCAGGTCTGCTCGCCGAGCAGGGCGAGCTGCTCGGCGAGCAGGCCTCTAGGGGCCTGCTCGGCGAGCAGGCACTGTGCCTGGGCGGTGCCTGGGAAGCGCCTGGGCAGTGCCTGGGCTGCTCGCCGAGCAGCGCCCGGGCTGCGCGCCGATGCTCAATTCGCCGAGCGACTGCCGGGGGTCCCCGAGACACGATTTTTGCCTGAAATTGATCATGTTTTAACCTGCACACGCACATAAACTCCAAACAACATTAGTCCAAGGGCTAAATTGACCCGCCAATCGCTTATTTGAGCAAACGCTTCGTTTGGTGCGACTTTTGATGGATCAATTAGCTTCAAAAGATAACGGAATTATAATATGCATGCCATTTTGGCCGTATTTGCCTAAATTGATCATAAAACGAGCCTAAACAACGAAAAGTAAATAAAACGTTTCCAATTTCTAACTAACTCACACAAAAGCATTTAAATGCGAGAATTGCTCGCTTATTAACTAAATAACGCTAAAACCCGTCCTAAAACCGTACCCAAAGATAGGGGTTTTTGACCCCTATCAGATCTTACACCAAAGTTCCATATCTGTGTAAATGCTAGAGTGATTTTTGTAATCATCTAAAGTGTTCTTTGTCTGAAATAGAACAATTTTTTTATCAATTGTAAAATTGAGAGAGTTGTGCTGAGTACTCGGTTTTAAGTACTCAGCGGTAGAGAAATCTAGGTGTTCGGTTATAGCACTTAGTAGGAGTTGAGTAGACGAATAGAGGAAGGTACTCTTGCATATTCAACTGCCTTGTAAACGGTTTGTGCTCTACCTTTAAAGAGCTCAGTATTGGATTGAAAAAGCCCGGAGGGATTCTGGGGACTGGACGTAGGCGGAGAGGCCGAACCAGGATAAGTCATACTGAGTAATTTCTAACTCTCTCTCAATATATATTTGTATGTGTTGCGTGCTATATTTACTCAGTATATAAATTGTTTAAACTTACACTGAGTAAATCAGAGTGCTGAGTTGGAAGCTGACCACAAAAGTGTCATTTCCCAACTCGCAAGTAAAAGAGCTCTAGTCAGTATCTAACTGAAGCCGTCTTACGCCTCACTCGGCCGTGCTGACCAAAACTGAGTTGTGAAACTCAAAGAATTATATTAAGTCAGCATAATTAAAACGAAAAAAATTATATTAGTTCCTAACCCCCCCTTGGAACTAATCACACGGGACCAACATAGTGCGCCATTTCTTCCCAAAAAAGTCACACTGGACATTTTGCTGGGGATTCCATCTCCGCTGACTAGTACCTTGGTACTGAGCGTTCTGATGGGAATTTCTCTTATTCGGAACCCTGAGTTGGTTCTAGATAGATGTGATGTCCTTTTTCAGTTTCTTAGAATCTGATTGGACCTCAGTAACAAAAATATGCATGATTTTGAGATTCTCATCTTACCTGGTATTGTCCTGGAGGAGATGTCGAAGGTCACTAAGTTTGACCTCTTCGATCTCATCACACCGCCTACTAAGTGCCTTTACCTTTTTGTTACACCGTTTGACCAGTGAGTAAAGATCACTCAGTGCATTTATCATTTCACTCCTAAGCACAGGAAGAGGTATTACCTTAGTAGTTTGTTCCTCATTGTCTGATGCGTAGGAGGGTTCACCCTTTTCAGAAACACAAGGCTCAGCAAACTCATCAGCCATGAAGCAGATGTTTGCTGACTTAATGGCACCAGCTTCAGAGGATGATGACTCATCACTAACACTCCAGGTGGCCACCATTACCTTCTTGCTGTTTCTTTATCTTTCTTGAGAGTAGGGCAGGCAGTTTGATTTGATATGGCCAGGCTGATGACACTCAAAGCAGGTGATTGGCTTTGAGCTCTCCTTTCTACCTTTGTTGTCGTTGTGCTCAGCTTTGTACTTGTCATACTTCCGGAATGTCTTCTTGCCATATTTTTCATTCTTTCGAAACAACCTCTTCATCTTTTTGGTGAACATGACCATTTCTTCATCATCTGACGAGCTGTCGTTAGTGGAGCCTACTTTCATGAAAAGAGACTTTTGCTTCTTATCCTCAAACTTTTCCTTAACCTCAAAATTCTTCATTGAGATCTCATAAGTCAGTAGAGATCCAATGAGCTTATCATACTTGTAGGTGGTCAGGTCTTGAGCTTCCTCAACGGCAGTTTTCTTTGCTTGCCAGCTCTTGGGGAGGCTTCTCAGTATTTTCTTGACTTGCTCCTCTTCAGAGAAGTTCTTGCCAAGTCTCTTGAGCTCGTTGATTATGTTGGTGAATCTTCAGTTCATCTCAGAGATGCCTTCACCTTCGTTCATTTCGAACAGCTCATAAAACCTCATCTGCTGATTCACCTTTGATTCTTTGACCTTGCTGGTTCCCTCGTAGGTGACCTCTAGCTTCTTCCAGATTTCTTGTGCTGACTCACAACCTAAAATCTTATTGTACTCTGCAGCATCTAGAGCACAGTGAAGCATATTTATAGCCGATGCGTGGTTTTGCAATTTTTTTGATTTGATAAAATTATTTAAATTAGATTTAATTTCCCATGATTAAATATTGCAACACATTAAATTTAAATGCTTTGATTTAATTACTATTAATGTGTTTGTTCAATGTTGAGTATTTAAATTAATAAGATTAGAAGACATTAAAAGCCCAAGGCCCAAAAGCCCACAAGAGAAGGTCAAAGCCCAAGTCAACAGATCCAACTCACCATCAGAACGCGGCCCAACAAACGGAAGGATCCAGAAGGAAGTTTGAACAACTTCATACCGAAGCTGCTGAGTCGAACAAATAGAAGACAGGTCAGCAGTTGACCTGAATAACTTCGACACAAAGCTGTTCCACTTTGAGAAAGTTTCAGAATATGCAGGAATCTGTCTGGGAGACTTTGCCATAAGTAGAAGGACAATCTGACGCTTACCAACCAGAAGTACCTGGCAACTGAAGAAGACAGAAAAGGCGACATTCTCATTGGTCAAAGACACTAAGTACTGACGAAGTGAAAGCGACAGCAAGCCGTTTCCCTACAACGGTTATTTCAAAATTTAAAATAACCGGTGCCTCAGATGACACTATAAATAGGCCTCTCATTTGCTTCATTCGACGCAGATCTTCACCAAGTCGAAACGCTGACCAAATTGCAACTTGAAGTTCTGTGCCAAAGCAAAAGCAAAGAAATCTTACACTCATTCATATTCTGTGTAAAAGCCTAGATTGTTAATCATCTAAAGTGTTCTTTATACTTAGAACAAAACATTTATCAATTTCTAGAGATTAGAAGGAGATACTGAGTTGCTCGGTTATAGCACTCAATGGTAAAATAGTATTGGGTATAGGATATTGATAAGGGTCAAAAACCCCTATCTTTGGGTACGGGTTTAGGACGGTTTTTAGCGTAGTTTTGCGAATAAGCGAGCAATTCTCGCATTTATATGCTTTTGTGTAAGTTAGTTAGAAATTGTATATGTTCTATTTACTTTTCGTTGTTTAGGCTCGTTTTCTGATTATTTTAGGCAAATATGACCAAATTAGCATGTACGTTAAGTTTCAATTATCTTTTATGGCTAATTGGTACGTCAAAAGTCGCACCAAACAGAGTATTTACTCAAAACAAGCGATTGGCGGGTCAATTCAGCCTCGAGACTAATGTTATTTGGAGTTTACGTGCGTGTACAGGTTAAAACAGGAATGAGTTCGAGCGAAAATTGCATTTCGGGACATCCGACAGCGGCACAAGGCGTTCTGGGCACTCCCGCTCGTCGAAACTGGCCTTTTTGGGCCAGATCGGCGAGCTGGCACTACCAACTCGCCAAGATGCCCTCAGGGCCCTGCTTGGGCGAGCTGGCCTCTAGCTCGGCGAGCTCGGTGAGCTGGCCTGTGGACTGATTCCCGGCCCCACGATGCCACGATCTGTCCCCACTCTTCCCACCTGCAAAAGGAAACGAATTAGGTCAGAATGAGGGCCCGGACCGCAACTATAAATAGGACCATTAGTTTCAATTGTAAAATATCTTTCATTATTGTAATTTCCTTAGCTTTCACCCTTGAAGAATCCTCTCCACCTCCTCCATCTCCTTCAACCTCCATTGAAGAACTTCCGAAGCTCCACCCACCGAGGATTGTTCAAGGTCCGTCTTTAAGTCCTAGGAAGACGCCTGTAGCGGTAGACAGGTTCCCTGAAAGGGATTTTCTCATCTTTTTCATAGTTTGTTTAAATGCTTTAATACATTCTATGAATCCTGGGCTAATTGAATACATGTTACAATATTTCTCCATCTTTAATAATATTATAGTTTTTGTTTTGTTCAATTTGATTCATTGATTTAATCTTTGTCTTACGCTTTATTTGATTGGTTTAATTCATTCAAAAGTCCAAAAACTAAGTTGGCACATATTGCGAGCCGAATCTGACCTAGTCAGAGCCTAAGGGATTGACAAACTCTTAGTTGATGAAGCCCAAATTGCTGAGCCTTAGAGCTAGTTTCGGCATTATAAGGTAATCACGTGTCAGGGACGTTAGAAGGATAAGTAGGGTTAATCGCCTTGAGTACAAGTGACTAGGGTTAGGTTTTTAATTAATTTCCTTAATAAATCTATCTTCATTATTATCGTATCATCCCATGCTCCTTCGGGTAAGTTCATTAGTGAAAGATCAATTAGGAGTAGAATAACGTAATTAGGGGTAGAATAACTTAGCTAAGAGTAGCGTAATTTAACTAGGAGTAGATTAATTAAACAAAACCAAATTCAAACCCCCCAAAGCCTAGATAACAACCGAGACTGAGTAGATCGGTACTTGCAGGAATAAATCCTGTGGATTTGATACCTGGACTTGTCCAGATTTTATTACTTGATAACGACGGGGTACATTTATCCTTTAGTGAGCCTTGCGGTACCGACGCCGTGAGGCGCATCAAGTTTTTGGCGCTGTTGCCGGGGATTTATTTTTTCTGCAATATCGAACCAAAGGTCGATTTGTTATTTTAGGCATTCTTTTGTGAATATCTTTGTTAATATCAGCTATACTCGTTTCTCTTGTTTATATACGATCCTTTCATACATAATACAACTTGAAATATTATAAATCTAAACTTCTTATACATTTGTAAATTCTGTTTTGTTTCAGCACCTATGGACAACAGAACTCTAGAACCATCCATAGCTGACCTGAACAAAAAAATGGATTTCCTTATGGCTTCTCTTGGCCATAACAACCAAACAAGGACACCATTTTGTGCACGATGTGGCCAGAATCACCCCGGTGAGGTATGCCATGTAAACCACCATATGCCTAGAGGTGAGAATGTAAGTTATGTGGGTAATCGTCAAAGGTATAACTTTGAACCCTCAACTTACAACCTTTATGATTGGGAACACACACGATATCCGCCAGGGCCATACATGGCACCCACGGATAATCTCACTTACTTTCCATCTAACTCTGATTCTTATGATAAGCAGACAGAGAACTCAGAGGAAATAATGGTCCTTTTGAAGGACGTATCCCTCCGGCTTGTAGCCAACGAGGAGGCATGCAGAGCCCTGAGCGAACAACTGGCCGAAATCAGATGGGAGGAAAGGGAGTACCAAGAGGCGATCTCCTCACAAGAGGAAACGGTTCAAGCCATCGCCTTAAGAATTGGCAAGGAAGTAGACACACCCATGCCACCCCAATCACAAACACAACCGCCACCTCAAGTAAGTAAGGAATCGGAAGTGGTAAGCAACCCCGGTCTTGTGTCTGAAAACTCAGCTCCTGGAGTAGCTATAGAAAAAGTAGTTAGACCTTATGCACCGAAATTGCCATTTCCTCATAAACAGAAAAAGGCCAATGTTAGGCATGAAATTGACTAAGTTTAACAGATAATTTATAAAGGAATTCGGGTATTTTTATATCAGTTTTTGTAAGGATTAAGGGCTAATTAATGTCCTTGTGCAGATAAGCAAAGAAAAATGCTAAACTCGCTGAAAACAGCTTGTTTCGCTAATGCCAATGAGGAGTGGAGCCTTATGTGTGTCCAGCGGTTAAACGCCAGATTATCCAATGACGGACAACGACAGATCGTTGGTGGCAGTGAAAGGAAAGCGGCAGGACAGCAGGTGAAAGTGTGTGGCGATGGGATTTCCCAAAGAAGCATGATGATTTGAAGTCTCACCCCCTTGAGTGTTCAAGGGTTAATCTAAAAGTTAATCATTTTAGTTTATTTTTAATTGTAGTAAGTAGTTGACTTTGTTTTGTAAAAGGGTACGAAAGTTGTACCGATTTTGGGTAGTCTCTGTCTTTTCCCTTTAAATAGGAAAAGCAGAGAAGGTTTAGGGATCAGAATATTTTCTTAGTTTAAGTTTTTTTAGACAAGTAGAATAGAAGGAAGAAGAGAGCTCTCATGGAGTCTCAAGCTGTAACAAGAATCCTCTTCTGCTCACTGCTCGATATGAGTGAGTAGACATTTTGAATGGGCATGGCTTAGCCGGCCCGGTGATGTAAGTTTTACAACGTTTTTATGAATATTTAGTATTTTGCCAATGTTGTGATCAATGAGGATTTAACTTTCTTGCTTAAGCATGTATGTATGTGTTAGATGAATGTTAGGACACTGCTTTCATCTTCACCGATATCTCTATTGATCTCCCAACTTCGAAGCTGACAAGTTAGAAGGTTGTGTCGAGGGTTTTCTCATCTAGAAATGCAGTTTTGTTCTTAATGCTAGAAAGAACGTATCTTTAGGACGCTAAAGATGTTAGTAAATCTTAGGAGTTTGAGAACACACGACAGTTGACTCAAACTCACTTCAAAACTGATACTTTGGCTTCGTTGGCATTATCTTTTATTCATGGTATGTTGTAAGATGTAGCACACCGTGTTCGGTTATGTCGAGCCTGTTCTATTCCCTAAATCTTTGAAAGTAACCTTATTTCCTTGATTTATCATTCTGCCCGAGTCATTAAACAACCAATACTAAACAATCAACCATAAAGGAAGACACTATTGTAACACACACTGTTTAGCAACGATTTCCGATATTTATTTGAATCACAATCCCTGTGGAGACGATACTCACTTATCACTTTATTACTTGTATCTAGTGCACTTGCTAAAGTCTCATTAGAGGACAACAAGTTTTTGGCGCCGCTGCCGGGGATTGAGAGCAACAAATTTATAGCTGAAATTTCTGTAACACAGGGTGTTTTTAATCTATGTGTTAAGGCGTGCAGGAACAAAAAGGTCATATTTTTTTCGTTTGTGCGTAGAGTTGCACCTCCTGTTTTTCCTATCGATCTCGAATTAGAGAGAACGTGTAGACGAAATAGAGCGGGAGCTCGACGTGCTAGACAAAGAGAAAGGCAAAGAGAGAGAAGAATGGCTGGAAGGGAAGGCCCAGAACAACCAGTTCCACCAAACCAAGAAGAGGAAGGAGAAAATAATAACCCTCCTGTGATGAGAATCAGAGACTACTCTAGGCCAACTACCGAGGGACACTCATCGTGTATCGTATTGCCCAACGAGGGAAACAACATGTTCGAAGTAAAAGGGTCCATGATACAAATGATCCAAGCCTCGGTGCAATTTAATGGGTTTCAATCTGAAGATCCTAATGGGCATCTTCAAGAATTCATCACCTTGTGCAACACATTCAGGTCGAACAGAGGTGTCTCTGATGACGTGATCAGATTAAAGCTGTTCCCTTTTTCACTAAGGGATAAAGCAAAAACATGGCTGCAAAATTTACAACCTAGAACGATCACGAGTTGGGAAGAGATGGCAAGAGCTTTTCTGATGAAGTATTTTCCGCCTCGACAAGCCATCAAGCTACGAAATAAAGTGTCACGCTTCATACAGGACGAAGATGAGTCGTTGGCAGAAGCATGGGAAAGATACAAGGAGCTGCTCAGAAGGGTGCCAAATCATGGTATCCCTATGTGGATGCAAATGCAGAATTTTTACAATGGCGCGACCAATGTTTACAAAATCCAGATCGAATCTATCGCGAATGGTAACCCAGAAGATCTAGAGCTACAAGCTTTATATGACCTAATAGAGAAAGTGGTCAGCACGAGTTACAACTTGCATTCGTCAAGAAGTGAAGGAAAAAGGACACGAAACGAGGATGTCATGTCAAAACTAACAAGCCAAGTAGAACAGCTTACTCGGCAGCTGGGAAAGATAAATGTCTCATCCATTCACAATGAACCGCCATTTAGTGAACCACCATTCAATGAAAGTTGTGGTTTTTGCGGAGGAGCTCATTTCAATATCAACTGTCCTGGAGTTAAGCAAGGAAAAGGCACACGGGCTGAATGCGACTATGCAGGGTACAATCAGAGGAATCAGCCCAACCGTTATTCTAACACCTACAACTCGAAAACCAGGAACCATCCAAATTTTGGATGGACAGGCCAACTAGACCAGCAAGGACCACCTCAGTATCAAGATCAGCCGAGGTATCAACAACAGCAAGGAGGACATTACCAAAGACAACCTCAGTAGCATTATAAGCAACCTGTGCCACAAAAGGAAGAAGTCGAACCAGATATGAAAACAATGATGATGCAGTTCATGAAACAGACGCAGGCATCGATCAAGAATCTGGAAACACAAGTCCACCAGATTGCCGCGTCCACATCAAAAGGAAAGGGGATAATGCCGAGCAATACTGAGCCAAATCCTAAAGGTGACGTCATGGCAATCATCTTGAGGTCTGGTAAGGAAACTCAACCAGTTGGTTTATCTAACAAGGATGCTGAGCGTGCAGGAACATCCAAAGAGGATGAAGGGGAACTGGAACAAGTTGTTCCTGGTAATGAAGGAACGAGGAAAGCTAACCAAGCAAGTAAGCCAGATCAAGAGGAGGAAAGAGCATGTAAACCACCACAACCGTATGACCCACCGGTGCCATATCCAACGCAGCTAATCAACAAGAAGTTGGAGGAGCAGAATTCTAAAGTGTTGGACACTTTGAGGAAATTGCACATCAACATACCTTTTGTGGAAGCACTGGCACAGATGCCAACATACGCAAAGTTCCTCAAAGATATCCTATCGAACAAGAAGAAACTGGAGAACATTTCCATAATACAACTCAACAGAGACTGTTCGTCCATACTCCAAAACAAGCAGCAGCTTCCAAAGAAGCTAAAAGATCCAGGGAGTTTTTCGATTCCTTGTTCAATTGGAAAGCTGGCTATTGAAAATGCACTTTGCGACCTAGGAGCTAGCATAAACCTAATGCCATATTCTGTATATGTACAACTCGGGTTAGGAGAACCACAACCCACTCGTATGTCTATTCAATTAGCTGATCGTTCTGTATGCTATCCTAGGGGAGTAGTAGAAGACGTGTTAGTCCAAGTAGGAAAATTCATTTTGCCCGTTGATTTCATTATAATGGACATTGATGAAGATTTGCATGTCCCTATTATCCTAGGTAGACCATTTCTAGCGACAGGAAAAGCATTGATAGATGTAGGAGAGGGAAAGTTATTCTTAAGGATAAATGGTGAGGAAGTCATATTTAAAATGAATGAAGCAATGAGGCGTGCGAATAATAATGATGACACTTGCTATTTCTTAGATGATTTTCAGAGTCTTACTACTTTGTAGGAACAGGACACATTAGAAACTTTATTGGGGAGAGAGGTGAACATATGCGAAGGAACAGGCTGTTCCATTGAAAGCAACTTTCCGACACCTCCGTTAGACCCTGCTGTTCCAACTCATCAAGAACCACCAGAGGTACCAACTGTGCCTATGTCTAAGCCAGAATTGAAGCCGTTGCCTGAACATCTCGAGTATGCTTTCCTTGAACCACCCAGCGAAAGTCCTGTCATCATATCATCAAAATTAACTCCTGACCAAAAAGCGCAACTAATGGCGGTCCTGCGAAGAAACAAGGCTGCAATCGCATGGAAAATTGATGACATAAAAGGGATTAGCCCGGCAGTCTGTGTTCATAGAATCTTAATGGAAAAGGACCACAGACCAACTGTTCAGCCGCAACGTAGGCTAAATCCCCACATGAAGGAGGTTGTGAGAAAGGAGGTGATCAAGCTTCTCGATGCTGGCATTATCTACCCAATATCTGATAGTGTGTGGACAAGCCCTGTCCACGTTGTGCCAAAGAAAGGAGGAACAACCGTAGTCCTAAATGAAAAGGACGAGCTAGTACCCACAAGAACAATAACAGGGTGGAGAGTTTGCGTCGACTACAGAAAGCTTAATGAAGCCACAAGGAAGGACCATTTCCCCTTACCCTTCATTGATCAGATGTTAGAACGACTAGCGGGCTACGCATTCTATTGTTTTCTTGATGGGTATTCAGGATATAACCAAATCGCAATTCATTGCGAGGACCAAGAGAAAACCCCGTTCACATGTCCATATGGGACTTATGCTTACAGAAGGATGCCTTTCGGATTGTGCAACGCTCCTGCCACTTTTCAGAGATGTATGATGTCGATTTTTCATGACATGGTGGAGCGGACTGTGGAAATATTTATGGATGACTTCTCGGTCTATGGAAGTTCATTCGATAGCTATCTGATCAACCTTGAAGCGGTGCTCGCGCGGTGCAAGGAGACTAACTTAGTCTTGAACTGGGAAAAGTGCCATTTCATGGTCAATGGAGGAATTGTGCTAGGGCATAAAATTTCTGAGAAAGGGATGGAAGTGGATAAGGCAAAAGTGGAAGTAATCGAGAAGCTGGCTGTGCCTGCGAACGTCAAAGATGTGAGAAGTTTTTTGGGGCACGCAGGGTTTTATCGCCGGTTTATAAAAGATTTTTCAAAGATTGCACTCCCATTGTCAGCCCTACTACATAAGGAAGCTGAGTTCTCTTTCAATACAGACTGTTTGAAGGCCTTTGAGCTCTTAAAAACTAAGCTGATCAACTCACCTATACTAGCAGGACCAGATTGGGAGCAACCTTTTGAAATAATGTTCAACGCAAGCGACACTTGTGTGGGAGCTGTTCTTGGACAGAGGATTGAGAAGAGGTTTCGACCTATCTACTATGCCAGCAAAACACTGAACGTGGCCCAGCAAAACTATACAACTACCGAGAAGGAACTTCTGGCAGTTGTGTATGCTTTCGACAAATTCAGGCCCTACTTGATTTTATCCAGGGTGATTGTTCACACAGATCACGCAACATTGCGATACTTGTTCGCGAAAAAAGATGCTAAGCCAAGGTTGATCCGATGGTTGCTATTACTTCAGGAGTTCGATTTGGAAATTAAGGATAAAAAGGGAACGGAGAATGTTGCTGCAGATCACTTGTCAAGGATAGATCACAAAGGCAGGTTTGAACAAACAGAAATCGTGGAAAGGTTTCCCGACGAGCATCTGTATGCGGCACAGTCTGCGCCATAGTTCGCCGATATAGCTAATTACCTTGCAACTTCGCTCAAACCACACAACCTGTCCACGAATCAAAAAAGGAAGTTTTTCTCCGAAATCAAATACTATTTTTGGGATGACCCTTACCTTTTCAGGTTGTGCGCGGACCAAATCATTCGAAGATGCATATCGCAAGAAGAAGGACAAGATGTTCTCAGCCACTGTCATAACCGTGAAGCTGAAGGACACCATAGTGCAAGCCGTACCGCGACAAAGGTTCTCCAATCAGGTTTTTTCTGGCCCACTCTTTTTAAGGATGCTAATGCATTCGTTGGAACTTGCAATGAGTGCGAACGAACTGGAAACATTTCAGCTCGAAATGCTATGCCCCTAAACAACATAGTTGTGTGCGAAATTTTTGACATCTGGGGCATAGATTTTATGGGACCATTCCCAACTTCCCAAGGGAATAAATACATCCTAGTGGTTGTGGATTATGTGAGCAAATGGGTCGAAGCAATAGCTAGTCCCACCAATGACGCCCGTGTGGTAGTCAAATTTCTGAAAAGACTGTTCGCCAGATTCGGGGTCCCGTGAGCGATCATCAGTGATCAAGGGACCCACTTCTGTAATTCGAAATTTGAAAAATTAATGGGAAAACTTGGAGTCTCACACAGGGTTGCCACACCATACCATCCACAAATCAGTGGACAGGTGAAGATCTCCAATAGAGAAATAAAAAGAATCTTAGAGAAAACCGTTGGCAACTCTCGGAAGGATTGGGCAAACAAGCTCGATGATGCTCTATGGGCATATCGTACCGCTTATAAAACACCGATTGGAATGTCTCCTTTTCGTTTGTTATACGGGAAATCTTGTCACTTGCCGGTGGAAATGGAACACCGCGCATTTTGGGCGTTAACATTTTTAAATTTTGAGACGCAGGATGTTGGTGAACAGAGAAGTTTACAACTGAGCGAAATGGAGGAATTCAGGCTGTTCTCATACGAAAATGCGGTGAATTACAAAGCCAAGACCAAGCAGTGGCACGACAAAAAGCTCATGAACAAGGTGTTTCCAGGAAAGCTCAAGTCAAGATGGTCAGGACCATTCATTGTGAACCGTGTATTTGCACATGGAGCTGTTGAAATTTTCAAACACGGGGGTGATCCTTTTAAGGTGAACGGACAAAGATTAAAACCATATTTAGAGAACGATCACACAAGGAAGATCGATACTGTTCTTTTCCAGGATCCCCCAAGTCAGTAAAAGCTAGAGAACAGGGTGTCCGCTACAAACACCAATTGTAGCACAAGTAACTTTGCATTTTATTGATTTTTATTTTTACTTTTTATATTTTTTTCTTGTGTAAATTGTGTTTGAATTTGACTTCATCATGAGTAATTTCTGCCTAGGCACAATTGTAAAACCTAAAAATCCTTCCAAGGGTGAGGTAGTACAATTGTACCTGTTTTGTAGGGAAGGGAATATCGTAGAAATTAGGGCGGTAGAAATTTGTTTATTAAAAGCTAGGTAAAGTGGAACGTCCACTCCTATGCCAAATAGGCAATCATACCGCCTGTTTTTCTCCTCGATAAGATTGAACGGTTGGGGAGATATAAATGCTAAAATCAAATCTTGACCGTTCATCAACCCTCATTCTGATTCGAAAATACGCGCCTTTCTGCCAATTTGTCCAGGTGGCCGACTTTGATTCGGCCTCATAATGACAGATTGGCGAAAAGACGTCTGGTTTCCCCTACTTAAAGATGATTTATCTCAGTTCAGTCCGTCTGTGCAGATAAGCAAAGAAAAATGCTAAACTCGCTGAAAACAGCTTGTTTCGCTAATGCCAATGAGGAGTGGAGCCTTATGTGTGTCCAGCGGTTAAACGCCGGATTATCCAATGACGGACAGCGACAGATCGTTGGTGGCAGTGAAAGGAAAGCGGCAGGACAGCAGGTGAAAGTGTGTGGCGTTGGGATTTCCCAAAGAAGCATGATGATTTGAAGTCTCACCCCCTTGAGTGTTCAAGGGTTAATCTAAAAGTTAATCATTTTAGTTTATTTTTAATTGTAGTAAGTAGTTGACTTTGTTTTGTAAAAGGGTACGAAAGTTGTACCGATTTTGGGTAGTCTCTGTCTTTTCCCTTTAAATAGGAAAAACAGAGAAGGTTTAGGGATCAGAATATTTTCTTAGTTTAAGTTTTTTTAGACAAGTAGAATAGAAGGAAGAAGAGAGCTCTCATGGAGTCTCAAGCTGTAACAAGAATCCTCTTCTGATCACTGCTCGATATGAGTGAGTAGACATTTTGAATGGGCACGGCTTAGCCGGCCCGGTGATGTAAGTTTTACAACGTTTTTATGAATATTTAGTATTTTGCCAATGTTGTGATCAATGAGGATTTAACTTTCTTGCTTAACCATGTATGTATGTGTTAGATGAATGTTAGGACACTACTTTCATCTTCATCGATATCTCTATTGATCTCCCAACTTCGAAGCTGACAAGTTAGAAGGTTGTGTCGAGGGTTTTCTCATCTAGAAATGCAGTTTTGTTCTTAATGCTAGAAAGAACGTATCTTTAGGACGCTAAAGATGTTAGTAAATCTTAGGAGTTTGAGAACACACGACAGTTGACTCAAACTCACTTCAAAACTGATACTTTGGCTTCGTTGGCATTATCTTTTATTCATGGTATGTTGTAAGATGTAGCACACCGTGTTCGGTTATATCGAGCATGTTCTATTCCCTAAATCTTTGAAAAGTAACCTTATTTCCTTGATTTATCATTCTGCCCGAGTCATTAAACAACCAATACTAAACAATCAACCATAAAGGAAGACACTATTGTAACACACACTGTTTAGCAACGATTTCCGATATTTATTTGAATCACAATCCCTGTGGAGACGATACTCACTTATCACTTTATTACTTGTATCTAGTGCACTTGCTAGAGTCTCATTAGAGGACAACAAGTTTTTGGCGTCGCTGCCGGGGATTGAGAGCAACAAATTTATAGCTGAAATTTCTGTAACACAGGGTGTTTTTAATCTGTGTGTTAAGGCGTGCAGGAACAAAAAGGTCATATTTTTTTCGTTTGTGCGTAGAGTTGCACCTCCTGTTTTTCCTATCGATCTCGAATTAGAGAGAACGTGTAGACGAAATAGAGCGGGAGCTCGACGTGCTAGACAAAGAGAAAGGCAAAGAGAGAGAAGAATGGCTGGAAGGGAAGGCCCAGAACAACCAGTTCCACCAAACCAAGAAGAGGAAGGAGAAAATAATAACCCTCCTGTGATGAGAATCAGAGACTACTCTAGGCCAACTACCGAGGGACACTCATCGTGTATCGTATTGCCCAACGAGGGAAACAACATGTTCGAAGTAAAAGGGTCCATGATACAAATGATCCAAGCCTCGGTGCAATTTAATGGGTTTCAATCTGAAGATCCTAATGGGCATCTTCAAGAATTCATCACCTTGTGCAACACATTCAGGTCGAACAGAGGTGTCTCTGATGACGTGATCAGATTAAAGCTGTTCCCTTTTTCACTAAGGGATAAAGCAAAAACATGGCTGCGAAATTTACAACCTGGAACGATCACGAGTTGGGAAGAGATGGCAAGAGCTTTTCTGATGAAGTATTTTCCGCCTCGACAAGCCATCAAGCTACGAAATGAAGTGTCACGCTTCATACATGACGAAGATGAGTCGTTGGCAGAAGCATGGGAAAGATACAAGGAGCTGCTCAGAAGGGTGCCAAATCATGGTATCCCTATGTGGATGCAAATGCAGAATTTTTACAATGGCGCGACCAATGTTTACAAAATCCAGATCGAATCTATCGCGAATGGTAACCCAGAAGATCTAGAGCTACAAGCTTTATATGACCTAATAGAGAAAGTGGTCAGCACGAGTTACAACTGGCATTCGTCAAGAAGTGAAGGAAAAAGGACACGAAACGAGGATGTCGTGTCAAAACTAACAAGCCAAGTAGAACAGCTTACTCGGCAGCTGGGAAAGATAAATGTCTCATCCATTCACAATGAACCGCCATTTAGTGAACCACCATTCAATGAAAGTTGTGGTTTTTGCGGAGGAGCTCATTTCAATATCAACTGTCCTGGAGTTAAGCAAGGAAAAGGCACACGGGCTGAATGCGACTATGCAGGGTACAACTCGAAAACCAGGAACCATCCAAATTTTGGATGGACAGGCCAACCAGACCAGCAAGGACCACCTCAGTATCAAGATCAGCCGAGGTATCAACAACAGCAAGGAGGACATTACCAAAGACAACCTCAGCAGCATTATAAGCAACCTGTGCCACAAAAGGAAGAAGTCGAACCAGATATGAAAACAATGATGATGCAGTTCATGAAACAGACGCATGCATCGATCAAGAATCTGGAAACACAAGTCCACCAGATCGCCGCGTCTACATCAAAAGGAAAGGGGATAATGCCGAGCAATACTGAGCCAAATCCTAAAGGCGACGTCATGGCAATCACTTTGAGGTCTGGTAAGGAATGGGCAGAGGATTGGGCACGGCTTAGCCGGCCCGGTGATGTAAGTTTTACAACGTTTTTATGAATATTTAGTATTTTGCCAATGTTGTGATCAATGAGGATTTAACTTTCTTGCTTAAGCATGTATGTATGTATTAGATGAATGTTAGGACACTGCTTTCATCTTCACCGATATCTCTATTGATCTCCCAACTTCGAAGCTGACAAGTTAGAAGGTTGTGTCGAGGGTTTTCTCATCTAGAAATGCAGTTTTGTTCTTAATGCTAGAAAGAACGTATCTTTAGGACGCTAAAGATGTTAGTAAATCTTAGGAGTTTGAGAACACACGACAGTTGACTCAAACTCACTTCAAAACTGATACTTTGGCTTCGTTGGCATTATCTTTTATTCATGGTATGTTGTAAGATGTAGCACACCGTGTTCGGTTATGTCGAGCCTGTTCTATTCCCTAAATCTTTGAAAAGTAACCTTATTTCCTTGATTTATCATTCTGCCTGAGTCATTAAACAACCAATACTAAACAATCAACCATAAAGGAAGACACTGTTGTAACACACACTGTTTAGCAACGATTTCCGATATTTATTTGAATCACAATCCCTGTGGAGACGATACTCACTTATCACTTTATTACTTGTATCTAGTGCACTTGCTAGAGTCTCATTAGAGGACAACAACCAACTTAGATAAGAAATTTGCTAGATTTTCGGAAATCCTTAGTAGGCTAGAAATTAATATTCCATTAATGGAAGCACTAGAGGAGATGCCAAATTATGCGAAGTTTCTTAAAGACATGTTGTCGAAAAAGAAGAAGTTTGGGGAGAATGAAATAGTGGCCCTAACAGAGCAATGTTCAGCCATAATCACCCATAAACTGCCCCCTAAACTTAAAGATCAAGGGAGCTTTACCATCCCGTGTAGGATAGGCAACATGCATATAGATAGGGCATTATGCGACTTAGGAGCGAGTATTAATCTGATGCCTTTATCTATTTTTAGGAAATTGGGACTCGGAGAACCCAAACCAACAAATATGACATTACAGCTGGCGGATAGGTCAATTGCGCGGCCTAGAGGTATAGTTGAGGATGTGTTGGTGAAGGTAGATAAACTGATCTTCCCGGTCGACTTTGCGGTCCTTGACATGGAAGAAGATGACTCCGTCCCTATTCTCTTTGGGAGACCGTTCATTGGAACCGGTAGGACACTGATAGATGTACATGGAGGTAAATTGGTCCTAAAGGTGCAAGACGAAGAGGTAACATTTAATGTTTATGATTCAATGAAAATTCCTCAAGAGCGTTCCAAAAGCTGTAATTTTGTAGATGCGTTAATAGACGAATGCGTTGAGGAAGTTAACTGTAGCATAAAAGATGCCTCTTTAGGGCTAATTTAGGTGGTGAGGAAGATGAAAATTTAAACGAACCATTCGAAGACCTCCCACCTGAAATATGTTATTGGGTAAAGGGAAGAAAAGAGGACCTTGATCGTGAGATCAAACCTAAACCTAAAACCTCACTAGAGGAACCTCCAGAATTGGAGCTTAAGCCCTTACCCAGTAATTTAAAATATGTTTTTCTTCAACCTCCCACATATTTACCCATTATTATTTCTTCTTTGTGGACAGTTGAACATGAGGAAAAACTGATAGAGGTGCTGAAAAAACATAAAGGAGCCTTTGGATGGTCAATCCATGACATCAAAAGTATCGACCCCAAGATATGCACACATAGGATTTTCTCGAGGAAGAAATCAAGCCATCTGCTCAACCTTAACGCTGGCTCAACCCTACATGAAAGAAGTGGTAAAAGCCGAGGTCATAAAACTGCTCGATGCAGGTATCATTTTTCCAATTTCTGACAGCCAATGGGTAAGTCCGGTGTAATGTGTGCCCAAAAAGGGGGAACAATGGTAATGGAAAACGAAAAGGGGGAATTAATCCCAACTAGAAAGGTTACGGGTTGGCGTGTATGTATTGACTATAGGAAATTGAATGAAGCCACCCGTAAAGACCATTTTCCTTTACCATTTATCGATCAAATATTGGAACGCTTGGCAGGGCATGAATTTTTCTACACTCTAGATGGGCTGTCCGATTATATGCAAATTCATGTGGACCCTTTGGACCAAGAGAAAACCACATTCACTTGTCCCTACGGAACTTTTGCATATAGACGGATGCCCTTCGGACTTTGCAATGCCCCCGCCACATTCCAACGCTGCATGATGGCTATGTTCTCTAACATGGTTGAAAAGTTCCTAGAAATTTTTATGGATGATTTTAATGTTGTAGGACCTACTTTTTACCAATGTCTTGAAAATCTGGACCGAGTCTTAGAATGTTGTGAAGATAAAAACTTGGCACTCAATTGGGAAAAATGCCAGTTTATGGTCCAGAATTGTATAGTGTTAGGACACAAGGTGTCGGGAAAAGGGATTGAGGTCGATCCGGAAAAAATTGAGGTGATAAAAAAACTCCATCCTCCTACCAATGTAAAGTTGGTTAGGAGCTTTTTAGGACATGCGGGGTTTTATAGGCGATTCATAAAGGGTTTTTTAAAAATCACTAAACCCCTCACTCAATTATTGCTTAAGGATGCTGATTTTAATTTTAACGAAGAGTGTATGTCTGCTTTTAAATTGTTGAAAAAGAAATTAATTGAAGCACCTGTTATGGTAAGCCCAGATTGGTCCCTTCCCTTTGAATTAATGTGTGATGCCAGCAACTTAGCTGTAGGAGCCTGTCTTGGGCAGAGGGTGGATAAACATTTTCGCCCAATCTTCTATGCTAGCAAAACCTTAAATGATGCACAACAAAATTATTCAATAACTGAAAAGAAGTTGCTAGCTGTAGTCTTCACCTTTAACAAGTTTAGATCGTATTTGGTGCTGTATAAAGTAATTGTTTTTACTGACCATGCAGCCTTGAGATACTTGATTAGTAAGCAAGATGCAAAACCCAGGCTGATCCGTTGGATTGTGCTACTCCAGGAATTTGACATCGAGATCAAAGATAAGAAAGGAGTAAAGAACGTGATAGCAGATCATCTATCCCGGTTAGAGTCAGATCATCAATCTTTAGAACATGAGGAGATCAAGGAGGTATTTCTGGATGAAACATTATATTCAGTAAAAACTCTCCCCTGGTTTGCAGACATCGCGAACTACAAAGTCGGTAACATTCTTCCTCTTAATTTAGATACAAGACAAAAACGTAAGTTTATGTTTGAGAGCAAACATTATTTTTGGGAAGAGCCGTATTTATTCCAATTCTGCACAGATGGCATGATTAGGAGATGTATATCTGAAGAGGAGGTAGAGTCAGTGATTAATATGTGTCATTCTAGAGAACCAGGTGGCCACTTTGGGCCAGATAGGACAGTGGCAAAAATCCTTCAAAGTGGATTTTAGTGGCCACAAATGCATAGTGATGTCAATAAGTATATCAAATACGGTGATGCATGTCAGAGGGTAGGAAATATCTCTAGGACGAATGAGATGCTTCAACAAGGCATACTCGTTTATGAGCTATTTGACGTATGGGGTATAGACTTTATGGGACCTTTTCCCATGTTGCATAACAACCAATACATTCTGGTAGTGGTTGATTATGTCTCCAAATGGGTAGAAGCCAAAGCTCTACCTACAAACGATGCTCGAGTAGTGATGAAATTCCTGAGAAAGAATATCTTTACTAGATTTGGCACCCCCCGAACCATCATCAGTGATGGGGGATCCAATTTCTGCAATAAGCAATTTGACATGTTGCTCCAAAAGTATGGCGTAGCTCATAGGGTTGCAACACCTTACCACCCTCAGACGAGTGGTCAGGTAGAAGTGTCAAATAGAGAGCTGAAACGTATTCTTGAGAAAATAATAGGGAATGCTAGAAAAGATTGGAGTCTTAAGCTAGATGATGCTCTTTGGGCATACCAGACAGCTTTCAAGACTCCCATAGGAATGTCCCTCTATCGTTTAGTTTTCGGAAAATCTTGTCATTTGCCTGTTGAATTAGAACATAAAAGCCTATTGGGCACTGAAATTTCTAAACTTTGATCCTAAACTTTCAGGTGACCTACAGTTAACACAACTGCATGAACTAGATGAGCTCAGGTACAACTCCTATGAGAATGCCAAGTTGTACAAAGAACGAACCAAAAGGGTGCATGATAAGAAAGTACAAAGGAAAACCTTCCAGAAAGGCGACCAAGTACTGCTATACAACTCCCGTTTGAAATTTTTCGCTGGCAAGCTCAAAAGTAGATGGTATGGGCCATTTTTAGTTACTAATGCACACCCCTCCGGTATGGTTGAAATCGAGGGAAAAGATGGGATCACCCAAAAAGTAAATAGGCACCGCCTCAAGCTTTATCTTGGCAAAGATAATGCGGATGTGCAAGTCCTGCACCTGCAGGCAACTACAAAAGGGGGATCCGATCAGTAAGTTGTCTTCTCCACCCTATCTTCTTGCACATGTGTTTTATGGTTTTAGATGAAATGTTGGAACTTATTGCATGATATAAGTGTGAGGAGGAGGGGTAGATAAACTTACAAAAATTGTATAAATTTTTAAATTTTTGTTGCGTCGTGTCTAGTCTAGGTTAGCGTTTTTGGGTTTTATTTATGCTTTATATTTGTTTCTGCATGTTTAGGACCTAAAACCGTAAACTTTCTTCGAATCTAAACTTTGTTATTTGTTTCTAGGACTGAGAACCGAATCTAAAATTGCATGACAACTAGTTTAGGTGTAGGACACAATCCTTGTATCTGTAAGAGCATGAGCTTAAGATTGCATTTAGACTCTACTTTTGAAGAAATGCTAAAATCAGTACTTAGGTAGATAACTTAAGAATTGAAGGCATGTGATATTGAATTTGAGCTTGGGGAGAACTAATAACACAAAATTGAAACCCAAGAATTGTGAGTTGAATTTGAGCCCAAGAGCGAACATCAAAAAGCTTTTTTTCTTGACATTTTTTTTTGTGTGAATGCTTTGACTTGTGGAAAGATTACAGATTTTGCACCTAATACTGAGTTGAACCTGCATGCAATGATTTGAGATGATAAACGATGAATCAGCCTCATTAGAACTAACCTTTTCCTTTACCTTATTTGTTCTTTTTCATCTACTCTAGGAAGCCCCTTTGAGCGTGTATTTTGTAGCTTATAGCTTTTCTTTCGTTCTAACCCAATTTTTGCAAACTATCACTTAGTTTGTTACCTAACCCGAGTTTTTCCAAAGCTCACATTGAGTCTTTGTTTTCTTCTAGCGCTTTCTCTTTGTTTATAGCATTATAGTAGCAAGCCAAAAGGCCAAGAAGTGAATGAGCATCACTATTCAAAAGAAAAAGAAAAACAGAAAAAGAAAAAGAAAAGAGACGAACAAAAAGGGGAGAACTTCATTCCCCAGTTCTTAAAATTAGAACGTCTCAGAAAAAATATGTAAAGAAATAAAAAGCTCAAATCACTTCATATTTGCTAAAGTCATTTTTAAACTTTGTTTTTCTAGCGCTAGAACTCCTAACCTTTGTTGTACCTTTAAACCCCCTAACCACATTACAACCCCAATTCGAGGCTGTTTTTGATATCATCGGAGTCATGTAGCATAGTAGAGGAACTCGGATGAACATGCAAAATCTGCGTAATCCTAAGCAAGAACATAAGCCGAGAGTAAACACTTTAGCCACTAAAATTGTGTGAATTGAGTGAACTACCTATGGTGAGGTGTTTTACTTAGCTATCCCCTTAAGCTCGTTTAATTGAACATGTATCCTTTTCTTAAGCATATGACCTGTGATAATTGAAGTGCGGCTTTTGGATATCGTGTCTCTACTTTGTACTTTCGAATGCATGTGATTACAGATGCTCGAAATTGTGTCAAGCACCTAGTAAAACCAGGAGGTTTCCTAGCTTGCTTGTGATTGCGGGTTTAGTTTTTTAGTTTACTTGGGGACAAGTAAAGTTTTAAGTGTGAGGAGGTTTGATAGGGGTCAAAAACCTTTATCTTTGGGTACGGTTTTAGGACGGTTTTTAGCGTAGTTTTGCGAATAAGCGAGCAATTCTCGCAATTATATGCTTTTGTGTGAGTTAGTTAGAAATTGTATATGTTCTATTTACTTTTCGTTGTTTAGGCTCGTTTTCTGATTATTTTAGGCAAATATGACCAAATTAGCATGTACGTTAAGTTTCAATTATCTTTTATGGCTAATTGGTACGCCAAAAGTCACACCAAACGGAGTATTTACTCAAAACAAGCGATTGGCAGGTCAATTCAGCCTTGGGACTAATGTTATTTGGAGTTTACGTGCGTGTACAGGTTAAAACAGGAATGAGTTCGGGCGAAAATTCCTTTTTGGGACATCCGGCAGTTGCACAAGGCGTTCTGGGACTGGCCTTTTTGGGCCAGATCGGCGAGCTGGCCTGCGGGAATCAGTCAAAAGATTAATTCCCGGCCCCACGACGCCACGATCTGTCCCCACTCTTCCCACCTGCAAAAGGAAATGAATTAGGCCAGAACGAGGGCCCGAACCGCGACTATAAATAGGACCATTAGTTTCAATTGTAAAATATCTTTCATTATTGTAATTTCCTTAGCTTTCATCCTTGAAGAATCCTCTCCACCTCCTCCATCTCCTTCAACCTTCATTGAAGAACTTCTGAAGCTCCGCCCACCGAGGATTGTTCAAGGTCCGTCTTTAAGTCCTAGGAAGACGCCTGTAGCGGTAGACAGGTTCCCTGAAAGGGATTTTCTCACCTTTTTCATAGTTTGTTTAAACTTTTTGATACAGTCTATGAATCCTAGGCTAATTGAATACATGTGACAATATTTCTCCATCTTTAATAATATTATAGTTTTTGTTTTGTTCAATTTGATTCATTGATTTAATCTTTGTCTTACGCTTTATTCGATTGGTTTAATTCATTCAAAAGTCCAAAAACTAAGTTGGCACATATTGCGAGCCGAATCTGACCTAGTCAGAGCCTAAGGGATTGACAAACTCTTAGTTGATGAAGCCCAAATTGCTGAGCCTTAGAGCTAGTTTCGACATTATAAGGTAATCACGTGCCAGGGACGTTAGAAGGATAAGTAGGGTTAATCGCCTTGAGTACAAGTGACTAGGGTTAGGTTTTTAATCAATTGCCTTAATAAATCTATCTTCATTATTATCGTATCATCCCATGCTCCTTCGGGTAAGTTCATTCGTGAAAGATCAATTAGGAGTAGAATAACGTAATTAGGGGTAGAATAACTTAGCTAGGAGTAGATTAATTAAACAAAACCAAATTCAAACTCCCCAAAGCCTAGATAACAACCGAGACCGAGTAGATCGGTACTTGCAAGAATAAATCATATGGATTCGATACCTGGACTTGTCCAAATTTTATTACTTGATAACGACGGGGTACACTTATCCCTTAGTGAGCCTTGCGGTACCGACGCCGTGAGGCGCATTAGATATAGAGGAAGGTACTCTGTATACTCACTGACTATTGTAAGAGGTTTGTGTTGGTCCCGTGTAACGTGACAAGATTAGTTCCAAGTGTGGGTTAGGAACTATTTAAAAAATTTCACGCAAAGGCTGACTTCTTTTCAAGTTAAGACTTTTACTTAGTCTTTTAAGCACAGTGATGTTGAGTGAGATCAGAGGCAAGTTTAGTTAACTAGTAACTAGAACTGCTTCTATAATTGAATAAGGAGATAACACTTAAGTCTATTCCTGAACTTAGTGCTCAGGTCACACAACTCAGTATATAGATTTTACGTTTTACTAGGCACAGTACAAAGCAAGTATATAAGGAGTAAGAGTTAGAAAGTGTTACTCAGCAGATTTATCCTGGTTCGGCCTCCTGCATACGTCTAGTCCCCAGAATCCTTCCGAGCTTTTGAATCCACTACTAAGCTCTTTCAAGTAGAGCACAAACCTCTTACAATAGTCGGTGAGTATACAAAGTACCTTCCTCTATATCCTATACCCAATACTATTCTACCATTGAGTGCTATAACCGAGCAACTCAGTATCTCCTTATATTCTCTAGAAATTATAAATGTTTTGTTCTAAGTACAAAGAACACTTTAGATGATTAACAATCTAGGCTTTTACATAAAATAAGAATGAGTGTAAGATTTCTTTGCTTTGCTTTGGCACAGAACTTCAAGTTGCTATTTGGTCAACATTTCGACTTGGTGAAGATCTGCATGGAATGAAGCAAATGAGAGGCCTATTTATAGTGACATCTGAGGCATCGATTATTTCAAATTTCGAAATAACCGCTGGAGGGAAACGGCTTGCTGTCGTTTTCACTTCGTCAGTACTTAGTGTCTTCAGCCAATGAGAATGTTGTCTTTTTTGTCTTCTTTAGTTGCCAAGTACTTCTGGTCGGTAGGCGTCAGGTTGTCCCTCTATTTATGGCAAAGTCTTCCAGACAGCTTCCTGCGTCTTCTGAAACTTTTCCAAAGTGGAACAACTTTGTCTCGAAGCTATTCAGGTCAACTGCTGACCTGTCTTCTATCCGTTCGACTCAGCAGCTTCGGTATGAAGTTGTTCGAACTTCCTTCTGGATCCTTCCGTTTGCTGGGCCGCGGTCTGATCTTGAGTTGGCTCTGTTGACTTGGGCTTTCACCTTCTCTTGTGGGCTTTTGGGCCTTGGTCTTTTAATGTCTTCTAATCTTATTAAGTTAAATACTTAAAATTGAACAAACACATTAGTAGTAAATAAATCAAAGCATTTAAATTTAATGTGTTGGAATATTTAATCATGGAAATTTAAATCTAATTTAAATAATTTTGTCAAATCAAAATCATTGTGGAAAGGTGTTTCAACAAACTCCCCCATTTTGATGTTTGCAAAAATATTAAATTAGGAACTCAGTGTTGAGCTCCCCCATGATTGTTGACCTTTCCTTAACTTCTGAAATTCTCCCCCCCCCCATAAGGGTTGGATTACTGACTTAGCTTTACTTTAAACATTTTAAGGTTTAATCAAGTAAGGCTGAGTTCAGGGTCAGAAGTAGGTCAGTATTGAGAACATACTTACTATACTCAGTATCAGAGTTGAATTTTTCTTAGTTAGTTTAAAGGTTGTTGAGTGAAGTTACTCAGTGGCTTATACTTGTATAAATTTTATGTTCTTTATTTGTTCAATGATTTTTAAAGTGATAGACATTATGAGAATGATTAGTATAAGTTCAACATGGCAGTTTGAGACATAAGCAATAAAATGCAGACAACGTATTGAGTTAAGATAAGTTCTCATATATAACATAGCAGACAAGGAAGCACAACAAAAAAAGGTTCAGCATAGTAAGACAAGGAAGCACAACAAAAAAAAGGTTCAGCATAGTGATGCGTCCCCACCTGGGTTAGAGATGGGAACTCACTAAGGGATAAGTGTACCCCGTCGTTATCAAGTAATAAATTTCTGGGTTTAAGTCCAGGTTATCGTCCACAGGATTTATTTCTGCAAGTACCGAATTACTAAGTCTCGTATGTTATCTAGGCTTAAGGGGTTTGAGTTGGTTTTGTTTAATTAATCTACTCCTAGGTTGGATTGCACTAATCCTAACTAGATTATCTAATTCTGACTAAGTTATCTAATTCTAGCTAAGTTATTCTAAACCTAACTAAATTACTCTACCCCTAATTAAGTTAAACTACTCCTAAGTGATCTTTTGTCAATGCAATTATCTAAAGGATCATGGAGGGATACGATGATAATGGAAATAGATTGTTTAAACAATTCAATTAAAACCTAAGTCACTTGTGTTCGAGGCGATTAACCCGACCTATCCTCCTAAAGTTCCTAGTTCGTGATTCCCTTGTAAGGCCGAAACTAGCTCTAAGGCTCAGTAATTTGGGCTTAATCTTCTATAGGGTCGTCAATCCTATAGGCACTGACTAGGTCAGATTCAGCTCGCAATATGTGCCAACTTGATTTTGGGATTATCGAATGAGTTAAACCAATCAAACAAAGCGTAAGACAAAGATTCAAAGCATTAAAACAATTGAAGAAACAAAACTATTATATTAATCAAAGATGGAGAACATTGTCACGGAGTTACAATAAGCCTAAGATTCATAGCATGTATCATAGGATAAACAAGTTATAAAAGAAGAAAAATCCCTTTCAGGGAACCTGTCAACCAATGCAGGCATCTTCCTAGGACTTAAGGATGGAGCTCGAGCAATCCTCGGTGAATGGAGCTTCGGAGGCGTCTTCAATGGAGGTTTGAAGGTTTATAGAGGAGGTGGAGAGGATTTCTCGAGGTGGAAGATAAGAAAATTACAAAAACAAAAGATATCTAATTTACAATTGGAAATTCCTATTTATAGCCGCGTCTCGGGTCTCGTTTTGACCTAATTTCATGTCCTTGTTGGTGTAGGAAGATGTGGGGCCGAACGTGGCTTCGTGGGGGCGGAATTGGTCTTTTTGACCAATTCCCGCAGGTCTGCTCGCCGAGCAGGAAAGGCTGCTCGCCGAGCAGGATTGCGACGAGCAGCCCCTGCTCGCCGAGCAGGCGCCTGGTGGCCTGCTCGGCGAGTAGGCTCCTGCTCGCCGAGCAGGCCTCTGGCGGCCTGCTCGGCGAGCAGAAATGGCCCGGGGGGTCCTGCTCGCCGAGTGTTTTCGCCCGAAGCGGGCTCGATCCGTGCCGGATGACTTCCAAACCCTTTTTCGTCCGAACTTACACCTGCACACGCATAAAAACTCCAGAAAACATTAGTCCAAAAGCCAAATTGATCCGTCAATCGCTTATTTTGAGCAAACGCTTCGTTTGGTGCGACTTTTGACGGACCAATTAGCTTCAAAAGATAACGGAATTCTAATATGCATGTTATTTCGGCCGTATTTGCCTAAATTGATCACAAAACGAGCCTAAACGACGAAAAGTAAATAGAATGTTTCCAATTTCTAACTAACTCACACAAAAGCATTTAAATGCGAGAATTGCTCGCTTATTAGCCAAATAAACCTAAAAACCGTCCTAAAACCGTACCCAAAGATAGGGGTTTTTGACCCCTATCACATAGTAAGCTAGAAGATCTAAGTCGCTAGACTAAAAGGTTTATCTACTTTGTGTTGAATTCAACTTGTTTGGATTTTTGTGAGTGTTGTGTGGTTCCTTGTTGCTGAGTTGGTTTTGGGGCAATGGAAGAGGAGTGAATCGTTTGCTGTTGAGTTCCTTGTTCTTTCGTTTGCTTACCCTTGTCCTTCTGTTCTTTCTCCCCCTTTTTGCCAACATCAGAACTGGGTCCAGGAGCGGGAGTAAGAAACTGACCAGCTGTAACAGTACGAGTGAGTCGGGATGAAAACATTTAAAGACTAGGCGTACTATCCTTTAGGTCCTGAAAAACCTTTAATCCGTCGTCCATATTAGATGCTGGGACTTTTCTAGTTACACTCATGCAGCTGAGCATAAACTCGAGCGCCTTTCCTAGCCAGGTGATGGAGTTAGTAAGCTTGGCAAAGGATTGGTGGTGTAATTTCAGCATGACAGAATCGTACATATGACGCTGCTGGGTTTGATGTCTGACATGCCCATATATATCTTTCGAGAAGGTGTAGATGGCAGAGGTCTTCTTTTCTTTTGTCTCCATCGCTTCACGATTGATGCTGAGTAGCCGGATGGCTTCAGCAACTTGTTCAATAGTGCATTGTGATAAAGGCGCGATAGAATCCTGAGTCTTGGAAAGCTCAAAGGTCAGCTGCTGAACGTGTTGAGTTACTTCAGTAGTTGTGGCAGCAGTAGAACTTGCAGCTGAGATGGCATTAATATGTCCTTGAAGGGAGTCCATATGATGGACCATCAGCAGTTGCAGTTCAACCATTCTATCAGTAAAAACCTTGTTGTTCTGCTGAGATACTAAGGCAGTCATGCATGCATTAAGTCTTTGATGCTTTTGATCTCACTCAAGAGTTGCATGACTTCACTCAGTTGAGTAGGCTCAACTGATGGGGCGGCAGACGCTGAGGCTGATGCTTGAGACTTTTTCATATCTTTGACTAGAGCAAAGGCAGAATGAATTATCTTTTGCCCAGTCAAAGATGCGTTGAGGAAAGATAATGGGTCAGAGCCAACATCATCATGGCCCATTAAGGTCTCAGCAGCCGGGTCCTTGTCCATGTCCATTGATTGATTTGGAATGTGAGATTGTTGGACAGGAGTTAGAGAATCAATGCGTGCTGGTTGTTCAATATGTGAAGTGATGACAGTAGTAGCATCAGATGACTCAGGTACTGACTGCTTAGTAATGGGAGTGAATTGAGTAGCAGTTGAGTTAATTACTTACTCAGAATCAACTTGATTCAGAGCAGGTGTCCCTTCATTTACTTGCTCAGTGTTGAGTTGAGAAATAGTAGCATCGATCACTTGCTCAGAGGAATGATCAGTTGGAGCAGCAGTGTTGGAAGTAGGAGGGCCCATATTGGGTTCAGAGTCGGCGTGTTCCTGAGCTCCAGAAACAGAGGCTTGTTTTTCCTGAGCTGGTTGCTCAGTATGAGGTGTGCTGGTGAAGAAGATGAAGTCAATATTTGTGGGGTCAACAACATCTTGACGAGGAGGTGATTCATCATCAAGGGGATAGACTTCTGGTTTTCTGCTAGACTTCTTCTTAAACCTGTTTTCTCTCTTTTCTCTACTGCTTTGATGATGGTGCTTGTGATGTTTGGAAGAGTCAGTAGGAATGGAGTCAGGTGACTAGAGGGAAGAAGTTTCTGGTTGCTGAGCTGTTGGTTCCTTCTCAAAAGCTTGTATTTCTTTACCTTCAGCCTACACTCCAGCAGCTGAAGTTTCCTCCTCAAGAGCTCATACTCATTCACTTTCAATCCGCTCATCAGTATGGATTGGATTAGCTGTTGGCTCAGTAGTGGAAGGAATAGAGGAGGAAGCAGGGACTTGCTGTTCAGTAGTAAAGGCTGTAACTAGAGGTTCCTCAACAGTTACTCCTTGTGTCTGGAGGAAGAATGAGTCCTCAGGCATAGAGAAGTCCAGTGGTGTTGGATTCAGCACTTTAACTCTGAAGGTAGTCTTCTTCTTCAGAGGTTGATCACCCTCGGGTAGATCATCAGAGGCAGCTCTTTTCTGCGTTTGCTTAGCAGATATCAGCTCAGAGTTGCTTGAAGAAACTCTGACCTTCTTTGTCGCTGGCCTTGGAGATTTAGCTTTAGGTGACTGAGTCACCTCAGCTTTTCTTTTCTTCCTCTTACTGGGTTGTTCATCCTCAGCATCTTGAGCAACCTTACCCTTTTTGTTCTTGGGTACTTGAGGAAAGCTGTGCTTGAGACCATTGAGGATCTTAGCTGTGATCTCAGTCCCGATGTGACTGATTTCCTTTACAAAGTTGACTTTGTGGTCAGCATGGATGGTCGTTATCAGTGAGCCCATCCTGAGTTGTCCAGTGCTTCTCTGAAACGTGCCGATTAGAAAGATAGGCGTGTTCAAAGGTTTCTTCTCCAATATATGCCAAATGAAACACTGCTCAAAGCTTGAGGCAGATGTTGTGGAATTGATTTTTGGGAAAAGAAAGTTGGTCAGCATGTAGTGAGCCTAACGCTGAGGTCTGGAGAGAGAAGTTGCTGAAACTTCACCTATGAAGCCCTTCGGCTTACAGTAGCTAGTGTCATACTTGATGTCATGTTGATCTCCTACTCTTCTCATCTTGGTACCTTTGGCTTTTAGATTCTAGCAATCTGGCCATGTATGTTGGGGTGATGAAGTTCTTGGTGCCTTTTACTGAGGTCACCATGTAATCGATGTCATCATCAGCAATCATAAGATTGCTATAGAACTTAGTGACAGGCCTTGGATAAGTGGTTCCAGGCAGTGCAAAGAGCGTTTCCCAACCGTTTTCAGCAATCCACTGACAGAAGGACTCAGCAGTCTTGACAAAATCCGGTGAGAAGAACCTTGAAATGTTAATCTTAGGGTTCTTAATCTTATCATACGCTGGGCTAAAGGTTCGTTCCTTTGGAGCTTTGTTCTTCTTCTTCTTCTTCTTCGGTGTAGAGGACTCAGTGTGTTGATGTTGTTCCAGAATACTGGCTTCAGCCATGACTTGATCATGCTGGCCATGAATAGATGGGTTCTCAGGGGAGTACCCATAGTCTAGTTGCTATACATCCTCCGGTGAGGAGAGGTTTATGTCTGAGGATCTATCCTCATATGACTCAGTTCTGCTGGAAGAAGAAGTTCGTTCCTGAGACATGGTGTTCTTCGACTTCTTGAAGAATTCCAGAAGTAGAATGGGATTTGGGAGAGAGTGAATAGTGCAAATTTCAAGCGTAAAAACTAATGGGGTAAAATTGTTTCACTATTTATAGACGGTAGGGAGTGATTTGATAGGTCAATATAACAGTGGGAATTCAAACCACTCAGGAGCGTTTTATCCTGACATTTAATGCTAATAACGGCGCATGGTTCCCTAATCATGATTACCTACGTCATCCTAGTCACTACCCTAGTACGCGTACAAACCCTAGAACATCTAGTCAGTTTCATCACAAAGCATTCAACACAGTTTTATCACTCAGCAAAGTACACATAGAATATATTGAAGAGGATTAAACATACCGATAGCTTCTCTTAGTATACTGAACTGCTCACGAGCTAGTGGCTTCGTGAAGATATCAGTAAGCTGCTCATCCGTTGGGACATAGGTCAAATTGATCTCACCATTGAGTACATGGTCTCTGATGAAATGATGCCTTATGCTGAAATGCTTCATCCTGCTGTGCTGGATTGGATTCTTTGATAAGTCAATAGCACTTTTGTTATCACATTTGACTTTGATTGTTTTCGTTTTAACTCCATAATCATCCAGCTGTTGCTTGATCAAAAGAACTTCGGCAACACAGCTTCCAGCAGCAATGTACTCAGCCTTAGTGGTTGATAGGGCTACTAATGACTGCTTCTTACTGAACCAAGATACAAAACTGTTTCCGAGAAAGTGACATCCTCCTGAGGTACTTTTTTGTTCCAGCTTATCTCGTCCATAGTCAGCATCAGTGTATCCAAGGAGTGTGAACTCGGCAGTATTGGGATACTATAGACCTGCATTTACTGAGCCTTGCAAATATCTAAGGATTCTTTTTACAGCTATGTAATGAGATTTCTTAGGGTTAGCTTGATATCTTGCACAGTAACATACTAAGAACGGAATGTCCGGCCTACTTGCCGTAAGATAGAGTAGAGACCCAATCATACCTCGGTACAACTTGCTGTTTATTGACTTACCATTTTCGTCGGCAGAGAGGACATTGTCAGTGCCCATATGGGTGGATATTGACTTACAATTGTCCATGTCGTACTTCTTCAATATTTCCTTTGCATATTTAGTTTGGTTGATAAAAATGCCATTTTTGCCTTGCTTGATTTGAAGTCTAAGGAAGAAGTTGAGTTCTCCCATCATAGACATCTCAAACTCAGTTTGCATCTGCTGACTAAATTCCTTGCAAAGAGACTCATTAGTAGCACCAAATATGATGTCATCAACGTAGATTTGTGCCAGTAGGGTTTTTTTGCCCTTTTTCTTTATAAATAAGGTTGTATTAGCCTTCCCCTGACATAATTTCTAGGCAGCAGAAAGCTTGTTAGTCTTTCATACCAAGCACGTGGTGCTTGCTTTAGACCATACAGAGCCTTCTTGAGCTTATAAACGTGGTTTGGGAACTTTGGATCCTCAAACCCTAGAGGTTGATTAACATATACCTCCTCATTTATAACTCCATTTAAAAATGCACTCTTGACATCTATTTGAAACAGTTTAAAATTCATAAAACTTGCATAGGCACACAGTATTCTAATAGCTTCTAGCCTTGCCACTGGGGCAAAGGCTCACCGTAGTCAATACCTTATTGCTGACTGTAGCCTTGAGCAACGAGTTTTGCTTTGTTTCTCATAACGTTCCCTTGCTCATCAAGCTTGTTGCGGAATACCCATCTTGTTCCTATTGTCTTCTGACTTTGCGAATGTGGCACTAGATCTGATACTTCATTCCTTCTGAATTGGTCAAGCTCTTATTGCATTGCACCCATCCAGAATTCATCGTTCTCAGCTTCTGAAAAATTCTTCGGTTCCAGAACTGAGACGAAAGCTACGTTGCTAAGGTACCTCCTGAGTTGATTTCTCGTTATGAGGTGATTCTCAGCAGCATCGAGAATGTTGCTTTCAGAATGTCCTTTTGGGATTCTGATCTCTCTCGGCAGTGTAATGTCTTCAGTGGTTGGTGTTTCAACAATGTCTGCAGGTGTAGATTGGTCATTGAAAATGATTTCAGTTTCGTTTTTACCTTTAGTCCGTCCTTGAGGGAGTGACTCTGTAGTTGCGCTTAGGTCAGCAGGTGCTGGATTGGGATCATCTTTAGTTGTCTGATTGACCTTCTCTATAAGGTTAGTTTCATCGAACTCAATATGGACAGACTTTTCTAAAACCTGAGTTCGTTTATTGAAAATTCTATATGCTTTGCTGTTTGTTGAATCGCCTAAAAAGATGGCTTCGTCAGCATTTGAATCAAACTTTGCAAGATTGTCTTTAGTATTCAAGATGAAGCATTTACAACCAAAGGCATGAAAATAACTTATGTTAGGTTTTCGTCATTTCCAAAGTTCATATGGGGTTTTCCTCAGTATTGGCCTGACTAGAGCCCTATTGAGTATATAGCATGTTGTATTAACATCTTCTCCCCAAAAGTACTTCGGAAGCCTGTTCTCACTCAGCATTGTCCTGGCCATTTCAACCAGAGTTCTGTTTTTCCTTTCAACTACCCCATTCTGTTGAGGAGTTCTAGGAGCAGAAAAATTATGGTCAATGCCGCTGGCTTCACAGAATTCATCAAACAATTAGTTTTTGAATTCTCCACCATTATCACTTCGGATGTGAGCAATTTTTAGGTCTTTATCATTTTCAAGCTTTTTACACTATGTAGAAAACATCTCAAATGTTTCATCCTTGATACTGAGCAAGATGACCCAAGTGTACCGAGAAAAGTCATCTACAATAACCAAGAAAAATCTTCAACCCCCCAAGCTCAGCGGCTGGACTGGTCCGAAGAGATCTAAGTGTAGCAACTCTAATGGATGCTTGGTTGAGACATCGTTTTTACTTTGAAAAGATTTTCTAGTTTGTTTTCCATACTGACAAGCATTGCATAATTGATCTTTTTCAAACTTAAGTTTGGGCAGTCCCTCAACTAATTGCTTTCTTGCTAATTTGGCCAGGAGGCCCATTCTTACATGACCAAGTCTCATGTGCCATAGTCAGGAATTTTCTTCCTCTGACACTAAACATATATCTTTTGAAAACTTCTTTTCCAAATTCAGCATAAAGACATTATCGACACGAGGGGCAGTTAATATTAACTCATTGGTCTTACCCTCGAGTATTTGGCATCTAGAGGCATCAAATATAACTTTCCTACCGCTGTCACATAGCTGAGCTACGCTCAGTAGGTTATATTCAAGTCCTCTGACTAGGGAGACCGACTCAATAATAGGGTTACCACCAACGGTTCTCGACCCTACTATCTTACCTTTTTTTTGTCTCCAAAACTTACGTTTCCTCCACGTTTATGCACAAGTGTGATGAACTGAGTTTCATCACCCGTCATATGCTTCGAGCATGTGCTGTCAATGTACCACAACTTTGACTCCTCAGCACACCCCAAGCCTACCTGCAATACAACTAGTTACTTTTAGGTACCCAAATCTTTTTGGGTCCTCGTTTGTTAGGTTCAGCAGGTGATACATTATATTTCACTCGGTGGAGACATACTTTTTTAGTGTGGCCATTCTTCCCACAAAAGTCACACTAGACATTTTGCTGGGGATTCCATCTCCGCTGACCAGTACATTGGTACTGAGCGTTCTGATGGGAATATCTTTTATTCGGAACCCTGAGTTGGTTCTGAATAGATGTGATGTCCTTTCTCAGTTTCTTAGAATCTGATTGGACCTGAGTGACAAACCGATACATGATTTTTAGATCCTCATCTTGCCTGGTATTATCCTGGACGAGATGTCGAAGGTCACTAAGTTTGACCTCTTCTATCTCAACACATCGCCTACTGAGTGCCTTTACCTTTTTGTTACACCGTTTGACCAGTGAGTAAAGATCACTCAGCGCGTTTATCATTTCATTCCTAAGAACATGAAGAGATATTACCTCAGTGGTCTCTTCTTCATTGTCTGATGCATAGGAGGGTTCACCCTTTTCAGAAACACAAGGCTCAACAAACTCATCAGCCATAAAACAGATGTTTGCTGACTTAGTGGCGCCAGCTTCAGAGGATGATGACTCATCACTATCACTCCAGGTGGCCACCATTGCCTTCTTGCCGTTTCTTTTATCTTTCTTGAGTGTAGGGCAATTTGACTTGATATGGCCAGGCTGATGACACTCGAAGCAGGTGATTGGCTTTGAGCTCTCCTTTCTGCTTTTGCCGTCGTTGTGCTCAGCTTTGTACTTGTCATACTTTCGGAATGGCTTCTTGCCATATTTCTCATTCTTCCGGAACAACCTCTTCATATTTCTAGTGAACATGACCATTTCTTCATCATCTGACGTGCTGTCGTTAGTGGAGTCTGCTTTCATGACAAGAGATTTTTGCCTCTTGTGCTCAGACTTTTCCTTGACCTCAAAGTTTTTCATTGAGATCTCATGGGTTAGCAGAGATCCAATGAGTTCGTCATACTTGTAGGTGGTCAAGTCCTGAGCTTCCTCAATAGCAGTTTTCTTTTCCTTCCAGCTCTTGGGGAGGCTTCTCAGTATTTTCTTGACTTGCTCCTCTTCAGAGATGATTTTGCCAAGTCTCTTGAGCTCGTTGATTATATTGGTGAATCTTGAGTTCATCTCAGAGATCCCTTCACCTCCGTTCATTTCGAACAACTGGTATAACCTCATCTGCGGATTCACCTTTGATTCTTTGACCTTGCTGGTTCCCTCGTAGGTGACCTCTAGCTTCTTCCAGATTTCTTGTGCTGACTCACAACCTGAAATCTTATTGTACTCTGCAGCATCTAGAGCACAGTGAACCATGTTTATAGCCGAGGCGTGGTTTTGCAATTTTTTGAGGTCATCCTCAGTCCATTTTGCCTCTTCCTTGACAACTTTTACGTTGCCAATAGTTTCATAGGGAACAAACGGGCCTTGGACTATTGCTAGCCATGCACTAATGTTTGTTGCCTAGATGGGATTTTTCATCCTATCTTCCAAAAGGTATAGTTTGACCCGAAGAATAGGGGAGGCCTAGTGATAGATAAACCCTCAGGTAGAATCTGAGTTGTTTCATTTCCAGGAAGGAAACGAGTGCTGTTAGCAGCCATTATGGGGATCAGCTCAAGATAGTTTTATCTTGTGCGTTGAGCTACTGAGCTCTAATACCACTTGTTGGTCCCGTGTAACGTGACAAGATTAGTTCCAAGGGGGGGTTAGGAACTATTTAAAAAATTTCATGCAAAGGCTGACTTCTTTTCAAGTTAAGACTTTTACTTAGTCTTTTAGCATAGTGATGCAGAGGCAAGTTTAGTTAACTAGTAACTAGAACTGCTTCTATAATTGAGTCAGGATATATCACTTAAGTCTATTCATAAACTCAGTGCTCAGGTCACACAACTCAGTATATAGATTTTACGTTTTACTAGGCATAGTACAAAGCAAGTATATAAGGAGTAAGAGTTAGAAAGTGTTACTCAGCAGATTTATCCTACGTCCAATCCCCGGAATCCTTCCGAGCTTTTGAATCCACTGCTGAGCTCTTTCAGGTAGAGCACAAACCTCTTACAATAGTTAGTGAGTATATAGAGTACCTTCTTCTATATCCTATACCTAATACTATTCTACCACTGAGTGCTATAACCGAGCAACTCAGTATCTGCTTCTATTCTCTAGAAATGATAAATGTTTTGTTCTAAGTACAAAGAACACTTTAGATGATTAACAATCAAGGCTTTTACACAAAAGAAGAATGAGTGTAAGATTTCTTTGCTTTGCTTTGGCACAGACTTCAAGTTGCTATTGGTCAGCGTTTCGACTTGGTGAAGATCTGCATGGAATGAAGTAAATGTGAGGCCTATTTATAGTGACATATGAGGCACCGGTTGTTTCAAATTTCGAAATAACCGTTGGAGGGAAACGGCTTGCTGTCGCTTTCACTTCATCAGTACTCACTGTCTTCCGCCAATGAGAACGTTGCCTTTTCTGTCTTCTTCAGTTGCCAGGTACTTCTGGTCGGTAGGCGTCAGATTGTCCCTCTACTTATGGCAAAGTCTTCTAGACAGATTCGTGCGTCTTTTGAAACTTTCCCAAAGTGGAACAACTTTGTCTCGAAGCTATTCAGGTCAACTGCTGACCTGTCTTCTATCCGTTCGACTCAGTAGCTTCAGTATGAAGCTGTTCGAACTTCCTTCTGGATCCTTCCGTTTGCTGGATCGCGGTCTGATGCTGAGTTGGCTCTGTTGACTTGGGCTTTGACCTTCTTTTGTGGGCTTTTGGGCCTTGGTCTTTTAATGTCTTCTAATCTTATTAAGTTAAATACTTAACATTGAACAAACACATTAGTAGTAAATAAATCAAAGCATTTAAATCTAATGTGTTGGAATATTTAATCATGGGAATTTAAATCTAATTTAAATAATTTTGTCAAATCAAAATCATTCTGGAAATGTGTTTCAACAGTTTGTGCTCCACCTGAATTGGATTAAAGCTCGGAAGGATTCCGGGGACTGGACGTAGGCAGGAGGCCGAACTAGGATAAATCTACTGAGTAACACTTTCTAACTCTTACTCCTTATGTACTTGCTTTGTGCTGTGCCTAGTAAAACGTAAAATATATATACTGAGTTGTGTGGCTTGAGTACTGAGTTCAGGAATAGACTTAAGTTCTATCTCTTGACTCAATGATAGAAGCAGTTTTAGTTACTAGTTAACTAAACTTGCTTTGATCTCACTCAGCATCACCGTGCTAAAAGACTAAGTAAAAGTCTTAACATAAAAAGTGGTCAGCCGTAATGAGAAAATTTTAAATAGTTCCTAACCCCCCCCCTTGGAACTAACTCTCTCACGTTACACGGGAGCAACAATCCTCAGTCCACTTTGCCTCTTCCTTGACAACTTTTACGTTGTCAATAGTTTCATAGGGAACAAACGGACCTTGGACTATTGCTAGCCATGCACTCACGTTTGTTGCCTGCACAAAAATTTTCATCATGTTCTTCCAAAAGGTATAGTTTGACCCAAAGAACAGGGGAGACCTAGTGATAGATAAACCCTCAGGTAGTATCTGAGTTGTTTCATTTCTAGGAAGGAAACGAGTGCTGTTTACAGCCATAACTGGGATCAGCTCAAGATAGTTTTATCTTGTGCGTTGAGCTACTGAAGCTCTGATACCACTTGTTGGTCCCGTGTAATGTGAGAGAATTAGTTCCAAGGGGTGGGGGGTTAGGAATTATTTAAAAAATTTCTCTTTAAGGCTGACTTCTTTTTCAAACTAAGACTTTTACTTAGTCGTTTAGCACAGTGGTGCTGAGTGAGATCAGAGGCAGTTTTAGTTAATCGGTAACTAAGACTGCTTCTAACGTTGAGTCAGGAGATAACACTGAAGTCTATTCCTGAACTCAGTACTCAAGCCACACAACTTAGTATATTAATTTAACGTTTTACTAGGCACAGTTCAAAGTAAGCATATAAGGAGTAAGAGTTAGAAAATGTTACCCAGTAGATTTATCCTGGTTCGGCCTCCTGCCTATGTCTAGTCCCTAGAATTCTTTCGAGATTTAATCCACTACTGAGCTCTTTCAGGTAGAGCACAAACCTCTTACAATAGTTAGTGAGTATACAGAGTACCTTCCTCTATATCCTAAACCCAATACTATTTCTACCACTGAGTGTTATAACCGAGCAACTCAGTATCTCCTTCAAATCTCTAGAAATGATAAAGATTTGTTCTAAATACAAAGAACACTTTAGATGATTTTACAATCTAGACTTTTACACAAAATGAGAGTGAGTGTAAGATTTCTTTGCTTTGCTTTGGCACAGAACTTCAAGTAGCAATTTGGTCAGTGTTTCGACTTGATAAAGATTTGCATCGAATGAAGCAAATGAGAGGCCTATTTATAGTGACATCTGATGCGTGCCCAAGTAGAGGTGTGGAATATGATGTGTGAATGATATATGAGTGTGTGTGTGTAAAGTGTTACGTGTGCAATTGAACTCTACTAGATGCGGCTACTTAGGGGCAAGTGTACCCCGTCGTATCAAGTAATAATCTGGTTAAGATCGAGTATAGAATCCACGGGATTTATAACCATAAGTATTAAACTACTCGGTTCTATTTGTTATCTAGGTGGTGAATACTTTAGGTTGGTTTGGGTGACAAGTACAAACTACTCCTAAACTATGGTGAGACAGACTTGTGTGATCGAACTCTACGGGCTGCGATAAGTTATAAATATAAAGAGCAATGACTCTGAACATATACGATTGATACTTTACTCTTGCAAAGACGACTACGTGTAGACGGACCTACCCGTGAAGTACTTAGACTACGTGGTTCCTAGTCAAGGCGTGTCTAATGCTGGGGATCAGAAACTAGGGCCTGTAAGTTCTGTGGCTTGTCAATTCCTACGGTTTCTAATCTGTTACTTCCGGTAGGGCAGCACCTATATGGTTCCCTAAGGATAACCCGTCCTTACGGGCGCCGGGTATCGTGTCCCCCTACATAATAATCAATTACAAATATCAAAACAAGTAGTAAACATTAACACGTATAGAGAAACGGGAATTGTAAATCATATATTATAAATATGGAATGAAAAGAATATGAATACAACCAAGCCTAGTACATAGGAAAAGTGCAAGCTAACTAGCAAGTAGAAAGGGAAGAATCGGCCCTTGGAACTAGCTAACCAGACTCAAGGCCGTCTCTTAGGTTTTGGAGGTGGAACTTCTCGAGCTTGGTGGAAGAGGATAGGACGGAATTTTGATGGAGTGACGGAACAAGCGGACAAGCTCTCAAAGTGGTAGAGTTTAGTTACACAAAATCTAAATGAATGAAATGAGTGCTAGTCACTCTTATTTATACACATCAAGCTCGGGGGTAGAATCGTAATTACACAAGTTACAAGTAAGATTTCACACTATTTTTGTAGGTTTCACAAGGCACGCCCCGTGTGGAAGGTACTACGCCCCGCGTTTGTGCCATTTTCAGCCCATTCCGTTGATGATTTCTTCCGCGTGGGCCAATTTCAGACTCGTTGACTCAACCATGCCCCGCATAGACTGGCGTACGCCCCGCATGGTTGAGCTCTTGGAACTTTTCATGCTTGATTGTGCCTTGGACGACTCACGTATGTCTTGGGACGCCCCGCGTCGTTGAGCTCCTGGGACTTTTGTCTTTAATTCACACTATAGACGCCCCACGTAATAGGACATACGCCCCGCGTGCTAGGTGTTGACCATATGGGAACGCGCAATTGACAGCCGTGCATTGAGGGGCATTGTTCTACGCCCCGCGTGTCCTGTGAATTATTGCTTGATTGTTTCTAACTTGTACCTACGAAATACGATCCTCGAAAACCGAATTAGCTTGACGTTTATTTTTCTAAAATTAATCAAAAAATAAGGAATTAACTAAAAACATAAAATTTATTTTTATTTCGTAATGTATTCGAAAACATACTGTTTTTGTAATCAAACTTACTTATCAAGCTCGAAATTATACCGTAAATCACGCTAAAAGATAAGGACAAAATGTCCTTATCAACCTCCTCGGACTTTAAAGTTTTACTTGTCCTCAAGTAAAAGAACTCGAAAGATAAGGGATTGAGACAATTAAGAAACAAACCTCCGGTTGGTTTAACCAAGTGCGTGATTTCAAACCAAGGTTTTACGAAAAGTTTTCGACAAGTACTTACGCAAGCAAATGAGTGACCAAAACTTATTCGAAACCTCCATGATCAATCTTAATAGGCAATATTAACGGGGATTGATTATCTTTTGAGAACCCGATTGTACCTCACCAAGGGATTTCACTCTTATCGCTCAAACTTTGGTGGGTTGGTGTTTATACACTCTTCTTTGTACTTACTCAAAATCAACTCGAGTTTGCATGTTCATCCGAGTTTTCCTACCTATGTTATGGTTAGGCAACATTAAAAATGAACCCAGAGGGGGGTTGTAATGTGGGTGGCTTTTTAGTGGTAAGTGGTTAATTTTTAGAAACTCGAGTCCGAATACCGCTTTTGGTTGTTGCATCGTTTCCCATTGTCTTGTCCTAGCAAGCATGTAAAATATATTTTGAAATTGCTCGGGTGGAGCTTGAGAATGCCTTTTTGCTCTCCATTTTTGCTTTATTGTTTTTCTTTTTATTTGAGAGCGGCACAAAAATGATTTCAAAGATTTATTTGTGCTTACTTGCTAAGGATTTAGCTTGTTTCGGGTATTTCCGATGCTTTTAAGTTTGGTATTCGAACAAGAGGAAAAAGGGTTATATGTTAGGAAGGGTGTTTAGTCAAAGAAGTTGGTTAATAGGCTCGAAAGGGTTTCCTAGAGGTTTATGAAATCGAGAAAAATTAATTAGAAAATAATTAGCCTAAGTGGGTTCGTTTTATCATCTATTGCCCTTCTTACCAAACCAAGTGTACTAAACCCGGTTGTTAGACGAGGTACCGCAGCCTAATCTCCCGGGCGGACCGGGGGGTGGACACCTCATGGCGACGTAAGCGGTGATTGGCGCCGAAAGCAACCAATCGTGGAATCAAGCTGCTCGGCAGGACCGGAGCTCGGAGATATGGAAGAGTCGCCACCCACGAATGGGAAAATGAACACCGATCCCTTGCGGGAGACCGGTGTGGGTTCGGGAAACTTAGGTACGAGACGAGAAGGCTAGCTCCTTTCCGGAGAAAGGCTACTAGGCACCCCGACATCGCCCGGTTATGAACCACCGGCCTCCTACTCAGCATGTTAGGCGATAACGGACTAATCGTATACTTCTTTAAGTTTAAAATTCATTTGAAACCCTTTTCTTTCTCTTTTTAGAAACCGTTTTGAGCATATATTATTGAAAAGCCACATCAGTAAAGAATCACCCATTTATGTTTATACATACATAGAAAGGGGGAAGAAAGAAGTGATTTATTTACACCCGTATTAAATGTGATGTTGTGTGTTCATTCTACATTAACTTATTTCCCCCAAAACGAGTCATTTACATGATTCGCACCTTAATCGCCGTTGGAACGATTTAGGTGCGTTTTAGAACCCCGTTTGATGAAATTTACCCGAATCGTCGTTGGAACGACTCGAGTATTTGAAAAACGTTTGAGATAAAAACCTTTTAATGAGAAAACATGGTTTAAACATACAAGTCAATTTTATTTTGGACAAATTCTTTGAGAAAATGATTCAAAACTCTGTTATTCACAAAGAAAACGATTTTAATTACAATGATCATTTAATCCGCCTTTGGAACGGATTAAGGTTTTAAAACGTGGCGTTTTGAGAAACGATTTGAAATATTAACAAGAATGACTCTATTTATTTACATTAGAAATCTAAAAACTCATTAGTTTAAATAATTCAATTGAAAACTCTCTTTTTGCGATTTATTTTCCCCACTTATTTAATGGACTCTTTACTAATTATAATTACCATAACAAACCCATTTAAACCACCATCCATACTCAAACAAAGTCCACTTGAAACATGGACCCATGATTAAGCCCAAAAGAATAAAGAAAGCCATTCTAACATATATATATATATATATATAAATCAAAAATAGAATATGAAAATAAAAGTTAATACAAAAGGAACTATATGTATATAAAAATAATAGGTACAATATAGCTATACCTTGAAAATGTGAAAATAGTAAGTAAATCCTATAACTAAGAAAATAACATTTACCCAAAAATAATTTCATTCAATAATCAAGATAACCCAAATATCCCAACACTATATATATATATATATATATACATAACTAATATAGTTTTAAATATAAAAAATGACACATACTAATATTTATCCATTATTTCTCAAAATATCAAGTAACTAATATTCAAAACATAGCCTAAATCAATAAAAAGGAAATACATATATATATACTTATACTCATATTGTAAAATAGAATAAAAATGATATACAAATATTCTAAAATAAATATATATGCTAAAGTTCTAAAATAATTTAAAAAAACATATATTACGTAATTATACATATATATACTAAGGATCAAAAGCTTAAAAGTTAAGAAAAATGGACTGAAATGACATTTTTTACATTTTGGCAGATTTACCGACGGAAAATCCGTCGGTAAACAGCATTTAGTGACAGAATAGGTAAATTACAGCAGCACTCCTAAATGTTTCCAGATTTATTCAAAAGCTTTAAATTAAATCTAATTCAATCGTTTTGGATTTCCGAACTACCAAAAATGGATCATAGTCGAAAACGGAAGTTCCTAAAACGATGTTTTTATTTTAAAACGTTATTTGGGAAATTTCTTTTAAATTAAAAACTTATAATTACAACGTTTTCGACACCCGAACTACCTTTTTATTGGATCACGGTTCGTATTGGGATATCAAAACGAGGTTTTTTATTTTAAAACAAAACCGGATTTTATTCAACACGAAGTGAAAATTAAATAAATACGCTAATTAAATAAAGTGTGACAAAATAAATAAGTAACTAAATGAATAAAAACTATAGCATAAAAAAATAAATAGAAGAAGAGAATAACTTAAATAAAATAAAGAGTCTAGTCCTCGGATAATACCTTGAATTCGGTATCTGACAGTCGAAGCCGATTGATTCCACGAACCGCGAGCTTCCGTTTTTTTATGAAAAATTTAGTAAAAATTGAACTTAGGAAATTTGGAGATTTTCAATTTTTAGGAAAAAAAATGTTTTCTCCTAAAAAAATCAACTTCTTCTCTCTAGAAAAAATATTCTAGTGTGAGAAGCTCTCCCTTTCTCCTTTTCCCCTTTTTTTTCCTCTTTTCTTTTTTTGCATGGGGATCCGTGCCTTTTATAGGCAAACGGGTCCCCGGACCAATGGGCGACGCCCAAAAGAAATTGGGCGTCGCCCATTGGGGTTGGGCGGCCGCCCAACCTAGTGTTGGGCTACCGCCCAACCTTGTTGGGCGGCCGCCCAACATTTGTTGGGCGATCGCCCAACAGTCGTTGGGCGATCGCCCAACAGTCGTTGGGCGATCGCCCAACGGCGTTGGGCGAGCGCCCAACGCTAGGTTGGGCGCCCGCGCCCAACCTCCGTCGGGCGTTCGCCCGACGTGGTTGGGCACCCGCCCGACGGCCCTCGGGGCGTGCCCCGAGCCATCGGGCGTGCGCACCCTGCGGCCGTCGAGCGCGCGTCCCGCGCCGCCGGACGCTCACACGTCGCGGCCGCCGAACGCGCGCTTCGCGCTACTGGGCACGTGCGCTCAGCGGCCCACGAGAGCGCGCCCCGTGCCACCGGACTCGGGCATTGCTCGGACGTCGAGAGTGTGCCACTTGCGGTGCGTCCGACGGACGCCGAGCGCACGTCCCGCGCCGCCGAGCGGGCGTTCGACCATTATCGTCCGCGTGCCGGATGCCGCTAAGCGCCCGCGCCGTGCCGCTAATTTTCCTTCGCTTATTATTCTTTATATATTTTTCAAAACTTCCGGAATCAATCGCTTCAACCGTCTTGTTTTTAGGTTTTCGTCACAGGTCCTCCGACTCGGTGTCTACAGTTGCCCCTACTTTTCTATTTTGATATTGATGTGTGTGTTTCGAAAACGTTTTTTTGCTAACGCAACACATGCAATGTAAAACATATAAAAGTAAAAGACACGTAAAGAGTAGGAGGGAGCATACCTGACCTTTGCGCTGCGCGCTCCGGCGTTGTTCTCTGATTTCTTCAGACTCTGCTTTGGGTTGCACCGTGCTGCCTCTGAATCGGCTGCTGGCGAATGTTTTTCTCTCGGAATCTAGCGTACGTTGACTATGGGTAAGAATGGCTCGAAAGCAACCTCAGTCGTGGACCGTAGGTAAGATGGCTAAAAAGCTACCTCAGTCGTGAACCGTAGGTAAGATGGCTAAAAAGCTACCTCGGTCGTGAACCGTAGGTAAGATGGCTAAAAAGCTACCTCGATCGTGAACCGTAGGTAAGATGGCTAAAAAGCTACCTCGGTCGTGAACCGTAGGTAAGATGGCTAAAAAGCTACCTCGGTCGTGAACCGTAGGTAAGATGGCTAAAAAGCTACCTCGGTCGTGAACCGTAGCTAAGATGGCTAAAAAGCTACCTCGGTCGTGAACCGTAGGTAAGATGGCTAAAAAGCTACCTCGGTCGTGAACCGTAGGTAAGATGGCTAAAAAGCTACCTCGGTCGTGAACCGTAGCTAAGATGGCTAAAAAGCTACCTCGGTCGTGAACCGTAGGTAAGATGGCTAAAGAGCAGAAAAGTTCTTTCTAACGATTTCTGGAGCTAGTGTCTCGGAGGTTTAATGGGAACGTGTTTTGGTCTGGAATGATATAGACTAACGATTGTTTTTCTGTTGACTGTCGTCTGTACTTTGACTGGTGTCACTGTTCTGTAAAAATTGGCTGTTGTCTGGAGTTCATATCTTGACAGTATTGGTTGCTGTCTGGGAGAAATGCAGGCTGAAACGGACTGCAAATCGGAAGTCTGTGCACCTGATAATTAATTATTTATTTTTTACCTTTATGTCAAATCGTACTTTTTTCACTATTTACGGGAATGCCATTCCCTTTTCCTATATAAGGTGGTGGGGTTTCATTTCAACCCCACACCTTCTCTCTCCTCTTTCTCTCACTAGACTTCAATTTGGATTATTCTCGGGATGGATTTAGATGAATGGGATGGCACTAGAGGCATGGACGAGGTTTACGTAAACCTGGATAGAGTGGATACTTTTCACGACCCTACAACGCATTTGAGCAGGACACGCTGCAACGAGGTAAGTAATTTCTCGCTTTTATTCGATTCGAACTCTAGGCTTTAGCATTCCTATACGAACATGATTTGCATGCTAACCCTTAGACTGCCTTAGAGGACTTTAGCTAGAAAACGTGAATTCCTTTATTTACAAGTAACACCCGTTTATTTTTGTAAGAATGCGCGCTATATGCATGTGAATAGTGACACTACGAATTTATGCATGCTAACAGTAAAAACGACGTGTATAGTGAAGACGTGAATAGTAAAACGTGAATAGTGCACGTGAATAGTAAAAAACGTGAATAGTAAAGACTTAGCTAATGCACGTGAATAGTAAAAACGTGAATAGTGAAAACTTAGCTAATGCACGTGAATAGTAAAACGTGAATAGTGCATGTGAATAGTGAAAACGTGAATAGTAAGAACTTAACTAATGCACGTGAATAGTAAAGCCTAATCTATGCTCCTCGTCACCGCAGACGAGGGTGGATTAAAGAATTGACTAAACCTTACGTGAATGACCCTACAGGAGAGATTTTTACAGAAAATTGGTCCTAACTGACCGGATGTCTCTAGGTTAGAAAATGAAAGAATACCTAGTCTTAACGCGTTCTTATCAATTGCATGCTTTAGGAGCTGTATTTAAATTTTCTTATCTTGTTCCTTTTTAGTTCATTGAGATTTCGGGGACCACCGCCGAGGTTCACTCGTGGTATGATAGGCTAGGCGCCGCGGTGAGAGCCCGCGTGCGTGAGTTGGGCTTCGAGCCCTTTATTGCAGCGCTGCCCCGCACCAACGGGGTATGCGATCCTTTTGGCCTACGGGCCTTGTGTGAGCGGTGGGTTGATTCGACCCACACCTTCCACCTTTCCTTTGGGGAGATGACTATCTCGCCTCGAGATTTTTCGCTATTGACCGGATTGCGAGGGAGCAACACTCCCGTCCCTTTCCATTTTGGTATGATGCGACCGCGGGTCGACCCTGCTAGGCTTGCTGCCTTGATTGGACCGGGAGTTCGTCTATGCGCCAAGTCTACTCCGGCGAAGTTTGTTTCCACCGCGAGCCTCTTGAGTAGACGAGATTTTTGTGAGACTGACGATACCGACTTGGCGGTTCGTAGCTTCTTGGTATATGCCCTGAGTGAGACGATTTTTCGCACGAAGGGCGGGAAGGTACATGCGGGCCTCATTCAGGCGCTCAGCGATTTGGATGCAGCGGCTTCCTACGATTGGGCGGGGGCAGGCTTAGCCTTTCTTTACAAGTTTTTGGATCTGACTTGCCGGAAGCGCAAGGACTTTGGTGGTTATACCTTTGCTCTGCTGGTACGTGACGCCTTCTTGACTTATCCGTCTTATCTTCTTCGCATTTTTCACACTCCTAGTCCTCGTTTTTACCGCAGGTGTGGGCGTATGAGAGACACATCCTTCCCAGCCGGTCTCGATCTCGATCGAGAGTACTGAGGCCGCCTTTCATGACTCAGTGGAGGGATTTTGACTTGAGCGCCGAGAGGAGTCGGACAGTGTCGCGGCTTCTGGATCGGATCGACTCGTTGACCCTCACACAGGTAGATTTTGCCTAATCATGCTTGGTTTTTTGTTTGAGTCTTTCTGACTTTCTCTTTGTGCATTTTTTAGATTAAGTTCCGATGGGACGACCTCGACTTCGGCCCTGGTTATACATATGTATCGATGATCCAGGAGCAGCAGTGTGTGCTCACCGGCCCCTGCGTGCGGGCGTGGTATTTAGAGGATCGAGGCATCACCGGAGTTAGGGACGCTCACTAGACGCCGGGCGAGATCCCCGTCTCTATGTTCGCGGTGCGGACCCTGCCACTATCGGTCATTCGTCGGGACCTGACCCGTCGGTATGTTGGTAGAGCGGTGTGGATTCACGCCGGGGGCCGTGAGCCTTACTTGTCTACTTTGCTGAGCGCGAGGGATGCCCCGGCGGCGGCGATGGAGGTAGATCCGGTGGCGGATGTATTTTCGAGGGAGGCTGTCGCGGCAGTCTTTGGTCAGGAGGAGGTCCCGGTAAGTGATTCCATTCCCTTTTTATTTTACCCCTTTTATTCATGAGATGTTCAGAGGTTTTATGGTGTGTTTTGTTTGCAGGAGGGATCCTGGAGGAGTGCCCACTTATCTGATTTCTTCGACGGCACTCGGGCTCAGACGCCAGTGTGCGAGCAGCCCTACTATGTTGACGAGTCCTCCAGCGCTGCCCGACCGGAGAGGTCTTCCCTGGGCGTGCCTATACCAGACTATGGGAGAGATTATGCTACGATCTGCTATGACGAGTCTGGGGCACCTTACGCGGGATTTGAGGCGGCCCCTCCTGTCTTCTCCTCGAGGGTCCCGTTTGATCCCTCGGATGCTTCTCTGACCACGAGAGAGACTTGTACGGATTACGTGGGGCTGTCTGGTTATCTCCGAGACCGCCTCAGCTTGCGCTGCACCGATCACCTGGTATGTATCATTACTGTACTTTAGTGTAGTGAAATGTATGCATGTATGTATGATTTATGTTTTTGCCTATGCTGCCTTTTATCTGTTCTTCTTTTTTTCTTTTTCTGTAGAGTGATCTGCATGCCCACGAGCGGAGACAGAGCAAGCTAGTGCGGGAAGCTGATGCCCGAGTTGGTCATGTGTATCAAGAGAGGAACGACCACTGGTCGGGGATGATGCGACGGGATACCGAGGGTCGCCTTGCCGTCGAGGAGAGGGCGCGTGATGAGTCGATCAGACGCCTTGCTGCAGAGGAGAGAGCACGAGCTGCTGATGAGAGAGCACGAGTTTCTGATGAGAGAGCGCGAGTTTCTGATGAGAGAGCGCGTGCTGCCGAGGAGGCACTATCTGCGGAGCGGGCATCACACCTGAGAGATTTTGAGAACTATTGGGACTTTCCTCCGTATTAGGCTCGTTATGTATTGCTTTGTAGCTTTCATTATTGCTTTGTAGCTTTCATTGTTGCTTTGTAGCTTTTATTAGGGTTTCTCCGATGTATAGCTGATGTATAGGGAGTGGGGTGGATAGTAGGTAGGCTTTTTGTGAAAAAGTAGGATAGGAAATGTATAACTCGTGATTCATATTACCATGCATTCAGTAGATTATGATGATTCCAATCATTCTCGTCAAATATATTCATGCCTTTATTTATTTACAAACAACAGAAATACTTAGTCTCTTATACATTGTTTTTGTAATTGCTCAAGTCATAACTATTGTTACCAGGACCCGCCTTTTGGTTTTCGGATCCCGGCGATTTTTCTCCTCTCCTTTTACTATCCCGGAATTTTTAAATGAGTGCCCTTTCGGGTTTTCACCCATTGGGATTTCCCTCATTGTTGCATAGGTCGCCCTTTGCGGGTTTTCAACCTATCGGGAATTTTTCTTTATTTTTCTTTTCTTTTTTTTTTTACGAAAAGTATTTCTTAAGCCTATCCAGGTTGGTAGGTTCGGAGAATTCCATGCCGTCCATTGTGGTTACTTCACCGCTCCTTTGCTTAGTATCTTTTTTACGACGAATGGTCCTTCCCAGTTAGGCCTGAACTTCCCCCTCGGGTCGGTGTGCGTCACATGGATCTGTTTCAGCACCAAATCTCCTTCTTTGATAGGGCTGGTCTTGACTTTTTTATTGAAAGCCCGAGCCATCCTTCTTTGATATAACTGTACATGGTAAAGGGCTTCCATCCTTTTCTCATCAACTAAGGCCAACTGCTCATATCACCTCTTCACCCATTCTGTTTCGGGAATTTCTGCTTCCACTGCGATTCTCAACAATCGCTTTTCGATCTCAATCGGCAGGACTGCTTCTGTTCCGTATACCAAGGAGAATGGCGTTGCCCCAGTCGAGGTTCTGATTATCGTGCGATAAGCCCACAACGCGAGTGGGAGGTGCTCATGCCAGTTCCGATGTGATTCCACCGTCTTTATGAGAACCCTTTTAAGGTTCTTATTAGCTGCTTCTACTGCCCCATTAGCCTGTGGACGGTACGGAGAAGACCTGTGATGTTCAATGCCATATTCTCGGAAAAGGTTCCTTACTTCCCCCTGAAATTGGACTCCGTTATCCGTGATCATGTGATGAGGCACTCCGAACCTGGTGATCAAGTGTTTTTCAATGAACTTTCTCATCTGCTTGGATCCCAGTTTGCTAAACGACTCTGCTTCTACCCATTTGGTGAAATAATCGATGGCGACTGCAATAAACTTATGTCCATTTGAAGCATTAGGCCTTACTTCGCCGATGATGTCAATGCCCCAGGCAGCGAATGGCCAAATAGGTGCTAGCACATGTAGTTCTATGGCCGGAAGATGACTGCAATCGCCGTGGATTTGACAATCATGACATTTCTTTGCATACTCGTTACAATCTCTTTCCATGGTGAGCCAATAGAAGCCTTGTCTGATAATTTTCTTAGCTAGTACTGCTCCTCCCATATGGGCTCCACAAATTCCCGAATGTACTGATTCCATTGCCTCGCGGGCTTCTCCCGCATCCAAGCATCTGAGTTGTAATCCATCAACGTGCCTTTTGTAAAGCAAGTCATTGTGGATGACGAACTGACGAGCTAGCCTTCTAATCACAGCTTGATCCCTAGGTTCTGACTCTGCCGGATATGTCCCATCTTTCATGAAGTTCACGATATCGAAATACCATGGTTTTTCATCTGTCCCTAACAGCATTACGTCCTCGTAACATGGTTTGTGAGATCTTCTCAATACCAACGGCTTCGAAGCAAGGTTCCGGGGGTTGTCCCAAACTGACACCAAAGTAGCCAAGGCATCCGCCGCCTGGTTCTGTGCTCAAGGAATATGATAGAAACGACATTCCTTGAATCTTTGTGCCCACCCTTCTAGCTGATCTAGATATGGACGTAATCTTTCTTCTCTTACCTCCCAGTTTCCTTGTGCCTGTTCAATGATCAACTTTGAGTCCCCCCAGATTTCGACATATGACGCTCCCAGTGCCGCTAATGACTCTAAGCCATAAATGCACGCTTCATACTCAGCCATATTATTGGTGAGATGGAAGGATAACTTCTTGGCCATCGGGATCCTTTCTCCTTCCGGTGAGGTAAGTAGTACTCCTACTCCGGCTCCATTCGAATTAACTGCTCCGTCGAAGAACATTTTCCACGGTATAACTTCGATTGCATTCAAGTGCTCATCGGGGAAATCATAACTTATCTCTTCTTCCTCTGCATTCAGGGGCTGGTTGGCCAGAAATTCTGCCACGGCCCTCCCTTTGATAACCTTCTTCGTCACATATTCTATGTCAAACTCGGACAAAAGTAACAACCATCTGGCTAACTTCCCCGTCAAGGATGGAGTTCGGTATAGATACTTCACGGGGTCCATCCGAGAAATAATGATCACTTTATACGATTGGAAATAGTGTCGCAGTTTCTTTGTCAACCATACTACTGCCACACATGTCTTTTCGATCATGTTGTACTTGAGCTCGTACTCCAGAAACTTCTTACTCAAATAATACACCGCATGCTCCACACCGATGTCTCCCTCTTGAGCCAACATTGCCCCAATAGATCGCTCCTCAATCGCTACATAGAGGAGAAGCGGCTTTCCTAGTTTAGGCGGTCTCAGCACTGGCGGATTAGACAAATAGCTCCGGACGCTCTCCAAAGCTTGCTGACACTTATCATTCCAAACAGCGGGTTGGTCTTTCCTTAGCAACTTAAAGATTGGCTCGCAGATTGCGGTGAGTCTTGCTATGAACCGACTGATATACTGAACCTGCCCCAGAAACCCTCTCACTTCCTTCTCACTTCTCGGCGCCGGCATCTCCTATATGGCCTTCACTTTATCAGGATCCACCTCGATTCCCTTATTTCCGATTACATAGCCTAAGATTTTCCCCAACGAAACGCCGAAAAAGCACTTCTTCGGGTTTAGCCTTAGCTTGAATTCTGCGATTCGGGCCAAAAACTTCTCGAGCGCGGCAAAATGCCCTTCTCTTGTCTCTGATTTGACCATCATATCATCCACGTAGACTTCTACCTCCTTGTGTATCATATCATGGAACAGTGCTGTGGCCATTCTCTGGTAAGTTGCCCCGGCGTTTTTCAAACCAAACGGCATTACCCTGTAATAGTATGTCCCCCACTCAGTTGTGAACGAGGTTTTCGCTTTGTGCTTTTCGGCCATCTGAACTTGCATGTAGCCCATGAAACCGTCCACATTCGTGTGCAATACACTTGACGCTGCGCTGTCGATCAATACGTCAATATGAGGTAATGCGAACTCATCCTTGGGGCATGCCTTGTTAAGATCTCTGTAATCAACGCACATTCTCACTTTGCCGTCCTTCTTTGTGATGGGCACCACATTTGCGACCCAAGGGGGATAGTCGATTACTTCGATGAATCCTGCTTCTAACTGTTTCTTCAGCTCCTCTCCGATCTTATCTACCCATTCTGGTCTCATACGTCGGAGCTTCTGCTTTACGGGCTTCGCTTCGGGGTAAGTTGGAATGCGGTGGGTTACGATTGATTGATCAATTCCAGGCATGTCTTCGTATGTCCAAGCGAATACAATTTCGTATTTTTTAATTATTCTCTCAAATTCTTTTCTCTCTTCAATAGTTAATGCTTGAGCAATTTGTATAAGTTTAGGATTTTCATCCGTACCAAGATTGAAAGTTGAAATTTCTATCGTATTGATTTCAAATGTAGGCATGTTATATGAATGAGAATGCATGGAATGATCATGATCAACATCAAGCAAGTAAGCAAAATCAGAATTCATTTCATTGATAGCATGGGTGATTACATCATCTGATTCAAACAAAGCAGTAATATAATTTTCATCATCAGGGTTCTCGGGCTCCTCATGAATTTTGGAGGTATTAGGCTCATCTCCCGCTTCCGCAGTCGCTTCGATGGTGATGACCTGCTCCTCGGCATTTAAATCCAGCATCATGATCTCCTCGACAAAGCAGCTCGCCTTTCCTTTGCCCCAGTCGGCAACATCATTGAAGATTTCGAACCCTGGCAGAATCTCCCCTTCCGTGCTAGTCCATGCCTCGGGGGTTCCTGAATATGCCTTCCCATGCCCCTCGCTCACAAAATACTTCCTCAAGCCTACTTTTCCTTCAGCACTCGCATTGGACGGACTCCCCTGCTCATATCCCAAACCTCTCCGGGTTTTCTGACTCTTAAAGTCCGAAAACTCTGGCAGCCCCTGATGGTATGCTCCTAAACCCATTCCCGGGATGAAACCTCCCTTCATCATTTTCACCACATCGGTGGTCATGCTCGACTCGTAAATCCCGGAGACTTGGAATCCGGAGAAAAGTTGAGGCTCAATTCCCAGTGCTGCCACCGAACTCAATTTCTCAGCTCTAATTGTTACTATCTCCTCCCCGAAGGGGAACTTAATCATTTGGTGGAGCGTGGAGGGCACACCTCCTAACTTATGGAACCAAGGGCGTCCCAACAGCACAGCAAAAGTTACCGGGATATCCAACACCATGAACTCAGTTTCTTCCTCGTGCGGCCCCACTTTCAACTTGGCCTTGAAAACTCCTTCAATGTGCCTACGGCTGTCATCATATGCTCTAATCACTGTTTCAGAGGCCGTCAAGTCTCCTCTTTCCACTCCCAACTTCGACAAGAGTTTCAACGGACAAACATTAATGGCCGATCCATCATCGACCATCACACATCTAGTCTTCTTCCCGTTAATTTCCGCTCGGATATACAATGGCTTATTATGAGCCTTCCCCTCTTCTGGGAGATCCTCGTCGGTCTTCTTTCGAGCCATAATTGCCCCTACTAGCGCTGCCAGCTCAGTATCGGTGGAAATAACCAAATTCTGCAACTCCTTCATCAGGTTCTCACGATGATACTTAGAATGGCATAAAACTTCCCAGACCGTAGACTTAGCTTGCGTCTTCTTCAACTGCTCAAGAACTTGGTCATCGGGCTTAGGAGCCGACCCTTCTCCAATCTCAGTCTCTACCATTGGTGCCTTTCCCTCGGCCACACGACCTGATCTCGTCATTACCGCAATTTCCGGCTCATCATCCAATTCGTCCCAAATTTTAATAGGAACCCTTCGATTGGCATCCTCCTCGTCCGAGGAACTCTCCCAAATGTCCACGACCATTAAATCCATGACGTGAGGAACACTCGGATTCAGGAAAAAGGGATCCGCTGATCCGTACAAAGCCCAACCTATCAACTCATCATAGTCACGGAGGGACACCCGGCTCATCCTCCTTGCGGCCAACGGAATAGCACCTCGTTGTATGCACATAAGCTGCACCTTATCGCTCATTGTCTCATTACACTGCTCATAACGGTGCCTCCACCTTCTAGCATAATCCACAAAATGTTCCTCGGGGAATTGCCTAATCCTGTCCAGATCATCCAGGGATCCCGTCCATGTACATTTCATATCTCGCCACAAAGGCATTTCGGAGCGGTATCCAATGACCCATCTCCTCCTCTGATAGACCCTGATGCCACAATAAGGCTTCACCCATCAAGGTTTCCGGAAAATGTTCATGTAATTCACACTGCGGGAATCCGGCGTCATACATATGATTGCGGAATAACCTTGCATGCTCAACAGGATCCTGGTATCCACCATACCTAGCATCGCTAACACCGCATCAGGTGTTTGGTAAGACGGGGAATCCGGGGTTTGCTCTGCCAGCATCCATACTGTATACTCCTTGATAAATCTTTTCGTCATTGCCGCCCAATCGGTCTTAACATACATCGGCAACGACATGTACCACATTAACGGCTCACCCATCAACGAATTACAAAACAAGCTAGTGATCTCTTCTTCTTTAAAACCCAAGGGCGCCATGGCTGATAAGTAGAAGTGAATGTGCTCCATAGGGTCCTTGTTGCCATTATATTTGCTAACCCTCGGTAGCGGACGCTTGATAGGTCCAATCTGCATTGCGAAGCGCTCTGCGGCCCTGTCCTCGGCTCTTTGGTACTTTTCTAAGAATAAATCTGATAATTGATCCCAATCATGCTTGCAAGAGTCGGGTAATGAGTGGAACCATTCCAAAGGCTCGCCTATCAGCGAATGGTGAAACCACTGAGCAATCTCATCCACCCCGAAGGATTCGACAAACATGTTGTGCATATATTCACGCAAGTGCACCTCGGGATCTCTTCCTCTACTAAACAAACTCAAATCTGGCACAATAGTCCGAGACGACCCTTCTCCGGTCTCTTCAGCACTATCCTCATCATACGGTGCTCCACCATCTGACCCTTCTTCCATCGGTTCATCCTCTCGTTCCTCACCCAAGAAGGACACATACAGACCTTTTCCCACATTGCTTTTTTCGACGGGGTCTAACAACTCCTCTACATCTTCCTCAAAGGATTCCATCACTACAGTTTCTGTCAAACCAGCTCCGATCACGCTCACCTTATGATTAGGCAATGGATTGCGCCTAACGGAAGGGTTTGCTGACGAAGGATCATCTATCCTCTTCTCCTCAATCAAATCTTGGATTTCGTGTTTCAGCCTCTCGCAATTCTCAATCGTATGTCCATAACTGCTGTGGAACTCACAGTACCCTCTAGCCTGAATCTGCGGAGTAGGTTGAGCTTTGTTATACGGAGTAAGGGCTTTCAACAATCCCTTTTTCTGCAGACGCTCGAAAACTTTAGCATAGGTCTGATCGAACTTGGCGAACCGCCTCTTTTCAATAGCATTAAGATCAACCACTTTTACTGCTGCGGATTCCGTACTCGCGCTAGGCCCTCCGGCACTATATCCAGACTTCGTCCACTTGGTATAAGCTTTCTTCGGCTCCCCATCACCTTCGACAATCAAGGCACAACTATACATCTGATTGAAATCCGTAAACAGCATATACCGCAACTCATTCTTGATATACGGCAACGTGTTGCCAACCACCATTCGGATCTGATCCTGCTCGAGCGGCTTTTGTTTCATCACTGCGGCCTTAGCCCTCAATCTTTTCACAAAATCGGAAAAGGATTCCCCAGCCTGCTGCTTAGTGCTCTCTAATTCTTTCAAAGTGACCTCCAGCATGGTGTTAAAGCTATACTGAGCGATGAATGACTTCGCTAACTCCTTCCAATCCCTCTTTGTCACGATCGGCAATGCATGGAACCATGTGAGGGCAGCCCCCTCTAGGTAGGTGTTAAACAGCCCTAGGACTTGATCCTCAGTCAGGATCGTGTGCTTCATCACGACAACATACTGATTCATGTGAGCGGTGGGATCTCCAGTTCCATCGAACTTTTTCATGTCGGGGAGACGAAATTTCAGAGGCAAAGCTGTTGCCGACAAACAATTCTTCAAGTTATAGAAGTCCTGATTTCCGGAACTTCCTCCACGCAAGTCCTGCACTTCCTGTGTGATGTGTTGCTTCCACTCCTCTTCCTTAGCTTTCTCCTTTTCCAGCTGTTTTCGGATATAATCCTGATAATCCTCCTCATTCCCAAAGCGAGGGCCATCGTTCACCTCGTTCTCAGCACGCTTACTACCACTCTTGTTGTCCTTCAGTGCTAACTCAGCTAGCTGGGCTAAGATTGCGGCCAGCTGATCATTGATATTGTTCACAGAGTTTTCCAATTCAGCCACTTTCTCGTCGGTCGCAGACATACTGACGGAAGACTGAGTATACCCAGACGAAGATGATTCAGAAGCCATAACTACTGATTCTGAACTGTCTACTCGTAACTGATCAAACTGTCTGACAAGCCGATTACTCTCGCGAAACCACAACCGCTTAATGATGACGTCTGCGCGAACGGTATCCATTAGTATGTATGCATGATTTTTATATGCATGATTCGTGGTGTGTGCGTTTATTTATTTACGATTATAAGATAGGAAGAACAAACGTTAGTTCTATTTACATGTATCACAACATCTCTCTTCCACCCTTATTCCTCCACACACTCATCGGTCCAGGTCTCTTTTCTAGGATTTTGGTTTTTTGGCTCATATTGCGGTCCAGGGGACGCGTGATGCCGTCGATTATTGCGGGAAATTAAATCATTCATCAGACAACACAGTTCGTTTTGACGTATCCACGTTTGGTGACTAAGAAATTGACCAAGTTGGATTGTCCTTTCAGAATAACTCGTCTTTTGTCCTTTTGCGAGACGCATTAATTCAGGTTTTGACTCCCTTTGAGCGCATCTCAGTTTTCAGACGTGGTTCGAGTTATTCTTCTAGTTCAATCGTTCGTTATTGTCGATGACTCGTTCCCTTTTGTTCGCGTGGGTTCGTGTCTCGATTTTGGATTACAAAGGGATCTTTTGGATCTATCGAGAGACGTAACCACATGTTTATTTAGTGATGGAATCACTTTTGGATTTTATTTTAGGGAACGGACTCATCGCGTAACGCGTTTGTTCTTAGCGTTGAGGATCCGTATGCTCATTTTAGCTACGTGAAAAAACGGCGAGTCTTATTTTGAGCGCACGGTAACCTTTCGGCTAGCAACAGTTCGTTGTTCTTCCCAATCCACGGGATATATCGTCTTAGTGTGGCTATAGAAAATCAACGTTTCGTTGAATCGCATGCTTATTCAAAGCGAGGACATCACCGTTCTCTTTCCTTTAGGCATGAATTAAGCAAACACGTACATCGGACCATATTTCTTGCAGTTTTGGTAACGGTCGAAATGATCGAGTCGTTAGTCAAAACCCGCAGTCTCGTCCATATGGTGCAATTATATGGTTTGGCTTAATTCGGCTTTGTGATTTTAAACGGGGTATACACTCGTTCGAGACACGTACTCAACGACATTGGTTTATTTTCTTTAACTACTCTCGGTATTGATATATATCGTAGATTCGGAATGATTTTGGTCGTTTAGTTCATTTTTCTCTTCTTTATTTTCTTAGTCACCTTTACGGACACATCCATTTCTCTTAAGAATGACACGAGGCATAACGTAAAAGCTCGTCTTTCATTCGGAAGGGACGGGCTACTTGTGCGAAACTTTTCGCGTTATGACAGGGTCGTTCAGGATAGAAATGTTCTTCGTTTTCGTTTCGTCGTGATCTCGTTTTATCCCAATTTATCTAAAGAATGTGAATAACGGCTACTGTTAATATAGTCTTTTGTATCGAAATGTAACTATCCTTAACACCGAACCGATTCATACTAATACGTGCTTACGTCATAACGCATTTCCTGAACACGTGCCTTCGTCGGGACACCGAAAGGGACAAGGCGGGTCGCACATGTTCATTCATACGAGATAACTAAGTCGTCTTTAGTTCAAATCGTTTCGATGTTTTAGGGTAATTAGTATGTCGATTCATGAGTATATATTAACACATCGTCCCATTTTCTCTACATACTTTAGGATTAGATACGTATCATGGCGGTTTGAAAACACGAACTGATTCATTTATCACATCAAAAATAGTAACGGGTAATCCTATGGAAACTTCTAAGGCTACTATATGCTGACACGGCTGACCGCGGGACCTCACAGGACCGCACAGATTCGCCCCTAACGAATGGATGGGGACCCTCTGGCGCCTTACTGTAAGGGGGAACTTACGCTAGCCTCTTTCGAGCGACGAATGGACTCTCGCTAGAGGTTTCGCGGAAATTACCCAAAGGGTTTGCAATAATGCACATGAATGCATACGAAAAGAAGTAAAACGATCCGTCCCCGTTAAGGGCTTAATACACGCCTTCCGGAATCAAATTTCTCGCTTCCCCAGCAGAGTCGCCACTTGTTAGATGAGGTGCCGCGGCCTAATCTCCCGGGCGGACCGGGGGGTGGACACCTCATGGCGACGTAAGCGGTGATTGGCGCCGAAAGCAACCAATCGTGGAATCAAGCTGCTTGGCAGGACCGGAGCTCGGAGATATGGAAGAGTCGCCACCCACGAATGGGAAAATGAACACCGATCCCTTGTGGGAGACCGGTGTGGGTTCGGGAAACTTAGGTACGAGACGAGAAGGCTAGCTCCTTTCCGGAGAAAGGCTACTAGGCACCCCGACATCGCCCGGTTATGAACCACCGGCCTCCTACTCAGCATGTTAGGCGATAACGGACTAATCGTATACTTCTTTAAGTTTAAAATTCATTTGAAACCCTTTTCTTTCTCTTTTTAGAAACCGTTTTGAGCATATATTATTGAAAAGCCACATCAGTAAAGAATCACCCATTTATGTTTATACATACACAGAAAGGGGGAAGAAAGAAGTGATTTATTTACACCCGTATTAAATGTGATGTTGTGTGTTCATTCTACATTAACTTATTTCCCCCAAAACGAGTTCATTTACATGGTTCGCACCTTAATCGCCGTTGGAACGATTTAGGTGCGTTTTAAAACCCCGTTTGATGAAATTTACCCGAATCGCCGTTGGAACGACTCGAGTATTTGAAAAACGTTTGAGATAAAAACCTTTTAATGAGAAAACATGGTTTAAACATACAAGTCAATTTTATTTTGTACAAATTCTTTGAGAAAATGATTCAAAACTCTGTTATTCACAAAGAAAACGATTTTAATTACAATGATCATTTAATCCGCCTTTGGAACGGATTAAGGTTTTAAAACGTGGCGTTTTGAGAAACGATTTGAAATATTAACAAGAATGACTCTATTTATTTACATTAGAAATCTAAAAACTCATTAGTTTAAATAATTCAATTGAAAACTCTCTTTTTGCGATTTATTTTCCCCACTTATTTAATGGACTCTTTACTAATTATAATTACCATAACAAACCCATTTAAACCACCATCCATACTCAAACAAAGTCCACTTGAAACATGGACCCATGATTAAGCCCAAAAGAATAAAGAAAGCCATTCTAACATATATATATATATATTTAAATCAAAAATAGAATATGAAAATAAAAGTTAATACAAAAGGAACTATATGTATATAAAAATAATAGGTACAATATATCTATACCTTGAAAATGTGAAAATAGTAAGTAAATCCTATAACTAAGAAAATAACATTTACCCAAAAATAATTTCATTCAATAATCAAGATAACCCAAATATCCCAACACTATATATATATATACATAACTAATATAGTTTTAAATATAAAAAATGACACATACTAATATTTATCCATTATTTCTCAAAATATCAAGTAACTAATATTCAAAACATAGCCTAAATCAATAAAAAGGAAATACATATATATATACTTATACTCATATTGTAAAATAGAATAAAAATGATATACAAATATTCTAAAATAAATATATATGCTAAAGTTCTAAAATAATTTAAAAAAACATATATTACGTAATTATACATATATATACTAAGGATCAAAAGCTTAAAAGTTAAGAAAAAGGGACTGAAATGGCATTTTTTACATTTTGGCAGATTTACCGATGGAACATCCGTCGGTAAACAGCATTTAGTGACAGAATAGGTAAATTACAGCAGCACTCCTAAATGTTTCCAGATTTATTCAAAAGCTTTAAATTAAATCTAATTCAATCGTTTTGGATTTCCGAACTACCAAAAATGGATCATAGTCGAAAACGGAAGTTCCTAAAACGATGTTTTTATTTTAAAACGTTATTTGGGAAATTTCTTTTAAATTAAAAACTTATAATTACAACGTTTTCGACACCCGAACTACCTTTTTATTGGATCACGGTTCGTATTGGGATATCAAAACGAGGTTTTTTATTTTAAAACAAAACCGGATTTTATTCAACACGAAGTGAAAATTAAATAAATACGCTAATTAAATAAAGTGTGACAAAATAAATAAGTAACTAAATGAATAAAAACTATAGCATAAAAAAATAAATAGAAGAAGAGAATAACTTAAATAAAATAAAGAGTCTAGTCCTCGGATAATACCTTGAATTCGGTATCTGACAGTCGAAGCCGATTGATTCCACGAACCGCGAGCTTCCGTTTTTTTATGAAAAATTTAGTAAAAATTGAACTTAGGAAATTTGGAGATTTTCAATTTTTAGGAAAAAAATGTTTTCTCCTAAAAAAATCAACTTCTTCTCTCTAGAAAAAATATTCTAGTGTGAGAAGCTCTCCCTTCCTCCTTTTCCCCTTTTTTTTCCTCTTTTCTTTTTTTGCGTGGGGATCCGTGCCTTTTATAGGCAAACGGGTCCCCGGACCAATGGGCGACGCCCAAAAGAAATTGGGCGTCGCCCATTGGGGTTGGGCGGCCGCCCAACCTAGTGTTGGGCTACCGCCCAACCTTGTTGGGCGGCCGCCCAACATTTGTTGGGCGATCGCCCAACAATCGTTGGGCGCCCGCGCCCAACCTCCGTCGGGCGTTCGCCCGATGTGGTTGGGCACCCGCCCGACGGCCCTCGGGGCGTGCCCACCCTGCGGCCGTCGAGCGCGCGTCCCGCATCGCCGGACGCTCACACGTCGCGGCCGCCGAACGTGCGCTTCGTGCTACCGGGCACGTGCGCTCAGCGGCCCACGAGAGCGCGCCCCGTGCCACCGGACCCGGGCATTGCTCGGATGTCGAGAGTGTGCCACTTGCGGTGCGTCCGACGGACGCCGAGCGCACGTCCCGCGTCGCCGAGCGGGCGTTCGACCATTGTCGTCCGCGTGCCGGATGCCGCTAAGCGCCCGCGCCGTGCCACTAATTTTCCTTCGATTATTATTCTTTATATATTTTTCAAAACTTCCGGAATCAATCGCTTCAACCGTCTTGTTTTCAGGTTTTCGTCACAGGTCCTCCGACTCGGTGTCTACACCGGTTTTAGATGCAAATTCTATGAGTTGAGTGAAGTCAAAGCTCTCGAAATGTTGTGACAGAAATAGAGTTCTCGTATGAACTCTTTTAGGCTCAAAAATACCTCACATGATTTTCGGGTAAAATTGTGTACTTTCAAGTTCTCGTAAAATTAATCAAAAATCTCATCTTTATTGCCTTTTTAAATTTCATTATAGAGATAACTCGTGGGTTAGGACTCAATGATTTTGTTTAGTACGAGTCTTGACTTTGCATAAATTCCCTAGTTTCGAAATCAAGACTTAAATCCCTTAATTAGACCGATCATTTGTGTTTCCACGTATTTACTTTAGAAGACAAATAACGGAACTTTTAATTATTTTCCGAGGAAGGTAGTGTGTCGGAAAACTTAAGAGCCAATAAATTAGTTTAATTAATTTTGGTTATTTTATTTTTATTTTTGTTTTTGTTAGTGCAAAACAAACTGTAAGTTTCAGAATGCAAACCATGCTACGTTTATAGTCGGAGTAGCTCGACTTTCTTGTGCGTGCTTAGAGTTCTTGGAGATATGCAGATTCGGCATGAAGCGGAAGGTCTCCGCCTTGGTAGACTTTCAATCGCTCGCCATTTACCTTTTGAGAGGTACCGTCGGGACTTTGGATCTCTACGGCCCCGGATGGGTATGCGTTAATGACCGTATGTGGCCCCGACCATCGACTTTTTAATTTTCTGGGGAACAATCGAAGGCGAGAGTTGTACAAGAGGACATGCCTTTGTGGAATTCTCGAATCTGCACGTGCTTATCGTGCCATTTTTTTGTTTGCTCCTTGCAAAGCTTTGCATTTTCATATGCTCCCAAACGGAACTCGTCGAGGATGTTAAGCTGAAGGAGGCGATGTTCCCCTGTGACCTGCGTATCAAAATTTAGAAACTTCAAAGCCCAATACGCCTTATGTTCTAATTCTACCGGCAAGTGGCATGATTTGCCGAAAACCAATCGATAGGGTGACATCCCGATAGGCGTTTTGAACGCCGTTCGGTAAGCCCAAAGAGCATCGTCGAGCTTAAGGCTCCAATCTTTCCTAGAGGCGCTAACCATCTTTTCTATAATGCATTTTAATTCCCGGTTAGAGACCTCAACTTGCCCATTGGTTTGCGGGTGGTAGGGTGTGGATACTCGGTGTGCAACCCCGGTTGCAAAAATGGGAGCCCCCATCACTAATGATAGCCCTGGGTCCCGAACCGAGAAAAAATGTTTTTCTTAATAAACTGCCCTACCACCTTTGAATCGTTTGAGGGAAGTGCCACGGCTTCCACCCATTTGGAGACATAGTCAACGACAACTAGAATGTAGGCGTTATTATGTGACTTAGGGAAGGGTCCCATAAAGTCTATTCCCCAAACGTAAAAAAGTTCGCAAACTAGGATCCCCTGTTGGAGCATTTCATTTTTATGGGAGATATTTCCGCTCCGTCGACAAGCGTCACATGATTTGACGAAGTCTTGGGAATCTTTGGACATGGTGGGCCAATAAAAGCCGCATTGTAGAACCTTTGCCATAGTTCGACTTGGGCCAAAATGGCCTCCCGGCTCTTGGGTATGACACATCTTTAACACATGGTTTACCTCCTCTTCCGGTATGCACCTACGAATGATATTATCAGCACAAAATTTAAATAAAAATGGTTCTTCCCAAAAGTAATCCTTAGCATCGTGAAAGAATTTCTTACGCTGTTCGTAGGTTAGATGAGGGGGAAGAACGTTACCAGCCTTGTAGTTTTCCATATCGGCATACCAAGGGAGAGGGGTTACCGCGTAAAGTGTCTCATCTGGAAAGGTTTCGTTGATTTCCACAAGTTCAAAAGGCTCGGCCGCCTCATTTTGCAATCGGGAAAGATGGTCAGCCACAACATTCTCCACTCCTTTCTTGTCTTTTATTTCAATGTCGAATTCTTGGAGAAGGAGGATCCATCGTATCAACCGAGGTTTGACATCTTGCATGGCCATTAGATACTTAAGAGCTGCGTGGTCAGTATACACGATAATTTTTTACAATACAAGATATGCTCTAAATTTATCAAATGCAAAAACTACCGCAAGCATCTCTTTTTCCGTGATCGAATAATTTTGCTGGGCCTCATTGAGGGTCTTACTAGCATAAAAGATCGGGCGGAAAATCTTGTCCACCATTTGGCCCAAACAAGCCCCTACTGCTAAATCACTAGCATCGCACATTAGTTCGAATGGAAGGTCCTAATTTGGTTTTACCATGATCGGTGCGTGGATTAATTTTTCTTTGAGCGTATTAAATGCGGTCAAACATTCGGGAGAAAATTTAAACTCCGCATCCTTGAGGAATAGCTGTGTCAAAGGGGTGGCTATTTTGGAGAAGTCCTTAATGAACCTCCTATAGAAACCCGCGTGACCCAAGAAACTCCGGATTCCCTTCACATTAATTGGGGGAGGCAATTTTTCAATCACCTCAATCTTGGCCAGGTCGACCGCGATTCCTTCCCCGGACACTTTGTGTCCCAACACAATACAATCTCTTACCATAAATTGACACTTTTCCCAACTAAGGGCGAGATTATTGTCCTCACATCGTTGAAGGACTCTATCGAGATTATTTAGACAATTTTCAAAGGATGACTCGAAAACTGAGAAATCATCCATAAAGACTTCCACGAAGTCTTCAATCATGTCGGAGAAAATAGCCGTCATGCAACGCTAAAAGGTGGCGGGAGCATTACATAACCCAAATGGCATCCGTCTATATGCAAACGTCCCATATGGACATGTGAATGTCGTTTTTTCTTGATCTGAGGGATCAACGAGGATTTGCATATATCCGAATAATCCATCTAAAGTACAAAAGTATTGGTGCCCCACCATTCTTTCCAACATTTGGTCAATGAATGGTAAGGGAAAATGATCCTTGCGGGTGGCTTCGTTGAGTTTCCTATAATCTATGCATACTCGCCACCCCGTTACCTTCCTTGTGGGGATTAGTTCCCCTTGATCATTTTTCGTTACCATTGTACCGCCCTTTTTAGGGACGCATTGGACCGGACTCACCCATTGGCTATCGGAGATAGGAAATATTATACCTGCATCGAGGAGTTTGATTACCTCGACTTTTACCACTTCTTTCATGTTCGGGTTGAGTCGTTGTTGAGGTTGCACGGAGGGTTTGACCTCGTCCTCCATAAAGATGCAGTGCGTGCAAATGGTGGGGCTAATACCCTTGATATCTCATGAATGGTCCATCCAAATGCTCCTTTGTGTTTTCGTAGCACTACGATCAAGGCCTCCTCCATTTCTTCTGTCAAAAGGGAAGATATAACAACGGGTAAGAAGTTAGGAGGTTGTAAGAAAACATATTTCAAATTAGGAGGCAAGGGTTTAAGTTCCAAAGTCGGGGGTTCTTCTAGAGATCTCTTTAGCTTGGCTTTGCTATCCCGGTCCAAACCCTCAAACCGGTTCCTTGCACACAAACATTGTTCTATCTCGGAGGAGTATTCGAAGGGCTTATTCAATGGCTCCTCATCCGCATGATCGGCATCACTTGGACCCGAAGAGGCTTCTACGGAAGACCTGTCACACAATTCTCCAACAAACATATCAATAGCATCCACATAATTTAAAAATTTGCAATCTTCCATGGCACTAGAGGGATATTTCATGGAATCATAAACGTTAAACTCTACCTCTTCGTCTTGCAACCGTAATATGAGCTTACCTTCATGGACGTCTATGAGTGTACGTCTGGTTGCTAGAAAGGGTCTACCTAAAAGGATAGGTACCGAATCGTCCTCCGCCATGTCGAGCACTGCAAAGTCGGCGGGGAAGATGAATTTGTCCACCTTCACAAGGACATCCTCTACTACTCCTTTTGGTCGAGCGATCGACCTATCGGCCAATTGGAGCGTCATGTTGGTAGGCTTTGGTTCTCCCAACCAGAGGTTCCTAAAAATGGACAAAGGAATTAGATTAATTCTAGCACCCAAATCACATAAAGCTCTACTAAATTAAACATCCCCAATTGTGCATGGGATAGAAAAGCTCCCTAAGTCTTTAAGCTTAGGTGGGAGTTTATTCGTTATTATCGCGAAACATTCTTCCGTTAGCGCTACCATTTCGTTATGCTCAAACTTCCTCTTTTTGGAAAGTATTTCTTTAAGAAACTTCGCATAGGTGGGCATTTGCTCTAATGCCTCCGCTAGTGGAATGTAAATGTGAAGTTGCTTAAAGATTTCCAAAAACTTGCCGTATTGGTGATCCAACTTTTCCCTTTTTAATTTTTGAGGGAATGAGAGCTTTGGTACATAAGTCCCAATTGGATCACTAACACTTTTATTGCTATCCGAGGAAGTAGAAATTTTTGGGTCCAAACCGGGGTTGCTTACCGCTTCCGGTTCGTTACCTACCTTTGGAGCCGGTTGTGGCACCTTTGGAATTGGTGGCTCCAAGCCTTTACCGCTTCGGAGGGTTATTACTTGTGCGGATTCCCAACCTTGTCGTCCCTCTTATCGTTGGCGATTCAATTGGGCCACTTGTCGCCCCAAATCCCTGCAAAAAGCTTCGATTTCAGCAAGACGGGAAGATATTTCCTTAATGAGATTAATTACCATAGAGTCTTATTCGTTGCTAAGGGGTAGAAAAGGTTGTCCCTTGTGGGGTTCGGGCAATGGACCTAAATCCTACTCCATGTACCTGCTCCTATAATTGTTATTACGGTGGTGGTATGTAGTTGAGTTAGGGTCGGAGTAAGAATCGTACCTTGGTTGCCTTCTACATAACTTACATTTTCATTATCGTCGGCGAAAGGGCTGCCGGCATGACAATTGTAACTGTTGTGATTTCCACCGCAATGAGTGCACACCAGGACCTGCGCACTTTTATGGAGGCTTAATTGCACTATCAAAGCGTCGAGTTTCTTGTTTAATTCGACCATGGAGTTTGTTAGAGCCTCATTTTCCATGGCAAACGCTTGGTGTCGTGGTGGTTCGGCAAGCCGATCTTCTTGCCATTGAATGATTTTCCTTGCGAGTTCATTGATGAGCTCGTGTGCTTCGGTTGCCGATTTCCTAAACAGATCCCCACCTGCGGTGGAATCCACGATTGCACTGTTAGTAGCTGTTAAACCGTAATAGAAGGTACTTACTAGGTCGTGCTTGGGGATATCGTGGTGTGGGAAACTTCGGAGCAACTTTCGGAATCTAGCCCAAGTTGAGTGGAGGGCCTCGCATTCGAGTTGTCGGAAGGAGGTGATGTCGTTTCACAACTTCATTGTTTTGGAAGGTGGGAAGTAGAAAGAGAGAAACTCCTTTTCGAGCTCATCCCATGACGTGATAACTCCGACTTCCAAAGAATGCAAGCATTCCAATGCTTGGCCTGTCAAAGAGAAAGGAAAAAGTTTTAGACGTATGGCCTCAATTGGGGCACCATTTTGCCGAGAAGTGTCGGCACACATAAGAAATTTATCAAGATGTTCGTTAGGATTCTCATGAAGTTCTCCTCCGAATTGACCGAGTTGTTGGATCAATTAGATCATTCCAGTCTTGATTTCGTATGTCTGGGCTGAAATGGTGGGGATGACTATTCCGTTGCAATTTTGTGGTCTATGTGGGGCTAGGATCTCCATCATTGTTCTTATATCCCCACCCCCATCAGCCCGGATGTCGTCCACGGTTGCGTTATTGTTATTGGCCATCTCCTTTTCGACTCCTACAAAAGTGTTGCTCCAAGATCAAGTGAGCATAAAAAATTCAAACCAAATAAGGGAAGATATAGATAAGAAAATAAATGTTGTTAGTGTATAAACAAGGTATGAACACTTTATACAAAAAGAATGCCTAGACTAGCATTAAAACGTTTTTTTCTAATATTGCGAGAAAGTATAAATCCCCGGCAACGGCGCCAAAAACTTGATGCGTTCCCAAGTAGAGGTGTGGAATATGATGTGTGAATGATATATGAGTGTGTGTGTAAAGTGTTACGTGTGCAATTGAACTCTACTAGACGCGGCTACTTAGGGGCAAGTGTACCCCGTCGTATCAAGTAATAATCCGGTTAAGACTGGGTATCGAATCCACAGGATTTATAACCACAAGTATTAAACTACTCGGTTCTATTTGTTATCTAGGCGGTGAATACTTTAGGTTGGTTTGGGTGACAAGTACAAACTACTCCTAAACTATGGTGAGACAGACTTGTGTGATCAAACTCTACGGGTTGCGATAAGTTATAAAAATAAAGAGCAATGACTCCGAACATATACGATTGATACTTTACTCTTGCAAAGACGACTACGTGTAGACGGACCGACCCGTGAAGTACTTAGACTACGTGGTTCCTAGTCAAGGTGTGTCTAATGTTGGGGATCAGAAACTAGGGCCCGTAAGTTCCGTGGCTTGTCAATTCCTACGATTTTCGGTGTGTTACTTCCGGCAGGGCAGCACCTATGTGGTTCCCTAAGGATAACCCGTCCCTACGGGCGCTGGGTATCGTGTCCCCCTACACAATAATTAATTACAAATATCAAAACAAGTAGTAAACATCAACACGTATAGAGAAACGGGAATTGCAAATCATATATTATAAATATGAAATGAAAAGAATATGAATACAACCAAGCCTAGTATATAGGAAGAGTATAAGCTAATTAGCAAGTAGAAAAGGAAGAATCGGCCCTTGGAACTAGCTAACCGGACTCAAGGCCGTTTCTTAGGTCTTGGAGGTGGAACTTCTCGAGCTTGGTGGAAGAGGATGGGACGGAACTTCGATGGAGTGACAGAACAAGCGGACAAGCTCTCAAAGTGGTAGAGTTTAGTTACATAAAATCTGAATGAATGAAATGAGTGCTAGTCACTCTTATTTATACACATCAACCTCGGGGTAGAATCGTAATTACACAAGTTACAAGTAAGATTTCACACTATTTTTGCAGGTTTCACAAGGCACGCCCCGCGTGGAAGGTACTACGCCCCGCGTCTGTGCCATTTTCAGCCCATTCCGTTGATGATTTCTTCTACGTGGGCCAATTTCAGACTTGTTGACTCAACCACGCCCCGCGTAGACTGGCGTACGCCCCACGTGGTTGAGCTCCTAGAACTTTTCATACTTGATTGTGCCTTGGACGCCCCGCGTGGTTGAGCTCCTGGGACTTTTGTCTTCAATTCACACTATAGACGCCCCGCGTACTAGGACATACGGCCCACGTGGTAGGTGTTGACCATGTGGGAACGCGCAATTGACTGCCGTGCGTTGAGGGGCATTGTTCTACGCCCCGCGTGCTGGCTTCTGCGCCCCACGTGTCCTGTGAATTATTGCTTGATTGTTTCTAACTTGTACCTGCGAAATACGATCCTCGAAAACCGAATTAGCTTGACGTTTATTTTTCTGAAATTAATCAAAAACTAAGGAAATTAACTAAAAACATAAAATTTATTTTTATTTCGTAATTTATTCGAAAACATACTGTTTTTGTAATCAAACTTACTTATCAAGCTCGAAATTATACCGTAAATCACGCTAAAAGATAGGGACAAAATGTCCCTATCAACATCTGAGGCACCGGTTATTTCGAATTTCAAAATAACCGTTGGAGGGAAACGGCTTGCTATCGCTTTCACTCGTCAGTACTCAGTGTCTTCAGCCAATGAGAACGTTGCTTTTTCTGTCTGATTCAGGTGGCAGGTACTTCTGGTCGGTAAGACAACTTTCTGCGACGTCTGAATCTTTTTCAAAGTGGAATAGCTTTGTCTCAAAGTTGTCCAGGTCAACTGCTGACCTTTCTTCTATCCGTTCGACTCAGCAGCTTTAGCGTGAAGTTGTTAGGAATGCCTTCTGGATCCTTCTTCCTGTTGGGCCGCATTCTTCAAATGACTTGGATCTGTTGACTTGGGCTTTGACCTTCTCTTGTTGGCTTTTGGGCCTTGGTCTTTAATGTCTTTTGATTCTTATCAATTTAAATACTCAACATTGAACAAACACATTAGTAGTAAATAATTCAAAACATTTAAATTTAATGTGTTGGAATATTTTATCATAGGAATTTAAATCTAATTTAAATAATTTTATCAAATCAATATATATATATATATATATATATATATATATAAAGGGTATTTTGGAAAAGTCACAAATTAATAGTCTTATGTAATGTGTTGGATAATTGGCTTAAATATATAAATGGTCATCTCATTTGATCTAATGTTGTAATTTTCCCTTATCCCTCTAATAAGAAAATGGAAACTTCTTTGCCCTTTGAATCAGAGAATTTATGGAGGAAATCAGATTTTTAAATTTCCAGAAGCCACACGATTATATAACCAAAGGGAATAGGTCGCACCTAAAATCATCCCAAGCTCTTTGTTATGAAATCGTCTAGAAAAAGGAAAGGAAAGCCTCCCCCTTTCCGGGAGGGGCCAACCAGTATGAGGATTAGTTTCCAATCCGAAATGCTTATATGAGAATGTGTCTGGAGTTAGTTGTACTTTTCATAGAGATAGAGGGAAAGAAGCTTAGTAAGCTAGTAGCACGAAAGTGGCTTCTTTTGGAGCTTGCTCGGTAGACAGATATGGTCAAAGTAGAATGAGAACGATTGAAGCTGGAGAAAGCAGGAAGTAAACTTTCAAAGAAAATACCTCTCTAATATCGCTCGTTACCTAGGGAAATACCAGTCCAGTAAAATACCTCGTTTCCTCTCCTTATCAGCCGAGTTAGTTCATAACCTCTCCAATCCCCTAGTATCAGTATTTCGGCTACTCAAGCCGGTACAGGTACAGAAGTGGCTACAAGAGGGTTGCCATTGATGGAGATAATCCAGCTATAAAGAGGTAGTTGGCAAAGATAGAATCGACATCTGTCTGCCTGCGACTTTTCTTTCATTTGACATTATATTATAGGAGGCTTCGTTAGCCGAGGAAAAGAATAAGCTCTTCGCTTGGGGTTTGCAATCAAGAAAGTGTTTCAATCAAACAGGATGAAAGAATCCAATTAGTATTACAATCAGGTAGCATTTCATCTAAAAACTGAGGTAGATCATCATTCTTTATGAACTTAACTTGTAATGGAGATGAAAATAGAAACCTGAAAGTATTTTATCTTGAATAAGATAAAATCAGTAGCGAGACATAGAAAATAGAAGATTGTCCTATCTATCTTTATAGATAAAGTCAATATCAGCAAATAGTTGCACAAGTTAACATTCAAAAGTACAAAAATACCTAGTAAAAATGTAAGGAAAAGACGAACTTAGCACCTTCTCTTCTTCACTTCGGGAGAAATTAGTAATAGAATTTTAGAATAAACTTTTGATGTTGCATTTTCTTGACTTTAATTAGATGTATTTTAGAAGTAACTTGAACCTTTATAATCTTTTATTAGCAACAAATCTATTCTTTCTATTATTAGGCAGAATTTGGATTCATACTGATAAAAAAAATTGGATTCTTATGCTTTTTATTTGAAAATAAACGCTTATATCAGGTGTCGCAATCCTGTACCATCTATAACATTTTAGACTCTTACTCCTGCTACGAGAAGTTCTCGAGTGACACACGGCACGAGCACATATAGGAGGAGACCAACATTGAATAGAGCTTTTTTTCCCCTAAGGGCTTAGTCTTCTATTCCTAGTCTACTATTCCTAGGAACTAGAGAACGACATCAGTTTTACACTAAAGTAAAAGGTGTATTAAATAAGCAAGTAATAAGAGGCTAAATCCTAAGGATATAAAGGGCTCCATCCAGGCCTAAATCCCATCTTCTCTTTCATTTCGATATGATATCCCACCTTTTGCTTTTGCTCTTCCTGGACCGGGGCAATAGAAATAGATAAGTTTAGGGCAATAGGTAAGTAAAGGAAAGGAAAAGTCGCATATAGAGAAGACATGAAAAAGTATGATTTCAATGACATTCTCTGAAGGGAAATCTTCTTTAATCCAATTTTTACCGGTAAAACATAAAAGGTATGATTTCAATAAGCTGTGTGGTGCTAACAGGGATTACTGTTGAACTTTGGAAAACATTAGAAAAACTATTGTTACCGGAGTTGCATTTGAATATGACATGTTTATGAGTGTGGTTATGTGTGGGTGTTTTCTGTTAGTCCTTTCTTTCCTAATGCATTTCTTTGAACTCGGATAAGATTTCCATTCTGTGTTGGGCAAAGAAAAGATGTAGTTGTAATCCATGTGAAGTTACAGAGATAGAACAAGACACTCTAGAGTTTTATTTATTAATTTTGTCCTTTGACCCCTTAAGGCTACCAGACTTCATTTATAATAGCATTACATCATCTCTGAATAGGGCAAAGCAGTTTCTTAATTAAGACCACATCCAATGAGGTAATAATTCCATTAATCTCTAGAATTCTCATTCAAAATTAAAAGCTTCTAACTATTACATTTATATTCTATTGTCTTGGTTGTTCATCAAGCAAACTTAGTGACCAAGAAAAAAAGGAGAAACAAGTATCCTATTTTTATCCATTGATCTTAAGGGCCTATGATCAATGGAGGAGATGCATTTGTGGAGTGATCAAGTGTGCCAAGGAGCATGATGTGTTGGTGAACTTCTTCTAGAATATACTATATGTCCGGAAAGGACGAAACTGCCCCTGGCACATGCGTAAAGACGCATGTGCCCCTGGATTCTTACCCTTGCGTGTAGAAAGACTTAAAGTCTTTCTTCTTCTTCTGTACTTGCTTTATTTCGAGAAAGATAACCCAAACGTTTCTCTCTTCTCTTCAAGTTCGAAAACTTGCTTCTTCTTCCTACTGTAACCTGTAATCTTGTGTTCAAATCTTCAATACTCCCCCTCAAACTAGACTTGGTATTGGTTTTTCAAGCCTAGTTTGCTCAAGAGAAATCGTAACTGTGGTGCATGTTGCACCTTTGTGAACAAATCGGCGAGATGTAAGGCCGAAGGGATGGGCATGAGTCGGACGAGGCCGGCTTGAACTCTTTCACGGACAACCTGACAATCGATGTCTATATGTTTCGTTCTCTCGTGGAAAACGGGATTTTGGGCAATATGCATGGCCGATATGTTGTCGCAGAAGAGAAGAGAGGCGGACTCTGGTGGTGAATGAAGATCCCGGAGGAGATTTGTGAGCCAATGAAGCTCGCAAGAGGTGGAAGCCATGGCGCGGTACTCCGCCTCCGACGAAGAGCGTGATACCGTGTTTTGCTTCTTGGATCTCCATGAGATCAAGGCGGATCCGAGGAAAACCGCATATTCGGTCATCGATCTTCTTATTTCTGTGCAAGTTCCCCAATCGGAATCCGTAAAGGCTTGTAATTGGAGATCATTGAGTACCGGAAAGAAAAGCCCTAGGCCTACTGTCCCCTTGAGGTAACGTAACACTTTTTGGGCTCTATTTTGATCTTCTGTTGTCGGCTGTACAATATGTTGTGATAGCTGGTTTACTATGAAAGAAATATCTGGCCTTGTATGCGTATGATAGAGTAATTTGCCAATAAGTTGTCTGTATGATGTGTTGTTTGGTAATAATGTCTCACTTTGACTTGGCTTGTGATTTGGCAATGCTGGGGACGAGGCTGGTTTACAGTCGACGTATCCCATTTCTTGCAACAGCTCTAACGTGTATTTTCTCTGTGACATGTGGAGGCCATGCTTGCTGCGAGAAAATTCAAAACCAAGAAAATAGTGGATGGTGCCCATGTCCTTGATACTGAAGGTGTCGTTTAGGTGCCCCTTGACCTGGGAAATGGCATGCATGTCACTTCCTGCCAAAGAGGTTTATACCTTGTTATTGGGATTCACTCCTTCTAGTTTAGCTAGAGAAGAAACTCTTTATTGGTTTACGATTAAAACCTTCATCTATCGCTTTCAATCTGTATCAGTTGGTATCAGAGCCGATCGTTTCCTGACCCGAAACTTCTTTTGGCAATGGTTCAACCACGACAACCGCAAGATTCCATGGAAATCAGTGACCGGAGGTATGAGGAGCTGAGGGAGCACCTCGCGGAGCAAATCTAAGCCAGCCATGAACGGCAGAGGCAAACCGATCAACAGTTCCTGGAGCTAACCACCTCCTTAGAAAACTTCAAGCTGGAGGTTCTGGCGCTAATCCGACCAAACGCGGGAGGATCAACCCAGAGAAAGGAAGGAGTTCCTGAACAACAACTTCCACAAATGGATCCTAGGGATCCTGAGGTAAGAAGACCCAACTTTGTCATTGTGCATAACGCTGATAGTGATAGTGATGACTTTGAGGGTATCGGAAATGATGATACTGTTAGAACTATGAGGAATGTTGGGCCTGTTGACAACCGACGTGTGGAGGTTGCTAGGGGATACCCAGGTCTAGGGAACTTTGATAGAGATGATGCCTTTAAGCTAAAAATAGACTTACCGTCTTTTGGAGGCGAACTGGATATAGAGGGGTTCTTAGACTGGTTATCGGAAGTTGAACGTTTCTTTGAGTATGCTGGGATTCCTGATGAGAGGAAAGTAAGGCTGGTGGCGTATCGCCTGAAGGGTGGCGCATCAGTTTGGTGGGATCAGATGAGGGAAGAAAGAAGAAGAGGGGGCAGAGATCCGATTCGATCTTGGCTACGGATGAAGGCGATGTTGAGGGAGCGGTTCTTACCACCGGATTATGAGCAGTATATTTACAGCTCCTACAGGGGATGCTCTCAAGGGACCCGAAGTGTCCATGAGTATACCTCAGAGTTCTTGAGGCTATCAGCAAGGGCCAACTTGTTTGAAACTGAAAGCCAAAAGACCTCTAGGTATCTAGAAGGGTTGAGATACAACATCCAGGATCGTATTGGCACACAGATGGTGGTTCGAGTACAAGATGCTAGGAATTTAGCCCTCAAGGCTGAATCCCAACTGACCGGGAGATCCAGGAGATCCGCCACTACTGAGTATACGCCTGGAGGAAGAGATAACGTGAGGTCTTATGACAAAGGCAAGCAGGTGGCGAGTGCTAGTGGGGCCAAGGTTAACAGTGTGGGAAGGGGATTTATTGGAGATACTAGGCCATACAAGGAAGCACCTATACCACCTAAGAGCAACAATCCGTATGCGAGGCCAGCACCTTTCAAATGTTTTCGTTGCAATGAGCCAGGCCATAGATCCAACGAATGTCCTAGGAGGAAGAGCGCCAACATGGTGGAGAGATATGAGGATGACTATGACGAAGGGGATGAAGTATTTTGCGAACCCTTAGGAGAAGATGATGATGAGGCGGATGAAGAGAGATACGCCATTCATGTGGTACGACGTTTATTAATCTCCAGCCGGGTAGAGGGAGATCAGAGGCACCGCCTATTCAGGACCCGCTGTCTTGTGAAAGGTGGGCGATGCAATGTGATAATAGATAGTGGGAGCCAAGAGAACATTGTGAGCAGCAGCGCCGTTCAGAAGTTCGGGTTGTTGGCGGAGGCGCATCCCGACCCTTATAGAGTGGGATGGATCAAAAACGTGGGTGAGCTTAGGGTGACCCAGAGATGCAGGGTACCTATTGTGATTGGTGATTACAGTGATGAAGTCTGTTGTGATGTGGTCGATATGGATGCCTGCCACCTATTGTTGGGCCGACCCTGGCAGTTTGATAACGATGCCATCCATTCAGGAAGAGAGAACACTTACAGATTTGTGAAGAATGGGGTGAAGTTCGTCCTTACGCCAATGATGAGAGAGCCAAAGGCCGACGAGAAATCTACTTTGGTAGTCTGTCCTACACACAAATCGTTTGTCAGCGAATGTGAAGAGAGCCAAATGGTGTATGTGGTAATGGTTAAGGCAAATCATGAATCCGCCCAAAGGGACGAAAGGGAGATGCCGAATGAAGTGACCCGCTGTTAGACGAGGTGCCGCGGCCTAATCTCCCGGGCGGACCGGGGGGTGGACACCTCATGGCGACGTAAGCGGTGATTGGCGCCGAAAGCAACCAATCGTGGAATCAAGCTGCTCGGCAGGACCGGAGCTCGGAGATATGGAAGAGTCGCCACCCACGAATGGGAAAATGAACACCGATCCCTTGCGAGAGACCGGTGTGGGTTCGGGAAACTTAGGTACGAGCCGAGAAGGCTAGCTCCTTTCCGGAGAAAGGCTACTAGGCACCTCGACATCGCCCGGTTATGAACCACCGGCCTCCTACTCAGCATGTTAGGCGATAACGGACTAATCGTATACTTCTTTAAGTTTAAAATCCATTTGAAACCTTTTCTTTCTCTTTTTAGAAACCGTTTTGAGCATATATTATTGAAAAGCCACATTAGTAAAAAATCACCCATTTACACCAGTTCAATATTCATACAAAGAGAGGGGGGAAGAAAGAAGTGATTTAGTTACAACGTGATTTACATGTCGTGTTGCGTGTTAATTCTATGCTAACTTATTTCCCCAAAACGAATTTATTGTCATGGTTCGTATCTTAATCGCCGTTGGAACGATTTAGGTGCGTTTTAAAAACCCCGTTTGATGAAGTTCACCCGAATTGCCGTTGGAACGACTCGAGGGTTTGAAAGCGTTTGAGATAAAAACCTTTGATAAGAAAACGTGGTTAAACATACAAGTCAATTTTATTTTGTACAAATCATTTAAGAAAACGATTCAAAACTTCATTATTTACAATGAAAACGATTTTAATTACAAGGTTCGCTTAATCCGTCGTTGGAACGGACTAAGGTTTTAAAGCGTGATGTTTTGGGAAACGATTTGAAATGTCAAGAAAACACTATTTATTTACATTAGGAGCCTCTAAAAAACCATTAGTTTAAATGATTAAATTAAAAACTCTTTTTGTGATTTATTTTCCCCTTTTCCTTAATGAATTCTCTACTAGTCATAATTACAATAATAAACATATTTAAACCAAAATTCAATCCCAAATAAAGCCCATTTGAAACATGGACCCCTAAATGGCCCAAAAGAACAAAGGAAATAATATAAGCATATATATATATATTTTAATCCAAAAAAAAGATATGAAATAAAAGTTAATGAAAAGAGATTATATAATACATATATGAAAATACTAAATATAATACATTTATACTTTAAACATGTGAAAATGGTAAATAAAACTCCTAGATAAGAAAATAACATTTATTCCCAAAATAGTTTTATTTAATAATAACTAATATAACCCAAATATCCCAAAACTATATATATACATAACTAATGTAATTTTAAATGTCAAAATAATATCTATTCATCCAATAATTAATCACTCCCAAAACACCCAAGTAAATATTCTTTTAAAATGAAATTCATTACCATTTAAGTAAAGGAAAAAGAAAAGAAAAGATATATATACATATACTTATATTTAATAAAAAATGATATATAAACATCCCAAATAATTATATATACCAAATGTCTAAAAATAGTTTGAAAATATATATTACATAAACATACATATATATACAAAGGACCAACAGCTTAAAAGTTAAGAAACAGGGACCAAAACAGCATTTTTTACATTCCAGCAGATTTACCGACGGAAAATCCGTCGGTAAACAGCAATTAGTGACAGTAATGGCAAATTACAGCAGCACTCCAATTGTTTCTAGATTTATTCAAAAACTTTAAATTAAATCTAATTCAATCGTTTTGGATTTCCGAACTACCAAAAATGGGTCATAGTCAATGACGGAAGTTCCTAAAACGACGTTTTTATTTTAAAACGTTATTTGGAGATTTCTTTAAATTAAAAACTTATAATTACAACGTTTTCGATACCCGAACTACCTTTTTTTATCGGATCACAGTTCGTATTGGGATATCAAAACGAGATTTTTTTTATTTTAAAACAAAACCCGATTTTATTCAACACGAGATGAAAATAAAATAAATACCCAAAATTAAATAAAAAGTGATAAAATAAATGAATAACTAAATAAAGAAAAACATAACATAAAAAAATAAAATAGAAGAAGAAAATAAATTAAATAAAATAAAAGAGTCTAGTCCTCGGATAATAACTTAAGTTCGGTATAGACGGTTGACGTCGATTGATTCCACGAGTCGTGATTTTCCGGTTTTTTGTGTTTTTTTTAGTAAAAATTCAACTTTGGGAAATTCGGAATTTTTGAGAAAAAAAAAATATTTTTCTAAAAAAAAATCACTCTCTCTCTAAAAATGTCTAGAGTGAGAAAGGCTCCAAAAAGCCTCCTCCTCTAATGCATGGGGATCCGTGCCTTTTATAGGCAAACGGATCCCCGGCGGAATGGGCGACGCCCAAAAAGAATCGGGCGTCGCCCAAGGGGGTTGGGCGGCCGCCCAAGGCATGTTGGGCGGCCGCCCAAGGCATGTTGGGCGGCCGCCCAAGGCATGTTGGGCGGCCGCCCAACCTCACGTTGGGCTATCGCCCAACAATAGTTGGGCGGCCGCCCAACAATTGTTGGGCGATCGCCCAACAGCGTTGGGCGCGCGCCCAACCGCCGTTGGGCGTTCGCCAGACGTCGGTGGGTGCTCGCCCAACTGCCGCCGGGGCGCCCACGCCCTGCGGCCGTCGAGCGTGCGTTCCGTGCCGTCGGGCGCCCACGCGTCGCGGCCGTCGAACGCGCGTTCCGCGCTGCCGGGCGCACACGCCCCGTGGCCGACGAGAGCGCGCTCCGCGCCACCGGGCCCGTGCATCGCTCGGACGTCGAGCGCGCTCCACTTGTGGTTGGATGCGTGCATCCGACGGACATCGAGCGCGCGTCCCGAGCGGCCGCCCAACCTCACGTTGGGCGTTCGCCCGACGTCGGTGGGTGCTCGCCCAACGGCCGTCGGGGCGCGTCTCGCGCCGTCGGGCGCGCACGCCCTGCGGCCGTCGAGCGTGCGTTCCGTGCCATCGGGCGCCCACGCGTCGCGGCCGTCGAACGCGTGTTCCGCGCTGCCGGACGCACACGCCCCGTGGCCGACGAGAGCGCGCTCCGCGCCACCGGGCCCGTGCATCGCTCGGACGTCGAGCGCGCGCCACTTGTGGTTGGATGCGTGCATCCGACGGACGTCGAGCGCGCGTCCCGCGCCGTCGAGTGGGCGTCCGACTGTCGTCGACCGCGCGTCGGATGCCGTTAAGCACTCGCACCATGCCGCTAAGCATTCGCGAGCCACCCCATTGGCAACAGCGACCCGCCATAACTCTTTCTTCCTTATTATGTACTTATCATTTTTTATATATTTTTTGTTTTTTCAAAACTTCCGGAATCAATCGCTTCAACCGTCTTGTTTTCAGGTTTTCATCACAGGTCCTCCGACTCGGTGTCTACACCCGCCTACTTGGCGAATATCAGGATCTGTTCCCTAACGAACTGCCAAGTGGGTTACCACCTTTGAGGGACATCCAACATCATATCGATCTTGTGCCTGGGGCTAGTTTACCAAGCCTCCCACACTATCGAATGAGCCCAAAGGAGAATGACATCATGAGACAGAAAGTGGAGGAACTCATCGAGATGGGATACGTTAGGGAGAGTATGAGTCCTTGCGCCGTTCCAACTTTACTTACACCGAAGAAGGATGGGTCTTGGCGGATGTGTGTTGACAGTAGGGCTATTAACAAGATCACCATCAAGTACAAGTTCCCGATTCCAAAGTTGGATGACATGCTGGACCAACTTGGCGGATCTCGAGTCTTCTCCAAGATTGATCTCAGGAGTGGTTATCATCAGATACGAATCCGATCTGGGGATGAGTGGAAGACCGCCTTCAAGACGAGAGATGGATTGTATGAATGGTTAGTTATGCCATTTGGGATGACCAACGCCCCCAGTACTTTTATGAGGTTGATGAATCAGGTGCTTCGGCCCGTGATTGGAAAATTTGTAGTTGTGTATTTTGATGACATCCTGATTCATAGCGAGACCTTAGTGGAGCATGTGGAGCACTTACGGATAGTGTTTGATCTATTAAGGAAACACCAGCTATACGCCAACATTAAGAAGTGTGATTTCGTCATGGAAAGTCTGGTTTTCCTCGGGTTCGTGGTTAGTGGCAATGGGGTCCAAGTTGATGGGGAGAAGGTAAGAGCCATCCGAGAATGGCCCACTCCGAGGAACGTGGGGGATATCAGGAGTTTTCATGGGCTAGCAACGTTTTATCGCCGATTCATTAAGAACTTCAGTTCCATAGTGGCCCCGTTGACGGAATGTTTGAAGAAGGGAAGGGGGTTCGAGTGGGCGGACGCCCAAGAAGAGAGCTTCACCTTGATCAAGGAAAAGCTGAGTACAGCGCAAGTGCTGGCGTATCCCAATTTTGATAAGCTGTTCGAAGTTGAGTGTGATGCCAGTGGAGTTGGGATTGGTGGTGTCTTGATGCAAGAAAAGAGGCCCATTGCATACTTTAGTGAGAAGCTCTGTGAAGCACGGCAAAATTGGGCAACGTATGATCAAGAGTTTTATGCTGTAGTGAGGGCGTTGAAAGTATGGGAGCATTACTTGGTGGGAAAAGAATTCATCCTCTACACTGACCATCAAGCTCTCAAGTACCTGGGAAGTCAGAAGCAACTTCGAAGCTCCATGCATGCCCGGTGGTCCGCCTTCATAGATAAGTTCCCCTATAAGCTTATCCATAAGGCTGGAAAACAGAACAAGGTGGCGGACGCCTTGAGTAGAAGGGTATCGCTAATAAAGGTAGTCAACCTCGGGACCGATTGTTTTGAACACATCCGAGGAGAATATGCGGCGGATCCTGATTTTGGCAGTGTCTGGGAAAAGTGTAAGAACCAGCATGGGGATGGAGCGTATCACTTGATGGATGAGTATCTCATGAAGGGCAACCAGCTTTGCTTACCTTGCACCTCCATTCGCGAGAAGGTTGTTCGGGATCTACATGGCGGATCCCTTGGAGGGCATTTTGGGCGAGACAAGACTTATGAAGCAGTGAGTTCCCGTTATTTCTGGCCTAAGATGAGGAGAGATGTTTCCTACTTAGTAGAACGATGCTATATCTGCCAGTCCGCCAAGGGACGCACTACAAATGCTGGCTTGCTGCTACCTTTGCCTGTGCCAGAAACCATCTGGGAGGATCTGTCCATGGACTTTGTCCTAGGGTTACCCAAAACTCAGAGGGGCATGGATTCCATCTTTGTCGTGGTTGATCGGTTTTCAAAGATGGCTCACTTCATACCATGTCGCAAGACTAATGATGCTTCGGCAACTGCGAAGCTATTCTTCAAAGAGATTGTAAGGCTACATGGCGTACCTAAGAGCATTGTCTCGGATCGTGATACGAAGTTCCTCAGTCATTTCTAGCGGACGTTGTGGGCTCTGTTTGATACGTCTCTGAAATTTAGCACCACCGCCCACCCTCAAACAGACGGACAGACAGAAGTGGTCAATAGAACTTTGGGAAACTTACTACGCAGCAAATGTAAGGATAAGCCCAGGATGTGGGATGTGGTTTTAGCCCAAGCTGAGTTCGCCTACAACGGCTCTGTCCATTCGGGAACCGGGAGATCTCCATTTGAAGTGGTATACACAAAGACCCCGAATCACATCCTTGATATAGCCCATCTTCCCAAAGGAAATGTGACTGCCAACCAGCTGGCCAAGGATTATATACAGATGCACCAAGAGGTGAAAGAGACTCTTGAGGAGAGAAATCAGAAATTTAAGACCAAGGCGGATGAACACCGCAGGGACCTACAGTTTGAAGCCGGGGATGAGGTTATGGTATACTTGGGCAAAGAGAGACTCGCCAACGCCGCCAGTAGCAAGCTTCGGCCTAGGAAATACGGGCCATATAAGATCACCAAGAAGGTCAATGCCAATGCCTATCATATAGCATTGCCGAACTGGCTTGGTAAAATCTCACCAGCATTCAACATCCGTGACCTTAGCCCATGGAAGTCGGATGGTCCTTTGGAGTTCAAACAGGGCGAATCAGTGCCGAGTTCTTTTAAAGAAGGAGAGAATGATGCGGACATCCTAACTAAGATCACTTATCACAGGCGCTCTGGCGGATCCCCAAGACATCAAGCTCACGAAGGTTGTACCTAGGAAGGCGGATCCCCAGGACAAGCCAGCAGGGAGAATCTAGGAGTACGCAAGGAGGCGTATCAACATCTACCCTGGGCGGATCTCTCGGCTTACTTCCTCCCGAAGTAATTCACCAACAACCCTGACAATCCGTACCTGTACCAATGTACTGTTTGTCGGGGCGTATCACCTATTTTACCCTTTTAGGGATAGCCTTATTGTAACCCTAGTAGGGGTAATCCTTGTCTTTTGTTATCATTAAGGGGAAGTATTTAAACCCTCATTTTGTAAGAATGACGACAACTTTTATGAATCAAACATTATTCTCTTTGAGAACCGAGGTTTATACCTTGTTATTGGGATTCACTCCTTCTAGTTTAGCTAGAGAAGAAACTCTTTGTTGGTTTACGATTAAAACCTTCATCTATCGCTTTCAATCTGTATCATTCCAGAGATACGTGGATAGGATCATCTTTTACCATGGTAGATCGGATATACGAAAATGTCATATGGATATTCACAGTAAATATGTTGCCCCTAGTTTCTATGCCTGGATTTGTGCTCTAATAATTTGCAACGTCCAAAAATTATTCTCATTTGCCTTGGCTGATTTTTTCCTACAATACTCTGAATGTCTTTGAATGTAGCTTTGAGAGTATGGAAGGTGTTAGTGGTGAAGCTCTTAGCCTAGTGGTTGAGAGCTTACCTATGCCTTAGGAGGTCATGGGTTCGAATCACATCCGGGTCTGGTGGGGATTTTTCTTTCTTCTTTAATGTAAGCGCATTGCGCAAATTTAAAAAAAAAAGAGTATGGAAGGTATTGCAGAGTATGTTTGGTTTAATTTTGTGGTGGTTTCGTGATTTTTCCCTGAGATTTAGTAAGAGTTTAGAATAGATTAGACATTCAGAGTATTAAGATGGTGTTTGTTAGAAGGGATAATGAGGTGGAATAATGGTGTGTTTGTTTGGTGGTTCAATTGATTTTAGAGAGAGAGAAAATTAAGAGAGGAGAGAGAGAAAGAAGAAAAAAAATAAGAAATTAAAGAGATGGAGAAGATAATATAATTGATTTTTATTTTTTATTTTGGGGTTTATTTGTGATAATTAGATAATAAGGGGGTTAATTTATAAAATAAATAAATATAAGGGCCAAATTAACTCTTTTCCTTTTGACTTTTAACACCGTTAGTCAATTGGTATGTGTTTGCTAACGGAATGAACCTCAAGGTACCATTTTGCAAACTTTTAAACCACATGGGTGTTGTTCGAAAATAGATGTAACCACAAGGTTTATTTTTGTACTTTTTCCTATTTATAAATTCGGTGAATTTTTTTTGTCCAATTCGTACGAAAGACAATATATTTTTTTATTTGTTCACATCTCAACGTATGTTTATGATTTGTTACTGATAAAATGACACACATGTGAAGTATAGATGGCAAGATTCATGACCGAGAAGACTGTTTGATGAATTATTTCTCAAATTGACCCAATTTATCAATGTTAAATTGCATCATTTTAGATATTAGGATAAAATTGTCTATGACTCAAAATATTAAGGATATTTTTGCATCTTAACCCAAAAAAATATAGCATACCAGATAAAAAAAATCAAAATAATAATCAACATAAAATATATCCATTTAGTAAACTTTTTAAATGAAAATGATGGATTGAAGTAATTTGGCTTATTTGTATAAATAAAGAAATGAAATATCTAAGTAAATAAAAGTAATTGGAAAAAGTTCTCTCCCATTTTAATCGTTGCTACAAAAACTTTGAAAAACACATACTGTTATATATATATACTCATAATCCTCAAGTCAAAACCTGAAACCACATTTCTATTAGAAATAAAGAACGAATTTTACTCCATGATTATTGAGGTAGAGCAAATTGATTCCATTTCAATCCGAATCGACAAAAAATGATTCTTTTATTAATAGAAAATGTGTAATTTTAAACTTTATTAGGTGATCAGAACATGCTGGATGCTAGAGAATGACCAAAACATGAAGTTACACTTGATCGTCAACTAGGTTTAAAATTACACCAATCGATAAACATTGAACTTAAGATTACATTATTTTATATATAGATAGAGACTAAAGTCTTGTTTGAAAACACTATTTATCACTTAAATTAAAATATTAAGCAATTTAAATATGTTTGACAATGGTTATTTCTCCACCACTTAAATTAGTAAATTAAGTTAAAAAATCACTTATTTTAATGAGTCAAAATATTTAACTTAACATTTTAAGTTAAATATTTTTATATTCAACACTTATTTTTAGTATTTATCAAACATTTACATTATTAATACTTTCAACACTTATAATATTCATCAGTTAAAATTTAGTACTTATTTTTTTCAGTTTTATCAAACAATACCTAAATTTACTCTCTTTAAATAACTGTATAACTCCTTTTGTCCAATAGTTATATTGCTAAAACTGTACCTTCTATCTTTTTGCGTCGCCCTCTTCTTCACTAAATTCATCACTCAATCTCCTCCAAAGCAACATAGCATAGTTGTTATCCCAAGACAACTTAGGCCAGTTCTTTTTGACTGAAATTAAATTAAATTAACTTAACTGAAATTAAATTAACTGAACTGAACTGAACTGAATGCTACTGAATTGAACTGAACTTAACTTAACTGAACTGCACCAAATAATTATAATTATAATAAATTATATATACATAATAATATATTTTATATATAAATAATTATAATTACAATAAATAATGATAAATTATATATATATATATATATAATGATGAATGATATATTATATATAAAAAGTTATAATTATAATAAAAAATGATAAATTATATATATAATAAATTATAAATTATATATAAATAATTATAATTATAATAAATAATGATGAATTATAATAAAAAAATTGTTGGAATTAATTGGATAAGGATCCAATTAGGTCCGTCCGAAATGGAACGGGTCCAAACCCAATAAGAATTAGGGTTAGGTTATCTATTTATTCAGTATAAATAGAAACCTAACCAACACTAATTCTAAGAGAATTAGAAGAGAATAAGGAATTAGATTTTAGAGATACAGCATCTCAAAAACACAGAAAAGAGAATTTTTCTCTCCTGCTTCCTCCTTTTGGCCGCCGTCCCCTCTCTCTTTGGGATTCGTCGTCGCTTTAGTTCGTGAACCAATTGTCTTCCTCTCACAATTCTATTGACGTGGTTGAAGGCTTGACCGGTGATACTAGATCGGGTGATTGATCTGAAATCCTTCCGCTGCAAATCAAGAACGGGATCTGCACTACAAGAGGTAACCCGTAAACCCATTTACTTATTCGGATAAATATATATGTTGTGAATATATGCTTATCCCAACATTGGTATCAGAGCCATTGGATCTAGTATTCCATCTTTACCGCGAATCTGTTTGCGTTTGAATCGTTTTTGAAAGATTAAAAATAATTCATTGTTATTATTTTTTATGATTTATACACTGGAATTGATTGATTGCGTGATTAAATTGAATTAGGGTTCGATTTAAACGTTTTTTACTCAATTAAACCCGTTTTAGGTTTCTGTTACCTTCTGATTTTTTGTTCCGCTTGTCAAATCGAAAAACTGACCACACCATCGAGTCTAGAGACCCCGAAAACCCTAGGTTCCATATATTTTTCGTCGCCGGAATCGGCCGGGAAGGCGGTGCGTGGCCTTCGCGCGCCACTTGGGGGGGAGAAAACGCGTGTCTCTCCCAGCCCGCCACGCGGCAGACGTTGGTTGGCCAGCCGGTGCTGCGCTGGCGCCAGCTGTACCAACCAGCGCGTGCCACGTGGCAGAGGCTCCTCCACACGCGCTAGGCACGTGTGGGCGCATGGGGCCTCTTCCCGTGACCAATTTTTCCCGTTTTTTACAGAAACGCGTTTCTGAATTTTTCTGATTTTTTGGGTATTTTTTCAAAATTTTTGGATGAGCAGTTTATACAATCTCTTTTAATTAGGGTATATTAAATATTTTAAATGTGTTATAAATGTTTTATAAACTCTTTAAAAATATTTTATAAAATTGTTTATGTGTTATAAATGATTTTAAATCAGATTTAAGGAGGTCCCTACCACTATGACAATCGAGATATGTTTTGATTGGGAAAAGGTCTATGCATGTGGCACTAACCTTTTCTGGTGTTTCTTTGTTTTTGGATAGTCATGGCAATCATTAGATTCACCCCAATGGAGCCTGTAACGGACAATCAATTGGTTATCATGGAGATATTTTGCATTACACTTTTGAAATGCAGAATGTTTAAGGAAGTGCGATGGGATGATGCAGATGCTATTGTGCGTCACCTGATCGAGGTACAGGACCTTATACAGTGCCTCATCCTTATGGGAGATTTTGACGGAGGTCATGATCAAATAATATTATTCTCCAGCCTTCTTGAAACCCTAAAGTCTTCTCCAAGACTCCATAGGCTATATTTGCATAGCTTTAACAGTTCTGGCTTGAATTATGAACATTCCGTGTTATTGTTCTTAAATGAGCTAGATGAGCTGAATGTCACCTTACCTGTAAGTGACGATGGAGTGAGACTGAGGTCCGGGAGACAACTTAGGTCTGTCCAATACAGGAGGATTTTCGGGGAGATGCCTGAAATGTTAAGGAGATCTGTGATTCGTTCCTTCCCTCGCCCGTTCCGTGTAGGAGAAATTCCCTACATGGAAGAGATGAAAGATTTTTATGTTGGTTAAATGAACCATTTTTGTTTTTGGTGTGGTTGTGGATTTAATTTTTGGAACAAATTTTTTCTTTGGGGTTTATTATTCCAGTGTTATAATTTTTGTTAGGATTTCTATTGGAATTTTTGTTTTCTAATGGATTTTTAATAAAAAAAAAAATTTCAAATATGTTTGGATAATTTTTTATTTATGGTGTGATTATTCAAATATGTTTGGATAACCATTGGGATCCTAATTTAATTATTATTCGATTTTGATTGGATAATTGTTGGTATGTTGGATTGGAATTGATGAGCTTGAATAATTTTATGTGAGCATTTAATTGCGATTTATTAAATCAGTGATTAGTTATTATTGATTTAATGATTATCTTCGACCTTAGTAGTTAAGATTAGTCAACATTAAGATCGAAATAATAAATCAAAAGTCATCTTAATTCCTTACAACAACCATATTTTTGTAATAAGTTGCAAAATCGTTACTTGTGAGTAACAAAATTCTCTAAGCATTAATGTATCTAATTAGTTGGATCTAATACTAAAGAGTAAAGGGTAATTTGAGCCACTTCGGTCTAATTTTCGAATCGAAATTTAGAATGAAAATTTGATTGATTAGATATAAGTTGTCTAGAGAATTAATGCGTGTATTGAACCTTTAATAACTTCTTACTAAGTCGTGCAATACCATTGTAGATCAGTCATCAATGGCAGCAGCTAGAAAGTCTATAGTTGCTGAACTCAACAAAGACCTGAAATTAAATGGGGATAACTATGAGGTTTGGTCAATAAAAATAAAGTATGTGCTTGAAGAGCAAGATGTGCTTGCTCACTTGGATACGGTTATTGCCGAACCTGATGATGGTGCAACTGCTCAGCTTCGCCGAGATTATACGGCATGGAAGAAAAATGATTCCACTGCCTGCATCATCATGCTGAGTGCCATGGATGATGAGTTCATTAGGCAATTCTGTAAGATTGAGTCAGCCAAGGGCCTATGGGATGCCTTGAAGGAGAAATTTGGAGGTGTGTCTCTGACTAGGCTCCGCTCATTGACAATTAAGTTTGACACTTACAAGAAGAGGCCTGATCATACAATGAAAAAGCATTTAAGAGAAATGTCCAACATGATCAGTGAGCTGAATGAAGCAGGTCATCAGTTGACCAATGAGCAGAAAGTGCAAGCTGTTATCCGCTCTTTGCCAAACAGTTGGGAGCACATGAAGGTGCACTTAACCCACACCGAAGCAATTCAAACCTTTGATGTTGTTTGTCGCTGCCTTGAGCTAGAGGAGGATCGCCTGGCATTGATTAAGATTAATACTGAAGCCCATTATGTGGGAGCCCACTCAAGTGGGAGGCATTCCAATCCTCCAAAGCAAAAGCGTAATCGCTTCTATGGCCAGGGCAAAGAGCAAGCCAAAGAGCGTGTGAATACAGAAAATAGAAAGGGAAAGAGAACAAAGAACAGAAAGAAACCGAAGCTTTCACATGTGAAATGTTTCAATTGCCAAGAAAAAGGACATTATGCAAAATGATTGCAAAGTTCCTAAGGTACATTACACTAACTCATGTGTGAGTGAAATAAATGTATCTAGCACTGTTCTCATAGCTGAACATGATCCTTTGTGGGTTATTGATTCAGGTGCAACGGACCATGTGACGAAGGAAAGAGATACCTTTGTCGAGTTCCGACGAATTCCAGTCGGTTCAAGATGGATCTATGTGGGAGACAACTCGAGAGTTACAGTCGAAGGGATTGCCACATGTAGATTGAGTCTACGTGGCGGTCAAACTCTCCTCCTACAAGATGTTCTCTATGCTCCGAATATTCAGAGAAACCTTATTTCTGTGAACTCTTTGTTAAGAATTGGATTTGCCTTTCTTTTTGCTAATAACAGTTTGCATTTAAGTTTGGATAATGAATTCTATGGTTCAGGATATGTACTGAATGGTTTGACTATTTTGGATGTTGAATTATACGACTCCAATAATTTTTCTATTACTACTTCTTCTTCTGTGGATAAAGATGTTAGTTTATGGCATGCTAGGTTAAATCACATTGGCCAAGATCGCATGAATCGTTTAGCCAAAGAGGGCTTACTAGGTAGTTTAAGAAAAGTTGAATTACCTCCATGCGAACCATGTCTTAAAGGAAAAATGCATAGAAAACCATTCGGGAAGGGTACTAGGGCAGAATTTCCTCTGCAATTAATTCATTCTGATGTCTGTGGTCATTCTGATGTGAGGGCTAGGCATGGGGCTTACTACTTCATCACCTTCATAGATGACTATACAAGGTATGGTCACATCTACTTGATGTCTCACAAGTCTGAAGCTTTGAGTTGTTTCAGAAAGTTTATGAACCTTGTTGAAAATCAACTAGATAAGAAGATCAAAGTTTTGAGAACTGACCAAGGTCGAGAATATCTTTTAGATGAATTCAAAGATTTATGTGATGAGAAAAGGATAGAGCATAAGTTGTCTATCCCATACACTCCGCAGCAAAATGGTGTTGCCGAGAGGAGAAATAGAAGTCTCATTGATATGGTTCGATCTATGATGGCTGAAGCAAACTTGCTTATTTCCTATTGGGGAGATGCTTTGCTAACAGCTACATATGTTCTAAACCGAGTGCCTTCCAAGACTGTCACTTCCACTCCTTATGAGCTGTGGACTGGTAGAAAACCCGATTTGAGTATGCTCAGACCTTGGGGTTGTACTGTTTTTGCCCATGATACCTCTAGCAAATTTGGAAAATTAGGCCCAAGAGGTAGAAAGTGTGTCTTCATAAGATACCCTGACGTATCAAAGGGATATGTCCTAGTGGGAGAAAATAGTAAAGGCCGAGTGATAGAATTTGAATCACGAGACGTCGTCTTCTTAGAGAATGAGTTTCCTAAGCTAGGAGAAGTTGACACTGATCTCACTCTGTTTAAGGAAATAGATTCAAACGGACCTCTCCATTCGAGTGGGAGGAATTTTGAGGATCAAGGTAATGATACCGATCTCTACCAGGAACAAGAACAAGGTCAAAGTTCCGAACATCAAAACGTTTTGAATGTGACAAATCCTTATTTAAGTGGGAGTTTGATTCCTGATTCTTGTGAGAATTTGGGACAAAGTCTAAGACATAGGATTCCGGGTTATGATGAATACATGAGAGAAGTTTATCAAAACTCGGAACCGTGCCGTACTAAAAGGCAAAGAGTTGATAGTCGACGATTTGGTATTGAAGGCACAACTCTTTTAGTAACTCCAAATGATGATGCGGAACCTAGAAATGCTAAAGAAGCTTTCACTTCTCCGGAAAAAGACAAATGGACTATAGCAATGTAAGAGGAACTAGATTCTATGAGATCCAACCATGTTTGGGAACTGGTTGATCTGCCAAAGGGTAGAAAAGTTGTTGGGGGCAGATGGGTTCTCAAAGTGAAGCGAAGGGCTGACAATAGTATCGAAAGGTACAAAGCTCGCCTTGTCGCTAAAGGTTATACACAACAGGAAGGAATAGACTTCGAGGAGACATTCTCACTTGTTGTAAGGTTTACATCTATTAGACTAATCTTAGCTATTGTAGCAAGTTTAGACCTAGAGCTACATCAGATGGATGTTAAGACTGCTTTTCTCAATGGAGAATTGAGCGAAGAGATCTATATGTCACAGCCAAATGGCTTCGTGGTAAAAGGCTCCGAGCATAAGGTCTACAAATTGAAAAAGTCAATTTATGGCCTTAAACATTCCTCTAGGCAATGGTACCTTCGTTTTCACAATCAAATGATTTCGAATGGCTTCAAGATGCTTGAAGAGGACCATTGTGTCTACACGAAACGGCCGTGTAGAAATTTTATCATTTTATCTCTGTATGTAGATGACATACTGATAGCAGGAAATGACATAGAATTTGTAAACCAAATCAAAGCTTGGCTAAACTCAAGTTTTGAAATGAAAGATATGGGCGAAGCCGCATACATACTTGGGGTTAAGATTTCAAGGGATCGATCAAAGAAACTATTAGCACTGTCTCAAGAGACTTATGTTAACAAAGTCATTGATCATTTCGGTATGCGTGGAAGCATGCCTGTAGATAGCCCGATGACTAAGGACATCACCCTAAGTACCAAAATGTGTCCAAAGAATCCAAACGAAAAGAAAAGGATGGAAAAAGTTCCATATGCAAGTGTCGTAGGTAGTCTAATGTACGCCATGTTGTGTACAAGACCTGATATCTGTCATGCCATTGGGATGGTGAGTAGATATCAGTCCAACCCAGGACTAGCACATTGGGCAGCTGTGAAGAGGATAATGAGGTACCTCAAAGGAACAATAGATTATTCTCTATGCTATCAAGGTAAAGACCTAAATCTGAGAGGATACACGGATGCTGATTGGGCAGGAGACTTGGAAAAAAGAAAGTCCACGTCAGGCTATGTGTTCTTGCTAGGAAATGGCGCGATTTCCTAGAGTAGCAAGAAACAAACTTGTGTAGCCCTGTCCACTATGGAAGCTGAATACGTATCGTATTCATCAGCAGTTCAAGAGGCTGTTTGGCTGAATCGGTTCCTAAACAACTTGAATGTAACCAATTGTCAAACCCAAGTCATAGTTAACAGTGACAGTCAATCTGCTATAGCTTTCGCTAAGGACCAGAGGTTCCACAACAAATCAAAGCACATAGAGATTAAGTATCATTTTGTCAGGAACTTAATTGAACGCAAAGAAGTTAATATGAAGTATATATCTACTCATGACATGGTGGCAGATCCCCTCACCAAACCAGTCAAGGGAGATGTTTATGTTAAACATGTTAGATCCCAAGGATTGTTTAAGATCTAAGTATACTTCTCATTCTTCATTGTTTTATTTGTAAGACATGAATTATTAATAAAGGTTTTATGAATTTTCATCAATACACGAGTGCGAGTATTTAATTGTAAATATTTGCTGTTATGAACTCAAAATGCATGTTTAGACAGAATGTAGCTCACTCACATGAGCAGTTTCCCCCATTTCGTCAATGTGATGATAAATGAAGGATGAGGCTGTCTTTGAGCAATTTCGAGAGCTTGTTCAATGATAGAAGTCGTCTTGCTATAGACATGGAAAAGTGTTTCCATTACGATGCAAGATAACATGTGTTACAAATACATGAAAAAGATTAACAAGTAATCTAAAAGGGCAAGTTTGCGATAACTTATAGCCTTCTATCATAGCCAGAAGTGATCATCATAAGTGATGAACTAAAGTTAGATGTTCAGGCACATCTAGACCTATGCTTCTGTATGGTGTTAATAACATGCTCTTCTTCAGAAAAGAATTGAACACCATAACACATGATCCATACCATGTGTGCTTTAGCGACCACGAGATTGAAAAGTAGATTGATCTCGCCTTTTCCTAATGTGAGACTCACGTCATGAAGATGCGCTTCTTGACTATTGTTTATTCTTATAGATCCTAGACTTATTCTAAGAAGTTTAGTCTGATGTAGCTACCTTGGAAAGGGATACCTCGAGGTTGATGAGATAATACCAACCAAAGAGACCCTGACTGGATAAGCGAATCAAATTATAATGGATAGAATAATGTTAAGAAGGAAAGACATCCATTTGAATCATATCTAAGTGTTTCTATTCTTCACCGTCCGGACACTTATGCATATGTGCATATTTGTGAAAAATAGATGTACTGTAGAGATCCGAAGACTACAGTGGATATGATATGGAGTCTAGGATAAAAGCATACACCACCGACGATCCATGTTCAAATCTAAGATCTATATATCTCTAACGAGTACATAGTTCCAAGTTTGTTACATGAAAATCGAGCAGTTATATGTTCTAACGAGTATATAGCACTAGAGCTCTCGATAGTATGCCGGTCGCACAAACTATTTGCAAGAGTATGATAGAGACCGAGATTGAGAAAGTTTGGAATAAGTTCCATTGCATGCGAGTGGGAGATGTTGGAATTAATTGGATATGGATCCAATTAGGCCTGCCCGAAATGGAACGGGCCCAAACCCAATAAGAATTAGGGTTAGGTTATCTATTTATTTAGTATAAATAGAAACCCTAACCAACACTAATTCTAAGAGAATTAGAAGAGAATAAGGAATTAGGTTTTAGAGATACAACATCTCAAAAACACAGAAAAGAGAATTTTTCTCTCATGCTTCCTCCTTTTGGCCGCCGCCCCCTCTCTCTCTTTGAGATTCGCCGTCGCTTTAGTTTGTGAACCAATTGTCTTCCTCTCCCAATTCTATTGGCGTGGTTGAAGGCTTGACCGGTAACCCGTAAACCCGTTTACTTATTCGGATAAATATATATGTTGTGAATATATGCTTATCCCAACAATAATGATGAATTATATATAAATAATATTAAATTATAAATTATAATAAATTATATATAAATAATTATAATTATAATAAATAATGATGAATTATATATAAATAATTATAATTATAATAAATAATGATGAATTATATATAAATAATACTAAATACTAAATTATATATAAATTATAAAAAAGTAAATTATAAATTATATATAAGTAATTATAATTATAACAAATAATGATGAATATAAATAATGTTAAGTTATAAATTATATATAAATAATTATAATTATAATAAATAATGACGAATATAAATAATACTAAATTATAATAAATAATGATGAATTATATATAAATAAGAATAAATTATATAAATAATTGTAAGTATAATAAATAATGATAATTAGTGAAATTAAATTAACTGGACAGAACTGAATTGAAATGAATGATGCTGAACTGAATTTAACTGAACTGAACTAAACTTATAAATAAATTATATAAATAATTGTAATTATAATAAATAATGATAATTAGTGAAATTAAATTAACTGAACAGAACTGAACTGAAATGAATGATGCTGAACTGAATTTAACTGAACTGAACTAAACTTACTTATGCTGAAATTAAGTAAAAAAGAACAGGGCCTTACTCCATCTTCCTGTTGGTCGGGTTTTCTTCTGTCATATTATGACGTGTGCATTTTGATAAATAAAATTCAAATTGCTGAATTTATAATTTATAATTTATTATAAAAAAAAACTTAATACATCAACTGTCCTCTGAATTTATCTCAATAGCTTGATTGACCCCAGAACTTACATAGTGTCTAATTAGTTCCTTGAACTTATTTAAATCATAAGCATTAAGTTCCTTAATCTATAAAGACGTCATACAAGTGTAAAAAATGGAAAATTAATTTGTTTTCAATATTTAGAATCGCGAATCAGATCTTTATTTGTTTAAGTTTTGAATTTTTTATAAATTTAAATAAATTAACATGTATATCACTTTAAATAAGTTTATGGAATTAATGAATCACTTTAACTAAGTTCAGAAAGTTAATAGACGGCTTTAAACAATTAGATATGGTCAATCAATTATTTTTAACAAGTTGAGAAATCCTTACTTTCTTCAAAAACAAAGTAAGCATCACCTTTTATTGCAATTACATCCAATTGTTGTACCGGTTGTTCCATCGTTTTAACCGATTAATGTTTCTTCCGATGAAAATTCCCTCCGCCTATTTTCTTTTCCACACCTCTACTCCATTGTCTCATCTGTTCGCCTCTTCTCTCCACCACGCCTCTTCTCTCCACCACGCCCTGCTCCAGTCTTGTCTCCTCCCTCCGATTATTCACTCAAGCAAGCCTTAAGTCTTCTCTAATCTTCTCTCTATTTTACGATAAGTGCTTATATTTTCCGATTCTCAATGTTTTTTTGGTGCAACATTGTCGAGTTAGCTTGGTTTTCTTTTAGATTGTTTTATTCTTGCACTTCAAATTTTTAGTAACCTTGTTGATTGTGTTTTTATTGCGCTGCTCTACAAAACAACATTTTTCTTCTCTACACAGTATATTCTGTAGGATTATTTCCTAATAGGACCTCTATTATGCTTATTCCAGATCTACTCTAAGAGTTTAATTATTGTTCTGAAAAAAATTTAACAGTTTAAGGTCACTGGTTTTTCTAGGTTTTACTGATTTTCTACATTATATTGAACTTTGAACTATATTTGAATTTGTACATTATTAGCAAGTTTTAAGTTTTGCTACATGATGATAATGCGGATTTTCTTTAAGTTCTTTTGTTATTCAAATGACTTGTTGAGGAGATTAATAATTTGAATTTACATCATGCTTTACATAAGATTAATAAGTTGGGTCCTAGGAGCAGCCAGGAACGAAGATGGTTTATTATTTTTGAATCAGTGATAATTGATTTGGATTTCTGAATGGCTGAAATCATAGACAGAGAATTAGGAAGACAATCCAGAATTAAAATGGGCACAATACATATTTAAAATAAGAAGGGATAAGTTACAAATTAATCCCTATCATTTTGGGAGAAATACATATTTGTCCTAACGAAATTAATAGTGCAATTTTATCACTCACATTATCAAGTTAAATCTATTTAAATATACTCCTTAACTATGATTTGACTCGTTATTTAATTATTGTAAATTATGACTTGATTTTACCAAAAAAAACCATAAACTTTACGTAAAACATTTAATTTGTGACAAAGATGAGTTTTACATTAAACCTTTGAGCTTTACGTAAATTATTTAATTTTAGACATAATTTATGTAAACCTCGACTAAATTTACGTAAACTTGAAATTTTATAAGAAAAAATCCAAAAACTTTGTGAAAAATAGAGTTTTATGTAAAATCTTAGAATTTTACGTAAATCTTTTATTTTTAGACATAATGTACGTAAATTTAAACTAAATTTACGTAAACTTTTTATTTTATAAGAAAAAATCTAAAAAAATATGAAAAATAGAGTTTTACGTAAAACCTTAGCACTTTACGTAAATCTTTTATTTTTAGATATAATTAACTTAAATTTGGACTAAATTTACATCAACTTGGTATTTTATAAGAAAAAATACACAAACTTTGTGAAAAATAGAGTAATACATAAAATCTTAGAACTTTACATAAATCTTTTAATTTTACACATAATTTATGTAAATTTAGACTAAATTTTCGTGAAGTTGTACCTTTACAATAAAAAAATCAACAACTTTGTAAAAAATGAGTTTCACGTAAAACATTTGCACTTTATGTAAATCCTTTATTTTTAGACATAATTTACGTAAACCTAGACTAAATTTACATAAACTTGTTATATTATACGAAAAAATAAAAAAAACTTTGTGAAAAATAGAGTTTTACGTAAAATCTTAGAACTTTACGTAAATCTTTTATTTTTAGACATAATTTATGAAATTTAGACTAAATGATAAACTTGTTATTTTATAAGAAAAAATCCAAAAAAAGTGTGAAAAATAGAGTTTTACGTAAAACCTTAGAAATTTAAGTAAGGTGTTGTTTGATAAAACTGAAAATTAAGTGCTGAAAAAATAAATACTGAATTTTAAGTGTTGAATATTATAAGTGCTGAAAATATTAAGTGATATAATTATTATAAAAATATTAGTTGACAATGTTTAACTTAAAATATTAAGTTAAATATTTTGACTTACCAAAATAAGTGCTTTTTAACTTAATTTGTTAATTTAAGTGGTGGAGAAATAATTGTTATCAAACGTACTTAAATTAAATAAGTGCTTAATATTTTAATTTAAGTTATTAAGTGGCTTATCAAACAAGGCCTAAATCTTTTATTTTTAGACATAATTCACGTAAATTTGGATTAAATTTACATAAACTTGTTATTTTACAAGAAAAACCTAAAAAAATTGTGGAAAATAGAGTTTTATGTAAAACCTTAGAACTTTACATCAATCTTTTATTTTTAGACATAATTTACATAAATTTGGACTAAATCTACGTAAAGTTAGACTAAATTTACATAATCTTATGCTTTTACAATAAAGAAATCATTAACTTTGTAAAAAAATGAGTTTTGAGTAAAACATTTAAACTTTATGTAAATCCTATAGTTTTATATATAATTTACGTAAAGTTGGATTAAATTTACGTAAACTTATTATTTTATAAGAAAAAATCCACAAATGTTTATAAAAACTGAGTTTGAAAAATAGAGTTTTACGTAAAACCTTAAAACTTTACATAAATCTTTTATTTTAGACATAACTTACGTAAAGTTAGACTAAATTTACGTAAACTTGTTAGTTTATAAGTTAAAATCCACAAATTCTTATGAAAAATAGAGTTTACGTAAAACATTTGAACTTTATGTAAATCATTTAATTTTAGACATAAATTACGTAAAGTTTGACTAAATTGATGTAAAGTTGTACTTTTACGAGAAAAAATCAATAAGTTCACAAAAAATGAGTTTTACATAAAACCTTTACAGTTTACCTAAATCCTTTATTTTTAGATATAATTTGCATAAAGTTGGACTAAATTTATGTAAACCTATCAATTTATACGAAAATATCCACAAATGTTTATGAAAAATAGAGTTTTACGATAAAACCTTTGAACTTTAACTAAAGCTTTTATTTTTAGACATAGTTTACGTAAAGTTGGACTAAATTTACGTAAACTTGTTATCTTATAAGAAAAAATCCACAAACTTTGTGAAAAATTGAGTTTTACGTAAAACTTTTGAACTTTACATAAATCTTTTATTATTAGACATAATTTACGTAAATTTGGACTAAATTTAAGTAAACTTGTTATTTTATAAGAAAAAATCCACAATTTTGTTGAAACACCTTTCCACATGATTTTGATTTGACAAAATTATTTAAGTAAATCTCCATGATAAAAATATTCCAACACAATTAAGTTTAATTGCTTTGATTTAATTGTGCTAATGAGTTTGTTCAATGTTGAGTAAGTTGATTAATAAAAACAGGAATTAAACATCTATAAGAGAAAGCCAAAGTCAGCTAGTGCAAATCATACAGCCAAAGCTGAGTATAAATACAACTCAACTATGAGAAAGAGAATGTCTTCTTCAGAAAAGCTTGAAGGCGAAGCTGTTGTGTCAAGCTGAGTTGTCGTCAGGTTAGCATCAATGATCGGTCAACTTGCAAGACAAAGTCTGTCCATTTTCTGCGATATTCAGAAGCCATAGAAAAATCTGTCTGGAAGACTTTTCGAAAAGGAGCATGGACCATCTGACATCTACAAGAAGACAAACTTGGCGTCTGACGAAGACAAAAGACATGATTGGCCTGCACCACTGAGTGCTGACCAAGTGATGACGAAAGAAGAACGTTTCCCCACAACGGCTATGTCGGGATGCAAATAATTGATGCCTCAAACATCACTATTAAAAAGGCCACTTCATACTTGAATCATTACAAGACAGACAAGCAAAATCTTCATTAAGTCAATTCATTTGGAAAATCCAAAATAGAAGCTGTTTGAAAAGAAAAGGCAAGCTCTTACACCAACACCATTTTTTGTGTAAAAGTCTAGATTGATTTATTCATCTAAATTGTTCTTTGTTGTATCAAGAACAATTTCTTATCATCTGTAAAAGGTTAGAAAAAAGAGGCTGAGTACTCGGTTATAGTACTCAGTGGTAGAGAAAGGCTGAGTACTCGGTTATAGTACTCAGTGGTAGAGATAGGATTGAGTAGACGAATAGAGGACGGTACTCTTGCATACTCAGTTGTTATTGTAAACGGTTTGTGCTCTACCTTTAAAGAGCTCAGTAGAGGATTCAAAAAGCTTGGAAGGATTTCCAAGGACTGGACGTAGGCGGAGAGGCCGAACCAGGATAAGTCTGCTGAGTAACTTCTAACCCTTTATCTCTTGATTTATATATTTATTGCTTGCTAAATATTTCATAGTAAAACAACAACTAGTATACGCTGAGCTGAGTAATATGAGTGCTGAGTTGGAAACTGACTTGAGGGTTGCTTCCTAACTCACGATTAAAACAGCTCTAGTCAGTGGATGTCTAAAGCTGTCTCGTACCATACTCAGCGATGCTGACCCAAAAAACTGAGTTAAAACCTTAAAATTCAAAATAAGTCAGCATTATTATTTTACAAAGTTATAATAGTTCCTAACCCCCCCTTGGAACTAATTCTATCACGTTACACGGGACCAACAAGTGGTATCAGAGTTGAGAGCTCACTAACCAAGATAAAACTATCTTGAGCTGATCCCTGTAATGGCTGAGAACAACACTCGTTTCCTACCAGGAAATCAAACAACTTAGATACTCCCTAAGGGATTGTCCATTTCAAGGCCTCCATTGTTCTTCGGAGCTAATTATACCTTCTGGAAGAACAAGATGAAAATTTTCATTCAGGCAACAAATATGAGTGTATGGCTGGCTATAGTCCAAAGCCCTTTTGTTCCTTATGAAATCATTGACGGTGTAAGAACTGTCAAAAGCGAGGCTAAATGGTCAGAGGATGACCTTAAGAAACTGCAAAATAATGCTTCGGCTATAAACATGCTTCACTGTGCTTTAGATGCTGCTAAAATACAATAAGATTTCAGGTTGTGAGTCAGCACAAGAAATCTGGAAGAAGCTGGAAGTAACCTACGAAGGAACCAGCAAGGTTAAAGAGTCCAAGGTGAATCAACACATGCGTCTGTACGAGCTGTTCGAAATGAATGATGATGAAGGAATCTCAGATATGAATGCAAGATTCACAAACATTGTCAACGAGCTCAAGAGAATCGGCAAGAACTTCACTGAGGAAGAACATGTGAAGAAAATCCTGAGGAGTCTCCCCAAAAGCTAGCAAGCAAAGAAAACGGATGTTGAAGAAGCTCAGGACCTGACCACTTATAAGTATGATGAGCTCATTGGATCTCTGCTGACCCATGAGATTTCAATGAAGAATTTTGAAGTGAAAGAAAAGTCTAAAGACAAGAAGCAAAAGTCTCTTGTCATGAAAGCTGACTCAACTGACGCTGACTCTTCAGATGATGAGGAAATGGCCATGTTCACTAGAAAAATGAAAAAGTTGTTTAGAAGAAATGACAAATACAGCAAAATGCCATTTAAAAGGAGTGATAAATATAAAGCTGAGTCAAGTGACAGCAGACACAAGAAAGATAGCTAAAAGCCCGTTACTTGCTTTGAATGTCATCAAACTGGGCACATCAAGTCAAGCTGTCCTAACTTGAAGAAAGATAAGAAGGGCAATAGAAAGGCAATGGTGGCCACTTGGAGCGATAGTGATGAGTCAACCTCATCAGAAGCTGATGCCACTGAGTCAGCAAACATCTGTTTCATGGCTGACGAGTCTATTGACCTCTGCCATTCTGAGCAAGCTGGCCACTCAGGTCCATCTGATCTTGAGGAACACTCAACTGAGGTAATATCCCTACCCTTACTCAAAAATGAAATGATTAATGCCCTGAGTGATCTCTATACACTTATCAAAAAGTGTAACCAGAAAATATGAGCACTCAGCAGGCGATGTGATGAGATTGAGGAGGTCAAACTCAGTGACCTTCGACATCTTCTCCAGGACAATACCAGGCAAGATAAAAAATTTAAAAATCATGCACAGGTTTGTCTCTGAAGTCCAATTAGATTCTAAGAAACTGAGGAAGGACATCACATCCATACAGAACCAGCTGAATACATCGGCTAAGAAAAGGTTCTATTCAAACGCTGAGTACTCAGGTACTAGTCAGCGGAGATGGAATACTCAGCAGAAAGGTCAATATGACTTCTGTGGAAAGAAAGGACACACTAAAAAGGTGTGTTGGCACGCTCAGCACCAACGTGCTGACCAAAAATGGAAATACCCCCAAAGGAAAGTTTTTTGTGACTTCTGTGGGAAAGATGGCCACACTACCAATGTGTGTCGCCATAAAATTAAGAATGATATATCACCTGTTGACCCTAACAAATGAGGACCCAAAAAGACTTGGGTACCTAAAGACAACTAGTTATATTGCAGGTAGGCCTGAGGTGTGCTGGGAAGTCAAAGTTGTGGTACATTGACAGCGCATGCTCAAGGCATATGACTGGTGATGAAACTCAGTTCATCACACTTGTGCATAAATGATGGGTTCATAATTGACCCTAATAACCATATGTTATTTCACTAAAAATGGGCTTATGGGCTGTTAATTGTTATTAATTTAGGACTAAAGAACACTTTTTGCAGATTTTGTGAAGAAAGCTGTCAAACAGCTGTCAAACAGCCCGTTGCAGGAAAAAGAAAAGCAAAATCTATAGACCAAAGGGCAATAGCGTGTACAGAGTAGGAAGACAGCCAAGCAAAGACGTGGGACCAGTGGAGATCTAGATTGCTGAAGAAGATTTGGGCCTTGAAGTGTTCAAGTGGCCATAATCTGTCAGAACGGTCTGTTTTAGTGTACTTTTTAGTATATTTTATGTTTCTTTCCTCCTAATTAAATAGATTACTGTAAAATGAGAAAGATAACTTTTTGGGGAGTGGAAACTTCATCTTCCACGAGAGTTCTCTTTAATTTGAGACCTAACTCCATTAATGGGGATTTATTGCAATTTCTGTGGTTGTTCACTCATCATTATGAGTGAGTAGTCAACTGAACGAGCTTGGCCAGCAAGGGCTGGTTATGTAAGTCTTCTATTTTTCTTATTTATGAATGAATGATGATATATGTTGTTGTGCTTTATTTCACTCTATTGCTAAATGCATGTATCTTAGTGTTAGATGAATGATAAGAAACTACTTCCATCTTCACGGAACCTTTTATCAAACATCCAAGACCCGAAATAGGAATATTAGGGGATTGTATCGAGGGTTTTCTAAACAGAAATGCTGTTTCGCTCGTAATGCAAGAAAGAACCAACATTAAGGGCCCTTAATGTTGTAGTACATCTTAGAATCTTAAGAACACACGAACGTTGACTTAAGTGAGCTTTAAAACAGAGACCTTGACTTCACTTTATGTCATTCATTAATAAATAGGATGTTTAGAGGCTGAAAGTAACCTGTTCCGCTGTGGCCTAACCTGTTCTATCTTTTTATCATAACCAAAACACATTTTCTGAGACTGAATCTTTATCATTAGTATTTCTATTCACCATATCAAATCATTTCTCAACTAAAGAAAATCACACACCACGAACACCCTGTTCTGCAAGGTTTTTCTAGTAAAATTTGGTCATCAATCCCTGAGGAGACGATACTCTACTTATCATTTTATTACTTGTATCTAATGCACTTGCTAGAGTCTCATTTGAGGACAACAATAAACGAGGTGGAAATGTAAGTTTTGGAGACAACAAAAAGGGTAAGATAGTAGGGTCGGGAACTGTTGGTGGTAATCCTACTATTGAGTCAGTCTCCCTAGTCAGAGGACTTGAATATAACCTACTAAGCGTAGCTCAGCTGTGTGACAATGGTAGAAAGGTTGTATTCGATGCCATTGAGTGTAAAATAGTCGAGGGCAAAACAAATGAGTTGATTTTAACTGCCCCTCGTATTGACAACGTTTTCATGCTGAACTTAGAAAAGAAGTTTTCAAAGAATATATGCTTAGTGTCAAAGGAAGACAATTCCTGGCTATGGCATAGGAGACTTGGTCATGTAAGCATGGATCTCCTTGCCAAATTAGCAAGAAAACAATTAGTTGAGGGATTGCCCAAACTCAAGTTTGAGAAGGATCAATTATATAATGCTTGTCAGCAAGGAAAACAAACTAAGAAATCTTTTCAAAGTAAAAATGTAGTCTCAACCAAGCGTCCACTAGAGTTACTACACTTGGATCTTTTCAGACCAGTCCAGCCGCTGAGCTTGGGTGGTAAGAGATTTTCCTTGGTCATTGTAGATGACTTTTCACGATACACTTGGGCCATCCTATTGAGTAGCAAGGATGAAGCTTTTGAGATGTTCTTAACATTGGTTAGAAAACTTGAAAATGATAAAGACCTAAACTTAGCTCACATCCGAAGTGATAATGGTGGAGAATTCAAAAATCAACAATTTGATGAATTCTGTGAAGCCAGCGGCATTGACCACAATTTTTCTGCTCCTAGAACTCCTCAACAAAATGGGGTAGTTGAGAGGAAGAACAAAACCTTGGTTGAAATAGTTAGGACAATGCTGAGTGAGAATAGGCTTCCAAAGTATTTATGGGGAGAAGCTGCCAACACAGCATGCTATATACTCAGTAGGGCTCTAGTCAGACCTATACTAAAGAAAACCCCCTATGAACTTTGGAAAGGACGAAAACCCAACATAGGATATTTTTGTGCCTTTGGTTGCAAATGTTTTATTCTAAATACTAAGGACAACCTTGCTAAGTTTGATTCAAAAGCTGATGAAGCTATCTTCTTAGGCTACTCAACAAACAGCAAAACATATAGAGTTTTCAATAAATGAACTCAGGTCTTAGAAGAGTCTGTACATGTTGAGTTCGAAGAAACTAACCCTGCAGGAAAGGTAAATCAATCAACTGAGGATGACCAATGCTCAGCATCTGCTGACCAAAATGGAGCTGCTGAGTCACTACCTCAAGGGCTGACCAAAGGTAAAAACGAACCTCAAATCATTTTCGCTAACCAACTTAAATCTGCAGAGATTGTTGAAACACCTACTCCTGAAGACACTACATTGCCAAAAGAAATCAAGGTTCCAAGAGGACACTCTGAAAGTAGCATTCTTGATGCCGCTGAGAACACTCTGATGACCAGAAATCAACTCAGGAGATATCTCAGCAACATGGCTTTCGTGTCAGTTCTTGAACCAAGAAACTTCTCAGAAGCTGAGAACGATGAATTTTGGATAAATGCAATGCAAAAGGAGCTTGATCAATTCAAAAGAAATGAAGTATGAGATTTAGTGCCCAATCCAAGAAGTCGGAAGATCATAGGAACAAGATGGGTATTTCAAAATAAGCTAGATGAACAAGGAAATGTAGTCAGGAACAAAGCCAAACTTGTAGCTCAAGGTTATAGTCAGCAGGAAGGTATTGACTATGGTGATACATTTTCCCCTGTGGCTAGATTAGAAGCTATAAGGATATTGTGTGCATATGCTAGCTTTATGAACTTTAAATTATTTCAAATGGATGTCAAAAGTGCCTTTCTTAATGGAGTTATAAATGAAAAGGTCTATGTTAGTCAGCCTCTAGGGTTTGAGGATCCCAAGTTCCCAAACCATGTTTATAAACTCAAAAAGGCTTTGTATGGTTTGAAGCAAGCACCACATGCTTGGTATGAAAGGCTGACCAGTTTCCTGCTGACCAAAAACTATGTCAGAGGAAAAGCTGACACAATCTTATTCATTAAGAGAAAGGGTAAAGATACCCTGCTGGCACAAATATATGTTGATGATATTATTTTTGGTGCTACTAATGAGTTTATGTGCAAGGAATTTAGTAAGCAGATGCAAACTGAGTTTGAGATGTCAATGATGGGAGAACTCAACTTCTTCCTTGGACTTCAAATCAAACAAGGCAAGAATGACATCTTTATCAGTCAGACTAAGTATGCCAAGAAGATATTGAAGAAATTTGAAATGGAAAATTGTAAGTCAATATCAACCCCAATGGGCACGGACACTGTGCTGTGTGCTGATGAAAATGGTAAGTCAGTAGACAGTAAATTGTACCGAGGTATGATTGGCTCTCTACTCTATCTAACGGCAAGTTGGCCAGATATTCAATACTCAGTATGCTACTGTGCAAGATATCAATCTAACCCTAAGGAATCTCATTACATAGCTGTAAAAAGAATCCTTAGATATTTGCAAGGCTCAGTGAATGCAAGTTTATGGTATCCCAACACTAATGATTTCACACTCATTGGATACACTGACACTGAGTATGGACGAGACAAGCATGAGCGGAAAAGTACTTCTGGAGGATGTCATTTCCTTGGAAGCTGTCTAGTGTCTTGGTTCAGTAAGAAGCAGTCGTCAATAGCCCTGTCAACAACTGAAGCTGAGTACATTGCTGCCGGAAGCTGTGTTGCACAAGTCCTATAGATCAAGCAACAGCTGGACGATTATGGAGTTCAAACTAAAACAATTGAAGTCAAATGTGACAATAAAAGTGCCATTGACTTATCAAAGAATCCAATCCAGCACAGCAGGATGAAGCATGTCAGCATTAGGCATCACTTCATCAGAGATCATGTACTCAAAGGAGAGATCAAGCTGACCTATATTCCAACGGATGAACAACTTGCAGATATCTTCACGAAGCCGCTAGCTCGTGAACAGTTTAGCATATTAAGGGAAGCTATTAGTATGTTTAATCCTCCTCAATAAATCTTCAAGTACAACAAATGCTGAGTGATTATTGCACATGCTGAGTAAACATCTATGCTGAGTAATTACTATATGCTGAATTGCTAAGTACGTTGAGTGATTATTAAATGCTGAGTTACCATGCATGCGGAGTAAGTACTACACGCTGAGTTAATATGCACCTTGAGTGATTCACTATGCAAATATATAACTCTATTTTACACTCAGAACTTCAAACGTTGCATACCTTAGATGTTGAGTAAAACAACTTGCGTAATTAATGCTTGCACGCGTATTCAAGTAGCTAACTAGGATGACGTAAGCGTCATGATTAGAAAAACCATGCGCTGAACATGTCATTACTATCAGAATTAAATGACTTTGAGTGGTTCAAATTCCCACCGTTATCCTAACCTATCAAATCAACACGCACCGGCTATAAATAGTGAACGATTTCTCACCATTCTTCTTTACGCTTGATATTCGCACCTGATCTCTCTATCCCAAATCCCTAATCTTCTGTATTTCTCAAGAACTCCTCAAGAACACTATGTCGAACGATTCCCAGAACAAATCCAGTGACCAATACGAGGACAATAGATCGGACATTAACCCTCCTTCTCCACCGGAACAGGCATACGAGGGCACTTCTTCTTCCTCTGAGTCTCATCAACCTCATGGTCAGCATGACCAACCCATGGGTGAGGTCAGCATCTTAGGTGAAAACCCTCAAACTGAGCACTCAACTCCTTCGAAGAAGAAGAATAAGAAGAAGAACAAAAAAACCAAGGAAAGAAAGTTAATTGCTGCCTTCAATGGTGTTGAGAACCTCAAAGTTTTTCATTCACGCTGGTTCTCTAAGAGCTTCGTTGAAGCTGAGAAACCCTTCTGCGAGTGGATCTCAAAGAACGGATGGACTACCCTCTTCTCACTCCCTGGAACAACCTACCCAAGGCTAGTAACTGAGTTCTACACTAACCTGACTGTGGCTGATGATGCCGCTGACTATATGGTAACTCATGTCAACAAGAAGCAAATTACCATTACCCCTTCATATCTTGTTATACTGCTAGATCTAAAAGAAGAAGGATCGGAACTGAGGAGAACCAATGACTACAAGCACATCGACTATGAGGCTGAGTTCTGTAAACCCAAGGACCACGTGGGAGAAGTTTTTAGCACATGTCTGAGACAGCCTCAAAGGAAAGCACACTACATCCTGACCAACTACCTTTTCCCAAAGGTCAACTCCTCCTCCTCAGCCTCAAACTTTGAGCAATGCTTCATCTGGCATATGCTCAACTACCAACCAATGAACATGTCTGTGTTCCTAATTGGGGCTTTTCAATGAAGCACTGGAATTCTCAGGATGGGCTCCCTCATCACCAAAATTCTTCAGGATCACAAGATCAGCTTCAAGGGGGAAGGTAGCGTAGTAGGCACTGAGATCACCTCGGGTATTCTGGTCGGCTTGGCACATAGCCTTCCTTTCAAGTCCAAATCTAAGAAAGGAAAGGAAAGGAAACCGTGGAAGAAGAAGAGGAAACTGAGCTGGCTTGTAAAGGAAAGAAGAGAAAAGCTGACCCCACTAAGCTACACGCTAAGCCTGCTGTCCAGGCAGCTAAAAGAATTAAAGTGGTGCTGACCAAACCTCCTCTAGCTGAGTCAGCCAAGAAGAAGGATGAATCCACTGAGGCAAAGAAGAAAATACCTGAGCCTGAAGAAGAAAATGAAGGTGAACCTGAGCAACCCCTAAAGAGGAAGAAAACCTCTGGGATGACACCGTTGGATGCTGCTCCACTTGACTTCGTCATCTCAAAGGATTCACACATCCTGCGACCTCAGGGGATCGATCTCGAGAAAACTCTTTGTGATCATGAGGAAGAACCAATCCTAGCTGAGGAACAACATGCAGTTGACAAAACAACATCTGTTGAACCCAGCAACTCAGCTGCTGCTGAGCATGATGATGGATAAGGAGCTCAGTCTCCAGAAATAAACAAGGTCGTTGAGGACCTTTATTCCGACTTTGGCCTCACAACTTCTCCTGAGTCCCCTGAACCTGCCATTGCTGGCCCATCTATTCATTCCCCAAAATCCAAGGGGAGCACGGAAAAACGATTCAAGCGGAAGTCACGCAAACCCAATCTGATAGACATGATGACTCGCTACTGAGGGACCCCATTACTGATCTAACAGGGTTGGAGTTCAACTTCTTCACCAACATTACTGAACCCACTCCAACTCCGGGTACAAAAAATCAAGCCTCTATTCCTAAGACCTAGGAACATGTCGACCCAACAATCCAAAAGGGTCAAACTTCTGTTGACACCGATGCTCCCTCTTCAACTGAGCATGTGCTCGAAGTTCCTACTGCTCAACTCAATGAGCAAGTACCGAAAAATGCTCCTGCTAAAGACAACTCTGAGCTGACTCATCCTCAACTCTCAACTCAGCCTCAAGTTGACACTGAGCAGGTAAACACTTCTGCTGGACAAATTCTTCCGACCTCATTTGAGCAGCAAGTGCATAAGTCAGCTCCTGCTGCTGGACTGAATACTGACTAGGAAGCTCCCATTGACCAATCTACAACTCATTAAGCTGGTACTTCGAATTCTGGTCAACTCCCTTATGTCCAAACACCTGCTGCTGCCCATTGTACAACATCTGAGACTCATGCTGAAGCTGATCCTTTCAACTTCCTCGATGCCTCTGACACGGGTCGACGGGTTATCTACTCAGCCCATGCTCTCTTAGAAGAAATCCGTAAGTCTCAAACTGATGCTGCTGGATCCGCCTCTGCTGAGAAAACTCCAATTTCTTCCATCACACAACTTCTGACCGAAGTTAAGGGTCTTAAGGAGCTGATGAGTATCCTGACCTCTATGGTCTCTCAGCAGCCCAAGCAGGAACTACTTGTTAAGTTGGCTGACCTTCAAGTTATGATGATCCATCACATGGATTCCATCGAAGGAAAACTTAATGCCTTATCCGCTGTCAACTCAATAACCGTAACTTCTGCGGCAGTCACTTAGCAATTCACCCAACTGAGCACTGAACTCACAACAGCTCGAGACCTTGTTTCCTCCTCTTCTCAATGCACGATTAAACAAGTTACTATGGCTGTGCGCCTACTCAGCTTGACCAGAGAGGAAATGGAAGTTGACCAGGCCAAGACGAACGACATCCTGCATTGCACCAGATCAACCCTTGAGCATGTCCGACACTTGAACGCTTAGTGCCATATTTACGATGCTTCCATGCTCAAGATGTATCATTAGTTGTATGCCCGGATGACTGACTCGATCACTTGGATGGGGAAATCACTTGAGTTCATACTTAGTGTCATCAGCTCCCACATGAACATTCCGGCATCCAACATCGCAGGTGGTATAAAGGTCTTTAACGGTCTGAAAGGCAGTACAAGTCAACTCCAATATTACTCTCAACTCTTGACTTGTGTTGTTCAAACGGGTCAGTTCTATGCTTCTGCCCCTCAGCCAGATGCTGGTAAAATGGGGGAGAAAGATAAGCAACCAGCTGACGGAACTCAAACCCAGCAGAAGCCTCCTGGCTCAACTTCTGCTGACCCGGGCAAACAAACCTAGCAATAAAGAACTGCCAAACCTAGCCAAACATGACCCAAATCTAACCAAGTTCAAGTCAACATCAAGAAGTAGAACTAGAAATAGACTTAGCTTGTAACTTGTGTTTTGTATTTGGCATGTCTCTTTGTTAAGCTGGCTAATTATAAAAGCATCGTTCCACATATTGTCTCTATTTATGTTGCTTTATATGTTGTGTTAAATGCTGACCTTTCTCATATAACTACTAATTGAACACAATAAATTAAAACCTGTGAACATAAAAAATTATACAAGTACTTGGCCATTGAGTAAAACTCCTCAGCCCCAAATTAGTATACTCAGCTTACCTTAAAGGGGTGTTTGTTTACCTACTTTCACCTCATGTTTACCTTTTCATTTTAAAAGGCAGAGTTTTAGGTGTTTGGTTAGGCTTCTCCTGATTGCCTTTTACAGTTGAAAAGAAGCATTAAATGTTTGGTTAGCGATCTCCTGTTTGCCTTTTACACCTGAAAATCAGCCTTTTACAAAAGCAGAGAATCTCTGCTTTTTGGAAAAGCAGTTTTTTCCAACAGCAACCAGCAAACAGCAACAACAAATAGTAGGTAAAACAAACGGACCCTAACTCTGATACCTGAACCTTATTTTCAACTTAACTGAGTAATGACAAAAAGTTCCAAGTACTTACCTACTTCTGAAGCTGACCTTAGACTCACTCGATTAAATCTTAAAAGGTTTAGAGTTGAACTAAGATAGTGGATTCAACCCTTACGGTGGAGTATCTTCAGAAGTTTTGAAAAGGTCAACTATCATGGGGGAGCTCAACACTGAGTTCCTTATTAAATATTTTTTGCCAACATCAACATGTGGGAGTTTTTTGAAACACATTTCCACATGATTTTGATTTGACAAAATTATTTAAGTAAATCTCCATGATAAAAATATTCCAACACAATTAAGTTTAATTGCTTTGATTTAATTGTGCTAATGAGTTTGTTCAATGTTGAGTAAGAACATGAATTAAACATCTATAAGAGAAAGCTAAAGTCAGCTAGTGCAAATCATACAGCCAAAGCTGAGTATAAATACAACTCAGCTTTGAGAAAGAGAATGTCTTCTTCAGAAAAGCTTAAAGGCGAAGCTGCTGTGTCAAGCTGAGTTGTCGTCAGGTCAGCATCAATGATCGGTCAACTTGCAAGACAAAGTCTGTCCATTTTCTGAGATATTCAGAAGCCACAGAAATCTGTCTGGAAGACTTTTCAAAAAGGAGCATGGACCATCTGACATCTACAAGAACACAAACCTGGTGTCTCACGAAGACAGAAGACAAGATTGGCCTGCACCACTGAGTGTTGACCAAGTGATGACGAAAGAAGAACGTTTCCCCACAACGGCTATGTCGGGATGCAAATAATTGATGCCTCAAACATCACTATAACAAGACCACTTCATACTTGAATCATTACAAGACAGACAAGCAAAATCTTCATTAAGTCAATTCATTTGGAAAATCCAAAATAGAAGCTGTCTGAAAAGAAAAAGCAAGCTCTTACACCAACACCATTTTTTGTGTAAAAGTCTAGATTGATTTATTCATCTAAAGTGTTCTTTGTTGTATCAAGAACAATTTCTTATCATCTGTAAAAGGTTAGAAAAAAGAGGTTGAGTACTCGGTTATAGTACTCAGTGGTAGAGAAAGGCTGAGTACTCTGTCATAGTACTCAGTGGTAGAGATAGGATTGAGTAGACGAATAGAGGACAGTACTCTTGCATACTCAGTTGTTATTGTAAACGGTTTGTGCTCTACCTTTAAAGAGCTCAGTAGAGGATTCAAAAAGCTCGGAAGGATTTCCGAGGACTGGACGTAGGCGGAAAGGCCAAACCAGGATAAGTTTGCTGAGTAACTTCTAACCCTTTATCTCTTGATTTATATATTTATTGCTTGCTAAATATTTAAGAGTAAAACAACAACTAGTATACTTTGAGCTGAGTAATCTGAGTGCTGAGTTGGAAACTGACTTGAGGGTTGCTTCCTAACTCACGATTAAAATAGCTCTAGTCAGTGGATGCCTAAAGCTGTCTCGTACCATACTCAGCGGTGCTGACCCCAAAAACTGAGTTAAAACCTTAAAATTCAAAAGAGGTCAGCATTATTATTTTACAAAGTTATAATAGTTTCTAACCCCCCATTGGAACTAATTCTATCACGTTACACGGGACCAATAAATTTTTTTTATGGAAATTAGAGTTTGTACTAAATTTACGTAAAGTTGCACTAATTTTACAATAAAAAATCTACAACTTTGCAAAAAAAAAGGTGTTACGTAAAACGTTTGAACTTTAGATAAATCTTTTAATTTTAGATATAATTTAGGTAAAGTTGGACTAAATTTATGTAAATTTGTTATTTTATACGAAAAATCAACAAAATTTTATGAAAAATAGAGTTTTACGTAAAACTTTTAAATTTTATATAATTTATTTAATTTTAGACATAAATTATGTAAAGTTGGACTACATTTACGTGAAGTTGTACTTTTATAATAAAAAACCAACAACTTCACAAAAAACGAGTTTTACATAAAACCTTTGTATTTTACGTAAATCTTTTATTTTTAGACATAATTTACATAAAGTTAGACTAAATTTACGTAAATTTGTTATTTTATAAGAAAAAATCCACAAATTTTTTATGAAAATAAAGTTTTATGTAAAACCTTTGAACCTTACGTAAATCTTTTATTTTTAGACATAATTTATGTAAAGTTGGACCAAATTTATGTAAACTTGTTATTATATAGGAAAAATCTACAAATTTTATGAAAAATAGAGTTTTACGTAAAACCATTGAACTTTACGTAAATTTTTAATTTTAGACATTTACGTAAATTTGGACTAAATTTATGTAAACTTGTTATTTTATAAAAAAAATCCACAAATTTTTATAGAGTTTTACGTAAAATTTTTGAATTTTATATAATTCTTTTATTTTTAGACATACTTTTACATAAAGTTGGACTATATTTACGTAAATTTGTATTATTACAATAAAAAATCTATAACTTTGCAAAAGAAAATAGTGTTACGTAAAACCTTTGAACTTTACGTAAATCCTTTTTTTTAGACATAGTTTACATAAAGTTTGACTAAAATTATGTGAACTTGTTATTTTATAAGTTAAAATCCACAAATTTTTATGAAAAATAGAGTTTTACATAAAACCTTTAAACTTTACATAATTCATTTAATTTTGGACATAAATTACGTAAAGTTGGACTAAATTTACGTAAAGTTATACTTTTACAATTAAAAAATCAATAACTTCACAAAAAAACGAGTTTTACGTAAAACCATTGCACTTCACGTAAATCCTTTATTTTTAGACATAATTTACGTAAAGTTGGACTAAATTTACGTAAACTTGTTATTTTATAAGAAAGAATCCATAAATTTTAATGAAAAATAGAGTTTTATGTAAAACCCTTAAACTTTACGTAATTCATTTAATTTTGGATATAAATTAAGTAAAGTTGTACTTTTACAATAAAAAATCAATAACTTCACAAAAAATGAGTTTTACGTAAAACTTTTGCACTTTACATAAATATTTTATTTTTAGATATAATTTACGTAAAGTTGAACTAAATTTACCTGAACTTGTTCTTTTATAAGAAAAACTCAACAAATTTTTATGAAAAATAGAATTTTATGTAAAACTTTTGAACTTTACGTAAATCCTTTATTTTTAGACATAATTTATGTAAAGTTGGACTAAATTTACATAAAATTGTTATTATATAAAAGAAATTCGTAAACTTTATGAAAAATAGAGTTTTACGTAAAATCTTAGAACTTTATGTAAATCTTTTATTTTTAAACATAATTTATGTAAATTTGGACTAAATCTATGTAAACTTGATATTTTATAAGAAAAAATCCATAATTTTTTTTATGAAAAATATAGTTTTATGTAAAACCTTTGAAATTTGCGTAATTCTTTTATTTTTAGACATAATTTACGTAACATTAGACTAATTTTACGTAAAGTTGTATTTTTATAATAAAAAACCTATAACTTTGCAAAAAATAATTAATTAAAAATAACAAATTTATATTTATAATATATTAAATAATTCCTGGCCTATTAATTAAAATAATAAAAGAAAGCAAGAGTTACGGGAAGATGAAAAAACACAAAGCAAAGGAAATCCAAAAATCACAAATAAACTTTTATATAAAGCATGATATATATTATTCCACCATTATATTCATTGGTCACGGTAGATAGTATTATATTTCTGAAGGTAAATATTCGATTTTTTTCATATGTTGTAGTTATTTTGTTCTCAATTATGTTGTTGTTTTATTTTTATTAAACAATAGTTGTTATAGTTTCATCTTTCAGATTCATTTCTGTTGTTACCCAGGTTCTATACCTCTCGCTATCTTATCCATGTTTTCTTTTTTATTTGGCTTTTTTTTCCAAACTGATAGCTTCAATTGAAGAAATCCGACAGAAATAGAAGATGCATGAATAACTAAAATCGGAAAACACAAAAGTGTCAAAAATTACAAGAAATTCTTATGTTTCTCAAGGTAATTATTCAATTTTTTTTTCATATGTTGTAGTTATTTTTGTTCTCAATTGTGTTGTTGTTTTCTTTTTATTAAACAATAGTCGTTATAGTTTCATTTTTCAAAGATGAAATTCCATTTCTGCCGTTACCCAGGTTCCATACCTCTCGCTACCTTATCCATGTTTTCTTTTTTATTTGTCTTTTTTTTCAAAATGACTAAAATAAAGATTTTGTAAATTTGTATTCTTTTTTAGTATATGTTGCAAGGTGTTATCGTTTCGATTGCTAACTCTTAACTAAAATTTAGATTTTCAGCTTTATATGAACTCAATTTTTGGCTTTCTCAATTGTGCTATTGTTTTATTTTTATTAAACAATTGTTGTTATAGTTTCATCTTTCAGAGATGAAATTCCATTTCTGTCGTTATCCAGATTCCATACATCTCGCTACCTTATCCATGTTTTCTTATTTATTTATTTATTTTTCAAAATGACTAAAATAAAGATTTTGTATATTTGCATTGTTTTTTAGTATATGTTTCTAGGTGTTATCGTTTTGATTGTTTACTCTAACTAAAATTTAGATTTTCGACTTTTTATGAACTCAATCTTTAGTTTTAATTGAAGTTAGATTAATTTCTCTAATTCGAAACATGTCGAAATCCACTAATTTTTTTAGTTTGAGTTTAGCTAATTGATATGAATTGTATTTTTTATTTTTATGCATTTTGGTACAAATATATATAAAGTTTCACACGATAGTTATTCATTGAAGTTTGAGACATATTAAATAAAATATTAAAGAGATATTGGAATATTATACTTACAATGAAGTTTATTTCAATATAAATTATGTTATATTATTATCATTATTATTATTATCAAGAAGTTATTTTTTCTCTATATTCTAGACAAGAAGATTGTAAGCGTCTAATACGCTTGATAAGATGTTTATTCTTGAAGAATGTGGATTATGCTAGATACGAATTCAAAATCAAGGTAAATAAAAATAAATTTTGATGCTCAAAATCCTAAAAATGTACATTAATTATGGATATTGAGATAATTGCTTTTGCAACATTGGCTTATATAATTTTTAACTATTATATTATGGTTCGTACAAAATTGTTAGTATTTCAAGAGTTTTTAACAGATGAAAATGAAATATGATCATAGGACAAATTATTGAAAAATATTAATTAAGAAAATATTATTATTTGAATCTCTTCAAATTCTCAAATGTTGAGCATAATGATTCTAATTAATATAATTAATTTCATATATTAATTATAAAACTTTTTTTTTGTACTGAGTGGTTACAATTGCGATTTAATTATATTTAACTAAAATTAATTTATGGACTTAATACTACATTAAGAAAAAATAAAATGTTTAATTAATGGGCAAAAAATATTTTCACTCTCCTCTTTATACGCTTATGTCTCGACATTCTCTCTTATTTTCAAAAAAAAAAAAAACCCGAGAGGAAGATGGTTCTCTCCTAATTATCTTTTTCGTCCCTTCTTTTTTTTTCAATTCTTTTGTTTGTTTTTCTTACTTACAAAATTCAAGAATATATAATTATTAGAAAATATTAGTGAAGTCAAATAAGTGGTATCTGCGAGTATGGCTGATATTCTATATAGTGAAAGAATGAAGAACAAATTGATCGAATGTCTTGATGAGATATTACGAGATGAAAATAGAAAAAATCATCATCTTAAACTGATTCAATTAGATATATTGGGTTATTGTAGCAGAATGAATAATTGAATTCGAATACTTGGTGATCATGAAATTCCATCAACCAAAATAATTATCATCAAGATGAATTTGTGAGTAATTCTTACGAATTTTATTTTTTTATATGTAACATATTGAATTGATAAAGTTTCTTCATATGCAACATTAGAAAAGTATTGATTGTAATAGATAAAATAATATATTGATGTTGCTTCCATTTTAGCATAGATTGTAATTCTTTTATATCGTAGATATAATATTTAATTTTAATTGTAGTTTAATTCAATTTTTATTTAACCTATATTTTAATTCTTTTGTATCGTAAATATAATATTTAATTTTAATTATAGTTTAATTCAATTTTTGGTTTTTTATTATATTATAATATAGTTCTTAATTAATCTGCTATTTTATTATTAATGTTTCAGAGAATATTTGGAATATGAAAATGTATTAAAATTCCTAAAAAGTACAAATCATTGAATTTTGTAAAAATAAATAAATCATTCATCTTTAGTTAAAATTCTATAAAAAAGTAGTCAATTATTTTTAAAATTAATTTAATTTGAATTATCATTAAAAAATATATATTAATTTCAAATATACATAATATAAATTTTTTTCATAGCATGATATAAAATTATTTAAAAGTAAATATGTCAATTTATTTATTTATCTAAATTATATAAAATTTTCATACCCCGTGCATCGCACGGGTTTTCGACTAATTTTGTAAAAAATAGAATTTTACGTAAAACCTTTGAACTTTACATACATATTTTATTTTTTAGATTTAATTTATATAAAGTGGGACTTAATTTACGTTACAAAAATAAATTTTAAAAAAGTAATCATAGGGTAAATAATTTATCAGTCCCTATATTTTTATCTAAGATATTATTTAGTTCTCGTAATTTAATGATATATTGTTTCGTCCTTAATTTTTGTTTTATTCAATAGTTTAGTACTCAAATATTTGAATTATTGAACAGATTAGTCCCTTTATGATTAAACTGTTGAATAAAAAAAAATTAAGGACTAAACAATGTATAACTAACATATAAGGACTAAAAATTGTTTAGATAAAAATATTAAGACTTATGAATTATTTACCTTATAATTAATAATATTAAAAGTTTCTTTAATTAAATATTACTTATAATAGCAGGTTAACTTTTTTTAATTAATTTTTATTATATTTATTGTTATTAACATATGTCATATGACTATTGGTCATTAAAAATAAAGTACGGTTACTTTGTTTTCAAACAAAGTAATCATAGAATAACTCATGAAACATATTATAAAGAAATGGCAAAGACATATAAAAATAAATAGAAGGCTTAATATTATTTGTCTTTTGAATTTGTCCAAAAAACTTGACTGGTCTCCTGAACTTTTAAAGTATTCTGATAGCCTCCTCAACTTGCATAAAATGTGTAGTTAGCCTCTTGAACTTGCGTAAAATGTATTCCACGCATCTTAAAATGTTATTACATAATTCAAAAATAAATTAAAAAGGAAGTTATTACTTGCTAACTATAAAACTAATATTCTCTAATATTAGAACCGCATACCCTGATCTTGGTCGTTTTACCTTTTTTAAGAAGCGTCTAATACATCTTCCGTATTTAATTTATTTTTTTTGCAATCGAATGACTAATTGATTACATTTTACGCAAGTTCATGAGGCTAACTGAACATTTTATGTAAGTTGAAAGGGCTGTCGAGAAACTTTAAGAGTTCAGGGGGTCAATCAAGTTTATTGGACAAAGTTCAGGGATGAAATGATGTGTTAAGCCTAAATAGAAAGAAAATCTGGTGGGATTAGAGTAATAACCACCTGACCATACCATACCATACAGTTCGTCGCGTCTCCGAGTATCCCATGCAATGCATATTGCATAGGCTCACATCTCCTATCCTATTTTCCCCCAATTACAGACTTAGATTCTGAATAATCACATCTGATAATTTTCTGAATAATCACATAATTATCTATATAAATTACCCCAAATATTTTAAACCAGAATTACGTAAACGCCTCCTAATTCTGCGCTTCTTCGTTATTCATACATACCTCACGCTGTCTTCGTTTCTTTCCCATCTCTTTCTCTCTCTCTCTCTCTCTCAAATCACATCACCAAGATGATATCAGCTAGAGCCATCCGTAATATTATTGGCATCATCGGTATGTTTTAATTAATTCCTTCGAATGATTGCAGTTTGTCTTATATCTTTTTCATAATCAAGTGTTTACTGAGATCAGTTTGATACTTGCTACGTATCGAATCCATGTTGTTTTTTAGTTTAATTACCATCCAAGCATGTATGTTTTTTGCTGATTGAATTGAGAGAACAGTATGGAGTTGGTGCCTTTATGGTGTGTGAAAATTCACTGACCTAAAATTTGTTTTGTCTTTTGTGGCTCTTATCTGAATATTGATTCTCCTTCTTTGATCTGTTTGAAATTTTATTTTATTTTATTGCTGCTTTAGAGATTTATATGTATTTCCGTGTTGTTTGGCGTAGGTAACGTCATCTCATTTGGTCTCTTCCTCTCGCCAGTGTACGTTCTATCATTTTTCCCAAAGATCTGCAGATTTGGGCTTTAATTAGTTTTTCAGTTCGACTTTTAACCATAAGTTCATAACAGACGCAGATTTTTCTCAATTTTGAAATTATTTTACTGTATAAAATCGATGAGTAACACTAACACTGACAAAATTGATGTTATGCAGTCCAACATTCATCCGCATAATTAAGAAAAAAGATGTTGAGGAGTTTCAGTTTTATCCATATATTCTGACGGTGCAGAATTGCATGTTTTGGGTGTTTTACGGGCTGCCTATTGTTAAGGCAGACAGTATCCTTGTGGTCACAATCAACAGTGTTGGGCTCGTATTAGAGCTCATCTATTTAGCCATATTTTGCTTTTACGACAAACACAGCAGGGGAAGGGTATATACATATAACTTTCTGTTACTCTTCTAGTTAATTAATGTTATTATTGTTACTAGTGCTGATGATGATATTGAACACTTTAGCAATTTTTGTTTGTTGATTGTATTGGCAGAGACGCGTTTTTATGGGTCTTTGTGCTGAACTTGTATTCACGGCCATCGTTGTTGTAATCACATTGTGTGCTTTCCACACCCTTAATAATAGAACTCTTTTTGCTGGAATTTTTGCTGTGGCCTTCAACATCATCATGTATGGTTCACCTCTTTTAATCATGGTAAGTAGTTTTCTTATTACATTTTCAATATTCATTTTCCCTTCATGTTTGATAATATTGATAAACCATTCATTGATCTCAATTATCAGAGAAAGGTCATTAAGACCAAGAGTGTAGAGTACATGCCTTTGTTTCTCTCCGTTGCCAGTTTTACAAATGGTTGCATCTGGACTGCTTATTCCTGCATATACATATTTGATCCAATCATGCTGGTGATAATTCAATTCCATTAATATTTCTCCAGTTTGCTTAAAAATGCACATTAAAGAAAATTTGATGTCATTGATTGGCTAACTTTTGCAGACTAGTAATGGACTTGGATCGTTGTTTGGTTTGGCTCAACTGATACTGTATGCTAGGTATTATAAATCCACTCCTCAGAGTACCAACGTTGATGTAGAGAAGGCATCTGAAATTCAGCTTTCTGGTTCAAATGCAGCAGTTAGAATCTAATCTGCTTCCAATATCAATTTGTCATCGTTGCAATTCCAATTATCTGGTTTGCTCTTACTTTCACAGATTTTCTAATCTCCTAGTTAAAAATGAAAAGGAGAAGATAGTTTTGAGTCTAGGTTTTTCATGTTCTAAGTTTTTGAAACTCCGATTAGATTCTGGATAAAAACAATATAAGCTGTTTGTACATATGGTAGCATTTTCCTGACAAAAGCAGCAATCATATGATTTGAAACTTCGTCATTTTTTATGCGTTAGTTTTTGTTTTACTATGATCCAAGAAATTCTAATATGCTTTATATAGTGGACTTTACCAGTAGTTTTACATCTGTTTCATAGTATAACTGCTGGATGCATGTCAATTTAACTATTTTAGATTAATTAAGTCAATGTAGTGATGAATACCTGATTATTCAGTTGGTGAAGCGAATTTTACACTTGACGTGTAAATATATATATATATATATATATATATTTATTGTTAAATTGAACTTGTTCAAATTTTTTTCTTCGTGTGATCGAGTAGTTACGGGTTCGAGTCTTAGAAGCGACCTCTTGCCAAAAAATTGGCAGGGGAAGGGTTGCTGTGGTGGGACCCCTCCCCGAATCCTCGCTTAGCACGGACGCGTAGTGCACCGAGCTGCCCATTTTTTATACGCGTTATATTCATAGTGGTCAAGAATCAATTTAAGTACCAATGTAAAACTTTTAAAAAATAATCTATATTGTGTATACGATTCTTAACAACAACAACAACAACAACAAAGCCTTAGTCCCGAAATGATTCGGGGTCGGTTAACATGAACCATCATATAAAACCATGAAATCAAGTCGTGTCAGCGACACAAATTCGCTCCATCCACTCCGTCCTATCCACTACCATATTTTCCTCAATTCCCAGTAAACTCATATCACTCTCGATCACCCTCCTCCAAGTTTTCTTAGGTCTTCCCCTACCCCTCTGTTGGAAATTAGGCTAACGTATAGCAGCGGAAATATAAAAATTTTAACTTATTTCCATAAACCATAAGATCCGTTAACCGTTATTTCATATAAAGAGGGATAAGAAGAAATACCTTTTGATGTTCTATCTACCGTTGCAAACGAAGTGCCCACAACTCTTACTTCGAGTTTCCGAGCACAGAACAAAACAAATATGAGATCAAGTTAGAATCAACCGTTGAATAGCAACCAAAGTAGATTGCCTCTAATTAATCAACACAAGATCAAGGATAAAGAAAGAAAGATGAAATCAATTGAATCGGTAGGAAGCGGTGGATTGTTTCGTCCTCAACAAGGGGTGTCGAAATTCTCTCTCCCCGTTGCACTGTGTATTTCGAAAATTCCAGTAGGGATTTTCTTAGTGGATTTCGAAAGGGGTTATTTATAATCTCTTGTATCCAATCCATAGTTAGATAGAATTAGGTTATTGAAATAAGAATTCTATTCAGAATAGAATTCATAATTATTATCCATTAATATATCTAATATATAAAGGATAATAATAATAACCTTATTGGATAATAATAGGAGTAATTTAATCTAATTAAAACTCCTAACTTATTTATCCTTTAATTAATTTAATTCATAATCCTAATCCAATTAGAATAGATAAAATCAAATTAATTATTTATGTATTTATATACATAAATTTCGACCCCCCTTCTATTATTGGGCCTTACTGGGCTCAGTTGGGCTTCCATCAATTAATTAACACTAGTTTTACACCCGTGCTTTGCACGGTTTTTTTATTTGGTTTTGTCACCATTGGGTATAGAAATTTGCAGATTAATTTTTTTTTAAAAGAAATTTACAAATATTTAAGTACGAAAATTTAGTGTAATCATTTCTTAATTTATGTCGTTTTCAAATATTGAAGAATAATAAACAATTCAGTCACCATCATTGCAAGTAAGAAATTTCAGTCATTTTTTTGGTGTAACTCTTGAAATGGCTACATATTTTTACCATTGTTGAACGGCGAGAAAGATATAATCCAACATGTGTTTTCTTAGCTTTTATTTATTGTCATTGTGACAGATACAACTAAAGGATATTAGTCTCTTTGAAATTTGAAAGGTGATTTCATATCGGATGAGGTCAAAGCAAACCGAAAAATGCAAACCTTCTGTCCAATGTTACAACCCATAATTTTCTCTACTTTGATCAGATGTTCTACTATTTGAGTAATGACTAATTCAACGTAAGTTGATCTATAATACATATTAACATGCCATGTATTCCAACCTTCAATATCAATTTGTAATTTAAAAATCCCAATGAATTTATTTTACATAAAAATTTCGGAATGTAAACATTGATTTATTGCATGCATTTTTTACATGTTCCAATAGTTATGTAATCAAACGTTGATTTCTCTAAAGATGTGTTTAGAAATGATAATGAAGCTATTGTTAAAGCACATAATAATATGAAGAATTAATTGAGGATGAGAAATCATAGTAGAAGCATTTCCAATCAGCATCTATATATAATTACTAAACTAAAATTTATGTCTTTATCAGACAGTCCCAGAATTCCAGAATCTCTATCAAATACACTCAATTTTCATACAACTTTTATTTTTATATGGCAATTATAAACGCAAGTGAAGACAGGATTCCAGAATGGATAGCTGCTCGATCCCTCGAGGCCTCTACCCCTTCATCTTGTTCAACAAAATTCAGTATTACCATTATTTAAAATTTGATTCTAGCAAGAATTACGTGAGAATTTTCTATGAGCATAACCACAATGAATATTAGAAACACCATCATAGTATTCATTGACCAATAATTTGGTTTTGCTCCTTAGCGTATATATATTAAATTGGAAAGCAAGAGAAAGAGCATTCACAAAAGCGAAAAAGAAACCCTCACCGTTGTTAACTCATCCACACCGGGAATATATATTAAATTGAAAGTGCAGAAGATTGAGGTTGAAAGAAAAGGCAACAGAAAAGGAGAAACCCATCAAATTGCCTTATAGGAGTAACCCAAATCCAATAAAAAATGAAACTTAAGCAAATCAATTTCATAAGCCATCAGATCTAAATTATAGATTAAAAATACAATGAGAGAATAGAGAAAGGGATCACACAGAAAAAGAGAACCTACTACAAACCAAATGAATCCATGACAAAAGGGAAAACAAAATCACTGGAAAAAAGAGAGGTAGCAAGGAAAGGTTGGAAGGAAACTCACAAAATCAAACTCATCTTAATCACACCGATTCGTCGTTTCTCAACTTGGTTGAACCCGATCGAATTCCGAGCGCCTTCGTCGATCTCAAAGCTCGATGCAAAGAAAATCAAAAATTAAAAAATGAAAAGGTGTGATATGAATAGAGATAGCAGAATGTATTGTGGAGCAAAAGAAGATAAAGTAGGGAAGGAAATGGGTAGTTTATTCATGTAGGGTGAAAGATTAGCAGTTCAGAGGAGGGAGAGGAGCAGTTGCTTCCCATGGATGAACGTGTTCTAGGTGGTAACGGTAGATAGAAGAAAAAGGGTAGTAAATAATAAAAACCAAGGAGGAGAAAATCAAATAATTCATAAATTTGAGAAAAATACATGTCAGCATTAGTGAGTTCGAGAGAAAGACACATCATCATTCTTTCTACACATTTAGTATATAGTATAGATCTGTCTTTTCTTTGGGTTCCAAGTCTTATGTGTGACCCATTAGGTTCTTATTGCTTCTAGCCGTATGCAACTATTAAAATTAATTTTCAAAGAATTATATTTAATCTTTGCATAACGGAATGATGTACAGAGTATGTGATTAGCAAGTCCGTAATCATTCCCCTAGAGCTATAAGAAGACAGGTTGATTCTGTCGTTGACCTTTCAGTATTAGTTACGGTATAATTCGATCCTTTATCAACTACGTCCTTGAACTGAATCTTATGACTATGGGTAATGTCAAGTCACATATAGCGAGACGTTCGTTTTACTTGTACAGGCCGAGTCAACTCAAAATAGATAGGTTAAGTGAAATCTGTATTTCAAGTCTTAAGTTATCACCTTGCAAGGATTTAAAGTCGAGTCTTCCACAAGCGATCCATGGACATATCTCCCATTTATCAGGAGTGATAAATGCTCAATCCTATATATAACGATCCCGCAATCACTTCCTGTGATACCCAACGTCTACTGTTCACACCCTAGAGTCATCTCTGTTAAGGATCGTGTTACACCTGAGTCAAAGCGTCACATTCCGTAATCCAGAATACCAATTAACATTCCTTTGAGTCTGAGGATTATTTACACCTATTAATACCAATGAGATGAACAGGTGACAAGGATGAATCTACCCATCCTGTTATCTCAAGTCGGGTCCCCAATCCTAATGAACTACTTTTCATCGGATCCATGTAACTGTCCAGATATCTGTATATATGAAGCTTGTGAGATCAGCTTTCTGTCGGACAGAAGACATTGTTACATGCAAGTCTCAACAGTGATATATCAATCCTAAACATATCACTTGACTTGGGGTGGTTTTAAGTTTATTAGTTTATTATAAAGTTTTGTCTCAATTCATGCTTGTATGAACACTTTATAATCACTTTAAAACAAACTTACGGATTTCCTTTTATTAGACTTTATTTAGTGCTTAAAAGGGATTGCCTTTATATAGTTATAAAACATATATCTCATTAAAACAAATGATATAAAGAACAATTCATTTACATTAAGTTTGTATCCTAGAACAATTGTCTATAGGACACTAAACCCCAACATACTCCCACTTGGACTAAAGCCAATTGTTTCTATAACTTATCCCAGTAGAAGTTAGATGACGATCATGTACTTTCTAGGTTAAGTGCTTTGTCAACGGATCTGCAACGTTGTCCTCTGTAGGTACTCTTTCTATTCTCACATCTCCTCTTGCCACAATTTCTCTTATAATGTGGTATCGCTTAAGGTAATGCTTGGATGCATTATGAGACCGTGGTTCCTTTGCTTGCGCAATGGCTGCATTGTTATCACAATACAGTGTAATGGGATTTACAATGTCAGGCACCACACCAAGTTCTGTAATGAACTTTCTAATCCAAACCGCTTCCTTTGCTGCTTCTGCAGCTACGATATACTCTGACTCGGTCGTAGAGAAAGCTATGCTTCCCTGCTTGGAACTCTTCCAACTGATCGTGCCCCCATTCAAGATAAACAGGTATCCTGATTGGGATTTAAAATCGTTCTCATCTGTGAGATGACTTGCATCTGAAAATCCTTCTATTTTCAGATCCCCTTCTCCGTACACTAGGAACATATCTTTAGTTCTTCTCAAGTACTTAAGAATGTTCTTGACGGCAATCCAGTGCTCGTCTCCCGGATTTCCTTGGTAACGACTCGTTACAGATAACGCGAACGCTACGTCAGGTCTAGTGCATAGCATAACATACATAATCGAACCGATTGCGCTGGCGTACGGGACTACAGCCATGCGCTTCTTATCATCATCGGTTTTAGGACATTGATGATTGTTTAACTTTACTCCATGTAGCATGGGTAAGTTACCTCGTTTCGATTCAAGCATGCTAAACCGCTTTAGCACCTTTTCGATGTATGTAGCCTATGAAAGACCAAGCAGTTTTCTTGATCTATCTCTGTAGATCTTTATACCAAGTATATAAGCTGCTTCACCAAGGTCTTTCATTGAGAAGTTACCAGATAACCATACTTTTACCGACTGTAGCAGAGCTATGTCATTTCCCATTAGTAATATATCGTCCACATATAATATTAGAAATGCTACAGAGCTCCCACTTGCTTTCTTGTAAATGCAAGCTTCTTCGCAATTTTGTTCGAAACCAAATTGTTTTATGGTTTCGTCAAAACGCTTGTTCCAGCTTCTAGATGCTTGCTTGAGTCCATAAATGGATCTCTGAAGTTTGCAAACCTTGTTTGCATCCTTTGATATGAAACCTTCAGGTTGCATCATATATACATCCTCAAGCAGGTTTCCGTTTAGGAAAGCTGTTTTCACATCCATTTGCCAAATCTCATAATCATAGTGAGCGGCAATGGCAAGCATGATTCTGATTGATTTGGACATAGCCACAGGAGAGAAAGTTTCGTCATAATCAATTCCTTGCTTCTGACGATATCCTTTCGCTACTAACCATTCCATCCATGTCTGTCTTCTTTTTTGAAGATCCATCTGCATCCAATGGGTTTTATCCCTTCGGGTGGATCAACCAAAGTCCACACTTGGTTGGTGTACATGGAATCCATTTTAGAATCCATGGCCTCAAGCCATGCTTTAGAATCTGGACTAGTAAGAGCCTCTTCGTAGTTTTCGGGTTCGTCGTCTAACACGAGAACCTCGTCATCGTCTCCCACTAGAAAACCATATCTAACTGGGAGTTCACGAACTCTTTGTGATCTACGAATAGGTGGCACTACAGTCTCATCTAATGGGACTGCTTCGGGCACCTCAACCGCCTCTGTTGTTTCAGTCGGTGTTTCTTCTTCTTGAACTTCTTCAAGTTCAATCAGGCTTCCCTTTTGTGTTTTTTCGAGAAACTCTTTCTCTAAGAAGGTTGCGTGCTTGGATACTATCACTTTCTGATCATCTGGATGATAGACGTAATATCCCATAGTTTCCTTAGGGTATCTAATGAAGAAACATTTATCAGATTTAGAATCTAGTTTGTCAGACGCAATGCGTTTGACAAATGCTGAACAACCCCATACTCTCATGAATGAGAATACGGGTTTCCTACCAACGAACAATTCATATGGTGTGGAACTAGCGGATTTAGTTGGTACTCGATTTAGGGTGAAGAGGGCGGTTTCCAAGGCATAGCCCCAGAATGTCTTTGGAAGTAATACAATGCTCATCATGGATCGTACCATATCTAGTAGGGTACGGTCCCTCCTCTCGGATACACCATTGTGTTGTGGTGTATAGGGAGGTGTCCATTGTGAGCAAATCCCACATTCAGTTAGATAATTCAGAAAATCATCTGAAAGATATTCGCCACCTCGATCGGATCGAAGTGTCTTTATTTTCTTTTCTAGTTGATTTTCTACTTCATTCTTGAAGCATTTAAATTTCTCAAAAGCTTCAGATTTGTGCTTCATCAAGTAGACATAACCATATCGTGTATGGTCGTCTATGAAGCTAATGAAGTATCTGAATCCTCCTCTTGCTTGGACTGACATAGGACCGCATACATCTGAATGAATGAGTCCTAGAGTGTCTGATACACGTTCACCTTTATTGCTAAAGGGTGTCTTTGTCATTTTGCCTTTTAAACATGCTTCACACGTTTCCAATGATTCAGGATCAATTGAATTTATAAGCCCATCTAGATGTAGCTTAAGCATGCGTCTTTTGTTTATATGGCCTAAACGATAATGCCACAAGTAAGTTGAATTATCTAGCTTATGTCTTTTGGTATCAATTGCGAAAACAGAAATATTGTCATCTAACACATAAATCCCATTTTTTGATATTCCTGAAAAATAGAAGATCGAATCTTTATAAAAATCGCAACGTTTGTCTTTTATTGAAATATGAAAAATCGTCGTCAATAAGACGGCTAATAGAAATAATGTTACGAGACATTTGCGGAACGTACAAACAGTTCCTTAATTCTATTACAAGCCCAGAGGGCAAATTTAAAACATAATCTCCAAGTGCGAGGGCGGCAACTCTTGCTCCATTTTCTACTCGCAAGTTTATGTTTCATTTCTTCAATTCCTTAGTCTGATTTAGTTCCTGCATATTTGTACAAATATGAGATCCGCATCCGGTATCAAGTACCCAAGATTCAGACTGTGAAATTGTATTTATTTCAATATAAAACATACCAGATGTTGAAGCACCGCCTTTTCCCTTCTTGAGGGTGGCTAGATACTCCTTGCAGTTCCTTCAACAATGCACGTCTTTACCACAGAAGTGACACTCTCCTTTGGGCTTCTTTACTTCCTTTCCCTTAGCTCTAGTGGGCATGGCCCTCTTACCTTTCTTGGGATATTTAGGATTGGGAAAATTCCCTTTCCTCTTCTTTGATCCCTCAATGACAAGAGCTGGTATTGCCTTGTCTTTCTTCATATTGGGCTCAACTGACTTAAGCATATTTGCAAGCTCTTCAAGAGAGGTTTGCAAGTCATTCATTTGGTAGTTCATGATGAACTGTGAATAACTCTCTGGGAGGGATTGAAGAATCAAGTCTATGCTTAATTCGTTGTCCATCGCGAATCCAATACTTGAAAGTTTGGTAATATAGCCAATCATCTTGACACAATGTGTCATGACAGATGTGCCCTCTTGCATCCTGCAACGATATAGCAACTTGGATATCTCGTAGCGTTCGCACCTAGTCTGTTTCCCAAACAGTTCTTTAAGGTGCATGATGATAGAATAGGCATCCATTTCCTCATGTTGCCTTTGTAATTCTGGTGTCATCGATGCAAGTATGATGCATCCGACATGATCATCATCAGCCTTGTGCTTCTGGTAAGCTTCAATTTCCTCAATGGGAGCATCATCAGCAGGGATAGGGGGTATCGTTGTATCAAGTACATACCCTATCTTATCGAACTTCAAAACAATTTTGAGGTTGCGAAACCAGTCGGTGAAGTTTGAACCATTCAATTTGTTATCGGTAAGAATGTTTTGCAGATTGGTTTTAGTCATGATTTTAAGAGTGATTATATAAACCTGAGAGTGAGAAAGAGTAAACGTATGTTATTCATTTGCTTTAAAGTGTATCAATCTAAAATTATAGGCCTTTTGTTTATTTTAGATTGCTCCCACTATTTTGCCAAATTAATAGCCCTCCATATTAATTCGAAGAATTTCACAAATCCTTTAGTGAGCTAGGATCCTAACTCTTGAGATTTTGCCTTGAGTTTACTCAATAAGCTAGTCTCATTCGTTAGGTAGATTCATGTAATCAATCACATCTTTAATGTGATTCCTAGGTTATTGGGTTACTAACCACATTAGTAACTAATATGCTATTCATATTAATCCCAACCGTATTGCTCATTAGTTTATGAAAACATGAGTTTACCCATCCAATTATCATAATCTAATTTAAGTATTACCCCATATTCATGAAAAGTGATTTTCAATAATTCAGGTGTTACCGTAAGACCCCGAGCTTAAGTTTACTCAACAACCCAAAGGCCCTCAGTACTGCCGGTTGAATTATAATATTAGGGAGGGGCAACCGATTTTAATAACTTGCTTATTTACTTAACTTTTTAATGAGGGATTTTATTTTAGGTCTCATAATCTAACTTAGTCTTGATTTGCTTTAGCATACATCAGACACATACATTGGCGTTATGGACATATCATCTAAATTATTCCGTCGAGCCGGAGACGGAATAAAAGGGCAAACCTAAGGAAATACTAAATATTACATATTTCTCTTTAGGTCCTCCGTCTTCTCCATGGCGCCTTGAAATTACAAATTAATTTCTACACTACTAAAGAAAACTTCAATTAAATTGAAGGGAATTAGATGAGAGGAGAAATTACAATAGATAGTAGAAAGGCAGGAGTCGCATGCCCTATTTCAAAAATACCAAAAGACTAAAGAGGGTCCAAATATGTCCATAACTCCAAACATGGATAGACTCAATTAAATAAATTTAATTGGTTGATTACATAACTATTTTATGTAATATTTATGTTAATCACATTAACTCATCAAATTAACTTTCATCCAATTTTACTTCCAATAGTTTCGTATCTTCTATATTAATCTTTAGATTAATACAACTATAGAAAACTTTAATTATGCACGTCCCAATTATTTTGATTTTAATTCATTTAATACTCTTGATTTACAAATAGGTAAAACAAACTTTTAAATAAATTTTCATTCGATAACCAAAATAGAAAACTATCAATTTCTGAAACATATATATTTAAATATATAAAAACCGATTTTAAACAATTTAAAATTCAAGTGGGTCTCGGGTCGGGCCCGAGGGTGGGCTGCTGCCGATTGGCAGCAGCCCTAGGGCGGCTGAACCGCCGCTGCCTTGCGGCAGCGGCATCGGCAGCCAGGCGCCGCACGCGGCCAGTCGCGCCGCGAGGCGCGACTCGAGCTGCTGTCGCATTTAAATTTTTTTTTTATATAATAATTTTAAATATATATATCAGTTCTAAAACGGTTTTAAAACGGATTTTCAGAAAATAAGAAAACCTACTATAGATTTCTGTTTTATCTTTAGAATTAATAAAACTGATTTTATCAATCTAACTATAAAACCAATAGATTTTGTTATAATGATTATCAACCAAAATAATTAGGAACATACGCATAATCTGTTTTAATTAACAAGTAATTAAAACTTATTTATCTTTAGGATTAATTAATCAAAAACTATTTGTTAATTAACCTAACCATAAATATTTATTCAATCCTATTGAAAAACTTCTAAATTTTTATATATGAAATAACGGATTTAACGATGGCTCTGATACCAATGTTGGAAATTAGGCTAACGTATAGAAGCGGAAATATAAAAATTTTAACCTATTTCCATAAACCATAAGATCCGTTAACCGTTATTTCATATAAAGAGGGATAAGAAGAAATACCTTTTGATGTTCTATCTACCGTTGCAAACGAAGTGCCCACAACTCTTACTTCGAGTTCCCGAGCACAGAACAAAACAAATATGAGATCAAGTTAGAATCAACCGTTGAATAGCAACCAAAGTAGATTGCCTCTAATTAATCAACACAAGATCAAGGATAAAGAAAGAAAGATGAAATCAATTGAATCGGTAGGAAGCGGTGGATTGTTTCGTCCTCAACAAGGGGTGTCGAAATTCTCTCTCCCCGTTGCACTGTGTATTTCGAAAATTCCAGTAGGGATTTTCTTAGTGGATTTCGAAAGGGGTTATTTATAATCTCTTGTATCCAATCCATAGTTAGATAGAATTAGGTTATTGAAATAAGAATTCTATTCAGAATAGAATTCATAATTATTATCCATTAATATATCTAATATATAAAGGATAATAATAATAACCTTATTGGATAATAATAGGAGTAATTTAATCTAATTAAAACTCCTAACTTATTTATCCTTTAATTAATTTAATTCATAATCCTAATCCAATTAGAATAGATAAAATCAAATTAATTATTTATGTATTTATATACATAAATTTCGACCCCCCCTTCTATTATTGGGCCTTACTGGGCTCAGTTGGGCTTCCATCAATTAATTAACATCTGTCTTTCTTTTGGGTTCCAAGTCTTATGTGTGACCCATTAGGTTCTTATTGCTTCTAGCCGTATGCAACTATTAAAATTAATTTTCAAAGAATTATATTTAATCTTTGCATAACGGAATGATGTACAGAGTATGTGATTAGCAAGTCCGTAATCATTCCCCTAGAGCTATAAGAAGACAAGTTGATTCTGTCGTTGACCTTTCAGTATTAGTTACGGTATAATTCGATCCTTTATCAACTACGTCCTTGAACGGAATCTTATGACTATGGGTAATGTCAAGTCACATATAGCGAGACGTTCGTTTTACTTGTACAGGCCGAGTCAACTCAAAATAGATAGGTTAAGTGAAATCTGTATTTCAAGTCTTAAGCTATCACCTTGCAATGATTTAGAGTCGAGTCTTCCACAAGCGATCCATGGACATATCTCCCATTTATCGGGAGTGATAAATGCTCAATCCAATATATAACGATCCCGCAATCACTTCCTGTGATACCCAACGTCTACTGTTCACACCCTAGAGTCATCTCTGTTAAGGATCGTGTTACACCAGAGTCAAAGCGTCACATTCCGTAATCCAGAATACCAATTAACATTCCTTTGAGTCTGAGGATTATTTACACCTATTAATACCAATGAGATGAACAGGTGACAAGGATGAATCTACCCATCCTATTATCTCAAGTCGGGTCCCCAATCCTAATGAACTACTTTTCATCGGATCCATGTAACTGTCCAGATATCTGTATATATGAAGCTTGTGAGATCAGCTTTCTGTCGGACAGAAGACATTGTTACATGCAAGTCTCAACAGTGATATATCAATCCTAAACATATCACTTGACTTGGGGTGGTTTTAAGTTTATTAGTTTATTATAAAGTTTTGTCTCACTTCATGCTTGTATGAACACTTTATAATCACTTTAAAACAAACTTACGGATTTTCTTTTATTAGACTTTATTTAGTGCTTAAAAGGGATTGCCTTTATATAGTTATAAAACATATATCTCATTAAAACAAATGATATAAAGAACAATTCATTTACATTAAGTTTGTATCCTAGAACAATTATCTATAGGACACTAAACCCCAACCCCCTCACCACTACATCCCTTTGCCACTCTTCGGTTCTCCTAACCAGCGCATCAAGCGCTCTACGTCTCACATGGCCAAACCACCTTAGTCGGTTTTCTCTCATTTTATTCTCAATAGATGTGACCCCTACTTTTGTCCTAATTATTTCATTACTCACTCGATCCTTTCTCGTATGACCACACATCCATCTCAACATACGCATCTCCGCCACCGACATCTTATGGATGTGGCAGTGTTTCACTGCCCAACACTCTGTACCATATAACAATGCTGGTCTAATTGCCGTCCAGTAGAATTTCCCCTTCAATCTATTAGGCATACCGGGGTCACAAAGGAAACTCGTAGCACTCCTCCACTTCGACCAAACAGCTTTAATCCTATGAGCAACATCTCCATCTACTTCTCCATCCATTTGGATAATAGATCATAAATACTGGAAGCAATCCGAGGCCTGAACAACTCTCCCATCTAGGGTGATTGTCCCTGCCTCCCTACTCCTATGGCCGCTAAACTTACACTCCAAATATTCTGTCTTACTTCGGCTCAACTTAAAGCCTCTAGATTCTAGAGTTTGTCTCCATAGTTCCAACTTCCTCTCCACTCCTTCTTTCGTCTCATCAACCAACACAATATCATCTGCAAACAGCATGCAGCATGGTATACCATCTTGAAGTGAACTTGTTAACATGTAAAAAAAATTGTGTCTAATAGAAAAAATCGGATTTAGGGAGGGTATCATAGAAAAGAAATTAGAAATTTTGATTTAAAAAGCTTAACAGGCAAAAAAAATTTGGATTCAAAGAGGGTTTGACAAACAAAAAGAATTAAAATTTGGGATTTAGAGAGGAACTAATAGAATCTGCGCCGATTTTGGGATGCTAATTCAGCACTCGACCATTATTTCTTGGAACATGGGGCTGGAACCACCACAACCTTAAATTTTGTGGAGATAGGAGGATCGAAACTGATCGTGGTTATGGTGGTTCCGCCGGCCGGAGGAGCCCGGGCCCCCTGTCTCCGATCTTGAGTCAATGGACACTCATCTCTTATGAGTATGGGTTAGTTAGGGAGTACATGTTAGTTAGCAGAGAAATTGTATAGTACTCAATGTACCATTCCAATTAATTGATGTCATTTGTATCCATATATATTTTTACACCAATTAATTGATGTCATGCCATTTATACTTGTTTATTTATCTTTTGATTGAGGTGGTGTACTACTCTACGCCGTTGATTAGAAGTTAGGAGGTTAAATGGGGAGTAAGATGCCGCTTTGGTTTGTGATGTATGGCATTATTCCAAATCATAGATGACATTTTTCTCATTAACTATCACTAAGATCATATCAGTCGATAATTTTTATCTATTCAAAATGTGGCGTTTAAGGCTCTTTCAGGTTGTATCATTTTATATGCAATCCTTAAAACTATACAATACGCTAAAATGAGCATAAAACGTTTTCCATAAAACTGTAATCCTAACAAAAATAAGTATCATAATCTACAAAGTCTAAACACATTAAACTACATATGTCATTCTTCGCGAACTTCATCAAGACCATCTTCTTGGGTGTAACACAATTCGGACATCTGTTGCCATTAAAAAGTAGTTTACAACATTAATATATGGTTGAACTATTTCATATATATATATAAGCCACAGGTTATTCCGTTCTTTTGCTTAGCGATGACCTGTAACACAAAATACATGCAAAATCAATATACTCCATATCCAACAACACAAAGATTGCTTCTAATTTTTCAGCAACAATTAACATTTTTAGCACATCCATAAATGAACAACACAAAATGCAATTTCAACTAAACACGAAAATGCACAACATATCAAAGAAGAATGCAACAACATAGAATGCCTCTAAAAATATCATTATTACATTAAATCAAAACAGCCTAATATGTAGGATATGTTGCCCAATTCTCTATTTAGTTGATATTTCTATGTGCACAATATACCCTAAAAAGACACTACACAAAGCCACAACATATGTCCTTATTACAGTTTTTCATGAGATAAGGATATATAAAAAGTTAAAACTCGCGAGAAAGGGGATCCATCGAACTATAATTTTGTATTATTTTTTCCTTCTAAGCATAGTAAAACGTTACACCACTGCAAAAATTATGCATATATGATTACATATATAATAAGTAGTTAAGAACTTGAAACTTACATTGCTATCAAATCAACTGTAAAAAGACTTTTAAATTTCGAACTTATTGTTTGCAACATTTGTCCATTCCATCGTATTTTGCAACTACTTTTTCAATGAATCTAATCAATAGGCCTTTTTGTTCTGCAGATCAACCACTGTCATAGTCTAATATGAAGTGTAAAAAATAATCATATTAGTTATTATTGGTCCCTAATAAGACGAAATAGTTCTAGGGGGGTTGAATAAAACTTTTGAGTAATTTTATTCCTTTAAAACTTTTAACTCAAGTCAATATAACACAAAGGGTAATTTCAGTATCAGAGGAAATTTCAGTCTACTGTTATTGAACAATTTAGTCTACTGAGGTTGCTTCAGCTTTTGATAATTTCCAACTCAGATGATGACTCTTTATCAAAGGTTTTGAAGAATGTGAAACAATGATATGTAAGATATTCACAGTTCTATAATCTTCAAAGTTTTGATATGTGAGATAAGGATCAGAGCATATATAGTTCAGTAGAAGTAAAAGGAAAATAGCAAAGAAAGAAATACTCAATAGATTTATACTGGTTTGGCCTATTGCCTACCTCTAGTCCTCAAGATACCTTCACTTGAGCTTTAATCCATTAACGATATCTTTTAGAGGTAGAGAACAAACCTTTTACAAAACACCCTAAGTTTGAATGAAGTACCTTCCTTCATTAACACTCACACTAATTCACACTTTGCTACTTATGACCGAGGTAACAAATGACTAATGTATACGTCGAACGATTACAATTTCTTCAAATAGAAAATGTTTTGAACTAATCTCTCTCTCTATGAACTTTGATTTATGTTTAGCACTTTGCTCTGTTTTTTGCTTTTTATAATATATCTCGTATGTAGATTTTTTGCGCTTGAATTGGTCTAGTTGAATTTGATCTTGAGCTTTGATTAAATAGCCAGAAATTCAAGCTAACTATTTGAATCTAAAAGATGTATGTTGAGAAGAAACGTACTTTGTTCTTCTTTGAGATTTCTGGTCTTTCTAACGTATTGACAATTTGGGAAACTAGACGTTTCTGACTCAAAGGACCATTAACAATCGATAAGTTTCATCCAATGACCTTTTCTAGTTTTTGATCTTGCAAGCAAGAGCGTTTTTGTTTTGGTGTATGTAGAGAGATGGTTATTTCGTAGAGATGACCGTTTTCTGCAATGAACCAAAATGGGCAAACTTTAGGGAAGACGACATTGTTGTCTTCTTCTGAATCCGGTATGGGATTCTATCTTCTGGTTTTGGACTTGCTTCTGTTTTGGGCCTTTAATTGGTAACAAGGCCTGTTTGCCTTTTTTTTTACAGAAACAACCTAATATGCCTTAAACAATTTTCAACACTTAAACAAAATTATTAGTTTATAAAGGCATAATTAATTCTGAATTTGTATATACTCGAAGGATCTAATTCCTTAATATAATTTTTTATTATAATCAAAACTTCATCAAAATTGGGTTTCAACAATCTCCCCCATTTTGATGATGATAAAAGTATTCAGAGGAAGGAACATATTTTTACTTACTCCCAGAGTTGTTGAACTTACGCTTGTTCTGATTATTCTCCCATAAAGGTTGAGCTACTAACTTTGCTAATGAGAAAAATGATCAGAGAGTTAAATAATTCAATAGCAAAAAGTATCAGAGCTAAAAGATTAAGATGAGTATCAAAGCTTAAACATGTTTGAAGAGTTCAATAATATATCAGAGCATAAAAAAATGAACAGCTAAAAAAATATTCAGAGCATAAAACTAAGATAAGTGTAAGTTAGAATTTAGAATATATTTTCATAAACAAATAGACAGAAGAGTTACATAGCTATGCAAAGTAATAAGAATCTATAGCTAATGACCTAGACTATTGAGTTTGTTCTTTGTTAGCTATGTAAAGTAATAAGAATCTATAGCTAAAGACCTAGACTATTGAGTTTGTTCTTTGTTTAGTCTTTGGTCTTCTTCTGTTTCTTTCTCTTTCTCATCCTCTCCCTTTTTGTTATCAACAATGGGTGAGATGGAGTATCAGCAGAGGCAGAGGAAGCTTGGCGAGGATTGAGCTGTTGAGTGACTTTCTAAAGTTTTTAGAACTCTGTATGAGTACATCATTTATATCTTGAAAGACTACGACGCGTTTAGGAGAAATAGTTCCTTGCCTTCTCATCTCTATTATAAGGAGTTGAATTGCTTTTGTTTCCGAAAGGGTAAAGGCAGTTAGGGAATGGGAGTACTTTTGAAGAACGTTCAGGAGACTGTTGTCCAGAGCTTTATGCTGTTGGGAATTAAGGTCAACTTCTGATCCTGACGTTTGATGGCTTCTTGATTTTCCCTTCAATACTTCAAAATGGTATTCATTTTCTTAGCATGTCCTTCATAAGCTTAGCGACACCTTCACGAAGATTGCGAATATTTTCACTTATAGTTTGAAGTTCAGATGTAATCTTATGGGGTACATCCTCTGCAATGACATCTCTAGAAGGAATGAATCTGATGGAGTACTTCAGCTGAGCCAGACGGGAAAGCATAATTAGTTGGATAGTTGCCATTTTATATGCATAAGTATGAACCTTTACTGATTGATGAGTGCAGCAACTGTGTGAAGGAGGCTCTTGATGCTTGTTAATTCACTCAGAAGTAAGGAAGTCTCTCCATTGGATTGAGCAGCTATCAGGGAAGGCTGAGAGATGTGAGGAATGGAGGAGTTCTTTACCACTTCAAGTATTAGTAGCATCTTGAAGTTAGCTAGCAAGCTGATCTTAAGTAGAAGGCGGAGTGGTCTGAGTGATTTTGGCTTCAATTTTAGGTAGTTTGGTTTCACCATAATCAATCATGGTATGAGTTGCACCGACTAGAGCTTTGATGACATCTTTAGTAAATTGAGTTTTGGGAGGTTGAGTTGAAGGAGGCTTGAGAAGTTTAGAGTCAGATAGATCAACATTTTGAATCTTTTATTGAGCGATTTCCACAAGTGCACGATATACGCTTGTAGTAATAAAAGATATCGAACCCACAGGGAATGCTTTTTAACGAAAACTTATTTTAATTCAGTTTAATTCACGTCTTTAGGTTTAACTTTAGAAAATCATTTAATTATTTGTATTGGTTTGGTTTAGATGGAAATAATATGTTGAGACTTAGAATGCAAATCTGTCTTGAGATTTAATTACAGAACAGAAACTTTATGTTTTAGAATTAGAAGTACACGAAACTTACTCGCATTAAGCAAGAAAGCAACTATAACTTTGGTAAGATTATAAACATGTAACAATTCATCATTTAACGCAATTAACAGGCTTCGAACTGCAGACGATCTTTCTACGGTCGGAACAGTTCGCTACCTTAATCAAATTGGTGTTTTATGTCTGATAAGTCGAGCTATCGATCATATCATCCATAAATCCTAATCCTTTTAAGTGTTCAACAAAGTTTCCTTACAATTATATTTGAGTAAAACGTTTTAATGAAAACACCAGTATATTACTTTGAAAATTATTTTGTCAGAACAATATCAAAATAACAACAGAAAGAATATATTGAATATAAAAGATGTATTATTAATGAATTGTGAACCTTCACAAGTTAACAGAGAAGAAGAAACATGGATATCATTTTAACTAATTTGAGTTCCAGGTTGTCAATCCTTTCCTCAAACTTCATAGGTTTGTCAGACCCTGGGGCGCTTCAATCGCTAATCCTTCTCGCTGAATCCTCGAACAACTAGTGTACAACAAGTTTGCTTTTACAGAAATGAAAACTAATATCTAACTCTCTTCTAAATCAGAATTTCTTCAACATAATATCAACTCTCTAAAACTATAACAACCAACATGAATTCTGAAATGAACCACTTATTTATAGATGCTGGAGGGTTGTGCTTGAAGGGTCGTGTCCGCTGGTGAAGAGTCGGTTCTATCCGAACTAACAAACGCGTTATTTGGAATTTTAACATGTGAAATCAGTACTGGAATTGCTGTTGTTGCTACCGAGATTTAAGAATCTTAGTCGCGACCTGGGGCTGAGAAATATAGCTATACAAAAGTGGATTTTCGCGCCTGAAATTAGCGTGTCACGACTGAGATATGGGAATCTCGATCGCGACATGGGTGTTTATTCCCGGTCCTCGACTGCTTCCCGTCTCCTCATATCGGTCTTCTAAATTACACGTGCTTTGGGCTCGTAACTTAGATTTTTACCTCGTTTTTGCTCCGTTTTAGCTCCTATTTGGATTTAACCAAATAATTGAGTACCTTGCATCAAAGAAACATATAAAGACGTAAAAGTACTCTAAATAGATGTAATTAGCACAATTTCAATATAAACTTGACGTAATTATTAATGATATTTTAGGTATATTTTGGGCTTATCAAATCCCCCACACTTAAGCTTTTGCTAGTCCCGAGCAAAATTTCACTGAAGTTATTCTTTAATCAATCTCTTTATGAAAATAGAACATATATCCATGTATCCTTTTTGAATTAGTTAAACCGAAAGATTAACTTTGCATGGTAAATTTATACGCAAAATATCAAACTAGCTAATATAATAGGCGATATATCATTCGTCTTGTATCTCAATTTTTATATTGAAGTATTCGGGACGGTGTAAGAACGCATGTTTTCGAGTCTTTCGTCTCAAGGCATTTCAAAGCACAAAATTTCCTTTCCCAAACCTAAACTATTGTATGAAATATGGATTAATAAGAACTTATGTTTAATTTATTTGCTAGTCACGCCCGTGATAAGGGTGGTCTATTCCGTGACTTTATATCAATTAAATTGCTTTGTGTTCGTTTAAGAAGTTCCGACCATGCCATGGGTGGACGCAATCGTTACTTTAAACTTAACACGTTTAATTTTTGCTTTAATTTTAACGTTCCTTTCATACCTCGATTGTGATAAGGTTGGTTTGTCGCAATCGTGGCCAAAAGTACCGTTTACTTACTTTTTCTTACCTTTCATACCTCGATTGTGAAATGGGCGGTCTCAATCGTGGCCAAAAGTTAAGAATACGACTACTTGATTTTATTAACATGAGTTATTAAACGTAAAATTTAAAAATGAGAAAGAAAAATAGCACATTCATCCTATATTGACTTAAAGTTCAACATGTATTATGGCTAAAGTTTTCTTAAAAACTTCAATTGGTTTTTAATATAAGACGAAATCAAACCGAGCTAAAAAGCTAAAGTTGTTAGTTCGATTTATGCCTATAAACCTAATTGAAAATTGAAAATAAGATTTATATTATCATGTGTTTGCATGATATAAAATAGAGATTAAAAATAAAGAAATTTTACTTATATACATTCACTCGAGATGTTTTTTGATAAAATCGTTTCGGAGATTTGTAAAAATATTTGAAAAATATTGCCCGTATAGAAATATTATTTCTAACGATAATGATAACCTAAAAATAATCATAAGTTAAGTATTTTAAAAATATGAAATATATAGTTTTAAAAAAATAATGTTTATATAAAAATGTCATTTTGAAAATATTACATAAAAATGGTTTGAAAATGTTGCATAAAAAATGTTGCATTTGTGTAAAAACAAATATTGCAATTTGTATATTACTTATTAATAATGAAAATTATCAACATGCATTTATACTTAAATAAATAGCATTCATCTTCATTCGTTGCATTCATTCGTACTTAAAATAAAAACGAATATGAAATATCTCCTCCCACACTTAATTTGGACCATGTCCTCATTGGTGCAAAAATTGACAAAACACGAAAAATAGTACAAAATTAAGCATATGAATTCGAAACGAAAATATTGTATCAAAACATTCAACATAAAAATAGAAATGGTACCAAACATAATTAAAAAAGATTGTACCAAACTTAATAAAACAAGACAATAGCGAAAATGAGTTAAGAAAGAAAGGATAAAACCTATTCTTGAGAAGGTGAACCCGGTGGTGATGGTGTAGTTACGACTCCTTGGCGTCGGAAAAATGATAGCATCCGACGGCGAGTAGATGTGTGCTCATGCCTCAAAGAATGGATATTAGCATCCACCATGGTGATCCTTGAACTCATTTCGGTATTGTTGGCAACCACTTCATCTAACCTCAAATTCATTTAAAGGTTATGCTCATTCACTTGTGTCAAAACACGTTGCCATCCGACTTGTTCTTCAACATTTGGTTCTTCTTCTTGTGCTTGCTCTTGTGCTTGTGTATCAACATGCTCCTCCTCCTCCTCATCCTCTTCATCTTCATCATCACCCTCTTTGGTACCTAAACCTTGGGAACTCGAAGCTCCGCCACCCGAACTAGCAACGAGATGCTTAATGCTCTCTTCATATGAAATAAATATGGGGGGACCAAGTTTAAGCACTAAATTGGCTCTCTGAAGAGCCGCAATATCCAAAAGAGGCAATCCAACATGATGAGGTAAGTTTTGATAATCCGTTAATTCACCCCAAGCACCCAAAACGATCCTGGTAATTAAATTACCCATAGGCACTTGCCTATTGCGGGAAATGGCGGCTCGATATAAATTATCGAATATCATGCCAATACTATCAATGGTAAAATTCTTAAAAATACTGTCAAGCACGAACAAGTCACGACTTTGCACTTTGGAACTTTCAACCCGACCAAATAGTGAAAAAGACAAATACTTGTGAAAATAAAACACACAATTATCTTTAATTCATCTGCTTGAAGTGTTTTTCGGATAGAAAACCTCTAAGTTGGTTAAAGAATTTCAAACAGAGTGCGTACTAAAAGTTTTCGGCTTTTGATAAAAATTCCTTGTAGGAAAACCAAACCATTCCCCCATCGTCTCATAAGTGACCTCAAATCTAACTCCATTATTTCGAAAAGAAATAACACCTTTCTTTTTATCATAACCCAGAGAGACCAAAAACTCCACAATATAGGATTCAATATGCGGAAAAGGCATACTAGCAAATGTCGTCCAACCAAGATATGCTTAAATACTCATTAATACGCTCGGTGAAAGAGAGATCATTTACCGTATCGAAATCAAAGAATTGCAGATCGGTAAACTCCATTTTGCTCCCATTAAAGTGTAGATAACGTCGTCCTTCCGCTTCCATTTCAATATCGAACGTTGCTCCGTACTGAACACGTAAACGATTTGCTTCGGTGGCTTTAGTTTTGTTGGAAACTCTCTTATGTCTAGGCATTTTGACTTGATTTTGGCTTGAAAAAATGTAAGAGAGATGAAAGAATTGTAAATGGTTGAGTAATGGTATGTGTTTGTGTAAGGAAGAAGATGATGAATAGGGAAAAGATATATGGGGAAGGTGATGAATCTTTGTGTTGGGAAGAGGAAAGAGTGTTTGATTAGTGAAAGTATAGGTGATGTATATAGGTGGGATTGATGTGTATTAAATAGGGTAGATTAATAGGGATTAATTTAGAGTAGGAATAGGAATAGGTGCAATTTTTGGCTCAAATCCCGTCTTCAACCACGCGTGTCACGATCGAGATTCAAGAATCTTGGTCGCGACAGGAGGTTTTCAGGGGAGAAAAATCTTCTGAAATTTCTATCTTGCGCTGGTCGTCCAGAGATATTAATATGTCAACTGAGATTCCTGACCTGCTGCCCTAAATATTGATATATTTGACAATATCAACTTGAATAATTCAACTCTTCTTGCAATCAATTTACATTAATGTTAAGTTTTAATTCCTGAAACTTTAAAAACAAAACTGAAACATTAAATCTATTTTAATGAAAACCAAAAGGTTTAGCCTTTAATAAAAGAAACATTAATGATGAAATAAGAATTTATTAATCATAATGATATATTTACATTAATTACCTTATTAAAACATATATACATAATGAAATATAAATACATCTATATACATTAGAAAGAAAAAAATATCAAACATATATACATTAGATGCAATTAAAACAATCAATATCAGAAATAAAATCAAACAGTATCCCGATGAGTTGGAATATGTCTTGCATTGGCCCTGTCAATCTTCATTTGGATGAAGACATGTCTTTCTTCTAGAGAAAGAAATTGCGGACCAACACGAAAAACTCTTTTGACAATTCCCTCACTTTCTAAGAAATCGTAATCAACTCCAAGGAACTGAAACAACTTCGCTTGGTACCGAGAATAATTCCACAGATTATATTCCCAAACCCTATTTTCCTATTCTTTGAACGTGAAGCGGCAACTAATCCCTCCATTAAAATCTTCGAGGAATTAACAGTATTGCCTTGGAAAATGTCTCCTAACACATATAAATCTGTATCTTGGACGACACTACTACTGACTCGACCGAACAAACTATGACAGAGAAATTTAGAATTTATTGATTTGTTGTAGGCAAGACTCGGATTGAATCTCCAAAATCCCGTCAACATTCTCCATATGTCTCGAGAAGTCATATCTCGTCCAGGATGGTACTGGTTAGTATCCCGTGGTGGAAAACCAAACCATGCATGCAGTTCAGGATATCCAAAAGTAAATGCTTGGCCGTCCCGATGAAAACTTAGACGAACACGCCTCTTGTTGACGAAACAGGCAGTAGATAGGAACTCTAATATCCAATCTCCAATAATTGGAAACCTCATTGATGCAAACTTAGTCCATCCTAAGTTTGTCAGATAGTGATTCATAGCATCACTGATCCCGAGTTCTCCATTCAGGAACTCGTCCATATACAACATTCCACAAAATATAACATAACGAAACCGTAAATAGCGTCTGCCCTCATCTTCATTGTAGATGGGAAATGGTGCTTCGTACTCTGTTAAAATGTCAACACGTTTGCTACGAGCAGACATATCTTTCTTGGTTTTTTTCAGAGATGAAGTCATGTTTGAAAGAAAAGGCGTGTCTGTAACCTTTAGAAATTTAGAGAAAGAAATTCAGAATTCTGAAAGAGATGATGAATAATAGAATTCCGAACTTACATGAATTTATAGGTTATTGGTATAAAAAATTGTCTGTTGAGAGTGAAAAGGTGTCAAATTGATACCTTTTGGGTAAAAACTGACTGAAATTTCGAATTTCAGCATATAAGTTAGGAAAATACACAAAACAAAGGTGACAGCACGAGCATAATGTTGTGTCGCGACCGAGATACTAGGAATCTCGGTCGCGACACGCTTTGCCAAATGAGGGCAAAGACGGTCGTGGCATATCCCTAGTTGCGACAGAGATTTTCTAAAATCTTGGTGCGAGAAGAAATTTTTCCTAATTCTAATACACTTAGAATCTCTACAGAGATTTCTGAATTTTTCATAAACACTTCACATTTTTTTGTGAAATAAATTTCAAAAACATGACTTGATTAGTTTTTTTTTTCAATCACAAAACTTATTTGTACACAAAAAAAACAAATTATAAAATAAACTAAAAATAAGTAAAATAAAAACTATGAACAAAAGGTAAGAAAAACGAAAAATTAAAAACGAAAACTAAATAAATTAATTTTCATAAAATTCGTCCACAAATTCAATTGCTTGAATTGGAGCGCCTTCGTAATAAATTTTGCATCGATTACCGTTAACCTTAAATCGATCGCCTTTGGAATTTTCTAATTCTAAAGCTCCATAATCAAACGTTTTATTAACCACATACGGTCCAGTCCATCTAGACTTAAGCTTACTTGGAAATAACTTTAATCGGGAATTAAAAAGCAAAACCTTATCCCCAACATTAAAGCTTTTAACCTTAATTCTGGCATCATGCCATTTTTTCACTTTTTCCTTATATACCCTTGCAATTTCGTATGATAAATAGCATAATTCATCCAACTCGTTTAAGTCGAACAAACGCTTTTTCCCTGCGCTTTGCAAATTATAATTAAGGGTTTTGATTGCACAATATGCTTTATGTTCTAACTCTATTGATAAATGACAAGTTTTATCATAGACTAGTCTATAAGGTGTCATTCCTATAGGTGTTTTAAATACAGTACGGTATGCCCATAACGCATCGTTAAGTTTATGTGCCCAGTCTCTTCTAAAAGACGAAACTGTTTTTTCTAGTATCCATTTGAGTTCTCTATTCGATATTTCCGCTTGACCATTCGTTTGAGGATGGTACGACGTAGATACATGGTGGTGTACTCCGTATTTCTTCATAAGCGACTCGAAACTTCTATTTATGAAATGAGTACCTCCATCGCTTACCATAACTCTAGGAACTCCAGATCGACAAAATATTTCGTTTAGAAACTTAACAACTACCTTAGAATCATTTGTCGGGGTTGCAATTGCTTCAACCCTACTTTGAAACATAATCTACGGCTACTAAAATATAGGTTTTGCCAAAAGAAGGAGGTAAAGGACCCATGAAATCGATTCCCCACACGTCGAAGATTTCTACTTCCAACATGTTTGTGAGAGGCATCTCATGTTTCTTTCCTAAATTCCCGGTTCTTTGACATTTATCACATCAAATAATAAATGAACGAACGTCTTTAAACAACGTAGGCCAAAAGAATCCACATTCTAATATCCTAGTTATTGTTTTGCTCACGCCGTTATGACCTCCATAAGAGCTTGCATGACATTCCAACATTATAGAGTTATACTCAAACTCACTAACGCATCTCCTAAGCATACCATCGCCACATGTTTTGAACAAAATGGATCTTCCCAAAAATATTTTTTAACTTCAGAAAATAATTTCTTCTTTTGCTGGGAATTCAATCCATCTGGAACAATATGAGCAACAAGGTAATTAGCTATATCCGCATACCATGGTGGTGTGACACTTTTTACTTGCATGAGATATTCATCGGGAAAATCATCTCGTATGCCTACGGTTTTCACCAATTGGACTGTATTCATCTTCAAGTCTTGATAGATGATCGGCGACAAGGTTTTCGACTCCCTTTTTATCTTTAACTTCTATGTCAAATTCTTGCAATAATAAAACTCATCTAATAAGACGCGGTTTTGCATCTTTCTTAGCAAACAAATACCGTAAAGCTGTATGATCGGTGTAAATTATGACTTTAGATCCTAACAAGTACGATCTAAACTTATCACATGCAAAAACTACCGCTAGCATTTCTTTTTCGGTTGTTGTGTAATTTAACTGTGCACTGGACAATGTGTGACTCGTATAATATATGACATGAAGTTTCTTATCGTTCCTTTGACCTAGTACACATCCTACGGTTAAGTCGCTTGCATCGCACATAATTTCGAAAGGTAAATCCCAATCGGGTTTAGCAATTATGGGTGCACTGACTAAGACGGTTTTCAACGTACTAAAGGCTTGTAAACAATCCTCGTTAAAATCAAAGGTAGAATCTTTCATAAGCAAATTAGTAAGTGGTTTGGCAATTACAAAAAAGTTTTTATAAACCTTCTGTAAAAACCTGCGTGTCCTAAAAATGATCTTACTCCCTTTACCGTGGTTGGTGGGGGTAAATT